>NW_028327181.1:53443004-54068004 GCF_987537825.1 Furipterus horrens | reverse complement strand
TGGCTGAAGGGAGTCTTGAGGGAAATAGGCCTTGTGGGAAAGGTACGCAGGCAGAAAGGATACAGAGGAGGCTCTGGGTACTGTTGAACATGGAAACTCCTGAGAAGAAACCGATCAGCTCCACTGCAAAGAGGCCCAGAGTGACAGAGAGCGCTGCCACCAGCCTGCAGAGAGGAAGGGAGTTGGCTCAGGCCTTCTGGACTTCTAAGACCCGTCCACTCCCACTACTCCTTAATTCTGACACACACACACACACACCCCCCCACCAAGTGCTCACTGAATGTCCTGCTTCTCATACTCCTCGGGGGTGAACGTGAGAGGCAAGCAGGCCTGGATGTTGCTGTCCTGGAGAGCAAGCCGGGCAGAGAGGAAAAAAAAAGTGAAAGAGGAGTGGGAGGACCCGACCGGGTCAGGTCCTTGGGGACGAGAAGGGTTGGGCTGGGATCACCCGAAGTGGGAATGCGGACGGGAGGAGGGTGGTCGTGGGTCTTACCCGGGACCAGAATAAGGTGATGACGACCACCATGTGCGCCAGGAGCGTGAGGAAACGAGAGGGCACGAGTCCCGAGATCTGGCCCATGGCCCCCAGAGGCAGGGGCACCGCCTGGAGCAGAGGCCGTGGTTTCTAGGGTTGGAAGCTGAGCGATGGCCACTTCTGAAGTCTCCCAGGAGAACTGGCAAAATTCATGCGCCTCTTCCCGCCGGCGTTGGCACTGCCCAGTTGCCTTGGCAACCGTGTAAGAAGGCGCGCTAGGAGCGGGTCTTTGAAAATCTCGCGAGATCAATACATTCTCTAGCGGCTGTGAGCCAACTGGAGAGCACAGACCTGGGCTCCGTTGGGGGTGTTCCCAGCAGGTAGGCCATCGCGAACCTGCTCCCGGTGCTCTGCTTTAGACAGCTGTGACTGTGCGGTGTGACGCGGCCCGGCATCGCCGAATCTAACCACGCAGGGCTGGCAAACGGAAACCCGCCCTGCCCTAGGTGCGGACACCCCTTTCTCCGCGTTGCCCACGCTAGGAGCAGCCCGGCCCCCTGCCCTCTGCTCCCGCTATGTTGCTCACAATGATCCTCTGCGTAAAAGTTGCTCGCCGCAGACCTCCGTCATCTGCACGCTGGGCTTAGGGCACTGCTATGCCCAGGCAAAGGCACTCTCCCCTTCACTCCTCCGCATCCCTCTAGCTTTCCACTGCCCTGGGCCAGAGAAGAGGAAGGGAACGAAACATGGAAACATGGCTGTCCCTATATTGTTTGGCTGTCGCTTATTGTCACGGAGCCCCTGATGGTCCCAGGACCCCAGATCCGAAATTTCCCTGATTCTGGCCCACCCCACCGGACTCTCACAACAACTTTGCACAGTTTGGTGAGGGATTGCAGAGTGCAGAAAATGGCCAGCTGTCTTGAACTAGAATGTGGAAGAGAGGTGTGTTCTGGGAAGAAAGTAGACACCGCCTGGAAAGGGGGGTGGGGGTAGGGCGTGGAGGAAGAAATTAGTACGCAGCGTTCCTGGGAGGCAAGGAGGAGGTGGCTAGGCAGACTCTACTCCGATTTCTTTAGCTCTTCGGGGTGTGGATAAGGTAGGATAGTAAGAAGTTAGGAAAATTCCCTGGCAAGTGGAAAGAAGGAAACAGACAAAATAGTTAAACAAGACCAGGCAATTAACAGGCCGCTAATAAATTGCAACATCTTATCTTCCCTAACCAAGGACACTTAGGAGCATAGTTATACCTTTCCTCTCCAACCAGAGAGTGAGCAGCTTGAATCACCCTGGTCAGAGAGATAGATAACAGAGACCCAGTTGATGTCATTAGTGCCAGCCAAACCCCAGGATGAATGGATTTAGGGAAATAACAAAAAATGCCCAGTTAGAGCCAGACAAATCCAGGATGAAAGTAAAATACTGAGCTGACCAGAGAATAATCCCAAACTCCCCTATAACCCCATTTTGATGCATCAACATATTAAAGACCATACCTGGAAAACTATGAAATATCCTGTTGAGATATTCTCTCCCCTAAAACTCTGGACCCAATGGGTTCTCAGTGCCTCTCTCTCTCTCTTGTACTTTTTCTTTCTTTCTCCCAAACTCTAAGGGCCCCACTAGACTTGGAACTAGGGGAGCAGTGGGCAGCAACAGCTCGTCCAGGGCTAACACCCTGAACCTATTTCTAAGGACTCTCCTCTTGCCTCTGTAACTTGTTTCCTGAGTCCACTCAGCCCAGTATGGCTCACTTCTGTAACTGTGACTTCCTTTCCTGAATCTAGGCATCTCGGTCTAGGTTCACTCCTGTTGTGATGCTTCTGCCTCTTCTACCTTAAGTCTTTCCTTTGTTTCACTGTCCCCAGCTTCAATAAACATACTATCAAAATCACCTGCACTAATGTCATGAAATCTTTTCTGCACAAAGTGAAGAACCCACACATTCCAGACTATGCCAGGGCAGACCTGCCTCAGTCCTAATGCAGTTGTATCCTAACTACACGTGTAGTTCCAACATGAATTTTGGTTGACTTGAATGACTTCTTTGGTATTCTTGTCCAAAATGCATAAACTCAATCAAAACATGAGAAAACACTGGACAAATCTGATCAGTTTACAAATCCCAGGAGATTTGTCCCAGTCCCTGTCTGGTGACATGGGCACCTGACTTCAGCCAGCTGCAGTCCAAGAACATCTTACTATGGGCAACCTCACTAACCTTTGGGCCTCAGTGGGGATCCCTGGAGAACGGAAACTTCTCACCTGCAATTATTATTGCTCAGAGTCCAATCCCATCCCTGTGAGGATGTCCCTGTCCCAGAAGAACCATCTCTCTTCCCACTCTATCTTAGTGCCTTTAAGCTGGCCTAAACTACAAGTCTAAGAGACATTTCTGACTTACTACTTATTCATTCAACAAATATTCATAGGCCAGCTAGTAAGTGCCAGGCTCTGTGATGGACTCTTGTTCTTGAGGAATAAGAGGGAAGTGTCTATCTTCATGGAGTTTATAGTCTAGTCAGGAAGACAGACAACAAACAGATAATAAATCTGCATGATAATACGTGCTGTAAATACATTTATTTTATTTTTTCAAACTATAAGAAAACGTTTATTTAAATAGTCACAGAGGTAGAATAAGTGAGATGTAGAAGAAATGGGCTCAGGAAACAAGTTACAGAGGCAAAAGAAGAGACCTTAAAGTTTAGGGGAAAGAGAGGCAAGGAAAATGTGCCTGGTGGAAGGGGGCAGGGAAAACTATTGGTGTGCTTCATAGAGAGAGCTGCTGTAAATAAACATTTCAAAGGGAAACAGTAGAATAATACCAATCAAGGAAAGGCTCTTTGAAAATGGGTCATTTGTTCTTAATCTTTGTTTTAGGAAATGTGGTCAAAATTGAGAGGAAACACATTTCTCTCTCCCAGGCCTCCAATGTAATAAATGGATTTTCTTTTCCTAAACCAGTGGGTGAAAAAAAGTCAGAACTCAAAGACATAGTCAAAAGATATTTCCTCAGGTCACTAAAGACAAAAACAGGAACAATTCCAGATTAAGGAAGACTAGAGAGACATGACAAATTTAACATGATAGTTTTCATGTGTTATTCTATGGATCTGGACTAGAGAAGAAATTATAGAGGACATTTGCATGAGAACTCTAGCTTAGATAATAAATAGTATTGAACTATGTTAATTATCTTATTTTTAAAAATAATTCTACCGCCTTTTTGGAAGAAAATGTTCTTGTTAGAAAACATACACTGCACTGCTTAGGGATAAAGTGGCATTGTGTGTAATTTACTCTCAAGTGGTTTAGAAAAAATATGTGTTTCTGTACTGACACGCGGACAATAATAAAACAAACGTGGTGTTGATGAAGGCATGTAGGAATCCTTTGTATCACTTTTGCAACTTTTTTGTAAATAGAATTATTTTGAAAGGTTTTACATGATGAGCCCTTTTAAAGTTTTCCTTCCAGGTCTTACACAGTATTATCATTGGGATATTAAGTTGCTTCATAAAAAGAAGAAATAATTTTTAGGACTGAGGGTTTCTAAATATTGGACCACTATATACTGAAACCATGTAATGATATTTTCATATAAAACCACCTCTTTGGAGGGCAGCACAGCCTTTTCCTCATAATGGAGACAATAAGATCTCTAAAACTCATAAAATAAAAATTGCAATCATTTAGACTTTTCAGAGGAATTAATTTTATAAAGAATGAGGGGTTCAGCAAAGTATTATCTACTCAAAAAAATGTTGGATGATAATAAAATATTACCCATACTGGTTTCTCAGCTGTCAGATATGTAAGGGAGTTTCTCCCTTTTAACTATTGAGCCATTTCAAAGTTCTGAAAATATTTTCAAACCTCCTCCATGCTAGGGGGACAGGCAGACTCATCAAGTACAGTGGACCAA
Source organism: Furipterus horrens (assembly GCF_987537825.1). Classification (NCBI taxonomy): domain Eukaryota; kingdom Metazoa; phylum Chordata; class Mammalia; order Chiroptera; family Furipteridae; genus Furipterus; species Furipterus horrens. Next base: position 54,063,601 of record NW_028327181.1, on the reverse strand, counting down.
ATTGCTTCTCTCCCTTGAGGTGACCCTTATCCTTATGAGACTCTCAGAATGACTAACAATGGTGACATCTAAAGTACAATGAGAGGTGGGCTTCCGGTACTCTCCAACATGGAAATTACAGCGGAGCACACACGAAAGTGTTCTTAGCACAAGCAAGATGCAAGGACTCAAGGGCTCCTCGTGCTCCTCTTCCCTCTCTAACTTGCATGACTTTCTTCCTGGGAATAGAAAGCCCAGGCCTTCAGAGCCAAGTTCCCCCAGTGACAGTTCATCAAGTCTGACTGTTCACAGATGAAGGGAGCACTGTCATAACATGAAAGTGAGGAAAGACCCAGACCTCCTTTTGCAAAGTGAGGTCCTTGGGGGAAAAAAAAAAAAAAGAATGCAGAGCAGTCAGCTGACTGAAAATCTGGGGAAAGAGCATTCCAGGTGGAAGAACAGCAAGTGCAAAAGTCTTTAGGTGGGAACAGGCCCAGTTTGTTGAACAGAATAGAAGCGAGTGTGTCTGAACCCTAGCAGTGCAAGGGGAAGAAAAGATCAGGGTGAGGTGAGATGGGTCCGATCATGTCTGGCCTTGCGTCCATGGGGAGAGATATGTTCAGATTTGTATTCTAGAAAATGTCTTTGGTTGCAACACGGATAATGGATTTTAAGAAGATTTTAAGCAGAAGGCTAGTGAAGAAGCCACAGAGTCATCCAGAAAGGACAGGACAAGATTGGACCAGGATGGTGTCAAGTATAGCATGAAATGGAAGGAACCAAGAAGATAAGAAGGTCTGAACATGGGGCTGTGGGTGGGTAAAAAAAAAGGGAGGGGTGCAAGGGTGACAGATTTTGGGCTCCAGCAGCTATAAATTTAGGGGATTATTCTGCTTCTAGTAGGCGTCCTGCCTGGGGATCTGCTAGATAGTAAGAACTGGGTAGTCACATTTCACACTTCACACTGTGAATTCATAAACAGCGAGGAGGCATTCAGGTCTGTCCTGTCATTTTCCATGACCTTGATTCACGGAAGCCCGCCCTGAAGGTCTCAAAAACATTGAGTTTTGGAGCCGGCCTGTGGTCATAGAAGGTACTGCGGGTGACTGGGTGTCCTTCACTCACTCTGGAATCCATCCACATGTCATAACATTTGAACTGGTCAGACAAGAATTCAGAAAAAAAATTATCATGGAAAATTTAAACATATGTAAACATAATTTAAACATAGTATAATGAGCCCCTTTGAAGTCTACTATTCTGCTTCAACAATTACCAACACGTGGTCAACCTTGCTTCCTCCATACTTTCCCATTCAGCCCTACTAAGTTATTTTGAATTAAATCCCAGACATCACCAAATAGTTCAAATTGTCCACCCACGTATTCTTTGTAAAGTTGGAATCAGGCCCAAATAAAGTCCACACATTTTACTTGGTTAATGTGTCTCCTAAGTCTATTTAAATCTTAGATTCTTCCTTCTCCCTCCTCCTTCATGCTGTTTTATTTCAATTTATCTGTTGAAGACACTGGGCCATTTATAGGCTGTATTCTGGCCCGGTCATTTGACTTATTCCTCTGTCCCTGTGTTCCTTGTAAACTGGTTGTCACATTAGTCTCATGTTCAATTTTCTGGCAAAGATACATCATGAATGGTGGCTTGTACTTATTCCATTACAGGAGGGACTTAATGTCTGCTCCTCTCTCTTTTTCTCATGTTAAATCTGAGCAGTGGGTTCATATTGAGGAAACCATTATGAAGTTCCCCATCACTTTTCACGTACAGGTTTAATTGATCATCACTGCCTACCTCCACTATTTTATGAGGGGTTATAAATAAGGATGTCCTAATTCTATCATTCCTTCTGCATTGATCACTTGGAATTCTGATATAAATAAGAATGTGTCCTCATCAACTCATTGTTTACATTGAGATACAGGACATACAGGAAAGGCTGGATAAATACGAGTTTCCCCCCATGTTTTCAGAACAATTAGTTGCTTCCCCAGCATCCTCCATAACTGACAGGTTAGTTGTTTTTAGCACCATTGTAGAGTTGTAGATTTTATCATCTTTTGTATGTTTCAGTCCATTGCAGTTATAATTTTTGATGCTCAAGTTGTCTCTGTTTTGACTAGTGGGAACCTCTTCAAATTGCTCAATAGTGCTTCTTTTCTGTGTGAAATTCATGCAACATAAAATCAATCATTTTAAAGTATAAAATTAAGTGGTATTGAGACACAAATAAGGAAACTGGAAATATAGGGCAACATATTTACCTGTCCCAGGTCAATGGTCCTGTAATTGATGACACCAGGCCTCAAACCCAGGCTTAGCTCTTCACCACCAGTCTCTTAGCTCTCACTCACTAGTCCTCATTATAATCTGTAAACATTTGGTTTATTACTTTACTCATTTATTGTGTCTCTTCTACTAAAACACAAATGAGTGCAACACATAAATGAAGTTTCTTGAGGTCAAGGGGGAAAAAAAAACAAAGCAAAGCCCAGGAGGAAAGCCCATGCCCATGCCCATTCTGAAGTCTGTGTAATAGCTGGGGTGGGGTGAGGGGTGAGGGGAGTGGTCAGCAGCTGCTGAGCTTCAGTCAATTGTCCTGAGGGGTCAAAGTCCAGTGTTGCAGGATGTGTGTGTGTGTGTGTTTTAGTGAGAGGCCCAAAATCCAGATTCTTATTCCAAATATAAATGTTGGTATCCAACTTAAAAATAAGAAAATGAGGAGGAAAAAAAGAACCTTGATGATGATAGCATACAGGCCTCAGGTCACCAGCTTCCAGTCTCTGGATCAGTGCTGTCCAATAGAATTTCCTATGATGATGAAAATATTTCATATTGTCTCTGCTCAGCATGACAGCCAGCTGGCTCCATGTGGCTCTTGAACACTTGAAACATGCCTAATAAGATTAAGGAACTGAATTTTTTAAATTTAATTTAATTTGAATAGCCCTATATTGAATAGTCACCCTAGTGGCTACCATATTGAGCAATGCAGCTCTGAACAGAATAATTTGTTGGCTTCTAAAGTGTGGAAACTGGTGGGATGAATGGAGCAGTTTTAAACATTAGTGAGTACTCTGAATGATGACATTGGATTGATCATACTTCACACCTGCTGCAGAACCTCTCTGAGCCTAGAGATCAAGTCCACATTCCCCATTACCATGTTGATGGACCCAACTTCCATTTCTAGCAAAAATTTCCAACTCACCCATGCTTTTCACCTACCCAGACATGTCAATTTCCTTAATAAGCCAGGATCTTGCCCAGTATAGTGCTTTGCTAAAGCTACCCCTAAATTTTGCAAATGCTAATTGAATATGCACTATATTCCGGGGGTTGTAGTGTGTGGTGGGAATACATATTTTCTACTCCTGAGTAACTCAGAGTGTAGTTGAGGGGAACATTCAAGTAAACAATTTAAAGATAGTATTTTAAGTGTAATCTTTGGGAGAGACACAGGAAGGGCTTCTTCCCCCAGTTGGGGGGTGAAGTAGAAGAAGAGAGCTTCTGAACTGAGTCTAGAGGGTTATGTAAGGGTCAGTCCAGGTAAGGAAGGACTGGGAAGACCATTAAGCAATACTACCACAGATAGTGGCACAGTGACAGTTGGGATCAAGGTGAGTTTAGCAACTGTAAATGAGTCAGCATGGTTGTCACATGGGAGATGAAGAGGCAGTGGCTGAAGAATTAGGCAAGAACAAGATATTAAAAATAGTAACAACTATAATAATCGTGTGATTATTACTGGCCAGGCTCTGAGTACTTTATCTATAGTAAATAAACTAACAGTAATCTATTGTAAACTTCACTGTTTTACAGATGGGGACATTGATACAGAGGGAGGTTCAATAATCAACCCAAGTTACATAACAAGTAGCAAAGGCTGCACGTGAACCCTGGCAACCTGGTTCCAGAGCCCACATGCTTAAGAAGCTCTTGGCCCTGAGAGGGCCCTGGCCGGGTAGCCAGGTGGTTAGAGTGCTGTCCTGATACACCGAGGCTGTGGGTTCCATCTTCAGTCAGGGCACATACAGGAAGCAACCAATTAATGCATAAATAAATAAAACAACAAATTGATGTTTCTCTCTCTCTCTGAAAATCAATAAATAAAAGAAGAAGAAGGAGAAGAAGAAGCTCTTGGCCCTAGGGACCAGCCAATAAGTTAGGACTTAATCCCAATTTTAAGTCATGTTTCCATTTAAAAAAGATGATTCTATTTGGCTCCTTTGGAGGCAGAGAAATCATAAAGGGGTCTGTTACAATAATTCAGTGAGAGATGCTAAGGGGATGGCAATGGGAATGAGGAATGAGGGCTGACAGGAGAATTATGAAGGAAAATGGAATTGACAGGATTTGGTGACTAGAAATGAGAAGTGAGGGAGAGGAAGAGTCAAGGCCACTGACTGGGAGTGCAGGACTAGAAAGAATGACAAAGTCAAGTGAAGCTGTCCAGCAGGCACTGGCTATCTGAATCCCTCAGCATACAGGTGATGCTAAATCAAGGGAAGATGTGTGAGAGAGAAAAGTCAGAACTCTGAGGAGAAAGAAGGAAAAATAGACGGGAGAATTAAGAGCCAGGGGAAGGCCAGCAGATGAGAGTCAAGACAACCAAGGGAGAAAAAGGCTCTTAAAGAAGATGTTGCCTGGGTCGAATAATGGCTGCAGGCTTTGACATCTTTGTAGTCCTTAATAACTTTCCGGAGAGCCGCTGCGCAGAATGTGCAAATATTCTTTTCCTAGAAGGAAAAGAGTGAAATACAGCATGGCCTCTTTCGCCATATCGGCGTGTTAAACTCTTTCTGTCCTTCGAGAAGCAAATGGAATTCTCTCCCAGCTTCTGTTCTAGTAGCCCTCTTCAGAGGCTCCCAACTCTATTTCGCCTGGGGAGGTTTTTTTTTTTTTTTTTTTTTTTTAAAAGACTGCTGTTAATGGTGACCAAAATCAGAACAGTGATTGTCCCTAGAAAGGGAGAGGCGGGGATCGCTTGGGAAGGGACAAGAAAGAATTTTCTGGGGTGAAGAAAATATCCTATATCTTGAAAAGGTTCTAGGTTGCCTTTGTCAAAACTCATCAAAATACACACTTAAGATCTATGCATTTCATTTGTACGTAAATTAATGTTAAACATTGTCAAAAATGACAAAGTTACCGATTTCGGGGTTCTACTCTGGACTTTTAAATCGGACTCTTCGAATCTGGAGCTTGAGCGTGGCTGTCTGGGAGGCTCCGCAAGCGATTGTAATGTGTGGTCAGGTAGGACACGCTTCGCTGGAGTAGCTAATCTCAGCGCTTCAGGGACCCTGGACTCTGGCATGGCTCTGTCATTTTGGGTCTGGTATCCGTCCTTCCATCCGTTTCTGCGCAGGTCCGTCCCCATTGTGCTGTGAGTTGTGGGTCTCCCAGGAAACCAGCTCTGGGCCACCTGCTCGTCTGCAGAACGCCCGGAGAGCGGTGGGAGGGACCGTTGAGCCGGGAGCTGGTGTGCCCTGCTGGTCCTACAAGGGGGGTGAGAGAGCGCAGGCACCAAACCACAAGTTCAGGGAGGTCTTAGGCTCTTGTTTCTCTATCGCTAGGACCCCGGTCACCTAGGAACCAAGCCATTAATTCGTTATGAGAAAATCTGACAACGCTTGTGGCCGGTCGACCTCGTGGCGCAACGGTAGCGCGTCTGACTCCAGATCAGAAGGTTGCGTGTTCAAATCACGTCGGGGTCAGTTTTTCGATTCTTTTTCTTTATTCCCATCATTTGCTACTATATTCGAGCCTCAGCTTCCCATAGGAGAAGACGCACCTTCTGGCGGCCAGGAGGAGACGGCTCTTAGCTCCAAGCTCCGCGCCGTCCCGTCGGATGAGCCCGACAATCTCGCGGTGGATTTTCCTGCAGGTCCAGTATCATGGATCTGGGCTGATTGCTGCGTTCCTGAGGACTAGTGCATGTTCCAGATCGCTCAAGGCAGAAAGTCGGGCGCTTACTCAGGCGAGACGTCGCTGGGTCAATTCAACGCCCTGCGTATAGTCTCCGCAGTGCTGGGCAGGATCTCAAGGAATGAGGCTCTTTCGCAACGTGAATGGACCCATTTTTTAAACTGAAGAGTAACAGCTCAGACCTCAGAGAGAAGAGTCGAACGCAGTGCTCTGTGGACGAGGTGGCCGAGTGGTTAAGGCGATGGACTGCTAATCCATTGTGCTCTGCACGCGTGGGTTCGAATCCCACCCTCGTCGGCCTGTGGTTCTTACGTTTCCCTCTGGTTTTGGAGGAAAAAAAGGAAGAGTTTCTCTTAGCTGTGTCCACGTTCAATTTCCGTGTTACCCACTTCATTCTTTCTCACTAATAATCAGTGCTGTGTCACTCTTTCATTCTTTCTAGCTAGCAGTCGTGATTTTTTTTTCTTCTGCTGCATTTTCCAGGATACGCAAAGTTTGGTCCGAAAATTAACCCACCTATCATGGAGCTGACCTGGCCAAAGAAAGAGGATTGGGTAACTTAGCGTTAGGCGCCGTGGCTTAGTTGGTTAAAGCGCCTGTCTAGTAAACAGGAGATCCTGGGTTCGAATCCCAGCGGTGCCCAGGTGTGTCTCTGTTTCTTTTGCTTACAACACTGCGAAAGAGGAGTCGCTGAGCTTCCTGGCACCCAGCATATAAAATTTCCTTCATATCCATTCTCAACTCCGAGAATCAATCAGCCTGTGTTTTCAATTTGTTTGTGTTCCTGAACGCTACGTACAAGTTGTCAGTGTTGAGCTCTTATTTGCACCTCAGCCTGCTACCAAGTGCTAAAGTCGCATTATCTGTGCTTGTTAGTGCTGTCTTGGCCATTACTTCCTGAAATGCTTGGTGATTTAGTCTTCGTATCTTGTTCCTTTCTCCCAAAGCAATCATACCTATTTCAGAGTTTTTCTAGACGAGTTTCATCAGTAATGGAAATTCTACACAGTATTATATACCACTAAAGAACCAAACTGGCCGGTTAGCTCAGTTGGTTAGAGCGTGGTGCTAATAACGCCAAGGTCGCGGGTTCGATCCCCGTACGGGCCAGAGAGGAATATTTTTAATGACCTCACTGAGTAACATTTTGTTACTGAGGAAGGCTTATGTAACTTTACGTATAAGAGAAACGTTTTGAGTCACAGTGCTAGTTTTTTCAGGAAGAGGAGGAAGGTTCAATGAAACTGGAGCTCTTTCTGTGATCTCTCTTTCTAAATCTCCTGACCATAACATGGTGGCTGTTGGAACTTACTGTGTGAACTGTAAACAGAAGGGTGCCAGAAGTCGGAACAAAGATTTCTCAAACCATACATGTGGCACTGATCAGTGCAGTGTGGGATATGGGGTCAGAAATGGAGCAAACAAGATTTTCCTGTCTTTCGCCACAGACAAGATGTCCAATTCACCCAGTCCCTGACTATCTACGCTAGGATCTGAGAAGACAATCCCTTCCCTTTCTCTTCTGGGGCGCCATGCTTCCATTTCTGCTTTTATTGGATCTCTGGGCCATACCTCTGTTCTGCAGTTCCCCTCAGACCTGCTGTCTAAGAGCACAAACCATATCTTTCCCATATAGCCTTGAACTCCCACCTCACTCCCAGCACCAGCCCCAATGGAGTGCCACAAAAATGATGTACCTTTATTCCCATTCCTTTGGTTCATCAATCCCTGTAATGCCACACAGACACAGCCTCAGCCTTAGCCTTAGCAGCAGCAGCAGCACTTTAATTCCACAAAAACTCAGAAAGCCAAAACTGATTAGAACACTCCACAACAGGTGGACTTCAAAACCAGCAACAAGTCTACTGAACCCTGAGAGCATTGAGACCCCTCCCAACTCACCCCCTCTACCATGCAATGCATTCCTTCTAGCTACCCCCTGGTTCTGGCTGAAATGGGATGGTGGGGGGCCAGCAGGCAGAAGCAGGAGGTTATCTATCTGGCAGGTGTGCATTCTTGTCTGCATGGTGTGTGGCCAAGGACCACTCAAGCTCCCATTGCACTAGATGTGGCCACTGGAGTCAGAGTGGCCACAGTGGGGGCTTGGGCATCTGTTTCTCCTTCCTTGATCACATATGGCAGTCATGTCTCCCAGGTCCAGACCTGAAGACCTGAGTTCCCAGGTACGGTGCTCTAGCTAGGGGAGAACAAAGTAGGTACAGATGGCCAGATGAATAGGAGCTGAGCATTATCCCCTCCCACCAGGAAAGCCTTTAGAACTTTCCCATATACACCTGCTTAAGACCCAGCGAGTGGACGCTGGCCTACTAAATGTATCCGAAAGAGCTTCCAGTATATTGGTCTCCCCACCAGAGTTCCTTGAAGAGTCCTTAGGATCCTGCTGGGCCCTGGCTTGGTCTCTCTTGTCCTCACAGTCACTTGCACAGAGCCTCCAACACCTCCAGAGTGCGTCGGATATCCCGGACTTGGCGCGCCAGCCCCTGCACCGGCTGCAGAGCTCTCTCCAGCTCCTCGCAGCGCGCCAGCAGGGTGTACATCCCCTTGATGCTCATGTCCACGGCTTCACCTAGGGAGTCCACGGCGTCGCGGTAGGTCTGGATGCAACCTACGCTCAGTGCTGTCAGCTCCTGCACCGCGCCACCCAGCCCGCGAAGTAGACGGTCCACCCTGCTGCCCAGCTCCCGACTCAACCGCTCCAGGTCCCGCAGCACATCAGGGTCGATGGGGGGAATGGCGGGAATGGATGAGGGCACTGAACAGGGAGGAGCAGGGGCAGGTGATGGGGCTTGCGATGTGCCGCTCAGACGGATCTTGAGTTGCAGGTTGTTGGCGACAAAGTGGGTGAGGTCGCCCTGGCGGCTCACCGTGCCTTCGAGCTCCAGGGGGCTGGAAATGGTGGCGCGACGCCCGCCTCCCGAGCCAGACTCTGCACCCACCGAGGACCCGGAGCCGCCGCACGCCCCGCTCAGCCCGTCCAGGCTGCGGCTGTCCTGAAGGCGGCTGGAGAACGATCTGCCAGCCCTGCTGGCCGCCCCCTCGTCGTTGTCGTCCTTCTGCTCAACATCCATCCCGCTGCCTCCCTGACTCCCTAGACGGCAGACCCTTTCGGATGCAGGCTTGTCCTCGGGCGGCTCAGGGTCCTTGCGTAGGGAAGACCTGTGTAAGTCGTGCTCGGGACCTGGCGCCCCCCGGCGGCTCGCGGGTGCACAGGGCGTCACTGCGCGGCCGGGCTCGTTCTCCGGAGCCTCCTCTTCAGGCCACTGGACGACGCTGCAGCTCGAAGTCTTCGGTCGGCTCGAGCCTCCAGCGTTCTCGGCCTCTTCCTCCCCCAACACCCGGAAGCCTGAGGGCGGCTCGGAGGGCGTTCGGCCCGGTCCGCCGCCGAAGATCGCTGCTTGCTGACCCCCCAGAGGCAGAAGATCTGCCTCGGGCCCAGGCCGCCCCCGGGACGACTCCATACTGCAGTTGGGGGCAGGAACCGGGGAATTGGTTCACCCCGGCTTCCGAGGCATTGGCGGCGCCTTTAAGGGGCGTTGGTAGAGGCGAGCCGATGAGCTGCGGGCTGACAATGGTAAGGACGGGAACAGCACTCTGATTGGTCGTGGCGACCAGGAAGTCCCGGAAGAAGAGCTGTTATTAAACAGCCGTACACAAGTGAGAGCCAGCGGGGTGGAGATAAGGAGGCGACAGCTGCTCTCATCGCCCTGCCCTTTGAAAAAGTTGTGGGGGCGGATCTTAAAGAAGAAGGTCCTGAAATTCCGGAGTCCTCCAGGGGCCGGACTCAGACTCTCTCACAATGGTCACACCCACAGATGTTGCTTAGCAACCACACCACGTAAGGATCAGACTTAGGGTTCCTAAGAGAGGTTCTTCGGGTGGAAATAGTATATCCTGCTTGGACCATCGGGATTGAAACGCGCCTGGTTGATGAGGAAGGATAAAAATTCTCAGCAGAACAGGAATGGTTCGTACCGTCGTCCTCGGGTCACGGACCTAAGCAGATGAACTATCCAGAGCGACTTACGGAGGACAGCGAAGCGGATTTAAGGACTTTCCTGGGCTTTTGCCACTCTGTTCTTCCTCCTGCCCCCTCCACGTTTTAGTCTCTTCCCTGGAGGATGGCATGTGATTTTGCCACTAAGTAAAATAGTCAATAAGTGAATGTCCCTACATGAAGGTCAGATCCCTGGTACCATTCTGACCTCATCCCTTCCTTCTCTTCCCCTTACTGGCCCTGCTGGAGCCACACAGGCCTGCTCCTCACTGTTCCTCTGACAGGACGGAGAGGCTCCCGCCTCAGGGATTTACACTTGCTCTTTTTATTTGAGGCTGAGTCTACCAAGAAAAGTTTTCAGCTTGGATATTCCTCCTTCTCCCCTTTAGGTTCTTATTCACATGCTATCTTTTCAGTGAGGTCTCCCCTTACAACGTGTTTAAAATTGCACCACTTTACCCAGCAATTCCCAGTCTACCTTCCCTGCCTGTTCTCTGTAGCACTTATCACCATCTGACATACTATATATTTTGCTTACTTGCTCATATAAGCTCCATGGGGGAAAGGCACTTTTTTTTTTTTTTTTTTTTTTTTTTTTTTCCCTGGAATAACATCGTTTTTATTCGCCTTCATTTCCTCGTTTGGGAAAATATAATCTATTCCATCCAGGTGCACTGTGTGGAGCTTGCATATTCTTCCCTTCTTTAGGTTTCCTCAAGGACCCAAGTTTCTTCCCACATCCCAAAAGATAGGCATGTAAAAATTGGTGTCTATAAATTGCCTGAGTGGGTGTGGCTATGAATGGGCCCTGTGATAGAAGGGGCCCCTGTCCAAGGTTGGCTCAAATAGGCTCCTGTCACCTACAGCCCTTAACTGGAATAAGTAGGTTGGAAAGTAATCTTACCTGTTTTTATTTATTCCTTAACTTAAAAAAAAAAAAGTGTGTATAGCTCATATTTATTTCAGTGTTTTATATTAGAAGTGTTGAGTGATGTTTTTGTGACCAAAAATAGACCATAGGAACTTATCTCTTGGCTACATAAATTAGCCTATGGCAAAATTTTGTCACAGTACTCAAGAACATATGACGTTAAGTGAGGATTTACTGTAATTTATGGCATCTCCCCTCCCTGCCCTGGTAGTCTCTAGGTCACTTTTTCCTCTTGTAGATCTTGTGTGCTAGCCTCAGGAAGATGGCTGGGGGCAGGGGCGATGAGTACTGCTCAATGAGACCCATAAGGTGGTTGTAACTGTCTTCCTCATGCTGCATAAACACAGCCTGCAGATTCTGCTCCTCGTAGAGCGCCTTCACTCGGGCCACCTTCTCAGCCTCTTTCTGCCCATAATTCTCCTGCAAGATCTGGCGCTGTTCCGGAGAAGCCCGTTGTAGACACTGAACCACCAACCAGCTGCATTTGTTGTCCTGGATGTCAGTGCCAATCTTGCCTGTCACACTGAAGTCCCCAAAGAGGTCAAGGTAATCATCCTGAATCTGAAAGAGCTCCCCCATCTCCAGCAGAATCTTCTTGGCATTGGCATGTTCCTTCTCCCCATCAATGCCCGCCATATACATGGCAGCTGCTACAGGAAGGTAGAAGGAGTAGAAAGCTGTTTTATACTTGACAATAGATTTGTATCTCTTTTCAGTGAATCTGCCAAGATCCACATTGCCTTGTGGGGCTGTGATGAGGTCCAGAGTCTGTCCAATCTCAGTCTGATAGGAAGTCTGCAGGAAGAGCTCGATCAGGTTCAGGTAATAGGGCTGCTCCCGGCAATAAAGCTTCAGCAGTCGGTAGATACATGCTTCCAGAAGCATAGCATCATTGATGGCATCCAAACCTATGCCTGGCTTCTGATACCAGCAGATCTGCCCCCGTCGGGTAAGGGATGAATCCATAATGTCATCTGATACCAAGAAGAAAGCCTGGAGCAGTTCCACACACCAGCCCACAGTCATGGCCTGCTGGAGACTATCAGCATCCAGCTTTCTTGGTTCCACCAGATCCTGGAATGTTATCAGCACTGTCATACCCCGCTGGTACTTGCCTCCAATGACATTGTACTCCAGGACCTCCTTGAGCCGGGCAATAGCATCTCCTATTTCTGGGTGCCCCGTGTCATCCTCAGTCAGGACCCTGACAATCTCGGAGAAGTGCTGGATGAAATCCTTCTTTTTTTGGTCATAAACATCCAATTTCTGGTCTCCATTCATTCTGAGGGAGGAGTAAAGTACTCTGTTGCTGGATGCCGGTTCTTCGGCACTTTGTTTTGTGCTCACTGTATCCAAAGTGTCTCATATGTATTAGATGCTCAATACATATTTATTAAGAAAATGACTCCAAGTCATCAAGTTCCCCTTTTTTGACTTGAACTCTTTCAAGGTATGTTTCCGTCACTTGCACCCACAATCTTGACTAATATACTATGAGACCAATCGTCCACTTTAAACTTTTCTCCCTTTCTCTGAGACTGACCTTCTGCCTTATATTCCTTTTACCCCTCAGCAGATGGATGCTCTTTACTCAGTAAGTGACAGAAAACACAAGATGAACCAACAAAAAAAAGGGGAGGGGATTTGTTATGTCACGCAATAAAGGTCTTGAGTGCACGTCAGAGAAGCCTGCATTCGGTTCTCTGAAGCTGTCCTGAAGGGCTTGGTTTCTGTCTGTGAGGCAGCTTTATCCCAAGTGGAATTCCTCATGGTGTCAAAATGGCTATGTCATTTGTCATTCTTTGGGGGTTATATTAGTCTATTTGGGATGCTATGATAAAGTACTATAAACTAGGCTTCTTAAACAACAGACATTTCTTCCAGTTTTGGAGGCTAAGCCTAAGGTGCCAGCTGATTCAGTTCTTGGTGAGGCCCTACATCCCAGCCACCTTCTAGGTGTGTCCTTACATGGTGGAGAAAGCTAGCTCTCCTCTTGCAAAGACACTAATCCCATCATGAGGGCCCCACCCTCATGACCTCATCTAAAACTTATTACCTCTAAAAGCCCACCTCCAAAGTCATCACATGATGTTAGGACTTCAACATGTGAATTTTGGAGAGACAAAAACATTCAGTTCATTAACAGGGGTAATTTTTCATTCTTTTTGGCCTCTCAGGATCTCCATCTCAACATATGAGAACTCTTCCACATCATTAGGCAGAGGCCATCTCCTACTACAAAAGCCAGAATACCAAGCAGTCCTTTTCCCAGCTTCCCTAGTACACAACTCAGGCTCCACCATGGTCTACTGGACCACCTCTGCAGTGAAATTCTTCCTGCTGTGCAGACTCAAAGTATGGTCCTCCTAGAAACTCCTGACACTCCTAGAGATTCTGTGGATTGCCCTGGATGCTTAAAATAAGGTCCTTTTCTGCTTCAATTAACCTGGATTATTTTCTGTTGCATGTATTGACCTTATAACAGACAGCCAGTATTTCTTCAGGAAAATGGGTTGGTTTGGGAACAGCACAGAACTGCAATTTGGGACGTGGGGTTAATGGCAAACCACATGCAAGTCCAGGGAAACAAAGTAGAGGAACTGCTCTTCTATGGATTTACAAGGGGCTGTTGTAAATGAAGAGTCCATTGGAGGAAACTGGAAGTTGGAAGTATAGTGACGTTTAATTGGCTGAGTTATGACAGTCTCCCAGCCCCCCTCCCCCACCCCCCAGTTTATGTAGTAAAGCAGTACCATGTCCTGTCTGGGAGCAAGGTATGTCTCTTTCTTTTGGGGTCAGTAGTGTGTTGAGTGACATCTGCATGAAAATTCTTTCAGCCTCCTGACTCCATTTGAAATGAGGTCTCTGTTTATTAATTTTTACACGTGCAACAGGAACCCTGGCTGATACACTCCCAAACATTCCAGAAGGGGAGAAAATAGCTTCCATGAGTCTTCACAGAACAAGGATGCATCTTTCCCCAAAGCCCCAGTTAATCTCCCTTCACATCTCATCAGCCTAAACTGGTCCATATACCCAACGTAGTCACTTTGGCTGGTGTGATACCATGTTCGATTGACTTTGGCCTGGGTCTGGAAGCATTCACTCTGGCAAGGTGGTAAGAATTAACTGATTAGGTTAAAACAATTATTCTCCTCTTAGATCTAGGGGTAGGGTCAGTTCCCCCACTCTCAAGTAGCTGCAACACAATGGAGGAAGGAGGAGAGGTTGTGGGTGAATGACCAGTGTTCACTACATTAGGGGTCAGTAAACTATGGCCGATGGGCCAGATTCTGCTCCCCACCTGTTTTAGGTGCCTGTGAGCTAAGAATGGTTCTTTACATTTTTATTTATTTATTTATTTTTAATTTTTATTTTTACTGTACATTTATTAAGAAAAAAAAAAAAAAGCCGGACAAACCCAAATTATCCAGGTAAATAAACTCGATTCTTTCTTTCTGTCATATCTGATATTATAATCTTCTATGTAAGTTTTTAAATTAAGTTAATCCTATATGCTTGTGTTGTCTGATTTTATTATGTGCCACCTATTCATGGCTCAAAACTTTCCTAAGCAAAATAAACACAAATATTGAGAAACAAAATTTTACCTTATGTAGAAGAAACCAAGCAAGCTCTATTCCCTGCTTAAGTGTTAACATTCTTATTTTTCAAATCTTATTACTTAAAACTCAAGTGTAGCTAGAGGTTTAATGACACCAGTCCTGTTATTTCTTGCCATACGTACTACAGAGCAAGAGTATTTACAATAATGAAGTGGCTGACACATATTTGTTATCAAAGTATGATTTGGGAGTTTTTTACATTTTTAAAAAGTTGAAAAATAATGTAAAAATATGAAAATTTATATAATTATATGAAATTTAAAATTTAATGTCCATAAAGTTTTATTGGCATCCAGCCAGGTTCACTCATTTGTGTACTGTCCATGGTTGCTTTTGTGCCATAAGGCCACAGTAAATGAATTAACTCATTTGTGTAAATTAAAACAAAAAGTTTTAGAGATAATAGAGGGCTCAAACCCAAGCCCTGAGGAAGTGAAACCTGGGGCCCAAGGAGGATTAGGAGTCACAAGCCCAGGGCATTTGCATGGCAGGCTTGGTGGTAAGGGTAAAGGAGAAGTGGAGCAGGGGAAAGCCCATGTGTTTGGAATTTTAAGAACACCTTTGAACCCTGACTGGTGTGGCCCAGTGGATTGAGCATTGACATGCAAACCAAAGGGTTGCTGGTTCGAGTCCCAGTCAGGGCATGTGCCTGAGTTGAGGACCAAGGTGCTGGTTTTAAGAGGCAACCACACATTGATCTTTCTCGCTTCCTTCTCCTCTCTAAAAAAATAAATAAAATCTTTAAACAAAACAAAGCACCTTTGAAATACTCCTGCTTGAAAGAGAAGCCATAATGGTAATTAGAGAATACTGAGAACAGAAAAATACAAAATACTATATTCCATATCAGACCTGTGTGATGCAATGAAATGACACTTTGATGGATGTCTGATAGCTTTAAGTATTCACACGGAAGAACTTGGAAATGGATTAGTGACCTCTACAGACCTATATATAGGGGATTGAGCAAATAAGACAACTTCAGGGACAGTCAAAAGTTGCATGAGCCAGCTTGGCTAGCATCTCATAATGAAACATTGGACATTGGATGTTGACCCTCTAGATTTGCAAGGTCCATGAGCATAGAGGATTTTTCTTTCTTTTATTCACTGCTTTACCTCCAGCCTCTAGAATGAAGGCTGGAATGTCAAAGGCACTCAATTACTATTGTCAAATGAATAAATTGAACCAAAAGTATGACATAACTACATTAGAAGGATGCAGGGACAGGACATGTGTGCATAGATATAGAAGCAGAAGGGTAAAATAGTTAATCCTTAAGTTTCATAGCAAGTAAACAACAGGTAATACCTAAAATGGAAACTTGTGGAATAGCAACAGAAGCATGTGATTTGGAAATTAAGATGGTAAGTACTAAAAGCAAAGTAAAACAAAACAGCAAAAAGATTTGGAATTAGATGTCTTGAGGAAAAGAGAAATGAGCAAACTGCTTTTTTTCCTCCTTATAACACCATTCAGTTGTTTTAATCTATGGGCACACTGAATGGATTGCATGGTGGCCCCCAGAAATATGACTATGTCTTATGAACCTACAAATGTGCAGTTTTTTGGATAAGTGTCATTGCAGATGTAATTAAGGATCTTGAGATCATCCTGGGCTATCTGGGTGAGTCATAAATCAAATGAATTATGTCCTTCCGACACAGAGGAGAGACAGAAGAGGGGAAGGCCCTGTGAAGATGAGAGCAGAGATGGAGTTATGCAGCCACAAACTAAGAGATTCCTGGAGCCACCTTAAGCTGGAAGAGGCAAAGGTTTTTCCCTAGTGCTTTCCGAGCGAGTACCGTACTGTGGACACCTGGACTTCAGACCTGCCAGAGTACAGTGCCATTGTTTTAGATCACCAAGTTTGTAGTACTTTGTTACTGAGGCTCTAGGAATCTAATACATCATGGAAAACTGAGGAAAAAAAATCAGAAAATTTATTGATGTATTTCACCACACTGATTAAAAGAGCAAATAATCAATACACGAAAAGCATTTAGTGAAAAGTCAATACCTACTGATACAAAAAAAACCAAACCCCTAGCAAAGTAGAAAGAGAACAGGCCTCCCTTAACCTGCTAAAGGATTTTTTTAAGGCTATACTTAGTAACAGCAAAAACTGTAATTCTTGTTCCACTTTGTAATATATATATATATATACATATAAAATAAGTGTGTGTGTTATGAAAAGACAGGATTATACCATTCTAGCATGGTATTAACTATGGAGTTTTAAAATTGGGCTCCCCTTACTAGTTGTGTGACTTTTGACAGACCATGTGTCTCAGTTGCTTTACCTGCAAAATGAGGGTAAACCTACTGCAAATAATCTACTGAGCAGTGAAACCTGAGTCAGAAATGAGACACCATCTGTACTGTTTCTATCCACTCCTGTATTAGATCCCAACCAGAGCAACAAAATAAACAGAAAAAGACAACCTCTAGGGAACAGCCCTGTTCAGTTGCTCCGAGGTTGGCAGGGACTGAACTGGGAGAAAGACTAGAGGTCGGACGATTGAGTGAGAAGTAAGAGGTGGGCAGAGATCAGGCTTAGCAGAGTGGGAATCAGAGCAGCGGAAGGAAAAGACAGTGGGGACAAGGTGGTTCGCAGCTGACCAGGTTGGTATCAGAGCTGAGGGCAGATGCTACCAGGGTCTCGGGCATGCACCCAGCATGGGCAACTCCCCAGCCTAGTCTCCACTTGTAAACATCTATACTCATCATTATAAAAAGTTTCACACTTTATTAAATAAAAAGGAGGTAGAAGACAGTTAAGGGAACAGGCCAGAGACTCCTCCTTCCAACTATACATATACAGGTATACAGACACAACTGAGTAAATGACAGGGATGATTCAGGGGACAGACCGAAGGGCTGAGGGTGGCAGCACCCTCCGAGAGTGGGCCCGGACCCAAGGGTGGGCTGAGACCTGAGCCAGGGGCAATCGTTCTGAGGGGTTGTGTTTGAGCAGCTTAGAAATGAGGTCCTGGGCTCCCATGGGCACAGAAGCAGGGAACTTCAGGTCCACCTGCAGAAGTAGAGAAAGAAGAAAAGACCCATTAGTTTCATCCTGGCTTTTTCCTTGACTGCTCATTCTATTTGGACAATTACATAGGCCCCACAATGACATTCTTTGCACTCTCAGCCCACAACCTCCGCAGCCAGCACTAAGCCCCAGCCAGACAGTTGCAGTCAGCCCTCCCACCTTGACGATGCGCCGGTAAGTTTCATTGTGTGAAGCACTCTCAAAGGGGGGGTTCCCCACCAGCAGTTCATAGCAGAGTACTCCGATGCACCACAGATCCACCTTCTCATTATGTGTGCGCCCCTCAATCATCTCTGGGGGCAGGTAGTCCAGGGTGCCACACATTGTCTTCCTCCTGGGTGGGAATTCCAGACACAAATGGCCTCTCCTTTCCCGGCTGCCTGACGACAGGGAGCTGGGACCCGAAGATGCACCAGGGGAGTGCTCCAACCTGGTTCTGACAGGGCTTTTGGGGTAACAGTGAGGGGAAGATATAAACCAAAGCTGCAGAGGTGGGTTTACACCCTGCCTCAGCATTTCCACACTGAGGGATGTGTCTCAAAATAATCAGATAAGAGGGCAATGTTCACCTTAGAATTAAAGGAAAAATTGGAGACATTTTTAATGTCTATCAAGCATGTCCTGCTTAAATAAATCACATTTCATCTCTACTATACAATACTAAAAAGCCATTAAAAATGACATGGGAGCATTCTCAATATGGCAAGAAGGTCCCAATGTATTGAATAAGAAATCTGGGCAACAAAACTATGAGTCCTGTACTTTTGTAAAGATATTGTCGTGTCTATATATTTACAAGAGGGCAAACCCAAATGTTTCTGGGTAACAAGATCTGGAGTGGTTCTATTCTGAACGTCCTAGCCTCACGCCCAGGGCTGGCCTCCTGGTACACCATACCTCAGGGAGGGGGCATGCACAGACCAGCCAAAGTCAGCAATCTTCAGCTCTCCCTGGAGCCCCAAGAGCAGATTCTCCGGCTTTATGTCTCTGTGAATCACCTTCTTCCCATGGCAGTACGTCAGTGCATCTGCCAGTTCCTCCATGATCTGGAAGGGCCAATGACAAATGGTCAGACAAGGATGGGCCTCCAGCTGCAAGCAGCATCCCCCCAGCCTCAGGCCTGCTGTGGGCATCCCAGGTGCCCACCCCTTCCCAACCGTGGCTGTTCGCTGCTCGTCAAAAGTGCGGCTCTTCTGTAGCTCCTTGTAGAGCTCCCCGCGGGGGGCATACTCCAAAATCAAGTAGATCCTTCGCCGGTCGTAGAAATAGTTGTAGAGACGCAAGATGTTAGGATGCCTGGAAAAGAGAAAGAGAAGGCCTCAGGCCGCATCCTGGCACGAGGAAATGGGAAAGATGACGGGTCCATGTGGGGTAAACTGGGGTTGGACTTGGACCAGGCTAGGGACACCAGGGCTGCAGGTGGTAAAGAGGAAGCAGAGAGAGCTTTCTGGATTCAAGGCTCTGGTTGGAAATGAAAGCTCAGTGGGGCTAAGTGGCCACAGCTACAGAGAAAACAGACTGGCAGTGGTGGGGGTAAAAGGGGGAGGGGGGGTAGCGGCAGCGCGCAAAGGGCTCTGGCTCAGAGCGCATTGACCGTACTGCAGATGGGCCTGGATTTCGATCTCCCGGCGAAGCTGGTGCTCCACACCCTCCTTCTCTATCTGAGACTTGAAGAGGACCTTGAGCGCCACGATGAAACGGCTTTTCTTCTCCCGAGCCAAGTACACATTTCCAAACTTGCCTTTGCCCAGAGGACGCCCAATCTCAAAGTCGTCGATTGTGAAGGTCCGCCTAATTAGAGAGTGAGGGGGAAGGCAGCTGAGCACGGGTTTGTGGGTCACCTGAGGTGCTGGCCTTCTCTCTGCCCCTCAGCCCATCCCTCCCTCAGCCCCATTCTCTTCCAGGGGAGTTGAAGGTGGATCAGGTTTTCTTTCCTGCATCGCTATTCCTCCTGCCCTTAGCTTCTTCCTCCCTCATTTCCTACCTGTTCACTGTCCCACCCCTTCTCGTGCCACCCCATGGCTTGGGCACTTACATTAAGTTGGGTGTCCCACTGCTGTCCTGGCCAGAGGCAGCTAAGAAAAGAACAGGCAAGTTGAGGCTCTCCTTTGACATTTTAATCCCTGCACCCTCCCCAGACTCTAGTCCCCTCAGGTGAATCCTCTTCCCCTTACCCCAGTTACCTGTGGGCTGGGCATTGGAGCGGCTCATGAGGACAAGCGAAGATGGGGTGGTAAGCTCCTTCCGGAGGACTCTCTGTGGCAGGGTGTTCAGGCCAGACTGAGCCTGAGAAGGAGCACAGGGAGCGCTGAAGATGCCTTTGTCCCAGGGACCAGGTTGGAATGTTCTGCAATCAGCATTTCAGTACTTGCTATAGAGCCGCCCACCCATCCACCCAACACCAGTTCAGAGAGGAGCACTGAGACCACAGTACTGCTACTCAGCCCCGAGAATCTGCTCAGAACCCCTTATAAATGGGTTACTAATACACAAGCTAAGCCAGCTTAAGATAAGGAGCAAAGACTTACTCCAACACTTAACATTTCACCTCTTTGGCACTGGCGGACACCACATTCTCAAGCGTGAAGCTGTCTAGCCTCTAACAGTCCTGTCCCTCACTCGGTCTGATTCACCCAGCTTTCCACCCCAGGGGGCGGCAGAGGGCTGGGGTAATGAACATCCACAATTCAAGGAGTTTTAGCACAGAAACATTCTCACAGTTCCCCCCAAATCTGAGTCTTTTAAGGCTTGGATAAGGTCCTTGAGGCCTTGAATGTTCAGCAAATACCCGTATTTACCCCTTTGCAACAACAGGCTTTAGGGACACCGAGGGGTACTCTGATGACCTTGGACCACTTCTTATTTTCAAAGTCTGGCTAATATACAAAAATTTCTTTTGGGAGTGACCAATGTACAAGTGACAACGGTTTCTCCTTCAGCCTCCGCTCTTGACAGCCTCACTCAGTGTTCCATGAGGGAGGGAGCTGGTGAACAAGGGGACAGACTGATGGACCCTCCAGGATACCCAAGTCCTACAGGCAGAGCAAAGCCTCTGTGGCTCCTTCCTTCTTCTTTAGCCAAGAGAGGAAGAAAGCCTCAGTGCCCCTTAGAACCTGTGCCCAGAGATATTAGTATAGAATTTACAAATAAGCCAGTTGAACAAAATAGAGAAAGAGACCCACATACATGTGAAAATTAGATATAATAATAAAGGTGGCATTTCAAATCAGAGGGTAGACTATTCAATGAAAGTGCTGGGACACCTTCAATTTAGATCCTTCTCTCACACCAGTCATTAAAATAAGTTCCAAATTATAAAGTCAATTTTTTTTCAGAATTTTCAGGACAAGGGTTGGGAATCATGGCCTAAAGGCCTAACCCTGCCTGCTCAGTCTCAGTTATCATTTGCATACAAGTAGGTTCAGCCCTGCAGAGGTCCTCACAGACTGGTCAGATTCAAGTTGGCAACACTTGTCAGGATGTGGCTGCAAATAACCAGACCAAGGTTGGCCTGCAAACTCTTGGAGAATAACGGAGAAGAAAGTGCTTAGAATATCGCCCTGTGCAGGACCTCAAATCTCCAAGCCGTAACTGACCATGCGGGTGGGGGGAGGGTAAGTGGGAAAGCCCTTACCGTCTGCCGGCAGTAGGGCCAGGGGTAGGCGTTCTCCTTCTGAGTCATCCTTAGAGCGAAAGGGGGAGGAAAGCTGAGCAAAGAAGGGAAACAGAGCCGTGAGAAGCAGGAAAGAGAGGGAGCGAGAAAGGGAACGGTCGGACCGATCTAGCTGAAAGCGAATGCCCGGGGCTGGTGAAATGGAGCACGCCTACGCGTTGGCCGCCTCACGGCTCACCCCGGCTTAGGCTCCGACGCCCCTGCCCTTCTAAACGCCCCACCCCTTTCCAGGACCCACTCTCTACCCTTGAGCGCTCAGCAGCCGTACGGTGTTTGAGCGGGCCCGCCCAATGGACCCCCGACCTGCCTGATCACCTGCCCTTTCCTGGCACGAAAGAAGGTCAGCTCACCTGAGGCCCGTGGCACTGCCAACCTCCTGGGCGCTGGCAAACAACTGAATCGTCCCAGCCGCGCCCCCGCTGAGGCCCTTTCAAATCTCCTGCCCTGACCCTATTGGCCGAGCGCGCGTCTATGCTCAGTTCTCATTGGCTGGATGTCCCATGACGTTGCCCACGGGGGCCCAATGGAGGAGGCGGGATGAGAGCAGCTGTATGGTAGGGTTCTGGGTTAGAAGGTTTCTTACTCCCCAGCTAAATCGTCCTATATCTTTAAAAATAATTTTATATCTTTAATATAGCTGGAATGTATCCCTGTGTATGTATGAACTAGGGTCTAACTTTGTTTTCTGCCAGATGGAGAACCAGATATGCCAGCACCATTTGTTAAGCACACTACACCATTCCCACAGGAATTTAAGTGCCACTCTTGATATATGAAGTCATCGTAGATACTTAATCTATCTCCTCTGGACTCTTCATTCTGTTACATTGTTTGTTCGTTTGCTTGTGTGTTTATTCTTGTCATTACTTTAAAAAAATTTATTTATTTATTTATTTTTAGAGAGAGGGAGGGAAAAAAGAGAGGGAAAAGGAACATCAACATGTGGCTGCCCACGCGCCCCCAACTGGGGACCTGGCTCGCAACCCAGGCATGTGCCCTGACTGGGAATCCGAACCAGGGGCCCTTTGGTTCACATGCTGGTACTCCGTCCACTGAGCCACACCAGTCTGGGCTAAGTTATCCTCGTTAAGGTAGACCTGAGGTAACACTGCAGAGTTAAGCAGGGCAAGATGTGGCTGCCCTCCTCCATCCAGACTCTCCTGATCATCCCCAAGTTAAACATCATGATATTTCTTCATACGTTTTGAGATTTTGGTTTGTAACTTCATCTTGGGTGGAATACCTTTTTGTTTTTATTTTGCTTTCTCTTTCTTTCTTTGTGTTCACCTCTCCCTGACGTACAGTTTGGCCATTGCTATTACCTTGCCTCCTTGCTCCTAGTTAAAATTCAGGTTCTTATAATGGCATTTTTGGGCTCCTGCCCCACTGTTATATTGAAGGTATCTCAAATAAAGTCCCTGAGGGGAGGGCAAATTGGTTCGGTTTCTTGTCTTGAAGCTACATCCTAGTCCTCCTGTCTTTTTGGGCCTGTAGCTCCAGGTAGGGAGCTGGCAGGTTTTACAGCCCCCTTTTCTGGTACGGGGATATCATTGCAGCTCTGAGTCCAGATCCGCGTCCTTAATCAGTCCCTACTTCCCTATAGGACTTTAACCAGGCTGCTGCCGCCCACCTGCAGGCCCCCAGCCCTGCATATCTGTACTGTAGGCTTCAACACCTGGCATTTGTGGCACTGGGTTGTTTTATTTTTTCTAAGGCTGGTTATGCCTTTTATTTCACTATTTTAAATATTTTTTTCTATCAGTACTATGTATTTAAAGCAAAAGGGGCTAGAATGGGAATTCAATGTGCTGTCTTTACCAAAAAATCCAGCCCTTTTCTGAATACCAGGTTAGAAGATACGGTAGAATAGTATTCTGAGGCAAGGCATGAATAAAACAACCGAAGCTCAGCTTCAGTGTTGGGAAAACAACAGGGAGTGGTGGTGTGTGTGTCAAGTACATGCCTGAATGGCGAAGGGAATACCCAGCACTAATTGATCGTTACTATATGAAAGTGTAGCCTAAGTATGGACAGATACTTCCATTTCTAAAGAGTAACTAGAAATCTGGATCTACATGTGAAATTTACTTAGTTTTAAATGTTGGCAAATAAGTCACCAAACAAGTCTGTGGGCTGGATTTGGTCTGTAGACGGGCATTATTCAATCCCTGATGTACCCAGAGCTCTTCTGGACCATAAACCACACTTTACAATCATCCTTCCCTTCCCAAGGCCCCTGACCTTATGTAGTCACTCATCAGATGAGCTTTTAGGGAACAGCATACTGCAGGGTGTAGCCATAAGACCATAGGCTTGGGTGTTGCTGGGTTGTCTCTAGCCCTGTCACTTGCAGTCTGTGTTGCCTGACAAAATGCTCAATCTTTCTGCGTGTCAGCTCTAAAGTGGGCATAGCTTATACTGTCGTTCAGGTTGCTGTCAGCATTACATGAAGTAAGGTCTCTAAAGCACATAGCACACAGCCCTCAATGTTAATTATTATTATGACTAAGAAGTCAATTGGCCCCCGTGGATGAGAAAAGGATCCTCTTTATGAACCAATATCAACTAATAGCTATAGAAGGAAGGATAGAATTAGAAACTTACTGTTTTGTAGCCCCTTATAAAACAATTAATCCAGGCAAGCTGCTCTCGTTTGGACGGGCAGCAAGGGGGCAGGCAGGACTGCCTGTCAATTGCCTGCCTCATACGCCTTCCTCTTTAGGGCACCAGAAATTCTGGGCTGTTGTTTTGCTCAGTCATCAGTAGTTCTCGATTCCAGCACACAACTTCTGCAAAAATGGCGAGGGGATTGTCTGTCTTTGTCTTGCACACATGACACAGTGACCACACAGAGTGGCAGAAGGTGGGGCCTGGGCCAGGGAGTGCAGCAAAGAAGAGGGTGAGGCACAGATTCCAGACTAGGCAGGTGGGTGTCTGCTAGTGTGGGTGATTCAAGTTCCTTTCCAGCAGTTCAGGGAACTGTTAGTTAAGGAAAGAAATGGCAAGGAATAAATTTCCCACTGAGAAAGACGAGGTCTGTGGGGTGGCTGGACTGGATTTTTTTGTTTTTGTTTTTTCCAGTATACTGGAAACAGCAAAAATGCACGTGGGTCTGGACTTCTAGTGACTACTGAGAAGTCTTGATAAGGTAGCATTTGTATTTAACACCCTTTCATTCTATTTCAAGTTGGCATGGACAGAACGTCAGAGATTATTAAAATATAAAAAGGAATTTTGGACTGATATTTTGAATATAAGAAGGCGATAAGAGGAGTAATAATCAATTTAAAAAGAAAAAAAAAGAAAGATTGCTTTTGCTTGAAGAAGTAACACAGCCTTTTGGACAGTGGTACATTTGGTGGTACAGCTATGGAGAACCATTAACCCTGGAACTGGGTTAACAAAACAACCAAAATGTCTACCTTTAGAAGATTGTTTAACACAGTAGTCCCCTCTTACCCACCAGGGTTGGTTCCAAAACTATCCCCCAGTGGATGCTTGAAACTGCAGGTAGTACCAAATCCTATACAGTAGGGAATAATGACAAGAAAAAGATTTGTATATTTCCAATAGAGACACAATCCTGCAACCATTGTAGGCCTAACTATATAGTACACATCAGCAAAATTGTAACCTTTTTCCTCCTGAATATCTTTGATATGCAGTTTTTTTAAAGTACATAATTTTATATATTTTTCTTTTAAATATATTTTATTGATTATGCTATTACAGTTGTCCCAGTTCTTCCCTCTTGCCCCCCCTCCACCAGTACCCCCATTCCCCCGAGCAGTACTCCACCCTCAGTTCACGTCCATGGGTCATACATATAAGTTCTTAGGCTACTCCATTACCTATACTGTTCTTAACATCCCCTTGTCTTTTTTGTGCCTACCAATTTGTGCTTCTTAATCCCTGCAGTATTTTCCCATTTCTCCCCCTTCCCGTTCCAAACTGATAACCCTCTAAATGATCCCCATATCTATGATTTTGTTCCTGTTCTTCTTGTTTGCTTAGTTTGTTATTTGGATTCAATTATTGATAGTTGTGAATTTATTGTCATTTTAATGTTCATTGTTTTGATATTCTTTTTCTAATACAATTCCCTTTTGCATTCCATATAGTAATGGCTTGGTGATGATGAATTCCTTTAGCTTTACCTTGCTTGGGAAGCACTTTATCTGTCCTTCCATTCTAAATGATAGCTTTACTGGATAGAGGAATCTTGATTGTAGGTCCTTGCTTTTCATCACATTAAACACTTCTTGCCAGTCCCTTATTGCCTGCAGAGTTTCTTTTGAGAAATCAGCTGATAGTCTTATAGGCACCCCTTTGTAGGAAACTCTGCTTTTCTCTTGCCACTTTTAAGATTCTCTCTTTATCTTTAACCTTTGGCATTTTAATTATGATGTGTCTTGGTGTGGTCTTCTTTGGGTCTAGCTTGTTTGGGGCTCTCTGTGCTTCCTGGACTTGTATGACTATTTCCTTCACCAAATTAGGGAAAGTTTCTTTCATTGTTTTTTCAAATAAGTTTTTGATTTCTTTGCTCTTCCTTTTGGAACCCCTTCCTTCTGGCACCCCTATGATTCGGATGTTGGTGGGTTTAAAGATGTCCCAGATGTTCCTAAGCCTATCCTCCTATTTTTGAATTATTTTTTCTTTTTGATATTCTGATTGAATGCTTTTTCCTTTCACTGTTGGTTTCTTGTATATTTTTCTTTATTACACTTAATACAGCCTTAATTTCTGCCTGGGTCTTTTTTATGCCATTGAAGTACCCAAATGAGTTCCTGAAACATCTTGATAACCAGTGTTTTGAACTGTGTATCTGATAGGTTGATTATCTCCATTTCATTCAGTTCTTTTTCTGGAGTTTTGTTCTGTTCTTTCATTTGGGCCATATTTCTTTGTTTCACCATTTTGGCAGTCTCCCTTGTTTGTTTCTGCGTTTTAGGTAGAACTGCTTTGACTCCCTGTCTTTGTAGTGTGGTGTATTGTAGAAAAGCACAACTGATAAGTTGTATGGGTGGAGCCTGTTGCTCTGTGTAGGGGAGAGCTGCAGAGGGGTCAATCCTGCTGCCTGGCTCTGGAGTTTGTCCCCGTAGGACAAAGTGGGTGGCACCAAATTTCATTAAACTAGTCAGAACTGTAAGCAACTTAAAAGAAAACTTTATTAGCTCTTCATATATTATTATTGATCTTTTGTGTGAAAGAAAGCCTATTAGTATCTTTTTTCCTTTTTATTGAATTTATTGGGATGATGTTAACAAAATCATACAGGTTTCAGGTGCACAATTCTACAACTTATGAATTTTTTATTGTGTTGTCCAAAAAGTTCATTACATTTTTTCCGTATGGTGGCTCTAGCAGTGCTTAGTTTTCTTTCAGTTCATTCCAAAAAATTTTGTTAGAATGTATTGTGACAGCTGTCATATCAGCGTGCATTTAAAAAAAAACTTACCAGGCCTGTGAACCAAGTGTCGCTGGCTTGATTCCCAGTCAGGGCACATTACTAGGTTGCACATCAGGTCCCCAGGCAACCACACAGTAAAAAAAAAAAAAAAAAAAACTTACCAAAATTGGTGAATTTTGGTGCAGCCATTTAAATATTGAAGATGGAAGGAAAATGCTTTATTATTTCAAGAAAGGTAAAAATGCACCTGAAATGCACAAAAAAAGATTTGTGCAGTGTATGGAGAAGGTGCTTTGACTGATCGAACATATCAAAAGTGGTTTGTAAAGTTCCTTGGTACTATTGACATTTTGGCTAACTAATTCTTTGCTGTGAGGTTGTCTCATGTAGCGAAAGATGTTTAGCAGCACCCCTGGCCTCTACCCACTAGAAGCTGATAGCAGGAGATAGACAATGTACTCAGAATATCCAAATCAATGAAATTATTGGTGAAAATGAAAATCGTGTCTTATTCTACAGAAAAAACATAATGAACTTTTTTTGGCCAGCCCAATATTTCTGTAATTTTCCATTTAATATTTTCAGACTGCGGATATC
Source organism: Furipterus horrens (assembly GCF_987537825.1). NCBI lineage: Eukaryota > Metazoa > Chordata > Mammalia > Chiroptera > Furipteridae > Furipterus > Furipterus horrens. The sequence continues at coordinate 54,036,375 of NW_028327181.1, read as the reverse complement.
TGAAATTTCCCTCAGGAAGCCAAACTACAGAGAAGGCAGAACCACTGTAGTTTACAGAGTTCCTCGAATTTTAGGTGTTAATTAAAATTATAGTTATAAGGACTATAGGAATTATATTTCTATTAGGATGATAATTAAACTTACTGGAATACATGATTATGGACACTACTGGGAGTTAAATTGCCAAAATTTAAACTGGTTTAGGACAATGAATATAAATTACTATTACTGTACTTTAAAATTATTCATTATTGCGATATTCTTTTCAATATAGAACATTTATTGCTCCAAATACATTTTGTGAACAGAATTGGGGACTGATCATGAACAATCTTTGTGTTAGAATACCTCAAATATATATGAGATTAAAAGTATTACTTTTGTAATTGGTTGATTTGACGGAAACAGTTAAGATGAAAATAAAAGATCCAAAATTTGTATCTTAGGAGAAAATTCAGACCCTTGAGGAAAGAAAATTTCAGAAACAATGAGGTTTATGTATTTCTTATCTAATAAAACTAGTTTTGTATCCCGCCCCCCCTTCCGGAGAAGGGTTATCGCAAACTTACTAGATACTGAAGACGTTTAGCTTTAGTGACCTCGAGATTTGAACAACGCAGTCTCCTTACCCGAGCTCAGACACATTGCCATTGTACCGCAAGACCTTTCAATTCACCCATCTTGATAGTTTGTGTGAACAGACCCATTGTAAACAATAAGGGGCAGAGTTTTACCTTCCAGCACCTCCCCTAAGATTTTGTCAGCTTGATTCTCCGAGCTAGATGCGCGCGCATATAGGAATTAAACCTCCTACCCCCGACAAATTGTGTTTAAGCATATTTGGTTTAAAGCCCAATTTTTTAACCTTAAGACATATTGATCTCACCCAATATAGAAGCGATTTTATGTCTTTTGGGTTTATTTCTGGGGATCATAAAGCCATTACGGTGTCGCTGCAGTTCTGGCACACTACAAATTTTAGATTTAATCTCGCTCTGCCAGTAAGTCAGAAAACCCCGTTACCTAGCCTTCCTTTACCTAGATTTCTGGTCTCGTGGGGTAACTGGAGCGCGCTAGCGGTGATGAGGTCAAGCTTCTGACACCTGCATGCTCCGAAGACAACTTCTTTGTCGGCCTCATTCGTATCCACCCTTCACTGGGCTCCAGTTCAACACCGAAATCACCTCATACAGGCCTCAACCATAACAACGTGTGTAAACCTTAAGTAATTTAGTAAAGAGTATCTCTCCCGTTAGCGTTGGTGGTATAGTGGTGAGCATAGCTGCCTTCCAAGCAGTTGACCCGGGTTCGATTCCCGGCCAACGCAAGTCTCTTTTTTAAAACCTTTCCCCTCTTTCTCTGAGTTTGGCCCCAGTGCCACGCGTGAATTACCTGAAGTGACTAGCTCTCCGGTGTTATGGCCCTCACCCCATCCTTCCCAAACGAGCGCTCTGTAATCTCCGCCGGGGATTGTAGGCTCTGCGTTGATAACCGTGCCAAACCACAGACACAAAAAGGAGGCGAAAGGAATCGAAAAACTAGTCTCAAGTCCCTGGCTGGTGCAGAGCGCGAGCTCAGGACCGCGCGTGGCTGTGGGCGAAAGCTGCTTGCTCAGTTTCAAGCTGAGACTGGGAACGCACGTTTATATCGGGGAGGAGGCACCTCAAAGGAGGTCACGGCCAGCTGCGGAATCACGCGGGCTGTATCAGTTTTGTGCTGTTGCTCATCTGTGTTTGTAAGTTTATCGTCTACGAACACATCCTAATAAGCCTACGGAACGGTGAGAATAATGACTCATAAACATATTGAATGGAAGTAAGACATAAACTTGAAATTTATGATAGAATGTGAGCTCAAGTCAGGACGAAATTATTTATTTCCTTTCCTTTCTTTTCCTTTCCTTCTTTTATTTAAACAGGAAATAATGTATAGCATTTTAATTTAACATGTACACCACTAGATTTTCTTTAAATATCAAGTCAAATCAGTTATCCAATTTCCTTTAGTTGGATGGAATTTCGCAACACTAGATTACTTTTCAGTATTTCCAAGTAGGCTGTCCGTATCATTTGGTCATAAAATTCTTCCTCCTTAAAATTATGTTCATTTTATTTTCATTAAACTTTATTTTCCTGATTCTTCTCTGAATGTGGTTAGTTGGTTTTTTTTCCCTTCTTCAGTGACTGAGCTTTTCCTCCTATAGGCAACAGGAATACCTTAAATGTAGGTGCTTCTCAAAGTTGAAAGCACAATACTCATTCTTTCTCTGTTCTATCATCCCTCCTGTGACAATTTTCTCCACTCCCATCACAGGAGCTAGAAACTGAATGACAACAAAGTCTAGTCTCTTTAGAGTTAAATTTTATCCCTAACAAAATTTTCATCTTTTCCCTAAAACTCACTTTTTCTTTTATGATACTCCTCCCAGTTGATGATATCAATGTATGATACTTTCAGTGAAGCAGAAATAAAGCTATGATAACAATATTCAATTTCCCCATGTCTCCAAACCTCATAGTACATCTTTAACCAAATCCCATAAATAAATACTACCTCTGAAAGGCCCTTTTCATTATTTTCCTTCTCTTTTCACTGCTACAAATACTCATGTCTACTCATTTAGATTATTAAAAATGTCATCCTCTCTCATTATCTGAGTGATTGTCTGTACGTATAGGCCTCACTTAATCCTGTCTGTATCGCTGCCTCCTGAGACTCAACGGTTTACCTGAACTAAGTGGCTGGGTTGGTGAAGTATGATGTGGTCTGTGGGCTTCACTTTAAAACTGGTTTTTCTTTTCTATCCTAATGGCTTGGACAGAAAGAGCTCAGAGGTCTGAGAGGGGAGAAACCTAAAATATTTCCCTCAGCCCAAACTAAGTATAATGGGCAAAAGGGTTTTGGACAAGTGAGATGTGCCTGGCACACTTTCTTCCAAAGAAGCCCTTCTTTTCCCTAATGTGGGACATTAAAAAATTAATACCTGCATTTTGTCATCTATTGGTTATGGATTGAATGATGCCTTTTAACCGTCGCCAAATCTGTTGCCCCCAGAATACAACAAGGATGCCAGCCTGTTAAATCAAGCACGCCGTTGTCCGGGGACAGCCAACCAACCTGGAGTCTGCAAGATCCTTTCCCATGTGGGAAGGCCACCCTCCCCTCCACACCCCACTCTTATTAGGGATTTCTGGACCCAAGGGTGGGTAGGACGACGACCATGTCCAGCTTAAAGCAGCTAGAGGAGCCCAAGACCTTCGCCCATTGTCCTTTATAAGATTATAAAGGGTCTTAAGTCTGAGAGGGAGGGATTGCTATTTTTTATTGTTAAAACAATTAATTAATTAATTAATTTTTAAAAAAGAAGAATATATGAAAGGGTGAAGCGGGAGAGCTTGTATGTATGACCCATGGGCATGAACTTGGGGGGGATTGCTGGGGGAGGGGGAGTGCTGGGTGGAGGGGAGCAAAGGGGAAAAATTGGAACTATTGTAACAATATAATCAATAAAATACACTTTAAAAAATTTTTTAAAAAGTCATCCTCTGCCCTCAATTTGTCTTAAAATCTTTCTTCATGTATGCACTGATAACTTGCTGAAGCACAGATGCAATAATGTTATATGTGGGTAAAAAAATGGTTTGTTGCAAAACCTCTCAGCATAATATTCAGTGCCCTCCAAATTTCAACACCAACTTACAACTTCAGTCTTGATTTTCAAACCCTGTCTAACTTGCTCCCAAAGTATTAGTGACATGGACCATTAAAATTCTCCACAACTTTCTCTCACTCTTGCCTTTCCTGATAATGACCCCATTCCTGAAATGGCATTACTGTCCCACATTGAAACTGTATACATTAAAAAACAATTTTTTTTTAATTAAACTTACTTTTCAAAGAGAGAGACACAGAGAGAGAAACATCAATTTGTTGTTCCGCATGTTGCCACAATGCTCTAACCAACTCAGCTACCTGGCCAGGGCTGTATGCATTCTTTTTTTTTTTTTTTTTTTTTTTTTCATCAGCAAAGTGAGCTGTTTATTCACAAGTCTGCAGAGTCGGGTGCACAGCCAGCCATGCGTGCCCAAAGTAGACAGAGTAAACTGGTTTTATACCAACACTGTTAGCTCCCCCTCTCCTCTCCTTCTCCCCCGTTTCTCCATTACTGGTTAATCGGGTTCACAATCTAACGTGATTAACTACTTAATTAAGGGTGTGATTAGCTAAAGATAATCTAATTACAGGTCTATCTCCAACTTATTTGCAATGTTATCTAGCTACATCTTCCCATTTCTCTGTTTTTGGTGATGACAGTCTTCCTCCTTTTGATCACAGAGATATGTGTAAGGAGTTGTGGAATGTCATTTCCTCATCCTTTTTCCATGATTCATCTGTTAATTATCTCCTGGTTTGAGAGTCACTGGCTTCTTTGTCCCTTACGTTTATCACTACAGATTCAAGTTTCCTGTTCTTGAATTTCACAGAAATGGGATATAATGTTATACATTCTTTGGTTTCTGACTTTGTTAGCTCATTACCATGTCTCTGAGATTTATCCATGTTGTTAGGTGTAATAGCAGTCATTTTGTGTGCTAGTTGTTGTGTGATTATGCCACAACTTTTTATTCTAGTACTGTTGGGCATTTGGGTTGTTTCCATTTGGGGGCCACTTCCATTCAGTGGTATACCAAATGTATTTTGACAATCAGACAATCAGATTGTTTTTACTCCATCTTACTATTCAACAAAATTACAGTGCAAAAATGGAAAAAAGAAATGGATGAATAGTTTTTAGCTATGTTTAATTTCTTTTTTCTGAAAAGCAAACAAGCTATAGTATTGGTCTGTGGCTGTAGCAACTAACAGCATTGTGGTTTCTGTTTTAGAGACTTATCCAATTTGATCAATGACTTTGTCAAAATGTATGTTATATACCAGATTTGTCACTGTATTTTTGTATATAGTTCAAGAAAGGACATTTTTAAAATTTAATTTTAATATCGAGAATTTTCTTTCGTATAAAGCAATGACCTCTATGTAATAACTAGTTAGGAAATGTCTTGAAGATAAGTTTTTCAGAGAGTCATAAAAAATCCCATTTCACAGTAAATTAACAAAAAAATTACAATTTATTTGTTGGTTTGGGAATCATTCTTGTGAGTTTCAAATGTCCTCACAGCTGAAAAATTTTAAGGAGAAAAAAAAAATCCCAATAGCACACAGAATGAAGGAACTGAAGTAACTCAAATTGTATTCCTTCATTATTGCAACGACTCTGCTATCATTTTTAAATTCAAATCTGCTATCTAACTGAAGGAACATGTGGTACAACCGCAACTGGAGAAATAAACTGTGCCTAGTGCAAGCTTGAATGGTACCCCACTGAGAGGCAATTACTCAAAGGAATATCTGTGACAGGGTGCTATGGCGGTGGACCACGGGCAGAGCTGGGCAGCTCCAGAACTGGAGCTTTTGGAGTTCACCTCCATGTGAAAAGAATTGTTGACTAAAGCATGAACAACAAAATATGCTAATTTGTATTTTAATATTAAAATTTGACAGTAACCATAACAATTATTGAAAACTTTGACTAAGAGAAGGATTTTGGGGGGCTTGAAATTGCTAGTACATGGTGACACTAAAAAGGAGCCTAACTTTTAGTCTTTTTTAAAAAATTGTTTTCAGGTTTTTTTTCAGTCTAGCCTTGTTGCCTGTACCTGGGCAGACCATCCCTGCCCCCTCTCCCCAGTCCTTGTTCACACTGCTCTTGTAACAGAACCTCTGGGCTGCTGCGATTGAAACAGACCCACAGGTTGTTTAGTTAGGGGCCCGATTGCCCGCCGCCAGAATTACAACTCTCAGTACTAGGGTTTAGTGAAAAGAAGAAGAACTGTTTAACAGTTAAATAGATTTAGATTATTTGCGGATTTCTGCTGTTGAGTCTTATGTTCTCTAAAATACCCACAAACACATAGTTCTGCCTCCCCCTACCAAATCAGGCCAGCCTTAGAAAAGTTGGAAACACCGTTTCCCTACTTCCTAGGCACAGTTCAGCTTTACCTGTAGCTGCCAATCACTCAATTCTGATTGGGGAGGTCCTTTCTGCACCTTGGCGCCCTCCAGCTTTTAATCCAGAACCGTGTGGATTCTCAGCCTCCTTGTAAACTGCCTTCCTGCAAACCACGTGGATCTCCTCTTCTTCTCAAAACCACATGGAGAAGGCCTCTTAAAGCGGCCTGGAGAGCCCTCTCAAAACTGCATGGAGAACTCAGCATCTTTAATCTGCATGGAGAACCTAGCTTCTCAAAACCACATGGAGAAGGCTCCTTCCCCAAGTTGCATGGAGGGAGCACGAGAGAGAGAGAGAGCAACCTGGAGAGCTCCCTCTTCCAAACCACATGGAGGGAGAGAGTGAGAGCGAGAGCACAAGCATGAGCCCCGCTGTATGCATTCTTAATACATTGTTGACTGGTTACGAAAAAACTCGTAGGTGAATGCTATATAGTTTATCATACCAAAAAAGGTTATTACAAGTTATATAGAAGATATGTACAAAGTTTAATTTCAATACACTATGTATAAAGTACATTGAAGTTTATTTAGATTGTTTCATTTTCATATTCAATTACAAAAAAATAGGTGATATTGTTACAGAACCCCTGGGCTGCTCCAATTGAAAACAAACCCACGGGCTCTTTAGTTAGGGGCCCGATTGCCCGCCGCCAAAATTATAACTCTCAATACCAGAGTTTGGTGAAAAGAAAAAGAATTGTTTATTTAACAGTTATATAGATTTAGTTATTTGCGGATTTCTGTTGTTAAGTCTTATGCTCTTTAAAATACCCACAAACACATATCCTTGCCTCCCCCCCTTCCAAACCAGGCTAGTTTTAGGGAAGTCAGAGAAACCGTTTCCCTACTTTCCCAACACAGTTCAGCTTTACCAGCAGCTGCCAATCATTCAATCTGATTGGGGAGGTCCTTTCTGTGCTGTGGTGCCCTCCAGCTCTCAATGCAGGACCGCCTGGATTCTCAGCCTCCTTGCAAACTGTCTTCTTCCTGCAAACTGCGCGGATCTCCTTTCCTCAAAACTGCATGGCGAGAGCCTCTTAAAGCAGCCTGGAAACCCCTTCTCCAAGCCACATGGAGAAGGCCCCTTCACCAAGCCACGTGGAGGGAGCACAAGAGAGAGCGAGAGAGCGAGAGCGAGCGCGAGCGCGCGAGTGAGAGTCAGAGCGCCAGAGCCAGAGCGTGAGTGAGAGCCCGAGTCAGAGAGCGAGAGTCTCAGAGAGCACGAGTGAGAGCCAGAGAGAGTCCCAGAGTGCCAGAGCGAGAGCCAGAGCGCCAGAGCCCGACCGAGAGCTTGAGAGAGTCTGAGCTAAAATGTCTGCAGCTGCTTATATATCCCTGACTGCGTCATCTGACGCAGTGGGCGTTGCAAACAGTTCTGACCATTCACAGAACCTTACGTAGGCTCTGTGTGCTTTCTCCATACCGTTCCCTGGTTCAAGACTCCTCCCATCTGCCTGAGGCTTTGGATGCATTAAATCCATTTGCATAAGAAAGACAGTAGCCACCAGCCTCAGGCATGTGGAAGCATTTGAAAAGCTGCTTACTTCTCCCCATCCCCCAGCAGCAAACTCTGGGGATTTTTGGACTCCCCTGTTTCTGTAACAATATGGGATAGCTTTTGTATAAAATTGCCACTCAACAAGTTACAGAACAAATGTCTGCTCCCCTGTGAAGCATTATTTTACTCTAGTTTGAATTACTTCACTCTTTGTCCATACTCTTTTAAAACTTCTCTTAAAGCATTCTTATTACAGTCTAGATCTAGTGTTTGTACCCTAAATCAAATTATTTCTATTAAATTTTAATAAATTATCAATATATTTATTTTAGTTTTACTCTGAGTATAAATGACATGAACAGAATAGCTTTCCTTAAAATCAATAAAAAAGACTTTTTAAAAACATGATAGATACTATTTTGTTTTTTTAAAAACTCAAATTCATTTTATAACAATTATAGATTAAACTTTTAATTACATCTTTCTTAAAAAGCTGTCAAATTTCCATTTCTTTGGGAGATATTTTCATCAGTGTGCTGTTCAGTTCCACAGGTTAAACTTTCTTCATTATTATTAAGAACTTCATACATATTAACGAGATTGCCATTCATTGCTTTTTCGACTTTTTGAAAAGACACAGGCAAGAAAACTTGCTAGACTAAAATATTCACAATGATTGTACAGAGAAGCCTCTCAAAGTACCAATGACATCAACAGGCATATCCTGCCACCCCTTAAAAAGAATAGCTGAACAAATTAAAGCTGATGTAAAAAGACCTAGTAGACTGGAGTCACGATGGAAGGGTTGAATATGTCCAGGGCCCTCCGTTCAGGTAGTCGATCTGCGTGCTCACATGCACCGTGTGGCTCAGCAGCAGAGCCCAGGCATTGTGAATGTTGCAGCACAGGCTCGCAGCAAACAACTCTTAGATAGCAATGCCCAGGCCCTTAACACAGGAGACAGAAAACGCTCCGATCACAAAACAGATAATCTACAGAGAATGTTTGTCCATCACGAAGATTAATATCAAAGATAATGACCGCAAGTATCGCAAAGAGCACAAAACCTGGATCCCCGAGCATGTGGGACATTTCATTTAAAGTCTCGATCTTCTCTTCTTTTGGAACATGAATGACCAAGTATTCTAGATCCTAGGTGCCTGGTGCAAAGGCATCCACTGCAAAGTTGTCTACCTCACCCCCTTCCATTTGATCGCAGGACAGAGAAATGCTGGTGCTGGAGGCAAGAAGATGCACTTTTCAAATCCCAATTGGTAGGTCCACTGCCCGGCTTCCCCTCCGCTATCCTGCGCTGGTCACCTCCGCTCACACCCTCACGCAGGCTTCCGACGCTGTCCAGTGAAAGGTGTAAGCATCCATGGGCTGCAGCCGTGCGCCCCGTCTCCTCCATGGAGTAGCACCCCTTGCAACTTGCTCCGGGCAACCTCCAACCCCTGTGGCCACCGGTACCAAGGATCGCCCTGAGTTCCTTAATTTCCTTTCTCGTATTCTTTTTATCTCCAACTCAGGGCCCAGGATGAGTACCTCTTAAATAACTAGGATTTAAAGAAATAAATAAAAAACTGAAAAGCCACTATTACTTCTCCCCGTCGGGGAATCGAACCCCGGTCTCCCGCGTGACAGGCGGGGATACTCACCACTATACTAACGAGGAACAAGGTACTAGGTGGCTTTCCTAAGTCCTTGATCTGATTTCTTCACCAAGCTCAATGAGCTAAGGCAAGGTTACTAGTATTTCTGTCCTTCGACCACTGAAAAATATTGACCTGAAACCTATGCACGTTCTAAACCACAACAGAGCGCGAATCCCCCGAAGGACGGAAACGAGGAGTGACCGAGACAGAGGCCTCCAAGACTGCAGAGACCTAAATTCTGAGTCCTTGGGTTCGCCCCTCAACGCCACTGAATAGGCCCCAGCCCTTTTTACTGTTATCCCCAGCTGTAGGTTGACCGGCATCAATGGAGCCCAAAGCATGCTCTCGCGGCCGTAAAGGGACACCAAAACGAAAGGACGGGAGCAAACAGTGTGTTTTACCCCGTAAAGTACCAATGTGTCTACGGTGTACTTCGCACGTCAAGAACGGCTCCGTACTGTGAGCTTCTTTCCGCCACCGGGGCCACTCAGGACAAATGCGCTCTCTGCATTTCCGTTCCAGAGCCGTACGGGAACAAAGTACGTTCAAATACTGTAGCAAGGTACCTTGGAGTAGTCTAGTCTCCGCAAAAGTCTAAATAGGGCTCGTCCGGGATTTGAACCCGGGACCTCTCGCACCCGAAGCGAGAATCATACCCCTAGACCAACGAGCCCACACGAACTGTTGACTGCGGACACCTTTAGAGGTCGCACTAGGTTTCCTTCAATTCTATGGCCACAAGTCTTCGTGGGAACCCCATGAGTCGTGCTCAGGCATCCTCCACCCTGATGCTGAATACTCTGGTACAGGGGTCTGCATATCTCTAGCTGCTCGGGGTCCGCGAGCTCCGATTCTTCCCAGGAAATAATATCGGGGAAGTGGAAGACAGTACTTTCGGTCTCACTCCCGCGCAGCCCTTTAGGGCTGCCGTGAACACCCGAGTTCGCGTTCCCACCAGTCACTGTCTCGCTGCCATTCCTTAACTTTGGGTCTTGACTCTTCTCGCCTCCGCCCACCGTCCTCGGACGCAGAGCCCCGGCACAGAGCTTTGAAGACAGTGATGGAGTTACCTGGTTGGGGACAGTTTATGAGTCCTGAAATCCCTAGGCGAACACCAGCCCCCTTTTCAGTCCCTGCATCTGTCTATCCTTCTGGCGTAACAGGCAAGATCAGGCCCAGGCTAGAACATTTAGTAACCCACTGTCTTCCAAGACTGTGTGGTAGTGGAATAATGCCTGGGGCCAAGAAGACCCACGGAAAAGGCGTCATTGAAATGAGTGGCTGGCGGGGTTGGGTAGGGGAATCAGCTTTCCCACCTGCGTGAATGCGGGGTGGCACCAGGCCCTGCGATCAGGACGGTCCCTGAGGCCTAACACCCCTACCAGCGCTGGTCCCAGGACTTTTCGCCTGTGTAATCAGATTACTCTACCCTCCCAGCTGGCTTCCACTCTCCAGTCCTCTCCTAGGGTGACCGGAAAGGAGTCCCTCTTACCTGCCACCTAAGATCCCCAGAAGGTAAGTGCCTGCTTGGTATGGTTCAAAGCCAGTAGAACCTGACTGCTTAATACATTCCCTATGGTCTCACCTGGGGACTGCCAAGAGTCCTGGCAGGACCTGGTGGTTCAGCTGCAGGCCCCGCGATTTGCCTTTCCTCAGCTCGGTACCAGCTCTGGGGAGTCTTCCCAGCAGGAATCTGGCATGTCCCATACTCAACACCCTGGCAGCATACCTGGGCTGAACCATCTTGTTCCATACCCAAGTCATGTAATTTACGGGGCGGGGCCCTTCCTAATTACAGACCCACAGATACTTTGGTGATGGCCAACTTCAATGAAGGGTTCAGCTTTTTGCTTTTTCTTTCCTAGGTGTCCCTGGCCAGAGTGTGGGGGAGGGCGGTAGAGAGCAGCCTGGCCTTTCCTGTCAATGTCCCAAGGCTTTCAGGAGGGTGCAAAAAGGGCTCAGGCTCATCTTCCAGCATCTTCTTCCCCCCTACCCTTATCCAATTGCCGACTCCCTCCTCTTCTGCTCCAGCTTTTCTCCAAGTTTCCCATCACCTCTCACCTGGTCTCAGTCACATAACCTTTACAGAGGCGGAGGCCTAAATCCCTTAAAGCTATGGTCCTTTTTTCTGGAAAAATCCATGCATTATCAGGAAGTTCACAGATATCCTGAAGCCCTCATCCATGGACGCCATTTTGGAATCCAAGAACTAAAGTGTAAACAACTGATTATTGTTTAAAATTTGGTGCATGTATTTTATATTCTGACAAGAGTCAAAAATTTACACAGAAAGATTAAGTTCAAAGGTAAAACCAAACAGTCAAAATAGTTTGAAAGAGACTGAGTGGGAAAGAGTGAAATGATATTTTTGGTGAATTTGAGATGGTAGCAACCCCGCACCTCCAGTACTTTCTTAAAGTAGAACGCTGGCATCATCCTGAATTTTTTCTTCTTCAGACTACACATTCTATCAGTTACTGAATCCTATTGTTTTTTTTTTTTTTTAATAGTAATCATGTCTCAAATTCATCCCCTCCTCTCCATCCCTCCTACAACTGTACTGGTACAAGCCTTTGACATTTCTGTAACCAATCCCCCCTCCCCCACCCCATACGCTCTGATCTCTGTGTTATTCTTCTATGTCACATTTATTGAGTATATTATATAATTTAAGTTTGAAAACATTATTGTGTTATTTGTTCCCTCCTGTATTCCCAGGGTCTAGAACAGTGGTTGTTACATAGTACACTAGTTGTTTAATAGAACATATGGCAAATTTCCACATGGTCTTTAAGATTTAGCTTATCTCCTCCAGAAATCCTCTCCTTGACCACTCTCCACTCTCAGGCCCAGTGAGAGGCCATTTCTATTCTCTGTTCTCACAACACCTTCACATTATGATGTGACTGTGTCTTCCTCCCTATGACCTGAGAAAAGGGGCTGTGCTTTCTTTATTTGTTTATGCACAGTGCTTAGCACAAACCTGGTCTCAGTGGTGCTGCATCATTTACTTGATCTATCACCTTCACATAGCAATTCCTTCAAGCCAACACTTTTGGTCATACATCTTACAGTGGTTCTCAGGCCAAGGAATGGTGTCCAGACCTTCTGCCTATCTTCCAATGAGGTATAGGCCCTCCCAACGGCCTGTTTTTAGTTCTTACCTCCTTCTCCACAGCATTTACTTCTGCCCTCACTAGCCTAGCTTCACAAACGGGCCCTGCCCGTCCAAGGGGTCTGGAGACTCCACCCAGAATGCGCATTCTTCTACTCCCACCCTGTCCCAGCCCTTCAGTGTCCTCCTGCAACAAACTAGATGTTGCCAGGCCAGTCATCTCTGCTACCTACTAACCCTGAGTACCAGCTTGTGGGGGCAAATGAAGGTAACTAACTATATGTGAAGGGCCTGGTACGAGAACTGCACATAGAAGATGCACCCTTCACCCCAGTTTAAAATTTTATTTATATATATTTCTGAGGCTCTGAACTAAATTGGAATATGATGAACCAAAAAAAAAAAAAAAAAAAAAGATTGAGAGAGAGAGAGAGAGAGAAAGAAAAGAAAAAAGAAAGAAAGAAAAAAAGAAAACCCAAACCAACTCAGGTTCTAGCGGACATCCTAGGGTATGGCCTGGGAGATGGGGTGGCTCCTCCTGCAGGGTTTGCAGCGTCGCCTGGCTAACCCACCAGCACTAGCTGGGTGTGACATCAGCGGGGCAAAGGAAGGTGTAGGTCTCCTCAGGATTCCCGCCCTGGTCAGAAATCAAGCTTTTGGAGTGATCGTTTCACGGAACTGGCAGCTCCTCTCAGCAAGAAATATGAATGTTCTGAGTGCGAAACTGTATAACCCTTCCGTCCTCTACTAAAAAACAAATTAATTAATCCATTGGGGGATATGGATTCAGTGACAAAATGTAAAAACAGACTGTCCTCAGAACTGGAACACAAGGCACCGCTGGGATTCGAACCCAGGATCTCCTGTTTACTAGACAGGCGCTTTAACCAACTAAGCCACGGCGCCGAAGTTGTTGTAGAAGCTCCTGATATCACACTACAGGAAAATAGCGCTGGAGCCTGGCTACATCAACACTTTCAAAATTTTCCTAAAGTTAATTTTGACATATCAACCAGATTTAGAGTCAAACACCCATTAGTGGGATGCCCCCAATGTTGAAGGAAGTAAACCAAAGATCTCAACCGTCACTGAAAGTGCGTGGTTGGGGGGCTTTCCAAAGTCGAAGATTCCGGCCACCAGAGGATTTCTTAAGCACCGGTGAAGAAAAATACACAAACGTAGTCGGCAGGATTCGAACCTGCGCGGGGAGACCCCAATGGATTTCTAGTCCATCGCCTTAACCACTCGGCCACGACTACACACACGTGGTAATATACCCTGTGTGAAGGTTTTCTTAGGTCGTCCCAGAAAATGCACCCTCTTTCACTGATCCGTGGCTCCAGGGCTAGGAGGCTGACAAGTGCAAACACCAGGGCAGTTAGAATCGGAATCGACCCTTCGCTCGCGGCCCTGCCTTTCTGGGATCCTCGTCCCGGATCTTCCCTTTCTCCCACCGGCCTCCAGCAATGCGTTCCCAGGGAAGAGAAGCCGCGGAAGCCGCGGGGGAATGCTCCGTGCGCCTCAGCCCAGAGAGCACCGTTCCAAAGCTTGGAGCGAGGCAGCAATTCAGGTTTTGAAAAGTAGCGGGTCCTGTGTCGTTTGCGATCAGGAAGCAACTGGCTCTGGGCAAAAAGTTATTGGTAATAATACGTGTAGAACAGACGGGGGGAATGGGGGGGGGGGAGGGAAAAAAAAAACACACCTGGCCCGTACGGGGATCGAACCCGCGACCTTGGCGTTATTAGCACCACGCTCTAACCAACTGAGCTAACCGGCCAGCCACACAAACTGATTTTCTAAAATATGCCTATATACATTACACAATTACGTAGGCAACCTAACAAATTCCATGAGGAACTGGCTATGTACTAAAAGCCTTCCGAATACAAATGGAAAGCGATCTCTAAAAGGCCAGGAAGGAATGCCCTCTGAAAAGCTTTAAGAGGTTCTACCTCTTCATTGAGCAAGCAGCTCCCAGGAAAGAAATGGGAGAATGCCAACCAAATGCATGGGCACCTCTAATTGATCCTGCAACTCCTTGGTCTGTGGGTTCTGACTTAGGAATTTCTACTGGTCTCATGGTGTAGACCAAGGATCTATCTGCCTTAGGTCTGACCCACAGGAATCCATCCCACAGCACTGACCACTTTACTGGGGTTCCATGGTATAGGTTCCTCAAATGCCTCTCCTAATGCTTGGCACTCCCCCGAACCCCACCCCCTTATACCCATCTTGTACTTTCCAACAACTCTAGGTTTGCATACTTGACTTCTTCCCCAGCCCGACCTTGCTGAGACCATCATAGTGATGTTTACCCTGCCTCCAGCTTGCGCCAATTTACTCCCTTTAGGGACTGACATTTAGTATCATTTCTTCTCCTGGACCAGAGACTCTTAAGACCAGTTTTGGCATTGGGGGAAAACAAGGGTGGAAATGATGGTAAACAACAGGGCTTCACACACAGCACAAATGTAAAAAACATCACTAGAGCTTTATTGCAGTCTAAGTGGCAAGTCTTGTTTCTCTTGCCATGCCACAAAGACAGAACCCAGGTGCTCAAGACCACCTGTGAGTGCAGGTACCTTGATCCCAACAGGAAATATCAACACCATAATTTGCATATTTCCACAATATCCCCAAGGCAGGCTGGCACCAGAAAGAATACGAGAGGAGAAATCACAGTAGGGTAGCAGTTAGTTATTACAGGATCAGGGGTCCTAGTTCAGTCACCAAGGTAAGGGCCAGGACACGTGGGAGAAGCCGGGGCCAGGCCTCAAGTATTCTAACAGGATAGGAAGAACTTTCAGGCCATTGTTGCAGTTCAGGTTAGCAGGAGGAAGCAAATGCCCCCAGGGAGCTGGAATGCTCTGTCTCCTGGAGAGAGAGACATGACAATTGGATCCTGGGATTCACATGAGTCAGGAGAGGGAGCTCCCCACATTGGAATCGCTGTAGCCGAGAAGGTTCTGAGACAGGAAGAGAGGAAAATACATGTCTTATGAATGAGGTTTTTAGTCCCCATCCACCATTCTTCACCCCAACTCCAGAAGTGCCCTATCAATCCCTTGTAGCTCTTCCTCCTGGGACTTATTTATCTACATCCCACCTCCTTACCTAAAGGGACAATCTTGGAGGGTTTCCTCTTGAGCTCAAAAGAAAGCACAATTGGGCGAAGGACAGAGAGGCTGGTACAAAGTGTCCAGAGGAAGAGGGTCAAGGGCTCATGAATCTTGGCTGAGGACTAGAAAGGGAAACTCAGGATTAATCAGAACTCAGCTCCTAACCATCCACCAAACCCTCGGGAACCTTCCAGCCACATCTCACCTCAGGTTGGGCTCCAGGCCCTATAAATTGCAAGGCCACTTTCCCTGGCCCTCTGACAAACTCTAGGAGGGAGGTCCACTCACTAGGACACAGCCCTAGTGCTGCTGCCACATGGTGATTCCTACAGGTCACCACAGCTTCGGCAGTCCCATCCTCCACTAGGAGCCTGGAGTGGGCGTAGGGGGTGAGAAACAGAAACTCTCAGAGCAAATGCAGGTACCAGTCACTTGAACCCAACATGCCTCCCTCGCCACCGTTTCATTTTTAACTCATTTACCCTCACTCATTCATTCAAAAAGATGTATCAAGCAATTCCCACAAGCCAAGGATTATGTTAACAAAGGGGCAGCACAAAGGTGAAGTCATGTAGGGAAGTAAATGGTGTGATGGGCACCCACTCTGTGCTCACCTGATGTCGGCCTGGCTTATAGATGTCTGAGTGGGGCAAGTGGAACCCTGATGCGTACACCTTCCCTGGGGTGAAAAAAGTGATTAGAAAAATCCTCTTGGTCCCATCACATCCCTCTGTCACCAAGCACTCAACTCAGCCTGCCCCCTCCCATACCTGGAGGGAGAGGCTGGTGCAGTGAGCACACACCCAGAGGAGCTGAAGGCTGAAGACAGAAACAATATGACAAGAGGCGATGGCCTGGAATGGGGCCTGACCACCCCGCAGCAGTTCGGCTAGGTAGATGTGGGGCAGAGGAGCACTAAACAGAGACGGAGAGACAGGTGTCAAGATACAGTCAACGGGGTTCTGAAGGCAGGGTACGCTTGGGAGGACTCAACAGGCATAGGAATGGGGATAAGTGGCTTCTGCGCCTTTCTGGAAGCCCCAAACTCCCCATTTTGATTTCTAATCTCCAACTGTCATCAATTATTTTTCACACTTGAACAACCAAGATGTTAGCCAAGAAAAGATAGTTGCATTTTAGACTGAAAAGCCTTTAAAAAGAGCCTAGAACACTAAATACTTCTGGGTAAAATGACAGGTACTGGGCATTTTTATTTGGGGCTCTGACTTAACACATCCTGCTAGGATTGGAGAAGACTAGTTATGGAAAAACTCCTAGAGCCAGAAACGTGTGTGGGATGCAGACGTGAGGCTGCAGTGTGTGGGGATCAGAGCCTGGGGCACTGACCGGACTGTGGTTTCTGGAGGAAAACTCAGGACCTGCACAGAAGTGGATGGCCGGAAACAACAGTAAACATTGTGGGATCTGCAAGTGGAAGAGGAGGAGAAAAAAAGTCAACCTGAGGTTGGAGTTGGGACTGCATCCCAGGCTTGGCCACACCCCCGAGGGATGCACCCTAGTCCCGGCTGTCAAAGCAGAGGGAAGGCCTGGTCTGGGACAACTCATGAGAGCAGAGTGCACAAACTCCAGAGTAACATAGTGAATGTAATATCAGAAAAGGAGGCATGTTGTAGCACAGGGAGGGGTGGCCATTCACGAGAACCACAGGAACAGGGAGAGGAGAGGCAAAGCCAGCTAAATAGATCTTCACCTGGAAACTCTTTTCTCCAGCTGGTTAAAGTAGACTCGGGCTCCTGGAAGGAGTCCCAGTGGGGGAGGCAAGTGTGGGGCTTCGATATATATGTCCAAGTGAGGGGGGAATTCACAGTCAGCAGTCTCTAAAGCGACGGTTATCTTCACACACCCTCTCCTGGCCCCAGTGCTCCCTACAGAAGGAAAGGGGAGGGGTTAGTGGTACCTGTCTGGATCACAAGGTCCCATCACTCCATTTTATACCCTCCCCCAACAGAGCTGTCATTACCAGGCTTTGTCTGGAGAGTGGCTAGAAGTGGGTCACACAGTGTCCGTGACAGAATCTCAGCTGAGAAAGACACCAAGGCATCGGTGAGGCTGAAGGGTCAGAGAAATACAGTGAGAATGGAGGCATAAGAAAGCAGAGAGAGATTGGAGAGTCAGGACCAAGGACAGAAAAAGTAGCTAAAGTTATCTGCTAGAATGTCACCTATAAGGTCCTGAAAAATCTCACACTGTGTTGAATCACACACTAAAAGTAGCAGGGTTTATGGGAAAAAGACGGTTGTGGCAGATCACTCAAAACTTATACAACTTTGTAACCAGAGGCCTTACCAAGAAGTGTGCCAGCAGAATTAAATTTCTACTTGTGTTTACCCCTGGAATCTCAGTCAGCCCAACATTTGCAGCTTTATATGCTGGAGCTCATGCTCGCTCCTTGAAATCATAGGTCCTTGAAAACATTCACTTCTAGTACAGACCAGCCTCATAAAAATTACACATACAGTCCAGTAGTCTTGTTTGTTTAGCACAGGGGGAAATACCTCTGCAGCCCCTTCGCTTGCATCTGCAGCTACCCCCAGAAGCTTAGGGGGTAGGAGAGAAAAGAATAGTTGTTCCTAAAGCCATAAGCCAGCCACTTCTTGTACTAAAAGAAGGCCCTTTTCTATAGAATTTCAGCTTTTATCCTTACATTTTAAAAAATGTTTCTTCCATTTTCTCTTACTGCTAAGACTTTTCCTGAATTGTGAGAATGCCTGCTCATGATCACTTCAACACAATAACATGCTGGGGGGAAAATCAGGTACGAAACACAATTTCCATCTTACATTTACATCTTCCTATAGGAGCTAAATCACAGGAAGGAAGCACGCTATAGCAGAGAACCGACCGTTCACCAAACCTAACCACAGCAGAGGAAGAGAGAACAGCCCAAACGAGCTGGAGAAGCTGGCAGACATTTACTTGCCACCGAACAGGTCGGTCAGTGAGGATTCGGGCAGTGCCTTGTTGATACTCGGCACATCTGGGGTATCCTGGGAGCCCTCCAGTTCCAGGGTCCACTCATCCTTGACAGTGAGGCAGGAGGTACAACCAGCCAACTCCAGAGGATGCTGCGATACGCAGGATGAGCCACCCGCCTCAAACAACATTGGTGTCTGCCAGGGAATGAGAAGGCAATGGTCTCTGAGTGTGTCCTAGTCCAGAGGAAGGTTCACAAAATACTATGACCCAATTTTGTTCTCTCTGGGGCCTGGTGAAGAAGTGACCTAGACGCAGTCAACCCTTCTACTTGATCTAGATCCACCGTTCTGCTAGGAGACCTAGAGAGTGACCAGGCACTGGCACTTCCTCTCCAGACCCCCCGCGAAAAGAAGCCTTCTAGGGGAGGGTACGATGAAGCAGGGCACTCACGGGAGGGCCAGGAGCTACGAGTCGGTACACTTGTCCAGGGTGCAAGAACTCAAACCAGCGGACTGAGGGCCCGAGAAAGATGAGGAGAACCTGTGAGGAAGGAGAGCAAGGTCCTGGGGTTCCAGACAGGAACTAGCGGCACAGGTCAAGTCCTAGGCCCTTGCAGTCCCGGCTTACCTTCTGATCCTTGTTCTCATCTCCCTTGAGCTCGGGTGCGCCCCATCCAGTTCCCTCCGTCCTCTGAGTGCCCCCAAGCCAGCTCCCTGATACGTGGAAACTAAGGGTGGGCTTGGGCACCTCTGGACTAGCTCCTGAGGGGGCACAAAAGTTCCTCTTCATCAGTGCCTCCTTGTGGGAGAGCAAGAACAGCCGGCTCTGTCCTGTGTGGGAACTCTCGGGGAGGGTGGGCTCTGTCTGAGGACGTGTTGAACAGGTGGCTGAGTGAAGGAAGGGTCTGGGCACACGCAGGATCAGGGCATCGGCCAGAGAGAACTGGACGTACACTCTGTTGGGAGAGATGTGAATAGGTTTCTTCGTGATACAAGAATCAGGTGTCGTGGGCCCCAGCATTCCAACATCTGCGCCAGGCCCTTCTCCTTTTCCTCAGAGACTCGGAGCACAGCCAGGACCCCAAGAAGCTAACCTGGCCTCCTGCATGTGGATGAAGCCTGTCATGCTCAGCTGCTTCCAGGAAGGAAAGTTGCTTCTCACATTCCTCTCTATGATCAACTGGAACCTCTCTGCCCGCACCAAGCAGCCTAGAGGAAAGAAGGTTTCTATTTTGACAATGGGAAGTGAAGCAGACCACCCTGCAGATCTTGCTGCCCAACCTAGGCCTGACCTGACCTCCACCTCAGAGGGATGACGTCTCCAAGGGAGAAACCATTCCATCCACATGTCCATCCCACCCTTGACCTCCAAGGCCGAAAGGCCTCAATTCTACTTTCTCACAAATCCATAAATGCCTGCTCCTAGATCTAAAAAAACCCTTGCTTCCCAGGATTTCTTTATCTACAAATCTCAGTAAGTTCAAATACGACCATTATTCTTTCAAACTAAGAGTGTAGGCAATGGGAGCTGCAATCCTGGGGTGCATGTTAGGCGCTCTGGAGGGAGAAATGGGTGTTGGGAATTGGAGGTCTGGCTAGGGAACCCCTTGCTCCTTTTCTCTACCTGCCAATTCCAGTCTTCCAGAACTTTCCCCAGGCTTGATTAACTTGATGCTGTTTCAGCATCTCTAGAAAATCCCGCAGGTCCTTCCCTCCCAAACCCCCTGTTCTGAGACCCTCTACTCCACCACCACCTTCTCTCCACTTCTGAACTCCAAACCTATGAGCCGGGGGTCAGTGATGGGTTGCGAGTGCTCGTTCAGGAGTAGACAGGGGAGGGAACCCGTTTGGTCCCGAAGTTGTAGGCAACCATTACGAGATGAAGCCACCAGAACCCCAACTAAAACCTGCGGGGAGATGAAAGCCAAGGTACCAGGTACTTATTAAGCAAATATTGAGCATCTATGATGCATCAGGTACTATGTTAAATGTTAGCTATGAAATAAACAGAAAAGACCTGGTCTCTGACCTCAAAGAACTTATATTCAGGTTGGGAAGACAGATGTGAAAAACACACACATGTGTTCACATGTATGGTTGTGGGAAAGTGTTCAAATCGAGGTGAGAGGACCTCATCAGACATAAGAAGTCTGGGTTTTACTTTACGTGCACTGGAAAAAACAAGAAAAGAACTTAAAGCAAGAGAGTTTTGTCATCCAAGTTACATTTTACCACACTCTTTCTGGTTGCTGCAGGGAGGGGGCCGTCCAGTTAGAAGGCTAGTCGGTCAAAATGACAAGAAGTGACTATGGAAGTGGTCATGTGGATGGCAAAAGAGGAAATGCCCCAAGTCCAGTCCTGCTGGATCCCCACTTACCTGGGCTGGATGGAAAGTGGAGGGCAGCAGGCGGAGCCAGGACCAGGCCAGGCGCTGATTGAGCTGGCAGCTGGTTAGGTGAGAAACCTCTGGGGAGGACAGAAGGGCCTTAGGGTCAAAGGAGGCCCAAGCTCTGCGCCATCCTTCTTCTTTCAGGGTGACCAGGGTGGGGAAGGAGCAAGGAGTTTGCAGCCGAGCATACTGTCAGAAGAGAAGAAAAATCAGATCAGGTATCCCACGTGCTCCCCACCCCCACACATGAGCTCTGCCACCCATCTTTCCCCCACATCCTCAGACCTTCTGGAGCGGACAGTGATGTGGCTCTCCAAGGATCTCCTTGTGTACATTCCGACTGGGGGTGCACGGTGGAGCCAGAACATCCAGGACAGGAGCCAGGAGCTGGAGTCCCAGGCTGGGGCTCCCAGGAGAGACGCGCTGCAGGAACTGGCGGTGCCTCAGCACGTGGGGACACAGCCTTGGGAAAGGAACTGAGTCACTTACCCTGAAGACTGCCTCTTCCAGGATCCTGCTTCCCTTACAGAAGAAGTGCCCCACTCCCACTGCCCCCCCAGCCCAGAACCTTATCCTGCTCACTTGCTGGCCAGCTCCTCCAGGGCCTTGGTAGCCCACAGGTAGAGTGGAAGCCCTAGCTGACGTTCCCATACCAGCTGCTCATACAGAGAGGCCCCCCAGACTTGGGGGCAAGATTGGGTCTCAGGCTTCTGACGAGAGAAGCCCCGAAGTAGAACAGCACCACGGAGACAAGGGGCCAGCACCGGCCTTCTGGTCCCTCCCCCCACTGACTGGAGGAGGTGAACATCCTGGAGCTGGGGGAGGCAGAAAAAGTGAGAAAGCAGAGTTGAAGCCAACTCAATGACCACAGTCAGAGTTAACTGCAGAGTTCCACTGCCTGGGTCCCAAGAGAAACCCAATTTGTCCTATACAGGTGATTTGCGCTCAGCCTCCATCACAACCTACTGCCCTTGGGGTAAGCCTTCATCTCCCACAAGCTCCACCGAGTCTTTCTGTGGGCCAGGGGGCTCGTGGCTGCGGTGGCCTGCCTACTCCCTGGGCCGCCCGACATCATTCCAGCCCTCACTACGCCTGTGCTTCAGCTCCACCACCTCCTCCTCCTGCTAGAAGGCCCTTCTGTGAAGGAGATGCTCTGGTCCCAAACCCTCCCCCCCATGCCCCAGCCTCTCCTTTCTGATCTGAGCTGTCATCCAAATCATTCTTAACAAACACACATGCCCACCCATACACACGTACTATTTTTATATTTTTGCTGTAAAGGCTCCCACCCTGCTACAAAAAAACACACCAGTGCATAAAGGTCAGTGAAGCTGCTGAGAAGCTTCTTTTTGCCACCAGTTCCAATTCCTCACATACCTCCAGACAGACTCCCGGTCGTAGCACCTGCCTGAGGCCGTGGACTTGCTGGTAGGAGAGGCAGAGCCCCAGTTGCCCATCCAGCTCATACAGGCCAGCAGCCTGATTCAGCATGCCAGTGACCTTTCCCTGCAAAGAGGTCAAAGAGGTCAAAGGGTTAGTTGATCCCCATTTCCTTCTTCTTTGGAGACCCACATTCCCTGCCCCTCAAGCTCTGATCTCTCCCTCATGCTCACTGTGTAAGATAAGAGTCTGGAGTCCCGGACAAGATCTTTTTGCTTCTTCCTGTCTTGGATGTTGCTTGTCCCGGGGAGTGGCTTGGGGTCAGCCTCCAAGAGGGGTCCGCCCAGCTCCAGTTGCAGGTCCAGCTCTCGCACACATTCTGGTTTCAGTGGCAACAGGTGAGAGGAGGAAGTGGTCGTCCAAACATGGTAACGGTGACCGTGAATCTTGGATACTCGCAGCTCGGTCAGCACATAGGCCCTACCAGGCCAGAGGGCTCGGTGCCAGAGCAGCTGGGCAGGGACCTGGCTTGTGCAGAGGCAGGCAATGTGGTACCTGAGATGCTTCTCACAAAGCTGTCCTTCTGTCAGAGGCCCTTTCCATCATGATTTGACCTCAAAGACCTGCTCCTCATGAGCTTTCCTTGCCTCATCTTCCTTGTTTGTCAATTAAATCTTAATCCATAGAATGTTCAGGATCTCTCCTCTCTCATAGGAGATGCCAAATGTTTCCCAATCCCGCCCCCAAGATACAAACCACCCCTAAAGCTTCCTTCCGGATACATAAATATTCCATTCAGAAAATTATGCCCTTTTTGCACTCCCCCTATCCCACCCTATAACATATAAACAATTTCCACTTATTTAATCAGTATGCACTGGATACTATGTATCCAGTATTAGGATAGATGTTAAGGGAAATATAAGAGACAGTTTCCTCTTCTCCAACATATTTCAAACCACTAGGGAAACAGAGACACAAACCCAGGTAATAATAGGGAGCCATGTGTGATCAGGTGACAAAGAGAATACACATTTGCTAAAGTCTCAGAGAAAGAAAGAGGTCAGGATGGACTGGAATGATTGGGAAGGCCAAGTGAAAGAAGTGGAGTTGAAGGACATCTCTGGTTTGTTGAAGTGGAGAGCTAGAAGGGCACTTCACGCAGGAGGCAACGGCATGGAAACGTTCGGAACTTAGAACAAGCGAGGCAATGACAACACTGGCCAGGGCGGAGAAAAAGGAACGTTCTTGTGAGTTGCAGGAGACAGGATGGGAGAACCGAGGTAAAAAAAAAAAAAGCCCCAGAGATAACATGCTGAAGACTTTCTTTTATAAGAAAATGAGAAATATCAAAGTAGGAAAATAAAAATTGACACCTGACAGCAGGGCATCATATAGAACAGAGAAGGGTAGTTGTTGAAGAAATTTAAGCCCAAGGAAAAAGGGGACTGCTCCTAAATGTGCCATCTTCTTGGGCAGGCTCCTCCTGCAGGCGTAACTGCTTGCCGCCATGCCCAGGGCTTCAAAACACACCGATGGCCAAGACAATTGAACTTCTGTCTCTTGTGCTCAACTTCACAGACCTAGCAGCTAAGGACCCTCAATCAGACCTTGGACATCACAACTCATACGGTATTATTGCTAAGACCTCACTTAAGCTTACTGCTTATGCAAAATAAATAGTTAATAATGGTTTGACTGAACAAACAAATGAATAAATGCTGGTCCTTCTGCTCTCCCGCATTCCTCTGAGGACCTCCAGTATCGAAGCCCCTTCTCCGTTATTCAGACACTGAGATCCTCCTTTCCTCGGTTCCAGCACCACATTGCCACAGCTACTTCCTCAACTCCTTTTCTAATGCAAAAAAACAACCTGAGGAAGACAGACCCACGCCACCCCAGTGCCAAACACTGGCGGTGATGCTGTCCAGCTGGACCCTGTCACTGCTTAGCACTCTCTTACCCCCAGCCACCTAGCACAGCAACTACCCTGAACCGTTACTCCTTGTTTCAGAGTCCAGTTCTCCATTTTCAAGAAATGACCTCACTCTTCTAACACAGCAAAAACTCACTGGGGTCATCTAGAGCGACAGTGTGTCTCCAATGTCTCTTCAGCAGCCCATAAATATGCCATGATCACTCCTCCCCTGAACTCCCAGGCTTATTCCAAAGCCCACCTCTGCACCCTCACAATGTCTTTTGCATGTGCAGGTACCTACCACAGCATGTATGATCCTGAACAATTAAGAGCTTCCAGGAACAAGAGCCATTATCTTATTCAGTGTTGTGCCTCTGAACTGACCAAACTGTCTAGCACTATAGTACATACTGGATAAAGGCTGAATTTGGGACAGGTGGTTCTCCAGTCCTGAACATCCTCCCCTCTTGTCTAGTGATTTAAATCCTGTCCACCCTTCAAGACCCAGATCAAGTCTCAACTCACATAAGGCTTCCCTCCATATAACAAACTACCTGACCTGCGACAGGAGTTACAAACCATGC
The DNA here is from genome assembly GCF_987537825.1 of Furipterus horrens. Lineage (NCBI taxonomy): Eukaryota > Metazoa > Chordata > Mammalia > Chiroptera > Furipteridae > Furipterus > Furipterus horrens. Next base: position 54,011,709 of record NW_028327181.1, on the reverse strand, counting down.
CACACATCTTAGAACTTACATACTGTTTAGTATTATTTTATTCTTATTTTATAAATCAATACTATATAACATCTACACTAAGATTGTAAACTACCGAAGGGGCTTACCCTACTTCAGTCACCCTGCAGAAATTCAAGTGCATTCCAGAGATTTCTCCCTTGACACCTTGACATGTAGTACATGAATGAACCAGTCCTGCCCTGCACAGACTTTGAGTGGTTTCTAGGAGACTTAAAATATTCTAATGTAAAGAAAATACGATACACGAGCACCTCTTTAACCCAGGAGGAAAAAGCAAGATCAGAAATTTTAGTGGCTTCTAAGAATTTTTAGCTTTAGCATTTTAAGTTCCATTATACTTTAATCACTGTTATTCAAGCTGATGACACACACAGACACAGTTCAGAATTCTAATAGTGCTAATAAATTTCGGTTTCTTTTTTTGATATGCATGTTTAAAAGCCTTTTCATCCTTTAATTGTTTTGAATGCTTTTGGAACCTCATTCAGGTAATTGTATAAGTCATAAAAAATAATTAGTGTAAAAATTAATGATATTAAAATTTTGCCAGTTGACAGAATCAACAATCAGTACCAAGTTGTTAAAAAAGCGCATGTATTCAATGTCTCAGTGGTGTCCAGATAAATATTTTTCTTGCTTATCCTTCCAATACAGGGGAAAAACAAGTGATCCTGGCAGACTTGCAAAATGTCACACACAATAAAAAAAGTTGTCTACTCAAACTGCACAGCAGGAGAGTCTATTCCCTGTTGCCTATACACGGGAATGACATTACCTGGAATTGCCCCTCAACATAAACTGTTTCAGGAAACAAACCCTCCCCCCCAGTTGTCTCCCTTTCCTACATGGCTCTTCATATGTTGCTACTTTTCCTATTAAAAGTTCTAACACCCTTCTGCATGCCCACGCCCCTGAACTGACCCTAATCCTCACCTGCACAATGATGGATACATGGCTGCCCGCTGGGCTGCCAGCTGGGGATGATTCACCAAGAGACAGAACAAAGTAAGCTTGCTTTCGAATTTTCACCAGAGCACTCAATCGAACTAGCTTCCCAGCCAGGTTTGGCTGCACAAGTTTGAGCTTGCCACTAAAGAAGGTAGAATGAAGAGAGAAAAAAGTGATTATTTCTCTTATTTCCCCTACAAATGTCTCCCCTTCCCTGTAAAGAATAACCCAATAGTGATGTAAAATTGCTATTTTTCCGTAGCTCTTCCAAAGAGGCCCTATTTGGAACATTCCATCAGTATTACTCTCCACACCTTCTCTCCTTCTTTCCGCTGACCCCCCCATCATGCTCCCAGGTTCAGACCGGTCCCTCTGCCCTAGAGAAGGAAGAATTACCTGTGCCTGAGGAGGCAGGCAGCAGCCTCTGGGTAGAGCACAGGAATAGGGGCAGGGGGGCCAGTACTGACAGTCAAGGGGAACACCGGCACGGGGACACCCCAGAGCTCCAGGTGCCCTTTCCCTGAGGAATTCCACTTGGCAGGAGGAAGGTAACTCCAACTGGGGAACAGAAAGAGGTGGCCCAACCAAGAAAGATCCAGATCGATGAGCTAGAAAACACCAAAACCAAGGGTTAACCGGATGGACCCCAGTCTTACCAGGATCTGAGGCATCCGACTTTCCCCTTCCTACTCACCTCGCAGCCCAGGATACCAGTGTTATCCTTCACATAGAGGCTTCCATCCCTGCGCTCTGGTTCCAAGTCCCCCGATAAGTCTGTTAGCGTCCCTAAAAGTAACAGCCGCTCCCGGGGCAGGGGCGTCCCACGTAGTCCAGCCTCTTGGGCCCATGCTTGGTAGGCAGTACTGCTCCAGGACAGGTGGCTGCAGCATGGGAGACGCTGGTGGCTTCTGAGGTCCTGCACTGAGACAAAGCTGTAGAACGAAGGGAGCCAAGTCTTGCAAAGCTGTGTCCAAGCCTAGGAAATTACCCTCAATCCTGATAATTCCCCTGGTGTCGATGGGAACATGGACTAACAGAGAAGCTTGACTGAATGAAGGGGAAAAAGCTGGGGCAGGAGCCTAAGAAAATGAGGATGGGATCTGGGTTCAAAGCCTGGGTAGTAGCCAGGGAGAAAGTAGGGAAGAAAGTCTATGCTGAATAGTACCTTGAACAAGACAGTGCCACAGAGCGGACCCAGAGAAATGAAGTGGGAATGCAAAGCGGCCTGAGGAGGTGAGTGGGGGGAGGGCAGTTTAAAGATACCACAAACAGCTCCCTTGACAGTATCTCAGCTCTTAAATCCACAGAAAATGTCAATGGGGCCACATAGGCATCTGCCTAATGACTCTACCCCAATGGCCCCAGCCAGGTGTCCTTCCTCATCTGGAATGTCACAGTGCTAGAGCCTACTGGGGAGCGGAGGCTGAAATGGGAGTTGGTATCAAGAGTTTCCAAATCTTAAGAGATACGTGAGGTCAGCCCTTCTTAAAGTGTTATAATACTGCTGAGTCGCTATCAGTTGTAAGGTATATCATAAATAATTTGATAAATAATAAGTTATCAGAGTTGTGATAGACTAACATCTTTGAATATCATTATTCCACACATTTGCATCCCCATGATTTTTGAGTGGAAATGAAACAGGATAAGGTCACAAAACAGCACAATTTACCCTTGTTGTACCATGAACATCATCCATGTATGAGTACTGAAGCGTGGGAATGCTGTTCTAGATGGCCCACTCCTCTGCCACATATGCTTCATTCTTTCCCAGATGGCTTTGGAGCAGATAAAAGGCAAAAACACAAACTCAAGTGTGTTGAGCCTGTTATGCATATACTATATTGGGTCCATTCACACGTGACATTGTACTGAGTCTTCACCAAACCCCTCATAAAACCACAAACAAAGAAACGTAGAGAGGTTCAGGTTCACAGTGAAGGAGGTGGCAAAGCCACCGTGCCTCACTGAAAAGTCCATGTTCTTTCTGTGTTTTCCAACTTCTCTAAAGGCCCAGGAAAAAGCAATGGGAGAGAGCTGTTTCTTTACCCTCAATACAGAAAAGAGAAAAAACAGGGATCATTTTCCCCAGATTCTTTAGGGTCTGGGTCAAGACTGAAGGTGATAACCTCAAATACTTTGCGTTTGTCATTGCTCTTTAACTTTCGAGGCCTAGCATACTGCCTGGCACATAGCAGGCACTCAATGAAGAATAAATAAAATTAATAATATATTTTTATCTTTCAAATTTCTATGTCAATTTTACATTTATCTTGAATAATAAGAAACTTCAAGGTTCCAGGTCCCTAAAAATTGCTGATTTACCACTTTTTCACTTTTCTAGTAATGCCAGAATTTTAAGAGATTTGGCTGTTCTTGTAATTATACTGTGATCACTGAGGTCACTAGGCACACACTCAACTCACCAGTGGGAGACCCTAACCCCAATGCAGTAGACTTCACGGATGTCTCAACTCCTTCATCTACAACTAGTAGTTAAGTAGTTCCCTGTCCCAGGATGTTTCCCACACTAGCCCCGAAGCTTTCAAATGAGATCTCATTCTATATTTAAATAAATAATGTCATCTTAACAGTTATGAACATGAATTGCAGGAAAAGAAAGGGAAAACGAAGTCCAGTGGAGTTGAATGAGAAGAGTTAAAAGCCCCCAGGTAAGAGGGCCCTCAGAAATTACTTTGGATTTAAAATATCTTTTAATGCCTATAAATAGGCATTTAAAAAAGGGTAAAAACCAGATAAGAAAAAGGTTCAGGATACAGATGTACGTTGGTATGTGTGTCAACTGGTGCGACTCCATTGGAGGGCAATGTGAAAACAGATAGTGAAGCTGATGGTGTTTATACCCAATCAGCCTGCCATTCCTTTCAGGATGCTGATTACCTGAGAAGGGGTAGGCAAGAATCGGATCAGCATTGAGCCCTGAAAGACTTCACTAAATCTGTAACATTTTACTTCTTATTAAAAAGAACTAAACCAAATATGGTAAAATGTTAAGGTTTTTAAAAGTTGAGCCTTAAGTACCTGGCTAACTACAATGCCAGTAAGTACACTGTTTAGTTCAGCTCTTTTTTGCAGGCAAGCCTTTCTCAGTGAAGACTGAAGTGTGTTAATTTACCTTCCGGTGGACCAGCACTTTTGTTTACCACTGGTTTATTTATTTGGTTTGCAATTCTTTTTGTCTTTATTCTGAAGCTATATAGTTGAAGTACATTTTTCACCGTTCTGTGTGAAAAATAACTTATGAGTAATATTTTAATACACTTGTTTCTCTCAGTATTCCATTTTAGAAATTTCCCCCCATCCTTGTTTATTTTAATCTTCTAAAATTAAATTTATTGGGGTAACATTGGTTAATAACACTATATAATTTTCAAGTGTACAGATTATAATTCAACATCTATGTACTCTATTAGGTGCTCCCCACACAAAGTCTAATTTCCTTTTATTTCCATGTATGTGACCCCTTTACCCACTTCACCCTCCCCCCACCACCTCCCCTCTGATAATCACCATTTTGTTGTCTGTATCTATGAGTTTGTTTTTGTTTTACATTCTGCAGGAGTGAAATCCTCCAGTTTTTGTCCTTTTCCATCTGACTTATTTCACTTAGCATAATACTCTCAAAAATCCATCCATGTTGTTGTAAATAGCATTATTTCATCTTTCTTATGGCTGAGTTGTATTCCATTATGTATGTATATATATCACATCTTCATCATCCAATCATCCATCAATGGACACTTACTTTCATGTTTTGACTATTGTAAATAATGCTGCAATCAACATAGTGGTTCGTATGCCTTTATACATGTGTTTTCATATTTTTCAGGTAAATACCCAGAAGAGGAATTGCTGGATCATATGGTAGTTCTACTCCTAGTTTTTTGAGAAACCTCCATACTGTTTTCCATAGTGGCTGTACTAATTTACATTCCCACCAGTAGTGTACAAGGGTTCCCCTTTTTCCATATCTTCTCCAACACCTGTCACTTACCATTGGTTTATAATGAAGTCCATGGATGAAAAAACTTCACAGACTTTTGGAAATGGTGTTTTGGATAACACAGAGTACAACTAAGTTGTCTTCTCACCAAAGATCCCCTGCCTTTACTGACTGAGACATACTGCCAGGTTGAGTGACGTGTTTCCCAAACTACAGGCAGATTAAGGGAGGGCCAGGGAAAAGGTATCCTGCTCTCAAGTAAGTTTGGGAAATGACAAATTAAACAAACCTAAACAGATTTCTACCTTTTTTTTTTTTTAAAGATAAATACACAGTGATATGTATACTCACATATTATAGAATACCATAGGGCAGTTACCATAAATGGGTTGTCAATAAGAATAATTCTCAGAAGCATAATGTTAAGTGCAAAAAGCAAATTGCAAAGGACTTATATAAATGGTATTTATATAAAAACTAAAGGCATGCAAAACTACTGTATATTGATTAGGGGTAAATATGTGTAGTAAAAATACTATAAAGATATCCACATGAATACTATACTTCATTTTCAAGATAGTAGATATTTCTTTTTTAAAGATTTTATTTATTTTTAGAGAGAGGGAAGGGAGGGGGCGAGGGAGTGAGAAAGAGAGGGAGAGAAACATCAATGTGTGTTTGCTTCTCGCATACCCCCAACTGGGGACCTGGGCTGTAACCCAGATGTGTACCCTGATTGGGAATGGAACCAGTGACCCTTTGGTTCGAAGGCTAGCACTCAATCCACTGAGCCATACCAGTCAGGGCAAGACAATGGACATTTCTAGGAGGAGGTTTATTTTTGTAGGATTTTCAGAGCCTTTAATATGTTAATGAGTCTCACAACTCTCCTAGAATAGCTTATTATATCCAAAGTCTCTCAAATTTATTTAGCCATGAGCTTTCATTTTGAGAGTACATCTATTAAAGCTGGGGACAATGAAACAAGGAAGGGCTTAGGATAGAAGAAGCAACAGGAGAGAGAGCCTAGGTGGGGCTGCTTTGGCTTACTGAGAAATCAGAGAAAAGGGAGGTTCAGGGGGGTTAGCTTGGGACGAGCTGCTGCTGCCTGTTGCTCCCCTGGTTGCAAGTCTCATGGGGTCCCTTAGAGTTTAGGAGAGGCACACCTGTGGGGGAAGAAGAAGGGGGAAGGAAAAGGCGCAGGTGTACTCCTGGGAGGGAGAGCGTGCCCACAGAACCCTTTTCTTGTGCTGCTTTATTAATATTGCCTAGAACAGTTCAGGAAATAGTAAACAAAAAAAGCAAAAATACCTTCAGAAGGACTCAAACTAAGATGGTCTTAAACACAACTATCTACACTTGGTGAGTCATTGTTTCTTAATACACAAAGTGAAATAGTATCAGCTTTTCTCTACACTTTGAGAGTTCTTTCTCCAAATTTTCTTACAATCTTCTCCTTGTCTTTTCCCTTCATTTCCTTGCCTCTAAACTTCACTTAAGCCAATGTTGGAAAACTATGGGAAAAGCAAAGCAGCTTGATGGAGAATGAAAAAGTTTGGCAGAAGGGAGTTGTGTTCACACTACCTTTTCTTCCCCTTAGCACATTTACCCTCACTCTTCTCAGGTCCTTCCTTTTTAACTCCAAATTGAACTCCCCCTGAACCCCACCTCTCCTTACCTGTAGCTGAGAGGCAGTGTAAAACCCTGATTCTTCCCCTGAGACAACCAGGTAGTCTTCACACAGTCAATTACCAACTGAGTCAACTGGACATTAGGCTCCCTGTCAGCTGGACACAGGGTCTCTTGGATGAAGGCCTGGGCAGCCTCAAGCCAGGTTTGTTCCTAAGGAAAGTGAATCTGGTTAAAATATCTTCATGACAATCCTACCAACCAAGGAAATTTTGGAAAGAATAAAGGAACAGAAAAAAAAAAATGTCAAGAAGGCATGTAAATGAAAAGAAAATGTAAAGGAGTTCAGAGCTTAAAGAAACCTTAGAAGTCTTTAGTCCAGCTATATAATCAACTCAGACAGCTGGCCATCCAGCTTTGGTCTTGCCTTTTTGTTTAACAATTTGCACCAATCCCTAAAGTGCTCAACTGGAATTTTTATTCCTCTGTGAGCCCTTCTCTGACCATCCCAGGCAAAATGCTGCTCCCTCCTTAGAGCTCCCACAGTAACTTGCACATACCTTTATTAAGCGCAATGATTACCAAAGAGGATGGAATCCCATTTTATGTAGAGTTTGGTTCTAAAGCCAGCAACTTGAAAAAGACTGGTCAATGCACCCTTTAAAAAAAATCTCTTATGTTGCTCATAAAGAACAGGATAGAGTACTGTATAGCAATATATATGGAAACAGAAATATGGCTAATAATGAATAGTACATTAAAAAAAACATAAGTAGAGTATAATTTTTTAAAATTCTCATCCAAGGATATGTTCTCATTGATTTTTTTAGAGAGGGAGAGAGAAATATCAATCAGTTGTCTCTTGTACATGCTCCCACTGGGGCTCGAACCCATGACCTAGGTTTGTGCCGTGACCAGGAATTGAACCCAGGACTCTTTGTTGTACAGGATGACACTCAAACTGAGTCATCTGTTCATTTGAGTTCCCATAAGCTAAATACCTATATAATACAATCCCACTTGTTTCCTGTTCCGCCTTTTCAGCTAAGATGTGGGCTTTCTAAGAAGGACGTGAACCATCTTTGTATACTTGTCACAGATTCTGAACATATACTTGCCTCTATGTAGATAACTCTAGGGCATGGGACCAACTTGGCCTACTTGCAGGGCTGGGAAGCTTTATTTTATAATTCTGATAGAGTTTAATACTTAGGGGAAGGACCTTAATCCTTCTTCATCCCCACTGATAATTCTAAACCATTATAGCTCTATGCCTGCTCCTCCAGTGCTCCCCTATTAGCCTTGTGATCAATCCTCCACATTGTTAATCTTTAGCAAAAACCAGTCTTCAAGTTCTAGATGACTTCAGTGTCCTTGAAGTAATCCAGACAGCTCTGCCATTGACTTTCACCTTCACTCCACCTGTGCCAAACACTCATTCATGGTCAGGGTTGTCAAACTGGACCAGGTCATCACTGAGAATTGCCCACCAACAGAATCAAAGCTCAGACTCTGTTACTGTTTGTCTTCCTCTTTTGGTCATCTTTTTTAGCCCCTACTCCTCTGAAAGCCTATCTTTCAATTGCCTGGTACATTGAACACTGCTGTTTCTCAAAGTCATAGCCAGAACTGTCATTTTTATTAAAAATGCAGGTGATTTTTTAGGTGATCTCATCTACGACATCAGAATGGGGTGGGCAGAGTCTGTATTTTAAAAAAGCTCCTCAGATTGATATTGACATAGGCTGAAGTTGGAAAACACTATATAGTTTCCTCTCAATGACCTCATCCACAGATGCTGACTACTTTAGTAGAGCTAAATCTCTACTTCAGCTCTAGTTATATCCATGAATCTATCAGATTCTCCACCTGGCCAACCTACAGGCACCACATATGCTCAACACTGGCTTTTCACAAAATCCACTCCTCTTCCAGTGTTCACTAACTCAGCAAATAGCACCCTGAACCAAATAGTTCTACCCTGAAACCTGGATGTCTCCTTAACTCCCTTCCTTTCCCTACACAGGACCTAAGTCCTTTAGGTTTTATCTCTTTAATTATATATATATATATATATATATATATATATATATATATATATATAATATTTTTTTTTAACTCTGCCTTCCCCTCTGGAACCTCAACATTGCTGCCATGGTTGGGATCACCATCCTCTCTCATTACATACATTTCAACCACAGCCTTCTAAATAGTACTCTCTAGCCCACTCTCTACACTGCTACTTCGGGAAATGAAAACACAAACCTCATCCAATCATTTTTCTGCTTAAAGTTATTAATAATTCCCGACTGTCCTCAGGTTAAAGTTGCTGCTTAGCAAGATTTACGAGACTGTCTGACCCCTCCATCACTACTCAACCGAACTTCTTGAGATTTTCAAAGACATCTTCTCTACCTCTTGCCTTTAAACATGTTTTTACCTCCGCCTGGAAACCTCCCTCAGTGCTTTCTATGCTTTGCTAACTCTTACATGCCCTGGATCTCTAAAGCTTTACCTGAATATCAGTTACACTGCGTCAGGGGTCTCGCCGTGAGCCTGCTCCTGGCTTCCCACTGGGCCTGTAGCCTACAGAGTGGACCGAAACGTGTTTACGGACCACAGCGGGCGCCGCAGAGCCAGTGAGAGGGGTAGGACTAGCAGCCTCACAGGTTCCTCCTCGCCCGGCGGCAGCCAGCGAAGTCAGGGAGGCAAAGAGTCAGGTGGGAAAAACACGAAAAGAAAGAAAATCGGGACAGACAAGAAAAAGGACCAGGGACGAACACCAACACTCACGGAGTCAAGAGCCTGAGCGCGGTTATCCGCCATGACACACCCGCGGCTTTGGCTCAAGAAGTAAGCAAACCGCCGTCAGCGCCGGAGCTCATAGGAGGGCCTGTCTGTGACGTCATCAGAGGGCGCGCCCTCGGCTCCGCCTCCGGCCCCTCCCCGCCCAGCAGCTTTCGGACCTCTCGGTGCCCCTCCCACCTCTGTCCCTCTGGCACCGCGGTCACCCTTCCTCAATAACATCCTGTCTAGCGTCCTGGGGTGGGGGTGGGGGTGGGGAAGCTCGGGACCTCGAACACAGCCTGCCTGCTTGGTAACTCACAGCATCTTTAGATGTCCCTGATCTTGCCAAGCAGATAGAAGTGTTTCCTCCCTAATGCAGCCAGAGTACATCGTTCATACATTGCTATAATTCTTAACTGTTTACTCGACTTGGGTGTGAGAACCTGGGAACTTTATCCTATTTATTCTACTTATCTTCGTATTCTGGTGCCAGCTCCTTTGGGAACAGTGCTCATTCCCAAAAGAATTGAAAAACGTATAGCTACCTACAAAAAAAAAAAACCCTATTTTTGGATATTTATTGAAGCTTTTTTCATAATTGCCAAAACTAGAAAGCAACCAAGATGCTCTACGGTAGGTTAATGGATAAACAAATTATGTTACATCCAGGCAAGGAATATTATTAAGCACTAAAAAGAAATGAGCTATCAAGTCATGAAAAGACATGGAGGAACCTTAAGTACATATTACTGAGTGAAAGAAGCCAATCTGAAAAGGCTGAATACTATATGATTCCAACTATATGACATTAAGGAAAAGGCAAAACTATGGAGACAACAAAAAGATCGGTGGTTGTCAAGAATTTTGGGAAGACAGGGATGAATAGCCAGAGCACAAAGAATTTTCTGGATTTTGGGTGATAATAATGTGTCAATGTAGGTTCATCAATTGTAACAAGTGTTACAACTGGGGATGCTGTTGGGGGATGCTGATAGTGCAAAAGGTAGGGCATGAGGTTGGGGTAAATGGGAAATCTCTATACTTCTCCATCCAATTTTGCTGGGAACCTAAAACTCCAAAAACCAGTCTGTTAAAGAAGTATTTATGTAGCCGTGGCCTGGTAGCTTAGTTGGTTAGAGCATCGTCCCTATATGCCAAGGTTGCAGATTCCATACCCAGTCACGGTAGATACAAGGATCAACCAACAAATGCATGAATAAGTGGAGCAACAAATCAGTCTCTCTGTTTCTCATTCACTCTATTAAATCAAATAAAAAATAAATATATGTATATGATAAAAAAAGAACAGTGCCGTTGCTAAATAAGGACATGATAAATATTTTAGTCAAATAATGAAAGGTTCTGCTCTCCCTAATTCAGTCAACCAACCAATCATCTCCTTGCTTAGTTAGGCAGTGGAGTCCACAGAATTCATGCAACTATGTGCCAGGCAGTGTTCTGGGCTCTGAGCATACAGTAGTGAAAACACATAAAAATCCCTTCTCTCGTGGAGCTTACATTGTACAACAAGGAGACTTAAAGTAAAAAAAAAAAAAAAGTAAGATGTGTGGAATGTTCATAATAGGTATAATAGAAAGAGAAATAGGTACTGCAGGTGGTGGGGTTTCTCTTTCACACAGAGAAGGCTTTACTGAAAAGGTGACTTTATAGTGAAGTCAAGAATTCACATGATGGGGGGTGGTCAAAGAGAAAGAAGGGCCAGTGGGAACCAAGCACAAAGACCCTGTGGGGGAAAGGCAAGAGAGTCAGTGAGGCCGGAGCAGAGGAGAGGTTTAAGAGATAGTGCTCGCTTTGGCAGCACATATACTAAAATTGGAATTATACAGAGAAAATTAACACGGCCTCTGTGCAAGGATGACATGCAAATTTGTGAAGCGTTCCATATTTTTTTGACTGTGAGAGTCAGGGGGGCAGTGGAGAGAAATGGGGGATAAATTTGGGCAACTGTAATAAAATAACAATTTAAAAAATTAAGAAAAAGAGGTAAAGTGAAAGAAGGCATTTAAGGCCATTGTGCACTTACAGTTGCATCAAATCATTTTTGGAACAAGATAGAATAAACATTGATTATGACATAGTAAGTATAAACACTGGAGACAATAAGACTCCTCTAGTTATTTAACAGGAAAATAAAGACTTTAATTCTACAAGTTATGGCATCCCCTACTTCAACTTCACTTTTTACAAACCGTCTGTCACACATACTCAGAAAGAATCAGGAGGCTTGACAAAGCTTTATTCAGGGGTCTCAGTGCTTGAAAACTGTAAACACAGCTAGGCAAAAACCTAGAAGTGTTCCAAAGAAGAAGGAAAAGTTAAGAGTTCTTACAGTAAAAAGAACATTGTTGAGAATGATCAGTTCTGCATTCTTAGACCTAGGATTCATCCAGAATGGTTATTAGTCAGGTAGGTGTCAGGTGGTCTGGACGATGGCTGACAAGTGGTCTAGAAGATGGGTGCCAGGAGGTCTGGTCACATCCAGTTGTCTAGAAAATGGATATTAGCTGGATGTGTGAGTCCTTTGGTGGGCTTTCCAGAGGTTTGTCTGGAAGTCTGGTGTGTCTATATATATATCCAGCCACTGACGCAGGGCTGGAAAGTTCAAAAAAGTTTAAGTTCCCAGGATAGTTAGAACAAGAATAGAGTCTTTCCACATGCCTCAACCTTCATAATGTTAATAATTTTAGCAGCTTGGCTCAAGTGACTTCATTTTATATATTTCCCATCTTCACTCTTCTCTCATCTCTATTGCTTATTGCATGAACTAGTTGAATTCTTTATAAAGAGAATCTTCATTTGCAATTATGTTCCATCATTATGTCACAGATGGGTTTCTTTCCTTTCCACCAAAACAATAACAAATACCCCAGAGAAGCTGAAACCTCTCTTTCACTCCATTCCAGCCACACTGGCCCCCTTATTAGAACATTAGTCAAAGCCTAGTTAAAGTCCCAAACCTAACCCTTTTGCTTTTAGTATTTTCTCAACTCTGGAATACCCCTCTCTTTATTAAATCCATAAAGATGTGCCCCATTTCCTTGGATTTACTTCTGGTAGTTTCTGCCCTGGCTGGTTTAGCTCAGTGGATTGAGCGTCGGCCTGCGAGCTAAGTGTCGCTGGTTCGATCTTCCAGTCAGGGTACATCAGAGAAGGAAAACTCTGACTCCAAAAAACCTCCGCTGCCTTGCGGCATACCTCTTCAGGGGAAAGGCTAAGGGAGTAAACCCCGACAGAAAATCCGGAGCCGGAGTCCCTAAGGCGGTTTGACGTTGTAGTCAACACCGGCAACTCCTGCGGCGCACCTGAAGCCAAGCTGTATTGACTCCGTCTTTCCCTTGGATCCTTCAGCTGCGAAGAGAGGGGGGGTCTGCTGCATGGGCAACAGCAGACCCTCCATATTACCCTGCCCAGGCTCTGTAGCTTCAGCGTCATCGCAAGATGTCGATTCAACACGGGAGGAGACAGATACTACCATGTCACTCCCGAGTCGGACTGCACAGCCATTCTCGGCGGTGCAGATAGACTCTTAAGAAGCTATACCATCGTCTCTCGAGACGGACGGCTGCCGACGACGACGACTTCTGGTAGTTTATAGAAAGGAGAGTTATTTTTAGGCTATGGTGATCAGAGACAGTTGTATTGGACACTTCCACTGGTGTGATTTAATGTCAGTAGCTTAATCTGGTGGCAGCATGCAGGACCAAATGAGAGGGGAACCAGAGAAAAGGAGGCCACTGAATTAAATCAAATAAATCGGGTTTGATTTAATAAGTGTCTTAAAGGAAAGTGTTGGTTGGAAAATGTTAGGGAAACATGGAGAAGAGGAGTTGGTCTGTCAGAGAGGGAGGGAAGTGTGGAGGATTGGGAGCTGTCTCAGACCTGGTGATTTTGAACAGTCTAAGCTTGTCCAAAGGACAGCTGGAGATATGGGACCAAAGTCAGGAGAAGGATCAGGGCCAAATGGTTGCATCTGGAAGTCACTATATGGAAGTGAAAGCTGAAATGTTATGGTACACTGGGAGTGCTAAATGTGGAGGAATCAAGACCAGACAGACAGACAGACAGAGAAGCAAGCAAACTAGGGCTTCCTGAAGGAGCTGAAAGGCAGGTATGAGATGGAGCAGGGAGTACCTGGAGGGAAAGAAAACCAGGAGTGATCAGATGCCAAGGATCAACATGTGGCCTCTGTCCGAGGTGAGCCAGAGAGTACTTACTTCAACAGCCCGGAAGCTTACACACTAAACAGGTAATAACTGCCCCATCTGCAGCAGGGCTGGAATTAGGGTCAGGCAAGTGAGGCACCTAAAATTTATTAAAATTCGCACCCTAGGTGCCTCACTTGCCTTACCCTAGCCTTGGCCCTGTACTGAAGAGAGGACTGAAAAAAGAGGTAGGGATGACGATAAAGATTTTCACTTTTTACTCGGAACATTTCTGCTTGCTTGAGTCATTAAAAAGACCATTGCCTGGGTATTGTGTTTGAGCTGGTGCACCATAGCAGCTTCCTTGCCCTTGGGCTTCAAGCTAGCTTTGGCTAATAGGAAATCAGGAAGAAGTCTGTAGAGAGGCACAAGGACAGAAGGGGAGAGAACCCAGTGTTTATTCTTTTTCTCTCACAACACTACTTGTGGCAGTGGCTTCACTTGTCCTGTTGGATACCCTTCTTTCAAGGTCCATATGTCTAACACCATTCATCCCTATGTGCCTCCGTTAGGGATAAAGAAGCAAGCCAGTGACTCTCAAACCCGTAGGAAATAATTAACAGATGAATCGTGGAAAGGGGGCGAGGAAATGACATTCTGCAGCTCCTCACACATATCTCTGGGATCAAAAGGAAGAAGATTGTTGTCATTAAACACATAGAAATGGGAAGATGTAGATAACTAGATTACTCTTAATCACACCCTGAGTCAAGTAGTTAATCGTGTTAGATTCTGAACCCAGATTAACCAGTAATCTAGAAACCGGGGAAAAGGAGAGGGGAGGGGGAGCTAATGACATTAGGGAGGGGGAGCTAATCGCTTTAGTATAAAACCAGTTTTCTTTGTCTACTTTGCACGCGCAGCATGCTCCTGGCTGGCGGTGCGCCTGACTCTGCAGACTCGTGAATAAACGCCTTGCTTTGCTGCTCAAGTCCTGTGTCCTGCTGTTTTATTGTGAGTGTTTCTTCAAGTCTACAGGTGGTAACCACTCTCTGCTGCTGCCAGGCTCTGGGTGCCCGACTGTACTTTGTTGGTTCCCTTAATCCTGACCTCAACTCTATAAATAGACTATTAAATTCTTATTGATTAAATCCTTTCCCATGTGCCATCTTTTTTGTGATAGGATCTTGACTAATACAGACATATATTTATGTATCATCAGGACTTAAAAATGTATTGGGTTCACCAAAAGTCCATTAATTTTTTTCCATAAAATAAAAGACACCTTTTAAAAAATTTTCACCAATAACTTTATTTTTTTTAATTTATTTATTTTTAGAAAGAGGGGAAGGGAGAGAGAAAAGAGAGGGAGAGAAACATGAATGTGTGGTTGCCTCTCACACACCCCCAATGGGGAACCCGGCCTGCAACCCAGGCATGTGCCTTGACTGGGAATCAAACCTGCGACACTTTGGTTCACACACCGGTACTCAATCCACTGAGCTACTCCAGCCAGGGCTTACCAATAACTTTATTTATTTGGATATTTTGAGTGTGTTGGCTATCTCACACGTAGTATAATGTTGATTGTTCTCAATGTCTCGATTTGATTGCTATCAACTTCAACTTGTCTACATGACCATGGAGCATTGTCCAGCGAGAAATCTTCACAAAACTTCACAAACCACTTTTGACACGTTCCATCAGTCACAGCACCTTCTACATACACTGCACAAATCTCTTTTTGCATTTCAACTACATTTTTACCTTTCTTGAAATAATAAAGCATACTATGCCGAAAATGTTGCTTATTGCCTTCCTTCTTCAATATTAAAATGACTACACAAAAATTCACCAATTCTGATGTTTTCTTTTAAATGCACACTGATACGACAGCTATCACAATACAATCCAACAAAAGTGTTTCGAATAAAGTTAAAGACAACTAGAGCCATCTCAGTGGGGAAAAATGAACTTTTTGGCCAAACCAATACGTACGGAGAAAGTGCTAGGAAGTATTTGAGTTGCAGAACTAAGGAGCAAATCATTGCAATGAGCCTCCGCGCCTTTATGGGTGCTCAATAAATGTTTTCTATCACCATTATTGTTACAATAACGATCAAGAGTATAGAAATTAAAAATATATGCCCCATGCACTCTTTTAGGAATTAAAAATTTTCATTTATCCAGGAAAGATAAAAGAGAAAGAAAGCCAAGGGAGCAAAGTAGGGAAACAGTCCTGAACGTGGGTGATGCTTCTCATTCCGTTTCCAGCATTCACTGTCTCCTTCACAGTTTGCATGGGGACAACAGAGGAGGGGATGTGGAACTGACTGTATTGTCACAAACTTCAACTCAAGACAGATTCGCGGGATCAACTGGGGGAGAAACATCCGTAACAACAGAGGTTTGCGGCAGCCCCGCCCGCGGAGGGAGTTTGGGGCGGGGTGACCTTAGGCTCCGCCCCCGCCCCCCGCCCCCCGCCCCCCGCCCTGCCCGCGGCGGACGCGGGTTACGTATCGAGCGCGCCGTGTTTCGAGGTGCTCTGGGGCCTTGAGAACCACTTCCACGTGCGTATAGGCAGCGCGTCGGTCGGGATTCCCCTACTTGTCGCACCCCATCGCCACTCACCCCAGGCCTGATCCAGGCGGCTTCAGTATCCCCAGGGGTCCGACTTGCTTCCGTCTGGGGCCCGGCAGTATGCTTTAATATAGGCGTCCCTTGGACGCCGCGCAGGGGAGAGGCCTCGTAAATTCATCCTCTCTCAACACCAAAAACCTGTCGACCCCTTACTTGGTGTAAGGCAGCATGCTAATCTTTGGGGACACAGTCCTGATGTAGACGGCTCTGTCCCTGCGCTCTTGGAGCTTCTATTTCATAGGACGAAAATCAAGTGGTTTAATAATGATTTCAGGATGTGGTAATTCCCGTGTAGAAGTGGTATGGAGGACAACTGTGAGGGGCCTGTCTTTACAAAGGGTGGTCACCATGGGGTGGAAGAGGAATCCATACTGATTTGGCAGAAGCACCGTTGACCGTTGACCGAAATGAGGCCTGGCCTGAAAGAGGGGGATGGGCTGGTGAGGGATGGAAATCAATAGTTCAGTCAGTCAACAAGATTTAGATTTTTTCCTTTGTAAGCCGCAAGTATTGTTCTAAGCCTTGGGAATCCAATGCAGATAAGACAGCTATAGTCCGTGCCCACATAGGGATTTTGTTCTAATGGAGAAGGTAGAGCTAAAAATGTCAGAGAGCCATGAGTACTATAGAGGAAATTACAGTAGGGTCATCTGATAGTGGCTTCTTCAGCATAGTTGGTCAAGGAAATCCTTTTCAAGAAGGAAATTTTCCTGAAATATAAATAATAAGAAGGAGCTAGCCATGCAAATATCAGGTGAGAAAAATGCCTACAGAACTGAACTTGGCAGTTAGAGGACTAGAAGAGAAGTCAGCATGGGGGTGTATTGTGGGTGAGGAGAGTGGTGTGAGACAGTGTTGAAGAGACTGAAGAGAAAGGCAGTGGCCAAACCAGGTATGCCAAGGTACTGAGTTGGAACTTCCCACCATGCGTGATGAGAAGCCATGATCTCATTTATGCTAACATGTGGCCGGTGGGTGGTGGGTGGGGCAGGAAGCCAAAGCATGGATTCGGGTGAATGATAGTAGTGACTTGCACTAGAGTGATGGTAGCAAAGCTGAAAGGAGACAGATTGGAGATACGTCTGGAAATAAATTTGCTGGTGGATTAGACAGGAAAAGAAGAATTAAGGTTTACTCCTGGGATTTTGACTTCAGCCACTGAATGAATGGTGGTGTTTACTGAGATGGAGAAGACTAGGGGAACAGCAGGTCTGGAGAAACGTTAAATCAAAATTTCTGTTTTGGCCCAAACAGGCTATCATCATTGTTTCGGAGACATTTATGTGGAGATGTCACGTAAACATTTGCGTGCACTAGTTTGGAGTTTCAGGGAGAGTTAGGGTTGAATAAAGCTATGGAATCTGTTGGCAGATATTAAAACATGTGAAATTGCCATTTTTGGTAAAAATAATTGAATGCTGGCAATTTCATTGGTTCAGTCTATTACATAGTATTTATTTATATACTACTTTTTTTTTAGAGTTGGGGGGGAGAGAGAGAGAGTTTTTCCGCTTATTTATGCATTCATTGGTTGGTTCTTGTATGTGCCCTGACTGGGGATCAAACCTGCAACCTTGGTGTATCTGGACGTTGCTTTAGTCACCTGAGTCAGGGCTGTTAGCTGATATTTAATGCCACACGTCTGGATGAGGTCTCTTAGGAGAAGCATGTGGAGGGAAGAGAATGAAGGATCCCCCTAGGCATCCAACATGCAGAGGTCAGTAGAGGAGTAGGAACCAGCACAGGTGACTGGAAAGCAGCAACCAGAGGGGAAAGGAATATCAGGAGAGTGGTGTCACTGAAGCCAAGAGAGGAAGGTGTTTCAGGAAATAGGCAATGAATAAGTCAAATGCCGCTGGGAGGCTAAGATAAGTTAAGTGACCTCTGGATGACAACATTGCAGTCCTTGGTGACTTTGACAGATTAGTCAAAGTCAGCTTTGAGTGAGTTAGATTTGAGATGCCTAAGACTTAGTTGTCCAAGTGGAGAAGTGGGGCAAGGAGCTTCCCTTTCTCCATCTTCCTTGGGAAGAGGCCATGTATACCTGTGATCAGGGCTCAATGAATGGCACCAATGAGAAGCACTGAACACTGGCAGTGAGGGGAGCTTCCCGGAGGCAGTGAGACCTGTGCTCATCTTGAAGAGTGGGGAAGTTTGGATAGGATGAGAATAGGCATAGACATTTTAGGAGGGGGTGAAAGAATGGAAAGGAGGCCAGGCAGGGTTTGGTGAGTAAAGCCAGGGTCCTGCTGAGAAGCACTGGGATCAGAAGTTGGAAGGTAGTCGCGGATAGCAGTGGAGGGCCTTTGAATTTCAGGCTCAAGCCTTTGGGTTGACTTTGAGCAGAGTTGTAATAGTTTGAAGCACTGAAGTAAAGGAACTGTTGTTATTCGACTTCACCAATCAGGCCCCATTCAGCTCATCCTCCAGATTTACACTTAGATGCCATTTCTCCCAGAAAGACTTCCCGACTCCTAAAGTGCTAGGTTGGTACCTAGGTCTTAACCACACCAGACTGGAAATATCTGAGTACTTGCTTGTCATCCTCAATAAAATATAAGCTTTATGAAGGCAGAGGTGGTGCTTGTCTTATTTACAGTTGTGTTCCTAAGAACTTGCCTGTGACCCAGCAAAGGGCTAGTGGCCAAGGACCACATGTCGAGGATGTACCTGTACACCTGGGCCCCCCATCACCAAAGTCCACATTTTGCAGGATTAGTTAAAACCCACGAGGTTACATTTTCAGGTTACCTTGTTTCTCTGAATGCCCCTTTTACATTCCCATCAATCCTTAAAACTTGAAATCGATTCAGCAGCTGGCTACAGTTAATGTTATTTTTTAGGAACCAAATTCATCTTTCCAGCAAGGACACCTGAAGAGATGTCCTTAGTCCTTCACTTCTACGTCTGTCCCTCTGGCCATGAAGGTGCAGCATCTGGCTACATCCGAAGGAAGCTGCAAGGGAAGCTGCCAGAGCTGCAGAGTGTCAAGACTGAGCTGTGCTACAATGTCAACTGGACAGGTTGGGCCATGTATTGGACTCTTGAGGGAGGTACCCCAGTGCTCAGGGCAGTGTCTCAAGGTATCCTTGCCCTGTCTCCCTGCAGCTGAGTCTCTTCCAAGTGCTGAGGAGATGAAGAAGCTGATGTGGCTATTTGGCTGTCCCCTGTTACTGGATGATGTGGCTCAGGAGTCCTGGCTCCTTCCTGGCTCTAGCGACCTGCTGCTGGAGGTTGGGCCCAGGCAAGTGTCTCCCCTGGGGCAACTCCTTCCATGTTTCAGGCACATGATCTCTTTTAAAACATACTTTACACCCCTTCCACATCCTTTCCTTTGCTTCCTCCTCTTGTGATCCTCAGGAAATTTGTTCTTCCTTTGCTCCCTCCTACTCCCCGCCTAGAAAGCCATGCTTATGCCTGTCCCATACAGGAAGATGTCTTTGAAGACTGATCTAGCTCCCAGGCATGTTCTGGAAATAAAACAGGTTGCATTCTGAGAAATGGAAATCGAAGCATTCTGATGCTGACAAGACAGTGATGGCTTGATTTGAGTGATCTTTGAAAGCAGGTTTACTAGTGCCCCAGTCTGAGACTGGAGGCCGTTGGTGGGAATAGCAGGGATGGGAGATTGGCTGGACAGCAGTGTAAAATCTGCTTTCTCAGCTCTCGGGTCCTAACAGTCTGGCCCACTCCTCAGGCTGAACTTCTGCACCCCGACATCCACCAATATTGTGTCAGTGTGCCGGGCTGCTGGGCTGGGGGCTGTGGACCGTGTGGAGACCACCCGGCGCTACCTGCTCTCGGTGAGGCACTCGGCAATCAGGGCGGGGGGCCAGGAGGAGGACATGGGCCAGAGATAAGAGATTGGATTCTAAACTCTAGGGAAATAATGCAGAAGCCGGAGGAGGAGCTCCTGTCTTTGGGCCTGCCCTGTGTGTGGCTTATGCACTGCTTGACGGCACGTGGTTGAGGAGTGAAGGGAACAGAACTCCAGCCTGTGTGCCCCTCACTAATCTGTGCATTCTTACATCATGCCTGGAAGGGATGTCATTTTCTAATCTGAAAAGAGGTGCCATGTGGGCTAGCAGTGGGCGGGCCCTGCAGGCTTGGAGGATGGAGATGGATCATTTTGTCCATTCTTCAGCTTTCCACCCTTGGCCCTCTGTGTGTATCCCACCCCTAGTTTGCTCACCCCATCTCAGCTGACATGGAGGCCATCGCTCTGCTGACCCTGTATGATCGGATGACGGAGCAGCACTTCCCCCGTCCCATCCAGAGCTTCTCCCTTCAGAGCATCCCAACATCCCTTGATGGCCCAATCAACATACTGGAGGAGGGCCGGCCTGCCCTGGAGAAAGCCAACCAGCAGCTAGGTAAACATGGAGGAAGGCCCAGGCTAGGGTTGCAGGGGTGCCGAGACCTGGGAAACAATGACCTGAGGCCAACAGTCACTTCTTCTTGGGCTTGTCTCTTAGGTCTGGCCCTAGACTCCTGGGACCTGGATTTCTACACCAAGCGCTTCCAGGAGCTGCAGCGGAACCCTAGCACTGTGGAGGCCTTTGACTTGGCTCAGTCCAATAGGTGGGAAGCAAGGGGAACGTTCTGAAGTGTGAGCCAGGGGTGGGGGGCGGAGGGTGTTGGAAGGGAAGACCACAGGGGCCAGCTTTCATGGCTCTGTCTTGCCTTAGGGGCCTCCCTGAGTCTGTTAGGGCCTGGGCTCCCCATCCACCCAGTAGTCTACATTCAAATCTTGGTTTTCTCTCCACTTTGGAGCTGGGCAATCCACAGTGACAATGTTTGAAGACTATGGGAATATATTTTGACCTATTATCTAAGTAGGAATTGACTATAACTTTGCTATTAATACTGGTGACAAGACGTGGCAAGGCCTGAGATGGGACCTCAGGTTTCCACCCCGCCTCCCCCTCCCTGTATCGTCCCCTGCAGCGAGCACAGCCGACACTGGTTCTTCAAGGGCCGGCTCCACGTGGATGGGCAGGAGCTGGCACAGTCACTGTTCGAGTCCATCATGAGCACCCAAGCTTTCTCAAACCCCAACAACATCCTCAAGTTCTGTGATAACAGCAGGTAGGCTGTGCACCGGGCTGGGGTAACCTCAGGCCTAGGGGAGGGGAGGCCCCAGGCCCTGGAAGGGTAAGCACAGATCCTAAGAAGGAATCAAAATCCAGATGGCTGTGTCCACAGTGCAATCCAGGGGAAGGAAGTTCGATTCCTGCGGCCCAAGGACCCCACACAGCCAAGCTGCTTCCTGCAACAGCAGGGGCTCAGACATGTTGTCTTCACAGCAGAGACTCACAACTTCCCCACAGGTGAGCTGGGCCCTAGGAGGATAGGTCAGAGAAGGAGGGTAGGGTAGGATGAGGCTCCCAAGGTCCCTGGGCTGGGCCTGGGAAAATTAATTGGGCAGGCAAGTTGTTTTTATTTTCAATGGGGTGGTCAGAGCTGGGGGTTGTCTTTTCAGTTACCCACACCTCTGCCCCCTCTCTTCACAGGAGTAGCCCCCTTCAGCGGTGCAGCCACGGGCACAGGGGGCCGGATTCGGGATGTCCAGTGCACCGGCCGTGGGGCCCACGTGGTGGCTGGCACTGCTGGCTATTGCTTTGGAAATCTGCACATCCCAGGTCCCATCTCTTTCCTTTCTAGGCCACTCCCCTTTCAGATGCCTTGTCCTGGCAGGCACCGAACACTTTTCTCTCTGAAGTCAAAGGTCATCCTGGTTATCTTTTCTTGGGATGGAGGGCTCTAGAGGAGCTGGCCTTTCACCAAACCATGGTCATGAGGACTGCAGGCAAAGGGCAACTCAGGTCACCATTCTGGCTTTGCAGAACCACACTTATCTTATAAACTAGTATTCACTTAGCAAGAAAGTGTGATGCTGGGTTGGTCTTACAACCACCAGCTACCCCCAAATGCAGTGTCTTAGAAAGCCTTAAGAACTCTGGTCCTAGATGTCAGAGCAAAGGCTGGTGTGGGAGGTGAGGAGCAAGACCAATGCTTTATGACAAACTCTACACCTTCCTAGAACGGGACTTCCTAAAATGGAACATGCTACCTGTGCAGGTAGTCCTTGGTGGCTTAGACTCCTCTCAAAGGCCTGCCTCCTCTGTTGGCTGTTTCTACAGTCCACCCAACTTTCTCTTTCCCTCCAAGGCTACAGTCTTCCCTGGGAGGACCCGAGCTTCCAGTATCCTGGGAACTTTGCCCGACCCCTGGAGGTTGCCATTGAGGCCAGTAATGGGGCTTCTGACTATGGCAACAAGTTCGGGGAACCAGTTCTGGCCGGTGAGGCTGGGGGAAGGCATGGGGGTATAGACACCTAGTCCCAGAGGTGGGGTGGGGTGTGACTGAGTGAGTGCTGAGGAGACTGGTGACGATCCTGTCCCCTTTCCATGTGATGTTCATGGTCCAGGCTTTGCCCGCTCCTTCGGCCTCCAGCTCCCAGACAGCCAGCGGCGTGAGTGGATCAAGCCCATCATGTTTAGTGGGGGCATTGGGTCCATGGAAGCAGAGCATGTGAGCAAGGAGCCCCCCGAGTCAGGTAAGAGCCCACCAACTTATTCCAGATCCAGCCAACTTTCTCTCCAGCATGTGGCAGATACAGAAGGGGAATTTAGAGGACAATTCTGTGGTTAGTTTTTTAATCTTCCAGCTCATGTCTCTTCTCCCCAGTACAGGTTTTCAGGGCAGCACAGGGTTTTATGCCAATGGGGCCGTCTCAGGCTGTGTTGCCTCTGTCTCCTGCCCAATTTATTTCTGCGTGGCAGGGCCCACCCTGCTAAGTCAAGACAGCCAGTGTTTATTTAGTACCTGCTGTATGCCATGGGCTTTTATCTGCTCGCTCAGTTTAATCTGGCAAACATTGATTGAACACCCATCACGTGCTAGGTGCTGTAGTGGAATGAAGATAAGGGCCAGGTCCCATTTGTTGATTGGGTGACTCAGTCACATGGTTCAGAATTTCAATGGCAAAAGAGGATAGGTAATGAAAACGCCTTTTCCTGACCTCCGGCTACCCAGTTTCCCTCCCTAGAGATTACCAGTGTTAATTAGTTACTTTTGTTCCCTGCCAGAAGTATTTCCTGTGTGTGTACACAGACCCATATGTATATTTGCCCCCTTTAAAAAAAAATAGTTCCTTTTTTTTTTTTTCTTGAGGGAAGGGAGAAAAAGGGGTTAGAGGTAAGAGGGAAACTCCCAGTCCAACTCAAGGGCCCATAGGAACAAGGGAAAGAGGAGAGGGGTCGAGGGAGAGGGGGAAAAGGGGAGGGGGAAGGGGGGAGGGGGAAGGGGGGAGGGGGAAGGGGGGAGGGGGAGTGGAGGCTCCCAGTCACCCAGAAGAGCCCTTAGGAATTGCCTCCTCAGCATTCTATTTGATTATAGTCATCATAGTGTGCATGAAGTGGTAACTTATTGGAGTTTTTGCTTTTTTAAAGATTTTATTTATTTTTAGAGAGAGGGGAAGAGTGGGAGAGAAACATCAATGTGTGGTTGCCTCTCTTGCGCCCCCAACTGGGGACCTGGCCTGTAACCCAGGCATGTCCCCTGACTGGGAATCAAACCAGTGATTCCTTGGTTCGCAGGCCAGTGCTCAATTCACTGAGCCACACCAACCAGGTCTTATTGGAGTTTTGATTTACATTTCTCTAATGACTAATGATGTTGAGCATCATTTTAGATGCCTGCTGACCATTTGTATATCTTCTTTGGAGAAATGTCTATTCAGATCCTTTGCCCATTTTTAAATAGAGTTATTTGTCTTTTTTTTATAGAGTGGTATCTATATTCTAGATACTAGACCCTTATCAGATAAATAACATGATTTGCAAATACTTTATGCCATTTTGTGGGTTGTGTGTTTTTTTGTTTTTTTGTTTTTTACTTTCTTCATGGTGCCCTCTGAAGCACAAATTTTTTCAACTTTGGCAAAGTACAATTTAATATTTCTTTTGTTACTTTAGTGTCATGACAGAGAAACCAATGCCTAATGCCAAGGTCATGAAGATTTACTTGTATGTTTTCTTGTAATATTTTTATAGCTTTTAGCTCTTACACTTAGATCTCTGAGTTTTTACATTAATTTTTATATATGGTATGAAGTAGGGGTCCACTTCATTCTTTCATATGTGGTTATCTGGTTGTCCTAACACCACCTTTTGAAAAGACTCTTCTTTCCCCATTGAATTGTCTCATTGAATTGTCTTGGGACTCTTTTTTTTTTTTATAATGCTTTAAATTTTTTTTTTTTTTTGAGAGAGGGAGAGGTAGGGAGAAAGAGAGGAAGAGAAACATCTATCAGTTGCCTCTTGCAAGCCCCTAAGAGGACGACCTGGCCCACAACCCAGGCATGTGCCCTGACTGGGAATCGAACTAATGACCTTTTGATTCACAGGCTGGCACTCAATCCACTGAGCCACACCAGCCAGGGCTGTTTTGGGACTCTTGTCAAAAATCATTTGGCCATAAATGTATGGGTTTGTCTATGGCCTTGACAGTTCTAGTGTATTGATCTATGTATGCTATAGATCTATATCTGTCTATCCTTACCCTAGTCCACACTGTCTTAATTACTATAGCTTTGTAGTGAATTTTAACAGCAGAAATGTTACTTTGACTGTTTGAGGTCCCTCATATTTCTATAGAAATTTTAGAATCAGCTGATCAATTTCTGTGAAAAAGGTGGCTGATTGTGTTGATTGTGCAGATCTTTTTGGGAGTATTGTTATCAAAACAATAGTAAGTCTTTCAGTCTATAAACATGAGATCTCTTTCAATTTATTTAGATCTACTATTTTATAATTTTCAGTGTAAGTTTTACATTTCTATCGTTAAATTTATTTCTAAGTATTTTATTCTTTTTGATGCTATTTAAATAAGTATGCATATGTCTGTATCTTGTTTTTTTCACTTAGCAATGTATCCTGGAGATCATTTTATACTGATGAAGTCATATTACTTCATTAAATTCATATGTAATTCTTTTCTTTGGTGGCTTAGTGTTTCATTGTGTAAATATACCATAATTTTATTTAGTCAGTTCTCTGTTGTTACCATTTAAATTATTTCCTAATTAGGTAATACAAATAATGCTGCAGTGTTTAATTTTGGACATAGGTGATTCTGTACCTGTGCAAGCAAATCTGGAGGATAAAGTCCTCTAAGTGGAGTTGTAATTTTGACTGCTCTATCCTAATATCAGCTTCCCTTTATCCTCCCACATCTTCATGCTCGTACTTCTTTTGCTTGCTTCCCCAGTGTTCTGATTTTTCCCTCCTCCTTGCAGGCATGGATGTTGTAAAGTTGGGGGGTCCTGTTTACAGGATTGGAGTTGGGGGTGGAGCTGCTTCATCTGTTCAGGTAAGCAGGAAAGCCGCAGATGCAGACTCCATGATATCACCAGGTCCTGTGCGTGGATGGGGTGTGAGAGCTCCCAGCCCCCCTGAGCTGAGCGATGCCCTATGTTCCCACAGGTGCAGGGAGACAATGCCAGTGACCTGGACTTTGGGGCTGTGCAGCGGGGAGACCCCGAGATGGAACAGAAGATGAACCGTGCGATCCGGGCTTGTGTGGAGGCCCCCAGGGGAAACCCCATCTGCAGCCTCCATGACCAGGGCGCTGGTGGCAATGGTGAGAGAAGGGGCTGGGACAGGGGACTGGCCTACCTGGTCTTCTGCCAGGTTCGGCTAAGAGAGAGGCAGCAAGAATCTGCAACCAACCACGCAGCTCTGGGTCCCATTCTCCACCCCCATATACATCTGGGCAGGCTCAGGGCTGGGGATGGAAGCCTGCTGCCACGGGTGGTGAGGGTGTAGCAGTGATTCACACAGGGACACACAGAATATGGAGGCCAGGGATGGCTGTTTGTTTGCCTGGTGCTGACCAGACCCAGATCACCACCTCTTCCTGCAACCCTTTTCACCAGGCAACGTCCTGAAGGAGCTGAGTGACCCAGCTGGAGCCATTGTTTACACCAGCTGCTTCCAGGTGAGGCTCATCCCCTGGAGTGTGGCGGTCCAAGTCTCTCCACCCCTGGCAGCCCCAGCTGGCCCAGCCATCTTCCTCCACTCCCAGCAAGAGCATGAGACTTGGGAGTACTCGCTCATCCTTCTCTTTCCTTCTCCTTCATGGATGTGCAGCTTGGGGACCCAACCGTGAACGCCCTGGAAATCTGGGGGGCTGAGTACCAAGAATCTAATGCACTTCTGCTGAGGCCCGCAGACCGGGACTTCCTGAGCCGTGTCAGCGCCCGGGAACGCTGCCCAGCTTGCTTTGTGGGCACCATCACTGGAGACAAGAGAGTGAGTGGGCCCCCATAGCGTGCACCGTGGGTGGGCTGGAGCTGCCTGGGTACAGCAGGTGGCAAACACAGGGAGCAGGAGAAGGTGGAAAGGGCTAGGAACTCACTAGGGGGCGCCAAACAGGGTGGCAAGAGCAATTCTGCCCTGCTTTCTGAAGTGCTCCCTGCCAGTCTCGTTCCCTCTGGGCACTGTCCCTGTGGTCTACAGATAGTGCTGGTGGATGATCGGCAGTGTCCTGTGGGAAGAAATGGCCAGGGCGATGCCCCCTTGATGCCCAGCCCAACCCCTGTGGACCTGGAACTGGACTGGGTGCTGGGCAAGATGCCTCGGAAGGTACATGGGGTTGGGAGAGGAGGCTGTGTTTCTCCCTTTCTGGCCCATTTACGCTGCGTGTGCTTTGTCACCTATGTGCCCAGCCCTCCCTCAGGTGCTTACACCCCTATTGCCATCTGCGTTGCAGGAGTTCTTCCTCCAGAGGAGTCTTCCCTTGCTGCAGCCTCTGGCCCTGCCCCTGGGGCTGAGCGTGCGCCAGGCCCTGGAGCGGGTTCTGAGGCTGCCTGCTGTGGCCAGCAAGCGCTACCTCACCAGCAAGGTCCTCCCTGCACTCCTGCCCTGCCCCTCAGCTCACCTACCCCTGGCCTCTCACCTTGGGGGACTGGAGTGGGAGTCCACCAAGCCCAAGGGAGAAGGAGCAGGGCAGCGACCCTGATGTCATGGCCCCTTGCTGCCCACCCTCAGAGCCAACCTCTTGTCTGCATGGTCGGGGCATGCCAGGCCTTCCACCACCCATGTGTCCCTGTCCCCCGTGCTCTAGCCAACCCCACCTGGTTCCACAGGTGGACCGCTCCGTGGGTGGTCTGGTGGCACAGCAGCAGTGTGTCGGGCCCCTGCAGACTCCTCTAGCAGATGTGGCAGTTGTGGCACTGAGTCACCAGGAGCTCATAGGGGCTGCTACAGCCCTGGGAGAGCAGCCAATCAAGAGCCTGCTGGATCCCAAGGTTGCTGCCCGGCTGGCTGTGGCCGAGGCCCTCACCAACCTGGTGTTTGCTCTGGTCACTGACCTCCGGGTGAGTCCCCCATTGCCTCTGCCATGGAGCCTCAGGCCTTTGGGACACTTCTTCACCCACAGTTCAGTTATCCCCCTTGCGCTTCATGCTTGTGGCCTCCCAGTGCCTCTGCCCCCACCCCAGACTCCCCGTCTCTTCCCCTCTAATGGCAGGTCTCTGCCACTTCCTAGGACGTGAAGTGCAGTGCGAACTGGATGTGGGCAGCCAAGCTTGCAGGGGAGGGTGCTGCTCTGGCTGATGCCTGTGAGGCTATGGTGGCAGTGATGGCGGCTCTGGGTGTGGCAGTGGACGGTGGCAAAGACTCCCTTAGCATGGCTGCCCGGGTTGGCTCTGAGACTGTGTTGGCTCCTGGTGAGGGCTGGGGGCCACTGGGAGAGGGTGGGACCTGCAGGGCCGGGCCGGCACCTTACTCTCTTACTCCTTGCTCTATAGGGTCACTGGTCATCTCAGCCTATGCTGTCTGTCCAGACATTACAGCCACTGTGACCCCAGACCTCAAGTGTCCTGGGGGGAGAGGTATGGGTTCTTCCTCTCATCACTGTAGTGTGTATTCAGAGCCTGGGTCTTTGTTTGGGGTCTCCATTGTGAGTGCTAAGCTCCTACCCCATCTGCGCACTGGGATTGCGGCGCTTTCTGGGACTAGTGGTCTGAGTGTCCTACCACCTGTTAGGAATGTATATATGCTCATGAGCGCCGCAGGATGGGGTCTCCTGAGCCAGCCACCTCCCCTTCCCCCTTCTCGGCCCCTCCAGGCCATCTGCTGTATGTGCCCCTGAGCCCTGGGCGGCACCGGCTGGGGGGCACAGCTCTGGCCCAGTGCTTCTCCCAGCTCGGTGAGCAGCCTCCCGACCTGGACCTTCCTGAAAACCTAGTGCGTGCCTTCGGTACCACCCAGGGGCTGCTGAAAGGTGAGAGAGGCCCTGGGGTGGGTGGGGTAGGTGGCCAGGTGTGGCAGGCATTCCCTAGCTGAGCATAGGAGGGTGGGCAAGAGGGAGCAGACGCTCCTCTCTCTGGTGCTCTGTGTGCCCACGTTCTTGCACGTACTCTCTGCCCTCAAGCAGGGTGCGTGGTTTGTCCCTGAGGTTGCTGAGCTTTTATCCCCTTCCTCCAGACCGCCTCCTCTGTGCAGGCCATGATGTCAGCGATGGGGGTCTCATCACCTGCCTGCTAGAGATGGCCTTTGCTGGGAACTGTGGGGTACAGGTGGATGTGCCTGCCTCTGGGGTTGATGGTGAGGAGCCTAGGGTCTAGACTCAGGCCTGGACTACCTGCCCCACCCTGCAGACCCCGTTTCCTGTTAAAGAATATAATGTCCCCAACTCCTTTTCCCCTGAGACCCTTGCTGTCTCCTCTGCCCACTGAGCCAGGTAGCACCCACTGCTCCTGGCTGTGCCCCTCCGAGACCTCCTGTATACCCTGATGCCACATCTTTGGTACCAGTCTCACAGGCCTCACCGCACCCCAATCCCTGCCTCTGCTCCCTCAATCCTCGGCCATACTCCCTTGACTCCACCTCTGAGTCCGTATCAATACTCTAGTCACCCTGACGCCCCCATTGCTCTCCCAGTGCTGCCTGTGCTGTTTGCCGAGGAACCAGGCCTGCTGCTGGAGGTGCGGGAGGCAGTCCTGGCCCACGTGCTGAGGCGCTACCGGGATGCTGGCCTCCGCTGCCTGGAGCTGGGCCGCACGGGTTGCTTCGGGCCACAAGCCATGGTGAGGAAGAGCGGGGTGTGGTTCTCCTCCTCAGAGCCTCAGAGCCTCGAGCCTTGGGTGTCTTTGCTCTTGGCCTCTGATGGATTTGCCACCCCTCTAGGTCCGGGTATCGGTGAATGGGGCTGTGGTTCTGGAGGGGCCTGTTGGGCAGCTGCGAGCCCTCTGGGAAGAGACGAGTTTCCAGCTGGACCGGCTGCAGACAGAGCCGAGCTGTGTGGCAGAGGAGGAACAAGGGCTGAGGGAGCGGACAGGGCCCCGCTACTGCCTGTTCCCCACCTTTCCCAAAGCTTCTGTGCCCCATGAACCAGGTGAGGAAGTGTGCGCAGAGGCTTGACTTCCTGGGCGCTCTGGGCCTACATGTCCAGGCCTGCTCTGGAGAAGGTGTCTGGGGGTGGGGTGGGGTGGGGAAGTAGCCCTCTATAACAGACACTTCTCCCCCAAGGTGGTCCCACCCCCCGAGTTGCCATCTTGCGAGAGGAGGGCAGTAATGGAGACCGGGAGATGGCCGACGCCTTCCACTTGGCTGGTTTTGAGGTGAGCAGTGTGCCTGGCAGAGCTGGGCTGGACCTCAGACTGCGTGTCCTCTGACTCGTGCCCTCCCTATCCTGCCAGGTGTGGGATGTGACCATGCAAGACCTCTGCTCTGGGGCAATCAAGCTGGACACATTCCGCGGTGTGGCCTTCGTGGGTGGCTTCAGCTACGCAGATGTCCTGGGCTCTGCCAAAGGTCGGTGTGCAGCTTCTGCCCACTTCCTGCCCACACGGCCCTGAAGAGGTGCCTTAGCTCCCCTCTTCCTTACTGGGCCTTGGCCTCTCACCTCCACAAGACCAGGGAGAGTGCATTCATTCTGGGCCAGGTGCCCGCAGAAGGCCTGCAGGTAACTTAAGTGAGGCAGGTGGCTGGGTGGGACTGCGCCGCCTCGGCTGGAGGGCACAGGTCCTGTGCAGTGGGGCAGCTGCTGCTCATCTCCAGCAGGTTATAGTGTTGGAAGCCTGGCTCGGCTTGGCTAAATCTTTATGTTTTAAGAGAAGCCAGAAATCCAGATTTTATCTGAATTCTTATTTTTAAATATTAGGCAACTAAATAAAGTTTTGAAAATGCTCTGCTGTTCTAGCGAAATCTCATCATGGGCCATGTCTGAATTCAGCAGATAAACCATTTCTTCCTCGACACTTGCCCTGAGCCCTGCGGTGGGAGGCGGTTCTGGGGGCGTGTAACAGCGCATGTTGGGAGGGAAAGCAGCTGCCCCCCTTCATTCCAAGTCTCACCCCAACTTCCCTGTTTCCTCCCAGGGTGGGCAGCTGCCGTGACCTTCCATCCACAGGCCGCAACTGAGCTGGGGCGCTTCCGGAAGCGGCCCGACACCTTCAGCCTGGGCGTGTGTAACGGCTGTCAGCTTCTGGCTCTGCTGGGCTGGGTGGGAGGCAACCCTGGTGAAGAGGAAGGGGAGGTGGGCCACGACACCGGCACAGCCCGGTCGGGCCTCCTGCTTCGCCACAACCTGTCTGGGCGTTTCGAGTCTCGCTGGGCCAGTGTGCGGGTGGGGCCGGGACCGGCCCTGATGCTGCGCGGGATGGAGGGCGCCGTGCTGCCGGTGTGGAGCGCCCATGGTGAAGGTTAGGCTACAGGAGGGCAGGGGGCGTGCCTGAGGCAGCGGTGGGCAGAGGGCATGAAGGAACTTGGCTCTCTCCCCTTCTTCCCTCCCAGGTTACATGGCATTTTCCTCTCCGGAACTTCAAGCCCAGATCGAAGCCAAGGGCTTGGCTCCTCTGCACTGGGCAGATGATGACGGGAACCCCACAGAACAGTACCCCCTGAATCCCAATGGGTCCCCAGGGGGAGTGGCTGGTGTCTGCTCTCCTGATGGCCGCCACCTGGCCCTTATGCCTCACCCTGAGCGGGCGGTGAGGCCCTGGCAGTGGGCCTGGCGACCACCTCCATTTGACACTCTGACGACCTCCCCCTGGCTCCAGCTCTTCATCAACGCCCGCAACTGGACTCGGGAAGGAGGCTGCTGAGTAGGCCAAGGAGGCTCCTCTGGGCCTCGTGGTTTGTCCCTGGGGTGTTGTTGCCTTCCCCCTCATCACCTACAGAGAAGCATCCCATGTTATTTTCAAATGTGTCTTGGACAGACTGGGACCAAAATGCCAAAAATACCTCAGCTAATTACCAGTCTGCCCATTTTTCCCTTATGCTGTTGGATCTGTTTTTGGTTCTTCTCCTGTAATATGTTTTGTCCTTCATGAGCCCAGGACGCAGCATGTGGTTCAGGAAAAGAATCTCCAGTGGAAAGTTAGGATTCAAGGGGAGGAGGTTCTACTGGCCTACTTCCTGTCCTGCAGCAATCACTACGTGATGCCTCACGTCACTCAGCTGGGCTCAGAGGGGTCTTCTCTGCCCCTCCCCCCGCCTCATTTGGGTTTAGAGGGCAGAGCCATGCAAAAGCATGCAAGTCAGGATGTCAGCATTCTTATCTGAAAAACAGCAGAAACTTTCTGGATTCCTTGTTTAAAATGCAGCACTGTGCTGAGTGTAAGCAGTTGTTTGCAGAAGTTTCTTTGATAGGGTCTCTGTCCTCTGAACTCAATATTCCTTATTTTGCTTCTCCTAGTTTAACAGCTTCCTTCCTGACAGAAGTGGTCAGCACTTTCATTCCTAGAACTGAGCCTTAAGTATTCATTCATGCATTCATTCATTCATTCCATTGATATTGGGTGATCTGCTGCAGTGCCAAACCCGTCACTGCCCCAGGGAATTTATATCTAATGGAATTTAAAACAGCTGAATATGGCATCTGCCATGAGCCAAGCATATGCTAGATAATTTATATCTATCTAAGTTATTTCTCACAGAATTCAGCAAGGTACTAGATAGCCCCATTAAAAAAAGAAAAAGAAAAAAAGAAAGAATTGTTAACTGGCCTAGCAGTCACACAGCTTGTAAGTGGCCGAGCCAGGAGCCCATGCTCACCCATACTGGGTCTGCTTCCCACTGCCCTGCAGTCACTGCTCGGGGGACAGCAGCATAGCCAAGAGTTCCTGCTGACAGCTATCCAGTGCTTCCTTAACTCACAGGACTACAGAAGTCACTTCCTGTGGCCGCTCTGGTACATGACTCAAGTCAATTTGCCCCCAAATAGTTCATCTTGATGCAAGAAGTATCCGTGGGAATGGAGACTATTATCTCAGATCCTGGAGTGTATGGGGCCTTGGGGGAAGTACGGGGGATAGGTCACACCTCTTAGAGAGTAGCCACCATAAGGGAGACTGGTCATAGTAGGATTTAATTTATGGTTATGGAGAAAGTAACTTTTATTGCTTTGCAGACTGACCTGTGCTGAGCAGTGTGGGGCTAATAAGGATAATTTTGGGCATTTGAGTATTCCCAACATTGGGAAGCAATGTGTATGTATATATGAAATCTATAGATAATCTCAAATGTACAATTTTGGGCTGATACGAAGAAGACTTAGATGTCAAGTTTACTAAATGCTTTATGTACAAGTAGGATGGTATGTGATTACCTGATAATTGGTTATAATAGGTAAATTTATATATTTTGTTGGTGGAGCAGTTTCTGGTTTGGATCACCCTTGCCAAGCAAGACCCACCCTCAGACTGCCAGGACCACCAGGTCCACTCAGCTTTTCATCTGTTTTTATCCAGTAGCCACACAACTGCCCTTCCTGGCCCCTGACCCAGCTCCTGTCTCTCCCCACTGCTCTCAAAGCCCCCTAGCAAACTCCTCCAGGCTCTTCTGCCCCTCCTTTCATGGAACACTAGCTATCCTCTCTGAAAACCTCTCCAGGAAGTGGCTTTTATTCTCAAACTTCACCTCACTTCTCTCAGGCTGGGGAGTTGGAGTTAGGGTTCTCCCTGTATCGCTTCCAGACTATTCTCCACCCTCTTCAGAGAAAATCTTGTCCATTTTAGGTTTATGCCATTGTGTTCTGCTGACTTACCCATCACTCCTTGTGAAAGAGACTGCCAAATGCTCCCCTATATCTGATTCCCCCTCTAGAAATAGAATCCTCTAATACTTTAGCAGGGTTGTGGCTTCTCAGAGACATCTAGCTTCCCTTACAGCTATGACTTAATTGTGGCCACGGGGTGAGAAAACGATGTATACAACTTCCAAGTGTTCTTGAAGGGTGCTGCTGCTTTCATTCTTGCTTCCTGCTGTCTGGAATGAAAATGTGAGGGCTGGAACTCCAGTACCATATTGGCATGATGTGGCCTTGGGAATTGGCATCATGCAGAGCAGAGTAGCAAGATAAAAGACTGCATTTTCTGGCAGGAGTACATATGAATCCTAGACAGGCTGTACTGGATATTTTAAATGTAGGAAATAAACTAGTATAAGCCCTATTAATTTTTTAAAAGACTTTATTTTTATAGAGAGGGGAAGGGAGTGAGAAAGAGGGAGGAAAAACATCGATGTGAGAGGAACACCCATTGGCTACCCTTCATACATACCCAGACTGGGGACCAAACCCACAACCCAGGCATATACCTTGACCGACCAGGAATCAAACTGGTGACCTTTTGCTTCACAGGATGACACCCAACCAACTGAGCCACACCTGACAGGGCAAGCTCTGTTAATTTGGATGTTTTCTGTCACTCTTAGCCCAACCATACTCTTTAACCCTTCCTAATTCCCCCTCATTCAAGGGCATTGGTCCCTGGTTCTTCGTCTTGTTCTCCACCTCAATCCCTTCCATTATTCTGTATCCATGTCAGTGATCTTTTAATATCCTAAACTTTTCTCCAGTGACTTCCTCCATTCTCCCTGAGGCAACCTCCTTCCTCATCTTGGGTTTTGTCATCACCTAGATCTGCTCTACCTCCACACTCAACGTTTTCAACACCCTACTGTTAACCATAACCTCCATCTTGCTTCTTCATTTTCAGTACTCTGAGATCTCAAAGTCGTCGGGACCTCCAGATCCTGGATCCCATCTCTTCTCCTTATCCAGCTTCCAGTGATAGCCTTTTCAATGCCCTTCAACGTGAGCCATTTTCCCCTGACAAAGGGAGGGTTTGTGCAACTTCATCTGCCTGGGCGGGCTGGAGGAGCAGCCTGTGGCTACAGAATGGGACAGAGAATATGACACACAGCCCCACCCAGTCTGTCATTCAGGTTAGAAAATGGTCAAGGGCCTCCTCCCACGGTGTGCACATGGAGGGAGAAAGACTTGGAACAAGCAATTTCAGTTAAGTATCTTTTAGGGGAAGCTCGGGGTACCATGGGAGCCCATAGCAGGGGATGTGGCCCAGACTTTCAGGATCAAGGAAGGATTCCTGGGTTTGGCTGAGACCTGAGGGATGAGTAGTAGCTTTTTACAAGAAAAGGAAGTGAGGGCACTCTAGGAAAGTAGAACAATATTTGCAAAGCCTCACAAGCGAGGACACAGTGAATTAAGAAATTGAACGAAAGTGGGTCTGTCTGGAACATTAAGTAGAAATGGGAAGTGGGACAGGTACTAACAGAGCATGTTAAGGAATCTGAACTTCATCCTTAGCGCAAAGAAAAATGATTTGAAGGGGTTTATGTAGAGGATAAACATGAGTAGATGTCCATTTTTGAAAGATCACTCCAGCTACAGAGGAGAAAGACAGGAGAGGATGTGGGGAGTCCAATAAGAAGGCTTTGCAGTCTGTTGGCAGAAATAATGCTAGCCGGGATGGGGTGGTGGCAGTAGATATGGAAAGAAATGGAAGGATTTGAGAGACAGACATGAGGACACAGAATCACCAGAACTGGATGTTAGGGGAGAAGGAAAGAGGGAAGAACTAATGCCCAGACTACTTGCTTGGATTACTGGGTGGGTGATCATTTCATTCGCTGTAATAGGAACACTGGGTGGTGCATGTTTGGGAGAAAGACGGTGTGCTTTGCTTAAAATGTGCTGAGTGTGAGGCATCAGTGGGGCATAAATTGGAGGTATCCCAGAGGTGGTCGGACGAGGTCTTGTGTGGACGTGGAGATTTGGGAGGTGCTGGTACATGCATGGGTAAGGGTGTCTAGGAGGATTGTGTAGGGCCTGGTAACCCAACATTTGCTGGTAACCCAACATTTGAGGGGCTGGTAGAAATGGGTGAGGCTAAGAAGATGTGACACCACTAACTTTACAGTTGAACCAGCTGAATGGCTTCCCACTGCCTGCGTCCCTGGAGTATTCTGGGATGCCCCTGGGAAGGTTTCCAGGGCAATAGAAGGAACTAGGGAACCAGCCTGTTTTCCTCCTTCACCACCAAATCCCAGACCTTGGCTTCACCCTGAGGCAAACTCCTCTCTTCCCTCCATTCTTTCTTAACACAGTACAGAGGGCTCTCCCCACTCCCAAATACCTCACCTATTATAAGGAAATGGCCTTGGCTAAACAGAGCAGGTTAAAGAGCTTTCTCCTCATACCGCTGGAATATGGGCTAAGAAACAGGTGTGAGGTGCCGGAGGGCATGTGTCTGTTGAGAAGTCAAAACAGGACGGTCAGAAACTTGTCAGGGGAATATGTAACTCACACTGAGGGTGGTGGGGATATTCACAAGCTCCAGACACTGAATCCTTAGGAAGAAATGTTAATAGAGCACCGACAGATGGTACAGTCTTCCCTGCACCCTGGACTCCACTGTGGGGAAATGGGGGACAGAGGGTAAAGTGCCCAATCTTGTGACTTTGGGGCAAGAACAGAGGACCTCTCTCCTCTTTGCCCTTCTCACAACCAAACCTTTCATCTTCCTCCTTGTCATTGGTGTCTCCTTTCTTCTTGTCTGGGCCTCCATCTTTAAAATGGCTCTTCATTTTTTCTCTACGCTTTGTGGATCTACCCATGTTATTGCTTCCGTTGCATATCACTTATCTGGCTTCAGCTCTTCCTCTCCTACCTCTACCAGATTAGCACAGACCCTCATCACCCTGAACTTGAGTTACTATAATGAGCTTTTGTTCCATTTCACCTCCAACTGGTCTAACACCAACTGGGATGTACTATAATACCATTCTGGTCCTGACCATCAGGAGTTAGCATCAGATTCCACAATGTAAGGGCTCAGTTTTTTATAAGATTGCCCTAATCTCAGATGACAGTTGTAAATCTCATGGGTCCCCAGTTTGCCCACATTTCTGGCCATCCGGCTCTATATTCAGGGGTTCCTGTGATCCTTATGGGTTCAAAAGTTACAAGAATAATTCTCAGAACTCAGGGAAGTTCGATACGTATGATTACTGTTTCATTGTAAGCATACACATTGGCAAGGCCTGGAAGGGGCCTAGAAGCACACCTTCCATGCCCTTTCCCCAGGAGTAGGGGTGTACCACCTTCCTTGCACATTAATGTGTTTACCAACCAAGAAAGTTCCCTGAGCCTCAGTGTTCAGAATTTTTATTGGGTTGATAAGAAGTGGCTCAAAGTGCAAACCTTCTAATCACATGGTTGGTCTTCCTGGTGTGGCATACCCCCATCCTGATTCTTTCCTTTGCATGAACTATCTAGTCATTTCATTAGTATAAACTATTTGGCTTATCATGAATAACGAAGAACTCCTATCACTAGGGAAATTCCAAGGACTTAAGTGCTTCCCTCCTAGGAACCAGACAGTCGAGTTCTTTATTGTGTAACATTTCTTAAGTGGTCTTAATTAGTAAGTAACCTCCTGTCCCTTAAGCAACACCCATTTAATAAATATTTATGGACCACGTCCTTTACAGCTCACTGGGAAAATAAAGTGCCCCTAGTGCTTAGAATTTACTGGGGATTAGCTTTACAGTACAGTGGGGTGCCTGTGTGGGGACAGAAAGGCCAACAGCCACGGGAACCCTCAGAAGCAGCTAGCAAGGAAGGAGGGGGAAAAGAAAGTTCTAGGCAGGGAGCACATGTGCCAAAGGCTGGGGGCATGAAAGAGGCTGACTCAATCAAGGGGCTGACAGAAGTTCAAACTGCCCTGCATGCAGAGTCTGAGGGGAGAATGGTGAGATAGGGAGGGTTCTGAGTGACTGCTACAGCATCATCCCGAATACAAGGACACACTAATCTTCCTCAGACACTGTCTTCATGACATCAGGTCTTTGTCTAGAAATCTCCTGTGGCTATCACTAATTGCCACAGGACTCTGGGCATCTCTCTGAAGCAGTTTTCTCAGATGTACAGGGGGTGGGGTGGGGATTAATGTCTATCAGATTACAGGACGTGAACCATATGCCCTTGTTCTCCTCACTCAGGCTGGAGGCTCAGAAATAAGCACCAGGTTTGGCATGTTTTTGTAACCTCCCATAGAGCCTACTGCATGGCTAGGCACACTGTTCATAGCCGGGTTTCTTAAGCTCCAGTCAATCAACTTGGATGGAAAAAAAAAACCCACTACATTTATTTTCAAGGACCTCTTAACTGAAATTTAGCATTTCCTTACATTGTGACTGTAGATATCAAAGCAAGGTAGTACCTGCAGACCAGGGATGGTCACAACCGCAATCACAGATATTCTCCCTCACGTGGGAGTTGTTGCAGATCGCTTGAACTATGGTTTATGTGCATTGCTGGTTTGACATTACACTTGTTAGACCCACTGCTAGATCTTGTTAATGTAATAACAAGTGCATTTTTACTGTATCAAAAATCTGGGATTTTGATAATTATATTTAAATATTTTCATTTCCTGTGTATTTCTATATATTTCATTTTATGAATTTAAAAATATTTTTCCAAGTAGTGGTCCAGGGGCTTCACCAAAATGCCAGGGGGGGTGCATGGAGGAAAATAAGGTGAAAAACTTCTGCTTAATAAAAATATATGTTGCTCTAACTCTTCCCAAAGGGATTCTTGACTTTGGGTGTGGAACTGTCTCTGTGGAGTCTTTCTCAGGAGGTCCACTTCTTGGTGCCCTCAAAGGCCCTGGGACATCTGTTCCCAAAGCAAACAACTGCATCAACTGCATGTAGGGCATTAGATAAGGGTATGTCCCAGGAGCACAGAATCGATCAGTTGCAGGCCTACTTCAGTCAATGAGCTGAGAGCTGGACACACCCTCACATCCTCAAGAAAAGTGGCTGTGGGCCATCTCAGCCAATGAGATTTGTCCCACGATGCTCATCATCCTAACCACAGTGTCTGGCTAATGGTCTGGGAAGTGGCTAAGCAAGAGAGCCGGCCAAATAGGTACTTTCAGATTGAATGTCAACTAATCAGCCCAGTTAGATCTTGTTTCTTGGGGAGTTTGAATCTGAACCTTAGGAGGAGCCGGGAGTTGGGAGGTCCAGAAGAAGGGACAGACACAGAGAGAGGGAAGTTGAGTCAGAAGTCGGAATTTGCCAAGTTAGGGTGGCCTTCAACCCCACTCTCCCAGAGGTCTGGTCCTACACCTCTGTCATTTCATGGAGGCCTACTTCTTACCACCTGGAAGAGCATACAAACCTAACCCATGTCCCAAAAGCTCAAGAACTGAGGAGTCCCCAGCTGCACAGGACTCATAGCAGAGCATGCCTCCTGACCTGTCAGAGACTCCAAAATGGGGAAGTTGGGGAGCTTTCCACTTAAGTCTCCATAATCTAGTGTGACCTCCTCCTGGTCCATGATTAGGGCCCTATCCCTTGTGCCCAGTGCTAGGGCCCTGTTAACATCTATGTCCTTGCAGTTCTCTTTCTAAGGGCTATTTGCTTGATTGCTCACAAAGCAGCCAGAGTTGGTATTACCCTTGGTGGTGGCAGGCCAGCCGAAATGTGGAGGGAGAGAGAGAGAGGTCTGTCATTCCTCATCTAAGACAAGTAGCATGGGGTGGACCTCTCTGACCTGGCTCCCTTGGTTCCCATGTCCAGGCTCCTCTCTCCCTCCAGGGTCTGTAACACTCCCCTCCTCTCTCAAACTTCTCCACTCTCTTTGCCCAGAAACAGATTCAGATTCAGCTGCATCCATCCTCCTTGAATTCTAACAATGTTTTGGAGATGAGAAAATGAGGCTGAGAGAAATCTGATGCTAGCCATCAGAAGAGAGGAAGGAGTCCAAGTTCCTTAGCATGTTCTATAAATACCCTGCACATTGCCACCTCTCCAGCCTCATCATTCACAGCTCCCTGCCACCCATTCCCTTTGTCAAAGTGACAAAAGATGTTCATTGACTTATGTTGGAGGTTACATCCCATAAATCCACTGTAAAATAAGTCCAAAATGCATTTAATACACTTAATTTACTGAACATCATAGTTCAGACTAGCCTACCTTAAACATGCTCAGAACACTTGCGTTAGCCCACAGCTGGGCAAAAATCATCTAACAATGAATACCCTGTAGAGTATCATACAGCATAGCGCTTAGCCCAGCAAACAATCAACATTAAAAACTTGCCGTACAGTTCCTACTGAATGCATATGGCTTTTGCACCATGGTAAAGTCAAAAGAAAAATCGTTAAGTGAACCATGGGAAGAGAGGAGATATCTGTATTTGGACTTCCCCAACCATGTTCTTTCATCTCTAAGCCTTTGCATATGCTGTTTCCCTGACTAAAATACCCATAGGATGCCCTGATTTCTGAGTGAATTCCAGAATTCACACTATTGCGTTTATTCACTCAATACATAATGGGTCTGTTATGCTCTAAACACTCTGCCAGGTGTTGGGGATCAAAGATTAATGTAATGGAGAAATTAGCTGGGAGGATATAACTGAGCAGGAACTTTTAAGTACACTCTAAAAATCTATAGAAGAAAAACAACAGGGGGTTTAATCCGTGCTTTCGTCCAGGTGTGTGTGGGGCGGTATGGGCACCCCCTCCCTACTACCTCACTGCGAAGATTTGAGAAAGATTAGTTATATAATCTCTGGGTTGTGTATTGCTTTCAGGAAGGCGTGTGGCCTGAATCCTAACCTGGACCCACACCTGGTCTCATTGTTCCCTTACTTCCCTGCAACCGACCCGGAATTAGCAGTCTGGTTGGCAGGTCATTCGCTGTCAAGAGGCCTCCAGGTGGGAGCTGGGTAACTTAAAATTTTCTCCCCTGATTCAGAGTCCTCGCCTAGATGTAGGTCACTTGGACGAGCAACGACCCCTAAGGAGGGTCTCAGGCGACATTCTTAGGATGTATAACCCCTTTGAAAGGAGGAGACTGGGGGCGCGAGTTAGCAACCACGGCACGTCACAAATCATGAACCTTAGTTTTAACTCCCAGCCGACCCCTGAGTCCCGCCCTACGCCCTGCTAAGAACGTGGTTTCCGGGACCTGCACCGCTCTCTGCGGTTGCTGGCGCTGGCGCCGGCGCCGACAAGCCAGCACCATCGCAGGGCGGGGCCAAATCTTAAAGGGCCGGAGCAAAGGGGCCGGAGGTGCCGGTGGCTGCGGAGAAACGTAGGGAGGTGATGCCACGTGGCTTCATGTAGTTTTCTTTTAAATCTCTCTAGTCCCAGACCCATGGAGCCCACGCGAGACTATCCACTGTTCGGGGGCGCCTTCTCCGCCACGCTCCCTCCTGGAGCCATTGACGTAAGGTAAGAATGGAGGCCAACTGAGTGGGTGGCGGAAAGGAGCCGGGGTCAACCAGGGCCTGCCTTGCCTCTCTCCAGCGACCTCAGACCGGTCCCTGATAATCAAGAAGTTTTCTGCCACCGAGTAACGGACCAGAGTCTGATCGTGGAGCTTCTAGAGCTGCAAACCCACGTGCAGGGAGAAGCAGCCGCGCGGTGAGGAGGCCCGTGGCTGGCCAATGGGAGGGCCGGATCCGAATAAGTGGGCGGGACCTGTGGCTGTACTGTTAATCTGGGCAACGGAAACACGGAGGGCAAATCTATCCCGAAGT
Source organism: Furipterus horrens (assembly GCF_987537825.1). Lineage (NCBI taxonomy): Eukaryota > Metazoa > Chordata > Mammalia > Chiroptera > Furipteridae > Furipterus > Furipterus horrens. The sequence goes on along the minus strand of NW_028327181.1, from coordinate 53,970,678 downwards.
GAGCTCGTTAAGCTAAGCTTTAAAGATGATTGTGGGTTGGCGGTGAGAGATGTTCCTCCATGACCCTGCTCCCCCTACTCCAGGTTCCACTTTGAGGACGTTGGTGGGGTGCAGGAGGCTAGGACTTTTCAAGTGGAGGCTGTGCAATCCCTCCTTTTGGAGAATTTGGCCCTGAGGGGCTGCTGTGAAGAAGCCTGGGTCCTCTCTGGCAAGCAGCAGGTAGCTAAAGAGAATCAGCAGGTAAAGGCTGGTGGCATGTGAGATGTCCTGGAGGGTGAAGGGGCTGTCCCTAGGGCGTCAGGTAAGCATCCTGACACTGATCCGGTTAGGTAGCAAAGGACGTGACACTGCACCAGGCCTTGCTGCGGCTGCCTCAGTTCCAGACTGACCTCCTGCTCACCTTCAATCAGCCCCCGTAAGGAGGACAGAAGGGGCACGTGGCTCATGAGTGGGGTCCCCGGGAAAAGTGGCTGGGAGGGGCAGAGCAGGGAGGCTGGCTGGTGGGGTTCTTCAAGGAAGCAGGAGTGGGCCTGAGGTTTGGGGTCACAGATACCCGGGTTCTCCAAGGATCAGGAAGTGGGAGCTTCCAAACAGGAGGCCTGGATGATGTTATCTCCCTAATCTGTTCCCCTTCCCCCAAGCCCTGACAATAGGTCATCTCTTGGCCTTGAAAATCAGTCATTTCCGCCCTGGAGTCTGGGTGACTTTGAACAGCTGGTGACCAGCCTGACTCTTCATGATCCCAACATCTTTGGTCCCCAGTAAAGATGCTGAAATGCTACATGATGCTGCTGAAGACTTGGGGGCACAATTCTGCAAGGGGAATAAAGGGTTGGAAATGTTCTCCAAATTCATTCCTGGTGCATAAACATAAGACACTTCTTTGCAGAAATAAACTTGCTTTATAACCAATATAATTGCTGTGCCTTTGAATCTTAACAGGACACCCGGCTCCCCCCAATTACCTTTGGTCTTGGAGAGGGAGTTTAAAGTTGTACATGGGATCAGAAGGGACCCAAGGCTGGCAGTGGAGAAAGGGAGGAAATACACTTTGGAGTGACTGGTTCAGCCCTGAGGGAAGGGTGTGAAATGTACAGGGGGCCAGGTAGAGGTTTAAAGTGACACCCAAGGAAGGGAGGGAAACTAGTTGATTCAACCCTGAGAAAACAGATAGGGAGTGGTATTGGCTGTCCCCTCTGATGGATGAAAGGTCAACTGTTCAGAAGTCACTAGGACATATAATGGAGGCAGAAGTGTCCAAGGAGTGCCGACTTGGTGGAGTGTGGAGGAGTGGCTGTTATTTAGTGTATGTGTAGTAGAGGATGCGCAGCTGGTCCCAGAAGAAGAGGGAGAGGATGGTGTGAGGGCCAAGGCGGAAGTAGGAGGCTCCTATACCCTTGTACATGCCAACAATGCCCTCTGTCCGAGCTGTCTGCACGAGTGCGTCCAGAATCCCCCGGTACATAAGGCCCTGAGAGCAGGTTGGAGAGGGAGGGAGAGAATAGAGAAGTTTGTCAGAGCCCATCATGGGCCTCACCTCTGCAGGCTGCCTTTGAGGCTGTCTCACTTGCAGCTGAAACTTCACCACCTCCCCCTTTGGCTTTCCCTGCCTGAAACCCCAGAGCACTCCCTTACCTTGCCCCGAGTGTCTGTGGGCTGGTTGTAGAGCCTTGTGCTGACCACATCAAAGGGTGTCATGGCCAGGACCACTACAATGCCACTCACCATAGCAGCTGCCAGAGCCACCTTCCAGCTCTGGGGAGGGAATATCTAAGGGAAATGAGGGAAGACTCTGTCAATCAGCCAATCATTCAACTCCCAGGAAAGGACAGGCCCTGCACGGGCGATACAGTAGAGAGCTGGTAACTCAGGGAGATTCCACTCTTATCAGTTATAATACAGTGAGATAACACCATGAAGGATTCAGCTAAACCTTCTTGGAGGAAGTGACGAGAGCTGTGGGAAGGGTATAGAGGGTGACCCTAGCCCTCCTGCCACTCCCTCACATTAAATGTTGGTACGGACCCCTGTAAGGCTCAGTTTGGCTTGTTCTCCCCCTGCCCACATCCCCAGGGTGGCCCCACCCATTTCCAGGGCAGTACCTCCCATTGGGTCAGGAGGTCCTTGGTGGATGAGAAAGTGCACAGCTGGGTGGAGGAACCGATGACAACTCGGGGCAGGCCACCCACGGCCCCACGCCACAACCCCATCAGACCGTGCTTCTGGCCAATCTCGGTTAGTGCCTGAAACATACCCTGGTAGGGGGAAGAACATGGGGTGGGGTTTAGTTACCCTGGCATTAAGGGCTGCCATCTCCTAACAGGGCTAAGGATGGGTCCATAACACGCTCTCTGATATCTGGACAACCTGTTGCATGTGAACTTAGAGCCAGAATGCTGCCCTTTGGTCATCTACCACCCCACTGTTCCCTCCCTTGCCATCCCAGACTAGGGAGTATGGAAGTGAGGACATTAGCAGACTAGGAGAATGGGGTAAGAGAAACAGGTGCACAAGACTAGAAGAACTGGGGAACATGTGGGAAAGAGGATCTGGGAGGACCTCAGGGTCAGAGTGAGGCTGAATTGATTGGCTGGGCAGGGCCTTGGTTGGGTTGGAGCTGTTGGGTGCAGGCTGAAAGTTGGGGGCAAATGGGAGAGAATGGCAGGGACTCCAGCAGGGTTGGAAACCTTACCTGATGCTTATACTGGTGCCCTACAGCAATTTCTGAGGCTGCCTGTGCTTGTAGGTGTGTCTTCACCTGGGGACGAGAGAGTTATCACAACCTGTGGCCCAGTGACCATCCTTCTACCTCAGAGACCCAAACACCTGAATCCCTCACACTTCCTCTAGGGTGTTCAACAATGGCTATACTTTTAATCTCATAATTATTGTTGTTCCCACTTAACAAATTGGTCATGAGACTCTGTCCCTTGGCTCCAGTCCCGGGGGAATGGATCTCCTAGCACTGCAAGACACCCCACCCCCTCTACATCCTCCTTCCCTTGTGAATAGGCGTGGGGATGGAGAGGCTAGAGAATGGCAACATTTCCTAAGAGTATTCATGCTAGGCAAGACCTGGGTGCCCAGCCTCTCATGCCAGCTCCTATTTCCAGACAGGAGCTCCAGCCACCAGCACAACCAGGTTCCCCATCTGACTCGGGTAGGTTGTGAGGGGTCATCTACAAAACCTGTTCTCTGACCCTAAAACTCCATGGAGCCATGTGTTCAGCTGACTTTGTAGTGGTCACTGTCCCTGAATCTCATACCCTAGGAGTGAGACCAGACTGCCTTTCCTACAAAACTCACTGCCTCTCAGTGTCTTTCCAGGAGGAGCGCAAACCAGGGCCTAGTCCTAGTAATAAGCAGCTGTGTGACCTTGAGCTGGTCATTTCCCCTTCCTGGGCCTCAGGCAAAGTGTCCAGGCTATGAACCCTTTGCCTGTACCAGATAACTCAAAGGAGCCAACTGTGAGATTGTAATTCTGTAACGTTCAGGATTGCTCCTGATCCCTACACTGGCTGAAGTATGTTACTCAAGTTCCTCACCTTCCCCTACACAAATCCACTTCCAACCTCAGTATCAGTTATGAAGGCCCAGGTCCCCACCTCACACCAAGTGTCTGCCTTGAAGGCCCCAGGCAAGACCCTTCTTCTCACCATGTAGATAGGGCTCCCCAAGTAGGCTCCTATGACCCCAGCCACAGCCCCAGCTGCTGCGCTGCGGGGAGGGCTGAGGGTGCCTTCAGCTGTGTGCAGGTATCCCCCAGCCTCAGCCAGCCCGTAGGTGCCCAGCCGGATGCCATTCATCAGGAATTGGTATAGGAGGGCAGGGGCCAGGCCCTTCTGCAGGGCAGCCAGGCCGTCCACCTTGCCGATGGTGATGAAGGCATGGAAGACGTTTCGGTAGTGCCGCTGGTAGGTGCCAGGGGCCTGCAATTCTCCCTGCAACTGCATCCTGGTCTTCACCACCTCCAGGGGGTTGGTGAACAAACAGGCCCCGCAGGCTGCCAGGCCGCTCATCAAGAAGTCCATGCTGGAGCAGAGGTAGCAAGAACTGGCCCAGGAGTAAAAGTCAGAATGAGCTTCCGAAACGGGGTCAGAAATCAGGAAAGACCTCAATTTCAGCAGTCCAGGCTGCAGGAGATAGGAAATTAGGGTTCTGGAATCAAGAGTGTCAGGGTCAAATGTCAAGAGGTCAAAGGTTAGCTGGAATTTCGGAGTCAGGAGCTGGCAGAGAAGAAAGATTAGAGGAGTTTGGCGAGAAGGTTAATGGCAGGCTTCTGTTGGTCAAAGGAGTTGAGGTCAAGGAGGGGCAGCAGCCAGGGGGACGGGAGGTGGGATGCTGAGAATGGCCGGCTACTGGGGGTCAGGGGGTAAGGAAGGGAAATACGGAGCTGAGGGCTGGGAGCCGGTAAGGAAGAGAAAAAAAAAAAACCAGCAGGTTATGGAGGAAGAGGATCCGGGAGATGATCCGGTGGCGTCTCCGGGCCAGCAAGGAGATCTGGGTCGGGGAAGTCTGGCCTCCGGCAGGGACTGAATGTCCCCAGGTAGCTGCCAGAGTGCGCAGCAGCTTCGCTGGGTAGCCTGCCGAGGCGGCACCGCCACACTCCAGTCCCGGAGCGCAGCGCCCAATGGGGAGCCTAGGAGAGCCTCAGCCAATCAGCGGCGAGCCGGCTGCGCGGCCAATGGGAGGCGCTGTCCGCGACGCGACCTCCGGAACCCCCTGAGCTGCAGTTGTAGTTAACTCTCCCGGCTCAGGCGCCGGGGCCAGCTTAGCGACCTCGGATCTCTGGGAGCCGTGCCAGGAGAGCGGAGGGTTTTTGTTTTTGTTTTTTTAAATCACTGGCGGGGAGGAGAGGCTGGACCTTGGGTCACTGGATGCGCGCAGAGGCCGAACGCGAAGGCTGCAGTCCGCCATTGAGGGGTTTGGGGTCGCTCCTCTTGCGGGCGGAGGCCTGCCCTCCTTCGCATTCTATCCTCGGCCTTAGCCCGGTGCAATTGTCCAGCTGTAGATCCACGCCCTGATGGGTCCTGGTGCCAGGACAGCCTGGAAGGTGCGGCTCCGTCCGCGGGGCAGATGACAGGCACCAGCTGAACCAGACTTGTAGGTTCTAGCTCCGGGGTGTAGCTGGCTGCGGGCCGGAGGGAAGGGCGAAGGAGCGTGGGCTCATTCCTGTTCTCTTTTGATCCTCAGCAACGTGGAGAAGACCGGACACGCCAAGGCAGAGATTTAGATCTCTGGGTTTAGGTTACACAGGGCCGGCAAATGGTGGGAGAGATCTTGAGATTCTGGCCTCCTGCCCTTGCCCATGAGTCTGATCATGGTTAATCACGGAAGTTCTGAGAAAAGAGACTAGGGAAGCTAGCTGGGAAGAGACTGAGGGGGGAAGCTAGCTGGGAAAAGGCAGGATGATAAGATCTATCATCTGGGGCTGGAGAAGGAAGTAGAGGGCGCACCTATGTGAGAGGCCGTCGCCAGACTTAGGCTGGGAGAGCCTTCTGAGTTCCAGTTTGGTTCTTCCTGCTAGGTGGCCTTGGGCAAGTACTTAACATTTCAGAGCTCCCTTTGTAAAATGGAATGATAACCATCTGTTGCACATACCTGAATGAAACTGTTGGACTTGCACCAGGTGTTCAATTTACAGATTTCCTGAAAAGTCAAGAGCTGTTACACTCCTGTGCCCTAGTGTGCCCTTTTCCAACAGCCAGATTAGAATATCCTTGTCTTCTTTTGGTGATTTCTAAATCATTCAAATCATTCCTTACCTTGAGCTTCATTTCTCCTAACCCCTGAAGCTTTTCAAATTCTCCATGTTCAAGCCATTTCCGATTCTGCCTTGCTCCTCAAGCATTTACCCACGTTTCTCATTTCCTTTAGCAATTGTTATTCTCTGACTCTTTCACTACAATAGTTCTTGGATACCCTGCCAATTTGGCCTGAATCATTTCTATCTCACTAGCGTACTGCTAAGACATTGAGCCTTAGGACGAAGCAGGAAGGTTGGAGGATAAAGTGGAGTAGATAATGGGGCTGCTCCTGGGGTCTCTGAAAAATTTCCAAGGAGCGCTCCCCAAATGCCTCCACCTGCTGGATGGGGTGAGAATTCCTTATTGTTTTAATCCTTCAGTTTATACAAATAGTTCTTCAAGTGTGATCCCTGGAACAGAAGTAGCAGCAGCACCTGGGTATCTATTAGAAACAAACATTTTCTAATCTCACCCTAGACCTCCTGCACCAGAAATTGGAGATGGAGACCGACAACATGCTTTAACAAGCCCTCTGGGTTATTCTGATGTGTGCTCAACTTTTGGAGCCAGTGGCTTAAGCCTTTTATATTTAATATCTAGGTGGCTTAGAGATAATAAAGTGTTATTTTTAAAAATAAGCTTAATTCTTGGAAGTTTTAGATTTACAGGAAACTGACATAGACACTATGAGAGCTCTCATATACCCCAATCCAGTTCCCACATTATTAACTTCATATTAATATGATATTTCATTAGAATTATGAACCAATATTGATACATTATTATTAATTAAAGCCCATACTTTATACAGATTTTCTTTTTTTTTCACTCAAGGACATTTTCATTTGCTTTTTTATTTTTATTTATTTTTAGAGAAAGGGAGAAAAAGAGAGAGAAACGGATGTGTGATTGGCTACCACTCGCACGCCACTAACTGGGGACCTGGCCCGCAACTCAGGCATGTGCCCTGACTGGGAGTCAGATGAGCGACCTTTCTGTTCGCAGGCCAGTGTTCAATGTAGTGAGCCACACCAGCCAGAGAGAGAGAGAGGGAGAGGGAGGGAAAGAGAGAGTAGAGAGGAAGAGAGAGAGAGAGAGGGACACAGAGAGAAACATCAATGTGAGAGAAGCATCTATTGGTTGCCTTTATAGGCACCCAGACCAGGGATCCATTCCACGCTGGGACCCAGGATCCTATGCACCCTCACCAATTCTAAAACCCCTAACAAGGCACCAGCCCAAGTCCTGGGTTCTAGCCTGTGGCTGCTACCTTGCCACCATGTTTACACCACTAGGTGTTAGGGCTAAAGAGCTAGATTTGCTCTGGGCAAGGCCTGTATCCCCAAAACTGAGGCGCACAAACTGCCCCAATAGCTAAGACTTCTTGGGATTTGAAGACAGTGAGGTGTGAGGTGAGGGAGGAAACAGAAAGAGGCCTAAAGATGCCTTCCAGAGAGAGGTGTGAGTGGTGAGAAATTCTAAAGCACAATCCCTCAAACTCAGATTCCCTTTCGTAGCTCTAAATCTGCACACCAACACAACCAGGCCTGTTTCTGTGGGCATTGGAAGCTAGCTGTTCTGGGCATTTGCCTTTAAGCAATAACTGAAGCAGATGGTACAAGATGTGATTTTCTCTCTTCTTGGCTTGGATGTGATCCTAACCCTTCTGGGGATAGAACAGGTTCCTCTACCTCAAATCCCTGCCCATCCTTGGTCTTGCTAGGCCCTTTGTACAGAGGACCTGAACCTGATTCTTTTGTTTGTTTTTTTGCCAAGGCCTTTCCATGTTCAATGGGATTGTGGGTCATCTGTCCTGTTACTAGAGTCCCAATCCTACCCAGCGTAAAGGTCACAAGAGGTGTCAGAACTGCAGAGGCTTCAGTGCAAGGGAAGCCTCAGGCCAGGCCTGAGTTCTCCTTGCCCAAAGCTCACTTCCCCAAGGCCAATGAGGGTGCTGCTCCAGCAGTTTACTCCCTGCAGTAGGTATTGCTGAGCTGAGGTAGATGTAAGCGGGTGAGACATGAGAGAGCCAACAGGGCAGGGTGGTTGGAGCACCCTCCCATACACCAAAAGATCGCAGGTCCAGTTCCCAGTCAGGGCATATGCGTAGGTTGCAGGTTTGATCCGAATGCTGTTTCTTTCTCTTTCTCTCCTTTTGTTCTTTCTAAAATCCACGAACATATCGTCAGGTGAAGATTAAATAAATTTACAAAGACAGCCTTTTGTGTTACTTAAGTCTTTCCAAGGCATGTGCTGGCACAACACAAACTCCTGTCAGATGCAATTATTCTAGTGTCCAAACACCATGCACAATACTAGGTAGCAGCAGTGCCTGCGCCTGCTCCCACTGTGGCCCTAATTATTTCTGTATGATATTTGGAGCATTTGGAGGAGTATGAGTGGTACTGGGAAGAGGAAGGAGGAGGAAATAGCATGAGTGCCTAGCTAAGAGGAGGTCGAAAGAAGTTGTGCAGGGCAAGCCTGACCATATCATTGGGTGATGCTTTTTAATGGGAATGTCTGGTAAAACACCATGATGGGGGTTTTCATTGGCCTTCAGCTGGCCCACAACCATGCTAATGATGCAGTTGGTGGTCCTGCGTGGTGGTGCTGTGCTGGAGTTTCTGGAGTGGAAGGCCAGACAACTTCTCCACAATGGCAGCTTTCCCCTGCAATTGCTATCCTTTCCACGTAAGGCATGACACAGCAATGTAATTGTGTCTAGTTGGGTTCTGTTGTTATCAAATAAGTGGTAGTCACGTTCAATGAAGCTGAATTCATTCTGCTCCCAAATTGGCTTATCCCCCATTCTATAGTGTCACCCAGCCTCGTTGAAACCTTTATGATGGCTTCTTCTACAGTTCTAACGAGAAAGCCATGGGCCACACCATCTCCTGCTTCACCCTGGGAGTCCACAGGCTGACTGAGGCCAGGCTCCTCAAGAAGCAGAAATCACCTTGATGGCCTCTCGCCCACTGAGCATCAGCATTCTCTAATCCTTATGTGTTTGAGGGGCTGGCACGATGGCTGCAGCAGCAGTGCCAATGGCAACCTGGTGCAGTCCGTGGAGCTCAGTTTCTTTTTGGAACTGGAGAGGGCGTAAATAAATAGATGGTGATTTGTACAGATTTGAAAAGTCATAGTTTTCATCTTTGTGATTGCTTTGAGCAGTGGGCCCAATGGAAACTCTCATGGGACTACATCAAATTAAAAAGTTTCTGCACAGCTAAAGAAACCGTCATCAAAATAAAAAGGGAACCCACTGTATTGGAGAACATATTTGCCAATGATACAACAGATAAGGATTTAATTTCCAAAAAATATAAAGAACTTTTACAACTCAACAGCAGGAAGACAAACAACTCAATTAAAAAATGTGCAAAGGACCTGAACAGACACTTCTGCAAGGAGAACATACAGAAGACCCATAGACATATGAAAAGATGCTCAATGTCACTGATCATCAGAGAAATGTATATTAAAACCACAATGAGGTATCACCTCATACCTGCCAAAATGGCTATCATTAATAAATCAAAAAACAAGAAGTGCTGGCGAGGATATGGAAAAAAGCGAACCCTAGTATGCTGTTGGTGGGAATGCAGACTGGTATAGCCACTGTGGAAAAAAAAAAAGAAATTTCCTCAAAAAATTAAAAATGATACTGCATTTTGACCCAGCGATTCTACTTCTGGGAATACATTCTAAGAATCCTGAAACATCAATTCAAAAGAACTACACGCCCCTATGTTCATAGCAGCACTATTTATAATAGCTAAGGTCTGGAAACAGCCTAAGTGCCCATCAGTAGATGAGTGGATAACAAAGCTGTGGTACATTTACACTATGGAGTATTATACAGTGGTAAAAAAGAAATCCTTACCTTGTGTGACAGCATGGATGGACCTGGAGACTATAATGCTAAGTGAAATAAGCCAGTCAGTGAAAGACAAATACCGTATGATTTCACTCATATGTGGAGTCTAATGAACAAAATAAACTAACGAGTAAAATAGAATTGGATGGAATAGATACATGTGACAGGCTGACAGCTGTACGAGGGGAAGGGGGAGGAGGGACTAGTTGAAAGAAGGAGAAGAGACTAGTTAAAGAACATATGCATGACCCATGGACATCGAAACAGTGTGGGGATTGACTGTAGGAGTGGGGGATTGGCTGGGTGGATGGGGGGAAAGGGAGAAAATTGGGACAACTGTAAAAGCATAAACAAAAAAAATTTTTTTTTAAAGAAAGAAACTCTTTGCCAGGCATATTAGAACATTCTCAGTGTAACTCCAGGTAGCTTTTGTTGCCCAAAACATGTGGCCCTGCCTTTGGGAGTGGGGAAAGTCTCTCTATTCGTCAACAGACAGGTAAAAGCCTCCTGGTGGGTCTCTCTGTAAGGGGTAGACAAAAGAAAGTGAAATAAGCTCATACCAGCCAGGGAGGAGAGGTAAAGTTCAGGGGCTGCCCAACCCACCCAACTCCTCTTCTGTGCGCATCCCCGCTCAGACCTGTGACAGTTCATGCAGTGCCACTCATGGTTTGCAGCTCACAACCACCACTTTAGGATTAGTTATCTTTTTGAAGGATATTTCTGTAAGTAGCAAAACTAATAAAGATATTCCCATTTCAATAAAAACAATACGAAACAGAATTTGTTTGGCTACACATGTGTATTTTTTTTTTTTTAAATCGTGATCCAAGGACATTTTTTAAAAAAGATGTTATTTATTTTCAAAGAGAGGGAAAGGGGGGGGAGAAAGAAAGGGAGAGAAACATCAATGTATGTATGAGAGAAACACCAATGTGTGGTTGTTACAGAAACAGGAGAATCCAAAAATCCCCGGAGTTTTGACTGGGGGATGGGGAGAAGGAAGCAGCTTTCAGAATGCCTCCACATGCCTGAGGCTGATGGCCAGTGTCTTTCATTATGTAAATTGCTTTAATGCATCCAAAGCCTCAGGTGGATGGGAGGAGTCTTGAACCGGGTGATGGTATGGAAAGCACACAGAGCCTATGTGGGGTTCTGCCAATGGTCAGAACTATTGGCAACACCCACTGCGTCAGAGGACGCAGTCAGGGATATATAGGCAGCTGCGAACACTTTAGGGGGGGGCACGCTTGGGGGCACGCTCTGGGGCTGTCTCCCTCGCTGCTGAGTGTTCGCAGAGGTGCTCTGCAGAAGGAGAGGAGATCCACTCGGTTTACAGAAAGAAGACAGTTCGCAAGGAGGCCGAGAATCCAGGTGGTCCTGCATTGAGAGCTGGAGGGCACCACAGCACAGAAAGGACCTCCCCAATCAGATTGAGTGATTGGCAGCTGCTGGTAAAGCTGAACTGTGCCTAGGAAGTAGGGAAACGGTGTTTCTGACCCCCCTAAAACTGGCTAGGTTTGGTAGAGGGGAGGCAAGGATATGTGTAACTGTTAAATAAACAATTTTTCTTTTCACTCAAATATAATGTTCAGAGTTGTAATTTTGGCGGTGGGCAATCGGACCCCTAACTAAAGAGCCCGTGGGTTTGTTTTCAATTGGAGCAGCCCAGGGGCTCAGTAACATGGTTGCTTCTCATACTCCTCCAACTGGGGACCGGGCCTGCAAACCAGGCATGTGCCCTGACTGGGAATTGAACTGGTGACCTTTTGGTTCACAGGCTTGTGCTCAATTTGCTGAGCTGCACCAGCCAGGACCCCAAGGACAATGTTGCTTGTAAAAAGAGGGGAAGGGAGAGGGGGAGAAAAAGAAACATCATTGTGAGAAGGAAGCATTGATCGGTTGCCTCCCATAAGCATAAACATCTGGACCAGGGATCACACACACCTGGACTGGGGATCAGACCTGCAACCTAGGTATGTGCCTTGACTGGGAATCGAACATTCAGCCTTCTGGGTATGGTACGCTTCTCCAACCAACTGAGCCACCCCGGTCAGGGATGTATCTATCTTGATGGGGTCTCTGAAGTACTTTTGAAGAGAGATTTACTTTCTCAGGAAGCCCAAAATGATCCAGACATGAGGTCTGGGAGGTTAGGTACCTGTTCCTGGTGTGTGTTTGTGTGTGTGCGTGTGTGTGCATGTGTGTGTGATGGGAAACTGGTGGAATCAACAGAATTATGGAAATTAGGGAAGGAGAGTCGGGGAGTAATAGGCTGTGGGGAGGATTAAATTCAATTTGATACAATTAACCAAATATTAAGCACCGTGTATGCCTGACTTTTTCCCTGAACTTTGGGATGTGTCAGGGAATAAGAGATAAAAATCTTGTTTCCAGAAAGCTTACTTTCTAATGTAAAAGATAATTAACTATAAACATGTTAGTTTTTATCCTTACCCAAGAACATGCTTATTAATTTTAGAGAGAAAAGAAGGGCGAGACATCGATGTGAGAGAGAAACATCAATCTGTTACTTCCTGTCAACACCCTGACAGGGGATCAAACCCGCAACCTAAGTATGTGGCTTGATTGGAATTGAACTGGCCACCTTTTAGTGTATGGGATAATGCTCTAATCAACTGAGCCCCAGCCAGGGCAAGGGCTGCAAGTTTAAAAAGTGGTGCAGCAAGCCTCAATGAGAAAATGACCTTTGAGCAATGAATTAAAAGAAGCGAGGGAATCATTCAGTGGATGTCTTGGGAAGGGGGTTTCCAGGCAGAAGGCACCACCAGTGTAAAGTCCCTGAGGCAGCCGTGTGCTTGAGAAAAGAGGTAGTGAAGAGGGAAGATTGTATAGGGTCTTATTGGTCATTGTAAGGACTTTGGCTTTTACTCTGAAGAAAAAAGGGTTAAAACATGTATTTATCCCAGCTTTCTGACTTTTATTCCTATGTCTTGTTTGGGGTTGTGTGTGTGTGTGTGTGTGTGTGTGCGAAGGTCTGGCAAAGACAGGCACCTGGGCGTGGGCAAAGGCCCCGGCAGTTCATAACTGCCCTTCTAATCTTCCTCCTACTACCCTACTTCCCAGACTGGGGTGTGGCTCCTTGTTTTTATGACACACACCGGCAGCCCTAGAACTCAGCTCCTTAAACATAGAGCAAATTAGGGGTGAGAAGGACCCCTACCCACCCCCTCACCCCAGGGATACTGGCTGCAGCCAATCAAAGCCTCCCAGTGGGACAGGGAAAGTCAGAGGCTGGGACCAGAGAGACAGGGACTGAGAACAGTGGGCAGGCAGTGGGGCCCAGCAGTCTTACGTCCCTAAAGGAGACATATCTCAGGTCTTCCTCCCCACCTTCCTGCCTCCACATCCCCCACCCCGCCCTCTATCCCTCTCTGCACACACGCGCGCGCACACACACACACACACACATGCACGCCTGACACAATGGCCGGGTGGGGCTGAGGAACTGGCTTCCTCTTCGGAGATCTCAATCTGGGTCCTCAGTTCCCGCCCCAGAAACACAGGAACAGAGACACTCGGAGACCTGGCCCCACACTCATTGCTTCAAGGGGCAGGCAGGACAGGCTGAAGACAGAAACCGATTCCAGAACGATAAAGGTAAATTCAGGGGGAGCCACTGCAGAGTTAGGAAAGGAGAGACCTGGGGAAGGGTCCCTTGGTGTGAAATAGTGGCTAGCTGACACCCAGGGGAACAGGTTGGAAGCTAATGGAACAGGTTGCTGGGTGAGGTGTGGGAGGGATGGTCAGATGTGTTGTGGAAGGACACACCATCCCTCAGCTGATACATGGGTGCCCTGCTGCCAGCCCAGCCCTGCGCTGTTTTCACCCCATTCTCACCCCACCCCTGCCCACCTCCAGCCCCCAGACCCGCAATCTGCAGAGCAATGCAGACAGAACAGGCACACACAGAATAGCCTGCTGTCACGCCCAAGTTTCAGCCTTTCCCCAGACCGTGTTAACCTCCAAAACCTGGGACATGGAGCCTATCACATCTTCCTGAGCCCCAGTGCGCGCATGTGGGGCGTGGTGTGTTTGGGGGTGGGTGTCCGGTTGGGAGGAGAATTCGATTCCTGTTTCCTGCTCCCACTCACTCAGCCCTAGGAGGTGACTGAGAGTGGAGAGAACTCGAGGGTGAGTGCTGGGGCCCAATACCTGGGTCCCTAAGACAGACCTGAGTGGGGGTGGGAAAGGAAGTAAACAAAGGTACCTGAGAAAGGGGGTGGGATCCCTGAGTGGGGTAAAGTTGGGGAGGAGCTGGCGAGGCCACTGCCTGGGTTATTTTGATAAGGGGCTTCCTGCCAGGATACGGGGGCCATTGAGCTGCAAGACTCATGGTCTACGCCCTGAGCCCCTACTCTGCATCATTTCTCAAGAACCCACTCTGGGGCCTGGAGGGGTCTGGTCTCCTGCTGACTCCTGAAAGGAGTTGAGGGACCCCTCCGTCTCCCAGGCTTGACCCCGTAGTCTTCTCAGGATTATAGCCGCCTTCCCAGAGAGAGAGGAGTGAAGCCTAGGTCCTTATTGTCTGGCCCCACTTGTCCTGACCTTCAGTCTGGTCACCTCACCACCCTTCAGGTATCCTGGCAGGACCCAGGCTTCCCATGGGGCCTCTCTCCCTGTGACCAGATGGCAGGATGGGGACAGGCAGGGATAAGAGGATGGGCAGGAGAGACCATGTCCGGGGCCTCCTGGTCTCGGGGTCAGAGGTTCCAGGAATCTTCATGGCAGGAAAAGGAGACTAAAAATAACCCGGAAAGGGAGAGTCCGGAGAGAGGAACTGGGAAATGGGGGGCGGAGGGCCAGCTGAAGCAGGGAAATAGTGATGCATCCCTCCCAGCCCAGGCACAGCGTGCGTGTGCGCACACACACCGCACACATCCCCACAGAGACAGCACGTAACACACATAAACCCCCGGACCCCTCTCCCACCATGCACCGTACACTGTATACTCTACTCCCCCACTGCATAGCCACCCAGTAATCTCATAGCAAATACACTTCTTAAACACATCATACAACACCCCTTTCATATAGTGCTAGAAACAGCACACACACCAGAACCACACTCACAAACCTTCACAACACACACTAGAGACACAAAACACAATTCATCAAGCAGGTGCATAGTGGCTGTACCGGCAAGCTAAATTCCCCTTACTGATCCGGTGCTCTTCTACCCTCTCCCCCTCACTTGGGTCTCTACCGAAGCACCCCCACCCTAGCCTCACTGTCCCCTCTGGCCTGACTGTGGCAGCAGAAGCCAAAAGGCAGAGAGCAATGGAGGCTGGGGAGGGGGAGCCAAGAAAGGCTGCCTGGGCGTGGGCGTGGGGCCCAGAGGCCTCAGGAGTGAGAAGGAGGGGTGAGAGGTGAGGAGGGAAGACTGGAAATGAGAAAGCAGGAGTGGAAGTATACCAGCCTTCCCTCCTGACCCCAAAATCATGGCTGATTTGCTTGCAAACAGTTTCTGCTCAGAGGCCTCAGTCTACCTACAGCAGGCCAGGGAGTGACACTAAGGGTCTCTCTTTCTTCCTCCCTCTCCCACAGGGGATGACTCCAGCAGAGCACCCCACTCCTTTGAAGAGCTCAAAGGAAGATGTCAGACCAGTCTCTTCCTATAGCAACACCCCCTACTCAGAAGCCCCCTCGGATCATCCGCCCCCGGCCCCCCTCTCGACCTCGTGCTGCCCAGGCCCCAGGGCCCCCCCACAATGGCTCTTCTCCACAAGAACCTCCTGTCACCTGCAATGATGCACCAACCCCAATGTGCACCCCCATCTTCTGGGAACCCCCAGCCTCTTCCCTCAAGCCCCCTGCCCTTTTGCCCCCTTCAGCTTCTAAAGCCAGCCTTGACTCCCAGACATGCCCAGACTTACCTTCCAGCACCCCCAGTCCAGTGTCCCGGCGCTCCGTCTCCCCAGAGCCTGCTCCCAGGTCTCCAGTCCCCCCGCCCAAACCCTCTGGGTCACCCCGCACACCTCTGCCCCTCCCCCACACAGCCCCCCGTGTCCTGGCCCCTGACGGCTCTGCCTCTGCCCCAGGCACTGTGCGGAGACTGGCGGGCAGGTTTGAGTGGGGGGCTGAAGGCAGAGTCCAGGCTGCAGAGGCCCTGGATCCAGCTCCCCAGGGGGGAGTGGATATGAATGGGGAGACAGAGGTTCCCCAGGGCACCCTCACCAGAAGGGGATCCCAGGAGAATGGCACTCCAGGTAAGTACTTCCTAGGGCGAGGATGCGCTCAGTCCAGCTTTTTTTTTTTTTTTTTTTTTTAAATTTTCAGTGCTTTAAGGCTGGGTGCTTTCAGGTGTTACCTTTTCAAAAATGGATTTTATGTTTGGAAAATCTTATTTCCATATTTCTGGGAGTTTGAAGAGAGTCAGGGGTGAAGAGCAAATGCCTGGGGCTGAACCATGTTCCAGCTTCTAGGCAGCTTAAGGAGAAGGAGGAAGCCTGGGCAGGGTAGGGTCAGGCCCTAAGGGTCTTTGCCTTAGGACACCCTGTCTCCCACAGATGCTGCCCAGGCCTGCCCTCCCTGCTGTCCCTGTGTCTGCCATACTGCCCGGCCTGGCCTGGAGCTTCGGTGGGTCCCTGTGGGGGCCTATGAGGATGGTCCCAGGGCCCCCTGCCGAGCCTCCCCACTTCGGACCTCCCGCTCCCGCCCCAATGCTCCCGGCATCAGTCACCACTCGGTGGTCCTCACATCCTATCGCTCCACTGCTGAGCGCAAACTCCTGCCACCACTCAAACCCCCAAAACCAACTCGGGTCAGGCAGGATGCCACCATCTCTGGGGACCCCCCACAGCCAGATCTCCATCTGCCATCTGAAGATGGAATCCAAACAGGTACAGGACTTGGGGGACGGGATCGTTTAGATGGGAAGGGAAGGGATGGAGATGAAGCAGTCCAAAAATGAACAAAGTACAACCCCCAATAGGCCCTGAGCTTTTTTTGTTCCTCTGCCAGTACTAGCTGCTGCTCTAGGGCTGACGAGAGTTGTAGTTTTTATAGTAACAGTCTCTGCTGGGGCAGGAGCAGGGGTTTTGGGCTGAGGATCCTGGAGATTTCTTCTCCTCACCCTGGGTTCTCTCTCCAGGAAACACACCAGATGAAGCGCCTCAGAATGTGCCCCCAGCAACTGTGGAGGGCAGGTACCAACACCCCCACCCTTACGCCTACCCGAGGGCACACTCACCTTCAGATCCTGCTAATTCCTACCTCTTCAAGGGTGGAGTGAAGAAGGTCTGGGGTTCTAGAGACAAGTAACCCTGGTTTCTAATCCCAGCTCTGTTCCTTATCAGCTATGTGACCTTATATGAGTCACTTAACCTTTCTGGGTCTCAGGGTCCTCACCTGTGAAATGGGGTTAAGCATACCGATTACTTCATAGAGTTGTTGGGTGTAACATTGGTAAAGAACCGGTCCCCTAGTGAGTGCTCCATTTTAGTGCCCCCACCTTAAGCTGCTATTGCAATTATTGTCTGCAAGACTATTTGGCAGCCACGAAGATCTCTTCCATGTCATCTGGGCCTGTTCACGACCTTAGATTCACCGCTGTTATCAGAGTTAATCTGAGTCCATTCATTTATTCAACAAACACTTACTGGTGTTCATTCTCCTGGGTTTGTAGCTTGGGTGGATGGGTATGTGGTGGTGCTGATAACCAGGACGGGAAAGAGGAGGTATAAGAGTTTGCGTTTGATCATGCCGAGTCTCACCGAGGCACAGACAGGACATTTGAGACAGTGATCGCTATGTGCGAGGGCTGGAGATGGACTTGGAGTCTTTGCTACACAGGAGTTGAGGTAATAAGAGCAGATGGAGCCGGCTTAGTTCAGGGCCTCCCATACAACAGGCACATAAAAAAAAATCTGGGGTTTGGTCTGGGGAGCCGCCAGGGTCCCTGAGCACAACCTTACACTATCATGTGACTAGCACCCTGGAGGTGTGCAACAGGGGTGGCTCTTGGGGACTTGTCCTTTTTTCTCTCCACAGGCATGAGGAGGGGCTGGAGGAGCTGAAGGATCAGACCTGGGAGCTGCCACTGCAGGATGGTGAGTTCCTGCTGTGACCATCAAGCCAGGAGAAGGGGTCCGGAGCACTGGACTTTCCTGACGTGTGGCATTTGCTCTCCAGAACCCCTGTACCAGACCTACCGAGCAGCTGTGCTGTCAGAGGAGCTGTGGGGGGTCAGTGACGATGGAAGTCCTTCTCCAACCAGTCCTGGAGAAGCTCCCACCTTTCCCCGGCCCCCTGGTCCTCGAAACACTCTGTGGCAGGAGCTTCCAGCTGTGCGAGCCAGTGGCCTCCTGGACAGCCTCAACCCCCCGGAGAAGCGCATGCAGGAGGTGGCATACCTCGGGCCTGGCCAAGGGCAGAAGTGTGACCTGGGTCCTGGGCTGGCTGGAACTGGGCTTTCCACTACCGCCCTGCCCTTCCTCCTCAGAGCCTGTTTGAGGTGGTGACCTCTGAGGCCTCCTATCTGCGCTCCCTGCGGCTGCTGACCGATACCTTTGTGCTGAGTCAGGCTCTCCGGGACACACTCACCCCCAGGGATCACCACACCCTCTTCTCCAATGTGCAGAGAGTCCAGGAAGTCAGCGAGCGGTCAGTGGGGTCCTGCCCTCTCAGCAAACCGGGCCTCAGGCTCCTGAGCACCCCTTAGCTGTCAGCCTGTCCCAGGGCTGCCCTTCCACAGGCCCAGTTAGTTCCTCAAGAGCCCAGGAGAGTTGGCTCTCTGCCCCCCTTCATTGCTCGTTCCCCCTGCTCCTTCAGGTTTCTGGGGACTTTACTGTCCCGTGTACGCTCTTCCCCCCACATCAACGACCTTTGTGACATAGTGCATGCCCACGCTGTGGGTCCTTTCTCGGTGTATGTGGATTATGTGCGGAATCAGCAGTATCAGGAGGAGACCTACAGCCGCCTTATGTGAGTGGCCCAGAGTGGGGGTGGGGGTGGGTGGGCAGGTCACACGTGTGAGGGAAAGCTGGGAGCAGGGCTGGGGTCCAGGCCAGGGCAGGCTGGGGGATCAGGGCCTCGAGGCAGACGCCAGCGGCCTGGGCCTGCTTCTGCAGGGACACAAATGTGCGCTTCTCCACGGAGCTGCGTCGGCTGCAGAGCCTCCCCAAGTGTGAGCGGCTCCCACTGCCATCCTTCCTGCTGCTGCCCTTTCAGCGCATCACGCGGCTCCGCATGCTGCTGCAGGTACCACTGTCTTGGCCCGGGGCCTTTTCTGCCCATCAGCTCCACTGCAGAACTCTCCCCGGGGCCTCCTGCCTGGCCATCACCATCGCCCACCCCACCATGAATACAGGACTCCCCTAAATCAGACCTTCTGAGCTGGGCCTCTCAGTGTAGGACCAACCAAACCCTGCCTGGAGCCACCCAAAAGTCTCCAAGAGCGATCTGGGTGCAGGAAATGAGCCTCTGGCTGGAGACAGGAGTTCTGGACGTGGCTGTCCCACTCACTGGCTGATTGACCTTGGGCAAGTCTCTTGCCCTCTCTCTGGGTCTCAGGGGGAATGTGCTGTGTGGTCTTGGAGGTCTCCTCAGTTGTATCTTTCACTACATACCTCCCCAGTGGGGATGATATGACCCTCAAGCAGGCAAAGCTATTCTTTGGGGAGTAAAAACAACTTAATTATTCCAATGGTTGTGCTACTTCAAAGGCCCATGGTACGTAAAAGATACACAGATATTTGTGGTATTGAAATTTCTAAAAAGCCTCCTTAGCAGGTGACACTGGGGAAAAAGAGGCTGAGAAACATTCTTCTATTGCAGAACAGAAGCTTCTCCCCAAACCAGGTCGCCCAGTGTGGGGGTCTCAATGAGAAGAGTTTCTAACTAGATGATCAGCATTTTTGTGTCTTATTCAGTTTATTACACCCCGAGTATAGGCAAAACAATCACAATCATAATAGTTGAACAGCTGTTAAGTGCATTGTTCTTGGCATGATTCTAAGTGCTATATACCCACTTAACTGTACCAATGACTGTATGAGGGTAGCAACTGTTATTGACTCCATTTTATAGATGAGGAAACTGAGGCACAGAGAGGTTAAGTAACTTGTCCCAGGTTTTGTGGATAATAAACGATGGAGATAAACTTGAAATCCAGGCATTCAACCACTGTGCTATATTGTTTGTACTAATAGCTGTGGTTAATAATTATTTAAAGAATAGCAACCTTCTTTTCAGCATTTACTATGTGCCAAGGACTATGCTAGTGCTTTACATATATTACCTTGCTGAATCCTGACGACAGTGCTGGGTGGGTACTGTCCCCATTTTACTGATGCGGAAACGGAGGCTTGGAGAGGTAATGTGATTTGCTCCAGGTTAGGCAGATGGTGAGTGGTGAGGTCTCTCAGCCTTCTTGAGGCTGGTTCCTCAGCCCTGTGAAACCCAAACTGAGCATTTTTCCAAGCCAGGCAAGGGTCCCCTGAGCTGCAGTCCCCCTGACTCCCATGGCTGCAGAGCAGGGGCCCAGTCACCCTTCTTCCTTGTCCTCAGAATATCTTGCACCAGACAGAGGAAGGGTCTAGCCGCCAGGAGAATGCTCAGAAGGCCCTGGGTGCTATCAGCAAGGTAGGCAGGGGGGGAAGCTGAGGCCAGGGGAGGGGAAGACGGCGCAGGGAGAGAGAGGAGGGGTGGGAGGGAGTAGGGGGGTGACTCAGCTCCCCTTCCCCAGATCATTGAGCGGTGCAGTGCTGAGGTGGGGCGCATGAAGCAGACTGAGGAGCTGATCCGGCTCACCCAGAGGCTGCGCTTCCACAAAGTCAAGGTTAATCTCTGCCCAGACTCCTCACCTTATCTTCCCTCATGGTGGTGGCGTTATGAAGAAGCCAGAACCTCCTCCCTGCTTCCTCCTAGGCCCTGCCCCTGGTCTCCTGGTCGAGGCGCCTGGAGTTGCAGGGGGAGTTGACGGAGTTAGGGTGCCGGAGGGGGGGTGTGCTCTTCACCTCACGCCCCCGCTTCACTCCCCTCTGCCTGCTGCTCTTTAGTGACCTGCTGCTCATCACTCAGCCCAAGAGGTGGGTCCCAGGAAGGGTGGGAGCCCAGGCAGTGGTGGGAAGCCCAGCTGGACTTCTGTTCTCCCTCTGAACTTTCTCTTCCCTGGGTAGTGGGCAGCGGCTCCAGGTTCTGGACTATGCCCATCGCTCCCTAGTCCAGGCCCAGCAGGTTCCGGACCCATCTGGACCCCCTACGTTCCGCCTCTCCCTTCTCAGCAACCACCAGGGCCGCCCTACCCACCGGCTACTCCAAGCTTCGTCCCTGTGAGTTGTGTCTTCTTCAGCTGACCTCTCAGAGCCTACCACCCTCCTCCCCAATCTCTTCTGTGGCCTCTGCCCAACCCCCAGTAGGACCTTCTGAGCCACTTGTGACCTTCCCTGTGTCTCACCAGATCAGACATGCAGCGCTGGCTGGGAGCTTTCCCCACCCCGGGTCCCCTTCCCTGCTCCCCGGACACCATCTATGAGGACTGTGGTGAGTAGCCTCTAGAGGGAGGAGGGAAGGAAAAGTGAGTCTTAAGGGGTCTATGGAGGAGAAACTAAAAAGAGTCTTGATCCTGCTGTAATGTCACCCAACCCCAACCAGAATGTTCCCAGGATCTGTGTTCAGAGCCTTCTGTACCAATCAAGACTGAGGGACAGAGTCCGGAGTCCAGGGCTCCCCCAAAGCACCTGCCCAAGAGCCCCGAAGGTGAGAGATTCTTTTATTTCTTCACTCAGTAAATATTTATTAAGCACCTGTGAGGCACCACTCTCTGGTCTAGGCACTGTGACCCAAGTGCACAGATATTCCTGTGCTGCTGGAGCATACATTCTAGAAGAGGAGAAACAATATATAAAGAGTAAACAAGATAAATCAGTAAATTATATATAGTGTGTCCGAAGGTGATAAGTGCTATGCAAAAACAAAAGTGGAGCAGAGTCAAGGACGTCCGGGGTCCCAGGGTTGGGAGGGCTACTAGTTTAAATAGGGAGGTTGAAGTGGTCCTCGATGAGGAGGCCCCACGTCAGCAATGACTTGATGGAGGCGAGGAATTTAGGCATGTGGCAATCTAGAGGAAGGATGCTCCAGTCAGCGGCGAGAATCAGTGCAAAGGCACTGTGGTTGGTGTGTTTGAGGAAACAGTAAGGGGGCGAGTGTGGCTACAGGGAGTGAGGAGAAGGGAGAGAAGCAGGCAAGGCCACAGAGATAACAGGGACAAGATCATGTGGGTCCTCGCAGATCCCTGGAAGGATTCTGGCTCTCACTGAGTGAGATGAGCAGGACTTGATCAGGAGTGACCGTGACCCTCTTTGATGCTATTGTCACCTCCACCTCCAGTGAGTGGCCTTTCTACCAACGCTCTAGGCTTCTCTACTAATTCCTACACTCACCATGACCCTCAGGCATTAGACCCCCTGATGCCTCTTTTCCCTTCTGACCTGTCCCCTGCCCTGGCTCCACTCAGGCCCGTGTCTCTCTTTTTCCAGGCTGGCTGAAGGGGCTTCCTGGGGCCTTCCCTGCCCAGCTGGTGTGTGAAGTCACAGGGGAACATGAAAGGAGAAGGCACCTTCGCCAGCACCAGAGGCTCCTTGAGGCCGTTGGGCCCTCTTCAGGGACCCCCAGTGTTCCCCAACTCTAACGCAGGCTGGGGAGGGGGCACAGGCTGGGACAGCTGGCAGTGCGGCAAATCTCATCCATCTATTGGATTCGCTGTCAGTGGAAACACTACCTCTAGTGGCAACCAATAGGGACCAAGCTTCATGAGCCTAGGCAGTGAGGGAGAATGAGGATGGTCTGAGTGTGTTGTCAGTAGAGACAGAGGCTTATTGCAGAGCGGCAAATGGGGGTTGCACTGGCAGAGCCCCTGGCCAATGAGTCTCCCTGCTATGCTCACAGCCTAGGAAAATGAAGGTAGGTGGATACAGGGCCGCACTGGAGATTAGGATTAGTATTGACGTAGCTAACAGCAATGAGCAGGGACCCATCCAGCCTCAGAAGATGGTGATCTGGACCCAGGAGATCAGTAGTGACTCTGCTTGGTTCTACAGCAACAACCAGTCCTGCCCTTTGAGTCTAGAAAGTATTAGATTCCATTCTCAGGGTGCCTCCTTTGTCCCCTCAAGACACTTTTTCTCTTCTCAAAGAATGCAGAGAATCTGTGTGTGTGTGAATGTGTGTGTATGTATCTGCTGAATGTGGTATGTGTGTGATCTTGCCCCTTCCCAGATGACTGAGTGCCCCAATTCTTCTCTCAACCCCCACTTTAACTATTATTCTCTCTGAGAAAGACACTATAGGTCTGAGTGCCAAGGGAGAATGAGCCGGGTGTGGCTTGGCAGCCAGAGGCCAGAGCTAGAGATGAGAGTTCTGGAATCTGGGTCTCTTAGAGGCCAGGATCCCATGACAATGAGAGGGTGATATTATGGAACAGACAAGCAGCCTGGCAGAGGACCCCAAGGGACTGAAGATGGCCAGTAGCTGGGGCCCAAGGCCCCCTGAAGCTCACAATCCCTTCTCCTTGCCCCAAAGGTTGGCATCTATAATCTCTGCCAGAAAACCCCCTAACTGAACTATCATCAGCCATCCAGCCTCAGCCTTGGGCTTCAGACCGGCTCTGGACCCCAAGACTGGGTGAAGAAACAGAAACAGAATCTGTGGATCATGGGCCGTCTGGTGAGCCTCCTGGACTTTCTTGCCTTCATCCTGGTCCTCTCACAGAAACATGGTGCCAAACTGTGGCAGAGAATGAAGAGTGTTGCTGCCTAGCCCCATCCAGAGGGTCTGCTTCCAGATGAGAAACTGCCCCTGCATGATGCCAGAAGGAGGCAAAGGACCAAGAAAGAGTGGAGCAGACAGTTGCTGGCAGGTGGGGCCCAGGCCTGGCACGGCGCCTTCCCTTCAGCTCATGCACAGCAACTTGCCCGGGACAGAAACTGCCACACTGACCACAGGAGGTGCAGGGACTCTAGGAGACTCAAGGAGAAAGGCACTAAGATCTGGCATGTCCATGACTTTGGAGATTCCCCTAGCACAGTGCCTGGCATGAGAAACTCTCAATAAATCTTGGTGGAGCTGTATTGAGGCTCTTCAGGGGACTGTGCGCTTAAAGGAGCAGAGGTTTCCAAATGTGGCTATTTAAGGTGGGTGGGCTGGTCAGAAAGGGATTCTTTGAGAGCAGAGATTGGCTCTGCTGGGAACTGGCTTGGAGACGAGGAGCAAGGCACCAGTGTGTCAGCCCACTCATAGCTGCACAGGGATCTAAGGCTGTGGTGGGGGTGGATTTGCAGATGCTGGGGTGGAGGGTTCCTGCAGTTGGGGAAGAAAACAGGGCAGGGCCAGTTATGGCTGGGTCGCCAGCAGAGGATACAGATGCAGGGAGCAGGACAAAAAGGGCAGTCAGTTAGCAATAAAGGTCTTTTCCTGAGCATCTCTGTATTTAATGCAATCAATTCTACACCTATTTATCGAGTGCCTTCTATGTGCCAGGCACTGTTCTAGGATCTGGGGACACAGAGATGACAAAAACAAAGACCCTGCCTCAAGGAGCCTACTTTTTGAGGGTTGTGGGGGGGCAGGTGGAGAGAACAATTGCTAATTGTAAACAATTTAATACATAAGCTAAAATCAGGTAGCAGTGAGCGCTATAAAGAAAATACACCAAGGGCTGTGATACAGAATACTGTGTGTGTGTGTGTGTGTGTAGCTTTGAAGAAGATCCTGGAGGTCACATTTGAGCTGAGACCTAAATGACAAGAAGGAAGCAGCCCTGGGAAGCTCTGGGCAAAGAGCATTCCAGGGGCGGCAACAAGGGGATTGAAGTCCAGGAAAAGAAGGTAGTGATCATGGGGAGGTGCACATGCTCCTTCAGGTCTCCTGGTTGAGGGAGCCCCTCTCCACCAAACTCCCTCTCTCTCTGAGATACTCAGAGATAACAGACAGACATCCAGAGGCACACACAAAGCTACACATGTGCCCCATAAATGGTCCCTCCCAGCTCTTCAGCCCCTTCCTGAGCCCTGCCACTAAGGATGCCCCCATGCTCCATTCAGATGTTCTAATAATGGGATAATGAGAAGACAAAGACCAGATAAGAGTTGTTTTGGGGATGTAAAGGTAAAAACAATACAACCACACATTCCAAAAGACACAGAAAAGACAGGAAAGGAAGGGCACTGTGGTGTTTCTGTTATCTTAAGAGGCCCCTTTGCATTTGGGGTGATGTGGCGAGTGAGTGCAGTCTGGGAGGAGTGTGCATCCCGCAGACTCGTCAGAGGGGGGTGAGGGGCATGAAGCACAGCTATCTGGGAAAGGCGTGTGTGTGGGGGTGGGGGGGTGGGGATGAGACCACCATGAGTGTGGACACACTGGGTGGCAGAAGGGCTGGGGCAAGGAAGTCAGAGGAGGGGGAATGATGGGGGGTGGAACAGAGGGTACAGGAGGCTGTAGGTAACTCGGTGAATCCTGAATTCTCTCTCCCCCCGCCCCCCCAGCACATCCTCCACCAGGTACCTACCTCTCTGTCATAGCCCTGTACTACCTCCTGCTAGTGTCCATCCTCCTCTCCATCCCATGTTGCTCCTCGGCCTTCCTGCCCTTTTGAGTCACCTGCAACTTTCTGGTAGGTGTGGGAGGAGAGTTCATGGGAGAGTCTCTCGTGCTGCCCTGGCTGGTGGGGGTGGTAGGAGTCAGTACAAATGTCCCAGGCGGTTGAGAGGTTCACTGACCCATTTGGGGAGCCCTGGAGCTGCCATCGCTCCATTCCTTCACATTCTATCAGGCCCCGGGGGAGGGTGAAAGAAACTCATATTTTCACAGGCTTCGGAAAGGCAAAGGTGTGTCTCAGGCTTGGGGGAGGTGCCTGAGAGGACAGGGTGGGGTAGCCGGGCCCTTTTGGGAGTGTCTCCCTCTGAGTCAGTATGTGCTCTCTCCACCCCACAGTCCTGCTCCTCCTGCTCCTGTCATCTGTGGCCTCCATGTATGGGGAGTTGATAATAATGCAGATGGGACAGGGCACCTCTCTTTGCACTGGCCCTTCTATGGTCTCTGGGTCAACATCGTTGTGGCCATTATTACCGGTGAGCTGGGGGGGTGGGGGCGGGGGTGAAGAGGGTGTTGCATTCATGACCACAAGCAAAGGTGGATGAGAGGACTCCTTCCTTCCCTGCAGCCCGCTCACTAGCCATCTCCCCTCTCCTACTAGCCGCACAGGCGCTCCAGGCCTCCAGGCCACTTCCTGAGACCCTTCCCACAGTCCTCCATCTTGGTTCTGTCCATTCCTGAGAGGTTCCCCCTCCTTCCTCCCTCCTTCCTAGCAGGGCTCGTCTCTTCTGCTACCGGGGTATCCGCTGGTTCCTGTTTTCGGGGTTGGCCAGTTCAGCAGGCAGGCACACCATCCCGTGCAGGAGTACGTCTCCTCGGACAGTTCCTCCGCCGCCTGACGCACCCCCGAAGGCCGCCCGCCTCGCTGCCCAGCACGCCCTCTCCAAGCTGCCCATTCTCCACCTTCCAGCGGCCCGAGAGAGCCTCGGGCCAGGGCACCGGGAGCAACGTGAGCAAAGGGAATAAAGGAAAACCACTTCCGGAGATTTCCCTCTGCTTCGCCCTGGACGCTCCTGGCTGTTGGGGGCGTGACCAGGCCCTCCTGGCCCCACCCCTGACTTGGCTCCGCCCCTCCCCACCCCGTGGCTCCCTGCGGGGGACCCAGCATGTGTTATCTGGAGTCTGATCTCACTCCTGGTTGCTGGCAGTTTTCTACCTTCTCCTTCCCGCTAGTCGGCTTACCCACTTGTCCAGCCCCCTGGAATCACACTCCCCTTCACTTCTGAAATCTTCCCCACTCCATCCACCGTTGGAAATTTGAAGCTGCCTTGTGTGGGAAGGGGTTGGGGTTGAATTCAGATTTTATGGGGCCCTTCTAAAGAAAAAGAATACAAAATATGAATTAAAAATAGGATACAAAAGTGAGTTTTTATTTAGTATAATCGAAATAATAAATCACTTATTTTTAAAAGCAAACAAGCACAGTGAACAATGTAAAAACCCAGACAATTAATTTTACTTGCTTTTTTTTGCTATTCTAATACGTGTATAGTGGTATCTCACTGTGATTTTAATTTGTGTTTCCCTAATGACAATGGTGCTGAGTATCTTTTCATGTGTTTATTGGCCACTTGAATATCTTCTTTGGTGAAGTGTCCGTTTACACCCTTTGGCCTTTTAAAAACTGCGTGGTTTATTTTCTTATTATTGTGTTTTGAGAGTTCCTTATATACTCTGAATAATTCCTTTATCATATATGTGATTTGAAAACATTTTTTCCAGGTCTGTGGCAGAAATTCTTAATTTTGCAGTCACTTTTCGCTTTATTTTTTTGGCAGCAACTTGTTTTTCTTCCCATTTCTGTTCGGCTGGTATATAAAAGGCAATGAAATGTCCCACAGAAACAGAGTCAAGCAAGCAGAACACACCTGGACAAGCAGGTCTGTGTGCCCAAACCCTACAGGTTAAGAGACATTCTGGGTGAGAGGGCCCAGCAACCCAGGTGTTCTACAGCCTCCCTTGGACCAGCAGCATAGGCACTACCTGGGATCTGTGACAGGTGAGGCATCTGCAATTTTTAGGAGAGACCCAAGTCATCAGCACACACAGAGTTTGAGGAAACACATCACCTACAAGAGGCCCACATGAAAGAAGAATGTGTACTTTCACCGATGCAAAAGAGAGGGAACCATGAAACTTGTGGACTCTGGCTATTGCAGTATCCTATTGGCAGACTTGCCACAAGGAGATTCACACTGACATGTGTACTGGTGTGAGTTGGCCTGGAATGGGACTGTTTCTGAGTGTCATGCAGGCAGCAAAGCAAGTCCACAGGGACAATCAAGGAGTGACCAATAAAGCTGTGTGAGGTCAAGTGCGTATTCTCCAGGTTAGCTTTGCCCACAGTCACTGAGGCTACATCCCAGAAGGGTTGTCCAGGCACCTGTCCTCACCGATGGAATTGTGGGCAGTTTCCTTCTTAGAAACCTCCCAGCCTTGCACTCCATTCTGGCTGCACTCTGTATCTGTGTGAACAAGTTATTACTTTTTGAATGCTTGGCTTCCTTTCCTTTGGGAAACTATTCTTCTCCAATTCCATGTGGTTCTGGTGGGCTGTCAGTCAGCGCATCCGCCTTCCCATGCTCCTCTGGTTCCTGTTTAGCTCTAGGCCTAGATGTTCAGCTTCCTCTTTGAGTCTGTGTTAACTCAATATTGCCTCAATGCATTCCTTTTTACCTAACTCAGTCTGAGTTTGTGATTGCAGCCGAAGAATTCTCACTCATACACAACCTTACAAGATGGTTGGCCAGTTCCGCTACTAGTCCATAAGGCATTCTGTACCTTTCACCTTGTGGTTAAAAGACAGTCCTGAATAGATGTAGTGGTAAATGGCTTGGTGGGGAGCAGCACCTTTATGGAATATAGAACAAAGTGCGTCTTCCTCTAGGCCAGTGGAGCTCTCTTAGAGGGGCTTGACTTGTCAAGCAAAACGCAGGCTGTAGTTCCGTCCCCGCTCACCCCGCAGCTGTGTGCTCTTGTGCAGAGCACATCTTGCACAACCTCATGCAGAGACCCTGTTGTCAGGTCCCCCACCCTTCCCTTCAGCTGTCTTCTCTTTCCACCTTCCAGTGTACCTCTTCTAGGCTTTGACGGGGGCAACGTCTAGGCTGATAACAGCTCTGTTTACTTTTGTAGCTATAGTTAAGTCTTCCGTACTTTGTCCATCTGTTGATTCTAAAAGTTGAAACTCAACAGTGTTTAGCTTATGTATTGTGACTTATAAATATTTTTCAATGCAGAGCTAGTAACCACTAAGATTACATTTCCTTTCTTGAAACTTTTAATTACCTTTTGAGAAATTGTTTTATACATTCACAGGATTATATAAAATATGTTAGTTATAAATGATTCTAACATAATGACTACCCATGTCCTTTCACCCAAGTCAGGAGCCAATAACCCATTGCCGATAATGTGTATGTGCCAGTATAATCCTCCCTGTCCCATTCCCCTGCTTCCCTGGAGAAATAGACTGTTCGTATTTGTGTTTATCATTCCACTGCTTTAAAAAAAAAACAACCATGCAATCATAATAGTATGTATGCATACAATGTTTTGTTTAGTTGTGCTTGTTTATGAGCTCTATAAAAATGGTATCATGTTTATGGTGTATTTTTCTGGGAATTCTGTTTTTCAGAAAGCATTGTATTTCTAAGATTCTTCCATATGGTTTTGTGTTGCTGTTAAAACTATTTGTTATGATTAGAAACCCTTAGAAACTCCAGGAAAAACTGGAACAGATCCAAGGAAGGAAACACAGTCCTGGTGATCACTAGTTCTGCATGAATGACATTCCCAGGAGGCTCAGCACCCTTCCTCCAGCACTGCTCCCTCCTTGTGTGGAACAGGCATCAGAGTTATCCCAACCTATGGCCGACGCAACTCGGGGCTTTGTTCACTAACTTCCTACCTGTCATTAGTTTGTGGGTCAGCTTCCAGATTCGGGTGCCCCTGACCATGGCTGATTGTTTTAGGGATGGCACTCGTCCCTGGCAGGGCCAAAGAGTGTGTGGACTTGAGACTGAGAGGTCTCTTCACTGATGGCCAAAGGTAGACAGCTGGGGTGTAAAGGCCACATTTCTCACTATGTGGACCAGAGGAGAGGAGAAGGTTGCTTTGCGGAGGAAGAGCAAGATGTTCAAGGAGAAACAAGACCAGAGTCAGAGTGCTAAGGTCTGAATATCTGTGTTCCCCCAAATCCATTTTTGGAAAACTACCCCCCAAGTTGATGATAGTAGGATATGAGTCTTTGGGAGGTGATTAGGTCATAAGGATGGAGCTCTCATGAATGGGTTTAGTGCCCTTATAAAACAGATCTCACAGAGCTTCCTATCCCCACATAAAGACACACAGTAAAAAGTCTGTGACTTGGAAGTAGGGCCTCACCCGACCATGCAGACCATGACAGCACCATGATCTTGGACTGCCAGTGTGTGAATTCCTGATTCCAACAACATTCCTGAGGTACAGCTCTGCACACGACTTCAGGATTCATGAGTAACTCCCCTTTTGCTTAAGTTAACTTAGGATCTGTTCTATCATTTGTAGCCACTAATATTCAATGATGTCTGCCAAAAACCTCTGTGTTCTTATTCTATCTCCATCTACTAGTTAAAGAGTACAAAGACAATTAAAATGATAATTTAACAATGAACACCCACCACTTTTTTTGGAATTTACTGTGAACCAATGAGTGCTTTTTATTCAGTATTTCATTCAACATTCAAACCAAGTCTGAGACAAAGTATTATTGTCCCTGTGTTACAGATGAGTAAACTGAGGCACAAAGAAGATATATGACTCATCCAGGTTCACAAAGCTATTAAGAGGAAGGTCCATTATTCACACCTCTGCCTTTTGAACCCTAAAGCCTGTGTGCTTAACCATGTGTATCATTGTCTCCACCAAGTAAACCAGCTCTGGTGGGATTCAAATTTATAGCCCACATTTGAAAGGCTTGCTCCTCATGAAAATTCCAGGGGCTAACTGAGGTCTGGAAGCCACGATTGACTCAGATTTCTTTTCCTATAGCTTAAAAGGGTGAGTAGAAAAACCTCTGACTGCATGACACCCACATAGCCTGTCCTTATCCTTTGTCCTCCCCCTTCTGAGGCTGAGCAAAAAAGGTAAAAAGAAAGAAGAGGGAAGGGAATTGGCAACTGCTGACTGAAAGTGAGCGGCCGTGAGAGAGAGGTGAAGGGGTTGGGGGAGGGAGTGAGAGGGTTGATTACAACCTCTGGAACACATGTGCAAGTGTTTTCCTGGGAACAGACTTCTTATCTCTTCTTCTGCTCCATCAGCAAGTATTTGGGGTTGGTGTTAGGGCAGACGAAATGGGAAGAGAAAAAAGGAGACTCTCAGAGACCACTGCTCATAGGTGAAAGGAGGCCTCGGAGCCACGGTTCTGAGCTGGGACCTGAGGTATTTTTGGGAAGGAGCTGGAGCTGCAGCCGTGGACCCCCTCCCTGACTTGACTGCCCCCCAGGAATATTCCATGGCAGTTAGGTGCCCTGTCCTGCTGAATGGGTTGTTCTTTTCCAGCTCTCAGGCCCTGTGGTGGCAACTGCTCTGTCTGATGAAAATGTTTAGAAGATGAAAATATTTAGATGATGAACAAGTGAGCCTAGAAAGGAAAGGGGTGGAGGATAGAAGGGGAAAAAGGGGATGCTCAAGATGGGGACGGGGGACATTAGGGGTGAGGTCCCTGGGTCAGGAGGGAAAAACGATGAGCATTAGAAGCCTGGAAAGGAAGGGGAGGGTTGGAAAAGTAAGTGTGGTCACGATGAACCTGGGACAAGAAGATAGGGTGTGGAACTTGGTCTCTACTCCCAACAGAAACCGGCAGTTGCCCATGAGGCACCACTGGGACTCTTCTTTGTCCCTCCGATGGAGAATTAAACATAGTTCCCATTGGAAGACGCTGGTGCTGGCCTCATGGCTCAGCCTGATTGCCTTCATCCTGCTGCTGGTCATGGCCTTCTCTACGAAATGGCTATACGCACCTTTGAGCCGCTCCTACCAGCGCTGGCCCATGGATGTTAGTAATGGAATCTACATGTCGATCCATATCATGTCCATGGGGCCCCTGCAGATCTGCAGATCCGACAACTGTCCTAACACAGAGAATGGGAAAGGTGAGCCCCTCTACCACCCCGCCCCCCGCCTCCAGCCTGCCTTGGCCTCTCCATCTACACCCCGGAATTCCTGTCCCCTCCTTTTGGCCATCCTCACTGTTTTGGCCCATGAGATGACTCCACTGGCACCGAGACTGCCAAGGATCATTTTTGCTTTCTCAGCCTGGTCAAATAGATTTGCCTGACCCCATGGAAAGCGTTGCTGCTTTGATGAGGCTTGCAGTCAAGTCTGTACTTATAACAAGGTTGTGAGGGGCCTGGACTCTCGGTGCATGTGAATCACTCATTATTGTAATCACATAATTCACTGTTATCCTGGGAGAGGTGGCATTTCTTTTCTCTAGGCTTGCATCACCAGAATTCCGGGAGGAGTCCCCAGAACGTTTTCTCTCAGGCCCCGGTCACTGCCACGATTCTTCCTTTTGGCTTTGTAGGCTTTGCTTTTCTGGGCCAGCTCTGGGTTTCCACATCTGGCTTTCCTGCCCTTTCCCTTCCTGGCCTCTTGCAGCCTCTCCGTTCCCCATCCTGTTATCTCGCATCCTGCCGTCCTCTCACTTTCCAGACTCAGGCCTCCTTTCTCAGCTCTTGTGGAAAACCAGCGCCTTCGATTTGCCCCTTCCCCCCATTTCCATTTCTTCATTCTCATTAACATTAAAAAAATATTTTCTTTATTTAAAAAATATTTTTTAAATTTATTTTTAGAGAGAGGGAAAGGGAGGAAGAAAGAGAGGAAGAGAAACATCAATGTGTGGTTGCCTCTCATGCACCCCCAACTGGAGACCTTGCCCACAACCCAGGCATGTGCCCTGAATGGTAATCGAACCAGCAACCGTTTGGTTCGCAGGCTGGTGCTCAATCCGCTGAGCCGCATCAGCTATTATTTTCTTCCATTGTGAAAGTAATACACTCTCATTACAATATATTTGGGGAAACAAAAGCTATCATTTATTGCACCCTAATTCTGTTTGCTCATTTTAATCCTGATGGGGCAATTTTACAAATGAGAAAATTGAGACTCAGATTCTAAGTATCTTGCTCAGGGTCATAAAGATGTTAGGTTGAACCACATGAAATGGCCAATATTTGACTACTTTTCACCTGTAAAAAAAGAGCAAATTTATCTGGATCAACCTAATAATAGCATGTTTACATGTGTGTCTGGCTCCAAGACTCATGTATCCACCTAACTTGCTCTATAGTGCCATTCAAAGACAGCCACTAGCAGCAGTGTGTTGAGCACTCAGTTTTTTCCAGGCTTAAAAAAAAAAAAATTGAAGTTTTGCCCTGGCTGGTGTGGCTCAGTAGATTGAATGCCAGCCTGTGAACTGAAAAGTTGCTGGTTCAATTCCTAGTCAGGGCACATGCTTGTGTTGGGGGCGTGCAAGAGGCAATGGATCGATGTATCCCTAGCACACTGATGTTTCTCTTCCTCTCTTTCTCCCTCCCTTCCCCTATCTCTAAAAATAAATAAATAAATCAAAAATAAAAGAGAGAATCATTTTCAACTTGAAGAATTTTTAAAAGGAGAAAAGCTAAAATTAAAAAAAAATTGAACAAGTTTTAAATAACTTCCATAGTTATAGTCATGCTTCATAAATAATTTTATATATTTTAAATTATTTTTATTAATTTCTATTATTTAAAATTTTATCTTTATGAGATATAATAAACTTTTCCTTATTATAACTGACTATAGTGTTCAGCTTAATAAATTTATCATCTCTTACTTGACCACTTTATTTTTCTGTTCTTGGCAAATTTATTTCTAACTTCATATTTGAGGAAAACGGAAGCAACAAAATTTATTAATCATAAAGTTTTCTCTGTGTTTAATATTAACTTTTTGTTATAGATTTCCTAAAGTGGGTTTACTGGATCAAATTGTTGGTGGTGAAATGGCACCAGGTGTTAGGTCGCTGGAGTCAGACTGGACCTTGGTTTAGCAATCTTGGTACTTGTGTTCTAGCTAAGAAAGAATTCAGAGCCAAGACTCAAACTATAAGAGAAAGTTTATTTGGAAAGTCACAAAGGTAGAAGAAGTGAGCTGTAAAAGAAATGGGCTCAGGAAACAAGTTCCAGAGGTGCAAGAAGGGCCCTTGGTGCTTAGGAGAGAGAGGCCAGAAAAACAACCTGGGGGGAGGGCGTGTGGAAAGGGGTGGGTGTGCTCTGTAGAGAGAGCCCTGTGGGGTCCTCCTTGGCTGGAGGGTATTTATCTGGAAGTTTCAGGGAGAAGCGCAATAGCATATTCATCAGCTTTCCAGGTGTGTCCTTTCGGGGTGTGGTCTCTACTGATTGGCCAGGGCCAGAGCAGGAGGTCAGTAGTCAAGGCAGCTGGTCCTGATGTCAGCCATGGCATTGCTTGCCTGGTTTTGCCTCTTTTCTGGGCCTGGAGCCGAAACACAACTGAGATGTAGATGTATTTGATGTGGGTCAGAACTTGGCTGTGCTAGGGACTTAATGCTTAAGAGCTATTCCCCAGCCCCCTTGTTCTTCCCCCTCTAAGGGGGTCTAACCCACATGACTAGCAACAGGTGCGGGGTGGGGTGGGGGAAGGGCAGGCCAGGGGAGGATCCAAATCACATAACCAATAAATGCTAGGGGAGGCAAGATTACCCTGGGGTTGAGGTCCTTGTTCTCCCAGTTTTGTCTGTTGTTAGGCCCCCAGGGCTTTCTGCCCTGGTGACCTTCTGATCTGGCCCATTGTCCTTGCTCTGTTCATGCCTGTCTAACTGCCTAGTATAAAAATAGTATAAATACTTTAAGGCCCTTTATAACATTTTCCATGTTGCCTTAAAAAAGTAATAATGTTTCCTGAACCTTTGCCAGCAATGACTGTTAACTTTAAATACATATTTAAATTTAAATATATAATTTTTTAAATTAAAAATAAATTGCACAGCCCTGACTGGTGTGACCGCTGAGTGTCATCCCGTGAAGTGAAGTGTCGCCAGTTACATTCCCAGTCAGGGCACATGCCTGGGTTATAGGTTCGGTCCCTGGTCAGGAGCATATGAGAGGCGACCTATCTATCTTTCTTTCTCATATCGATGTTCCTCTCCCTCTCTTTCTCCTTCACTTCCCCACTCTCTAAAAATAAATAAATAAAATCTTTAAAAAAATAAAATAAATAAAAAACATTGCAGTTATTGTGGGAAATGCAGAAAGTTTTAAAAAGAAAGTAAAAATCACCTAAAATTTCCCCACCAGATATAATCACAATTGACATTATAATGGATATAATTCCAGTCTTTTGTATGTATGTATGCATAAAATAAATACAAATAAATAGATACATATTTTTTATTTTACTTTTTTATTGAATTTATTGGTGTGACATCGCTTAGTAAAATTATATAGGTTTCAGGTGTACAACTTTATTTTTATTGTAATAAATATATATAATTTTTTAAAACATTGGAATCATTCTACATGCCCTATGTTGCAAATTCCACTTTTCAGTTGTGAGCATTTGCTCATATCATTAAATAATTATTCTATAACATCACCTATGTTTAAAATTTATTTGATTAGGTAGTATGTAAACAGAGTCAAAATTTTCTAAAATATGGAAGATTACATACTGAAGTGAGCCTCCAAGCTCTGGCTTTCAGGCCGCCTCCCCAGTTTCTCCTTTATTCCTAGAGACACTATTTGGAGACAATATTCTGTCATATCATCATTTTTAATGAACACATAATAATCCAATGTATAAGCACACTATAATTTATTTAACAAATCTCTTATTGGATGTATATATATATATATATATATCTTCAAAGAAGGCCTAT
Organism: Furipterus horrens; assembly: GCF_987537825.1. Taxonomy (NCBI): domain Eukaryota; kingdom Metazoa; phylum Chordata; class Mammalia; order Chiroptera; family Furipteridae; genus Furipterus; species Furipterus horrens. The sequence continues at coordinate 53,935,523 of NW_028327181.1, read as the reverse complement.
ATATATATTTTTGGCGCAGATCTTGGATTATTTCCTTAATGTAAATTCCAAAAAGAAGCATTGCTGAGTCAAAGGGCCTAACAGTTTAGGTTTTTGTTTTGTTTTGTTTTTTGTTTTCATGCTATATCATTCACCAGAAAACGCACCCACTAGCAGTGTGTGAGAGCACCTGTTTTTTTCTAAATCCTTCCCTACATTTGCTATCATTCCTTTTGTTTTGATCTTTGCTAATTTAATAGATTTAAAAAGTCACTTTTATTTTGCAATTTGTTGTGTTGAGCTTCATGTGTTTATTGAACATTCAGATTTCTTCTTTTGAGAATTGCAGTTCAAGTTCTCTGCCTATTTTTTCTATTGAAGGATTTGTTTTTATATGGTTAGGATTGTCAAACAATCTGTCAAAAACCATTACCTGTTTAATAAGTGAAAGTGATATTTTATTGTTATCTCAAATGTGCATTTCTTTGGTTATTAATGGGCCTGAACATTTTCTCATATTTGTTCATTTGATTATATTTTGTCTATTGTCAATCCTTAGTGTATCCTGTTTTCTCCTTTTCCCCAGACAGTTTTAAGCTGTGGACTAATCATCCAGTCTTTGGGGTGGTCAAGATAACCTTCATGCTGGCCCTGGCCCTGGGCTTCATCTTCACCGTTTGGTTGCACCTGCCATACATGCCTGGTGTTCAGAGATTGCCCTTCTTTGGCTGGATGGGGACTATCATGAGCTTCTGTGAAGGTGCCCTCCCAGCTCTGGAAAAGGTCCTTACTTTCTCCTAATCTACATCTTCCTAGGCACTTCTCCTTCTTCATTTCTTTGGGAGTGAGGTATGGGTATTGTGGCTGGTGGTAGACCAGAACTGGTAGAACTGGTATTTATTGACTGAAAATCGATTTTCATCGTTTCCTGGTCACTGGAGAGGTGGAGGTGATTCCCATGAGCCCCTCGGGCTGTGTACTGTGCATGCACTGCTGGGAGCTATGGTCTGTGGCTGTAGCTCAGCAGGTGAGGAAAAGTCCCTGTGGGGTACTAGGGTGGGAATGACACCTTTGCTTCCTGTCTCCTAGTTGCCTTCATTTTCTCCACCCTCATGTTGTTTCCTATCAACGTCTGGTTCTTCGAGTTGAACAGGAATTTATCAGTCCCCATTGGGTGGAGCTATTTCGTTGGCTGGGTGGTGTTTGTCCTATACATCACATGCGGTGAGTGGTCTGGAGGGGCCTGGGAAGGCGGGGCGTTGGTGTGTCAGGGCAGAGAAAGTGCGCAGAGAGGGCTGCTGTCCATGCACACAGGTTTTTGAGCGCTTCTTTTCGGCCCACGCTGCTTGCCACTTTCCTTCCACTATCTGACTTCCGTCTCTCTTGTGCCCTTATCATTTCCCAGCGTACCTCTGCTACTTCAACAATAAACATTTCTGGAGTCTGGTTCTGAGCTCCCTCTCTGGCACCGCATCCTGCAGCAACATTACCAGGTCACTTTCTCTGAATGCACAAATGGTCTCAAGCATCTCTGTCACCCAAGAAAGAAGTCCTGCATCCTAAGCAAGAGAAGGGACCTCTGCAACCTTTTCTGAACTCCAGGCACCAAGTTCTGTCCACTCATCTGAATCGCCCTCCTCATTCTTCCCCACAACCCCTGAGTAGTTTGGCCCTCCTCACTGCAAAGAATTAGAAAGGGAGGACTTTAGGCCTGTTTTGCTCCCCTCTTCCTTGTTCCTACTTTGTCTACAGTTTGGGTACTGTGGGATAAATCGTCTGCCTCCTAGTTATCATGTTTGGCAGTTGTTGAGAAAAGACCACTTGAAGAAGGAGAGGAAGTGAGGAGGATGTGCCTCATACACCCTAGGATCGGTTGGAAGTCACTCTGTCCAGCAGAGGCTTCATGACCACGGCGGAACAAACTTTTACCCAGGACATGTCATTATGTCTGGGGGAAGGAAGGTGACTGCCTCTCTAGTGGAGAACAGCGATTAGACCTTCCCTTGTGCCTTTTATTGAGGAGGATACACATGAGAGATACAAGGTCAAGATTCATGAATCACCAATAGCTTGGAGGCATTAGGGTTCCAGCTGACAGTAACAGATTACATGTATGAGTACAGAGGGTACAGTGACCAGTCTGTGTCAGGGTCTATCAAACATCTTGATGCCACACTGGCATTAGGTGCAAGGTTTCATACATTCCTTGCTAGAGACTGTTTGTGTTATACTACAGATAAAGAAAGAAGAGCAAGTTCTAAGGCATAATAAACATTCTTTAAATTCAATCCGCACGAAACCCTCTGAGTGGCTTTTGGTTATGTCTCCCACGCAGCCTTATGTTGAGACTTAAAGACAGGCATGGCCGGGATGTCGGCGGCAGTCGTGCTCAGGCCGGGGCTACAATTTCCTAAACCACGAGTGAAGGGAACCAAAAAGCTGATCTTGCCACCCGAACTCCCCAGGTCTCTCAATTATTTGTGGCCAATAACAGCATTCAGGACAAACTCGCTGCTGCACAAAATAGCCATCAACTACATCACCTTAATGCAAAAACATTACGTCTTATGCATCACATCACAAAAGAACAAGCTAGGCAAATAGTAAAGAATTGCCCATCATGTGCTATCCATTTACCAACCCCTCATCTAGGAGTAAATCCTAGAGGGCTAATTCCTAACGCTCTATGGCAAATGGATGTTACCCATTTTTCTGACTTTGGCAATCTTAAATACATACATGTTACTATAGATACCTATAGTGGATTCATTTTTGCTTCCCTTCAAACGGGCGAAGCCACCAAACATGTCATTAGCCATATGCTGGCCACCTTTGCAGTATTAAGATGTCCCCAACAACTAAAAACAGATAATGGGCCAGGATACATTAGCTCTAATTTCTCCCAGTTTTGCAAACGTCTCAACATCCAACACATTACAGGTATCCCTTATAATCCACAAGGGCAAGGAATAGTAGAAAGGGCAGATCAAACTCTTAAAATTACTTTAAATAAAATAAAAAAGGGGGAATGATATCCCACGAGGGGGTCACCAAGAAACATCCTTTCCCATGCCCTCTTTATACTCAATTTTTTAAATTTAGATGCTAGTGGCCAGTCTGCAGCCACTCGCTTTTGGCAAACCGAAACTGAAAAGCAATTCGCTTCGGTCTTGTGGAAAGATCCACTAACTAATTCCTGGCATGGCCCAGACCCAGTACTTATCTGGGGCCGAGGATCAGTGTGCATCTACTCTAAAGAAATGAAGTCCGCCAGATGGCTACCGGAACGTCTGGTTAAACAAATAAATAGCAAGTCTGACACAATAAATAACCACAACTAAACCCAGGGATAAGGATTTACCCTGAGGAAAATTTCCTTATTTTCTATTTCAGGACATGTTCAAGAAGAACGTAATCCTGCTGCTCGGGGTACTACTGCATTTTTGCCCGGACATAGAAGGTGGCCTTGGGGGGCCGCAAAATGGAGATCCCTACCTTGCATTATTCGGGCCCCCTTGCAGCTGTGGGGGAGGTATTGTCACCAATTACGCCACACCCAGTCACTATACCAAAATTGTAGATTGTGGCACAAAAAAGGCCTATCTCATATATGACATGACCTTTGCAGGGGTCTCTGAACAGAGGTGGTATTGTGTAAATAAGCCTCCTGTCATACCCGCTACCAATGGCAAACCAGGAGAATGTCCCAAGGAATGCACCACCATCTATAATCAGATGCATTCTACCTGTTATGAGTCAGTACAGGAATGTACCTCCTCTAATGTCATTTATTTTACTGCCATACTGCAAAAAGTGCAAAATGCTATTGACCAAGGAGATTGGGGGTCCAACCCTTCACCAATTGGGTCTACTAAGTATCTGCAGGCCTCTTGCCAAGGCACTGTTGGAAAGCCAGTATGCTGGCATAAGAAGGCCCCTGTACATGTTTCTGATGGTGGTGGTCCTCAAGATAGAATAAGAGAAATTGAAGTGCAAAAACAAATAGAACACCTCATAACAAACCTGCATCCAAAAATCAATTACCACCCTCTGGCATTACCTAAACCAAGGGGAATAGATTTAGATACCCAAACCACTGACATCTTGATGGCCACCCACCGAGCCCTTATCATCTCCAACCCCCAACTAGCTGCAGACTGCTGGCTATGCATGACTTTAGGCACGCCTATGCCTCTAGCCATTCCTGCGGATATCATCACCTTTAATAAGTCTCATCAAAATTGTAGCCCCAGCTTGCCCTTTAGAGTACAGCCCATGTATTTTCCTGCTTCCCTCTGCCTCCAAGGTAAGTCTCAAAATAATAGCTTTGATATTCATGTTGGATTTGTCGAATTTGCTAACTGTAGTAGCATAGTGAACCATAGCAACTCCCTCTGCCCAGGCAAAGGGCAGGTGTTTGTTTGTGGAGGAAATTTAGCATTTTCATCCTTGCCCAACAATTGGACAGGAATATGTGTCCTAGCTACCTTATTGCCAGACATAGATATAGTTTCCGGAGATGACCCTGTTCCCATTCCCAGTTTTGACTACATTGCAGGTCGCCACAAAAGAGCCGTATCTTTCATCCCCCTATTAGTAGGGTTAGGTGTTTCAGGGGCATTGGTCACAGGGACAACGGGGTTAGGAATTGCAGTTCATTCCTACACAAAGCTCTCTAATCAGCTAATTGACGATGTTCAAGCTTTGTCCAGCACCATTAATGACATCCAAGATCAATTAGACTCCCTAGCTGAAGTAGTTCTCCAAAATAGGCGGGGACTAGACCTACTTACAGCAGAACAGGGAGGAATATGCTTGGCTTTGCAGGAACGTTGCTGCTTCTATGCCAACAAATCAGGCATAGTCCGAGATAAAATAAAGAAGCTACAGGAAGATCTAGTGAGAAGAAGAAAAGAACTCTTCGAAAATCCCCTGTGGAGCGGGCTTAATGGAGTCCTTCCCTATCTCCTTCCACTGTTAGGACCTCTCATAGGGCTACTCCTGCTTCTATCCTTAGGACCTTTCCTTTTCAATAAGGTGATGGCCTTTATCAAGCAACAAATAGATGCCATAAAAATGCAGCCAATACAGGTCCATTATCAAAAATTGGAACAGGCTGAGACTGCAACTTACTATGATGCTCATACATGTAACTAATGCCTTGGTGAGCTGGACTGGACAGTCAATGACGGGCAACCGGAGACCACACGCATTGCCAGCCACCACCTAAGACAGGTATCTGGCCAAAAAATGAAGCTGCCCTAGATAACCAATGACGGGTAGGGCAAGGTTAGCTCCGTGTGGCGATCTCCCGACCTAAGACAGGCGCAGTCCCCGCAAGGCTCTCAGCTTAAATAAAATAAAAAAGGGGGACCTGTGGGGAACTAAAAAGTTCCTCGGCTAAAGTCTTGCTGACCGGCATCCTAAAGTTCTGCTTGGCGTGGCCTCATTATCCCATAATAGTTGTCTGCTCCTAATTAGGGGCAACTTCCCTCTTTCTCTTCCTGGGAGTTGCTGTCCTTCATTTTAACTCTTATCCGTTAGATAACGCCCCAGGTGCGGCTGCGCTCCTCCCTAGGCTGCGCTCCTCCCTAATGAAAACTTCCTCTTCTCCTGAGCTACAAAAATGCTGTTGTGACGAAGAATAAACGAGACTTGATCAGAGCACTGTCTTGTCTCCATTCTTTGTGCCTCTTGCCCCTTTCTCATCCTCACTCCCCCTCTAGGGTCCTCGTTGCTCGACCTGCGGGACGGGTCACACGAGGAGCGGTTCCCTACAAGGAAGGGAGAAAGAACACATTTGTTTTTGAGTTCCTTTGACCTCAGAGCCTTTGGCACCTATCGGTCCCCACACCTGCCCAATCTCTCCCACAGCAAGTACGCTTGCACACAGGCAAATGCCTCTCAAGAGCTAAGCCTCTTCAAACTTTGTTACCCTCGTCTCAACATTTGTTAGTTAGTAGGTAGGGGGGATGATCAGGAGAGAAATATGGCTTATGAATTTGTGGGCATAATTATTCACTGTGAAGAATTCAAGAGCAACATAGCCCTTGGGTGAGAGGCCGGTGAAACAATGCGAACGCTATAGGGGGGGTGGTTTTATCTTGTGCCCTAGGCAACAGTCCCGCCCTCAGTCCAGCTCAGATGACAGAAGTCACAGAACACTCTGTCTGGGTACCCCCGGCACCAACTCCATCTCTGCCAGCACCTCCGCCACCTCCATCACCTCCATCTTCACCTCCACTATCACCACCATCACCACTAACTTTACCTTTACCACCTTCGCCACCCCCCCGCCCCCACTGCTACAGCTGCAGCTCTTCACCCCAGCCTCTCACGTTTTCCGCTCTGTAATAGCAAGCACAACACAGGACAGGAGAGGAAAGCATCAGGGTTGGGCTCTAAGATCAAAAGGCAGGTTGTGCATTTATATATAAACTCAGCCGCACAAAGACGTGGCAGCAACCAGCTTGGACAGTACTGGCAATAACTGTTGGGATTCAGACGTCTTGCACAGAAAGGCTGGCCTTCCAGGAGAGCACCTATGACTGATCTTTGTTGTGTAATATCCCTCTAGATGGAGTCATGAGAACAGCGACCAAGAGGAGTGCAGGGATACATTGTAAGTGGATTGGAGATGTTAAAAATATATGTATTATTAGGTTGAAGCATATGATACTGCTGTTTTAGCAGTTAAATATTGGCAGTTTCATATGGTTCAACCTACTGTATATGGTTGGTTTCTATTTGAGCCCCTCCAGATTCTCACTTTTATCATACCTGACCAGGAGTTGTGGAATTTCTAACCTAGTTCCAAGGAAATATTCTAAACAATGAACCTAATACATGGGCTTGAACAATAGGTAGAGCAGACATTCCACAAATCACTGCTCATTGTTTCCCTTATATTCCTTCCCTGTGGTAGCTAGCGAGGTTTTATTGGAGGGCTTATATTGAAGTAGTCATCCGGGGAGAAGGGACACCAAACAAAGGGATGTCATAATGTCTTTCTTTGGTATCTATCTATATATTCATATATATCTATATATTCCAATTGGAGAAAGTGACTGTGATTTTGTAGCAGTCATAAACTCAAGTGCCTACAGAGGCTAGGCAGGTAACAAATAAATAAAGGGGGCCACGCTTCCAGTGTTTATATAATTTAACACTTTTGATAAAGACCTAGTATATTACCTATTTCTGGATAACAAACTACCCCTAACTTAGCAGCGTAAAATAATAAATATTTGTGATCTCACATAGTTTCTGGGATCAGAAATCTGGAAGCAGCTTAGCGGAATGATTCTTGCTCAGAGTCTCTCATGAGGTTATAGTAGAGGTGTCAGCTGGGCTGCAGTCATCTGAAAGCTTTAATGAGTCTGGAAGATCTGCTTCCATTATGATTCACTCATATGGCTTTTGGCAGGAAGCCTCAGTTCCTCTCCACAGGGCCTCTTCATAGGCGGCTTGAGTGTTCAGAGCCAACTTCCCCTAGAGTGAGCGATCTAAGTGATGACGAGGATGCTCCAGTGCTTTTTATCACCTGTCTTGAAAGAAATATGCTGTCACTTCCACCTTATTTTATTTGTGAGGAGCAAGTCACTAAGCCCATTCTCCGCTTAAGGGGAAGGGCATTAAGTTTTACCTCTCGAGGGGTATAATATTAAGAACTATCACAGTCTGCCTCTGGTCACAAATTATTTCCTTTCCTCCCACATGAAACATACACTCATCTTTCCCAGGGGCCCCCAAATCTCATCTCTTTACAGCATCAGTAAGCAGAAAGTTCAGAATCTTGCTGTGTTGTAAACTGGGGAGTGAGACCCTTTATGAGGTCTCTAGGGTTATTCCACCAAGGCTGTAGCAATTACACTCAGAGCAGCACATGACATTAGAGGACATATGCACAGGTCCCAGAGGAGGGAGGTCTGGCATGCCTGCAGGGGGCCACCAGGGAGGGGTGCCGAGGGAGCGGGCTCCACCAAACAGATGCGGAGCCGAGGGAGGCTGAGAACCCATGTGAAAGTGCTTTCGTTGGCATCGGGGTGGAGTACACAAGCAAAAGGCATAAGGGAATTTTATTGGTGTACTCGAATGTCAAGAGGTCACAGTCAGCAGATGGCAAGAAGGGAACCTGTGGCAGGAACCAGCCTTATCACACTGGTGTACCTGGTCTCCTGGTGGGGTGTTCTCAGCCTTTTTGGGGGGATGTTGAAGCATCAGGAAAATATAACGTTTAAAAAATATACAACACACTTGCCATCTGCTATGGGCTGAATTGTGTCTCCTCTACCCAAATTCGTATGTTGAAGCCCTAATCCCCAGTACCCCAGATTGTGACTGTGTTTGCAGTGACCTAAGTTAAAAGGAGGCCATTAGGGTGGGCTCTAGCCCAATCTGACTGATATCCTTTGTACGGAGGGGACATGAGGAGTACAAAGAGACACCAGGGATGTGTGTGCACAGAGAAAGGCAATGCGAGGACACTATGAAAAAGTGTCCATCTGTAAACCAAGTAGAGAGGTCTCAGAAGAAACCAAACTTCTTGACACCTTGATCTTGGACTTCTAGCCTTCAGAACTGTGAGAAAAAAATTTTCTGTTGCTTAAACCACCCAGTCTGTGCTGTTTTGTACGGCAGCCAGAACAAACTAATATACCATATAAATTAGACCCAGCTGCAGATGAGACTCTTTAGATATAATTTCTTAAGTACAGCTCCTCTCAATCTGAATATTTGTGACCTAAAGAGACAAGTTATCATCCCCTGCATATCAATAAATGATGAGACAGTCAAAAGATAACCATTAAAGACATTACTGTTTAAAAAGGGGGGAACTGAGAGGCATACAGGAGTCACTGGTCCATAGCAGTTCTCAAACCCAGCTGGGAAGTGTTGGCATTTCCTTCATTAGGACTCAGTTTGATTTCTGTCCAGGAGTGAGTCTCCACGGATAATTTTTTAAAGGTATAATTAACATACCATAAAATTTACCATTTTTAAAGTACACAATTAAGTGGTTTTAGTATATTTACTAAATATACTGCAACGATCACCACTATCCAATTTTCAGAACATTTTCATCATTCTAATTGCTCCCCATTCCCTTAAACCCCTGGCAACTACTAATCTACTTTCTGTTTCATTGAATTTGCCAATTCTGGATATGTCATATAAATAGAATTATACAATATGTGGCCTTTTGTGTCTGGTTTCTTTTGCTTGGCATAAGGTTTTCATGATTCACCCATGTGTGAAATGTATTAGTGTTTCATGCCTTTTAATGGCTGAATAAAATCACATTGGATGGTTATGCCATATTTTGTTTATCTATTTATAAAGCGATGGACATTTTGGTTGTTTCCACCTTTTGGCTATTATGAATAATGTTGCTATGAACCAGTTTTCATACAAAAGTTTTCAGTTCTTTAGGGTATATAACCAGGAGTGGAATTACTGGCTCATATACTAACTCTATGTTTAACTTCTTGAGGAACTGCCAGGCTGTTTTTCAAAGCAAATGTCCCATTTTACACTCCCATTAGTAATGCATGAGGATTCCAATTCCTCTACATCCTTGCCACACGTGCTATTGTCCATTTTTAAAATTCTGTGCGTCTTAACACATTGCGTACGGGTGATGAGAATTCTCGTCATTTTTAAAAGGCATTTAGATACCCCGGTACACAACGTGTTAATAAATGTGAAGTATCTCACTGTGGTTTTGACTTGCATTTTCCTGACGGTTTCCCTGAGACGTAATCTCACCTGCTTATTGACGATTTGGACACTCTCCATGGCTCTGCCTGCTGTGCTTTCAGTTCTGCCTTCTGCATCCCCCTTCCTTTCCCATGAAAGGCAGCCTGTTTCTGCGCTGTGTAGTTTTCTCCTCCTAGTTCCTGCTAGTAGAATTTTGGGATCCAAAGGGCTCTTTTCTTTTTGTACCATTTCTACCATTTTCAGACTAAGCTGGTGGTGTCTGCCAACACAATTTTGCTACTTTGTAGTCTCCTGTGAATCTTACTGAGTTTCATTCCATTAGGAAAAAATGGATTATAGGCAGAAAAATAGGGTTATTAGTATGAGAGCATCTCAACTGGTTAGTTTTGGCTCAGCATCTCTCATGAGACTGAATTCAAAGTGTTGGCTGGAGCTGCACTCATTTGGAGACTTGATTAGGGCTGGATGATCTCTCTCCTAGGTGACCCATCCGTGTGACTGTTTGCTGGAGGCCTAAATTTATAGGCATGTTGACAAAGGACTGTTCAAGTGTTCTCATGACATAGCCACCAGCATTTGGTCATTCTCATGACATACTAACCAAGAGCAAGCAATCCATGAGCAAGCAAGGAGGAAGCTGAAGTGACTTATGACCTAGTCTCAAAGTCTTACACTATTACTTCCACTATATTGTTTGTTAGAAGTGAGTCACTAAGTCCAGCTCACACTCAAGAGGAGGGGAATTTAACTCCATCTCTTTTTTAAAAGTTTTATTTATTTATTTGAGAGAGAGAGATTTGTTGTTCCACTTATTTATACATTCATTGGTTGATTCTTGTGTAGTGTATGTGTGTATGTGCCCTGACCGGGGATCAAACCCACAACCTTGGTGTATTGGAACAATGCTCTAACCAGCAGAGCTACCTGGCCAGGGCTAAACTCCATCTCTTGTAAGGGTAGCATTAACAAATTTGTGAACATAATACCATTACACTTGGGTACAATAAATATTTTGCAAGAGGACGGCATGATTGGAAATGGCAAGGAACAAGGCTCTATTTCAGTTCATGCACATTGTCACCCATTCGCTGCTCATCTGGTTGGCTTGGGGGCCCCTATGCCCACAGTCCTTCTAGTTCCTGACAGATTCCCCTTCAACTCTTTTAATACGTGGGTGAATTTTATGTTCAGCTCCATGATGAAAGGTACAAGCTTCTCCTACAGGGCTCTGCCATTATCAAAGCCAGAAGCTTGGAAGCAGTGAGAGACCAACATACATATCAGTCTATCCTCAGAAGTTCTGACTCAGCCTTGAAGGTTCCAATTAATTTTTACTTTGAGTTTTTTTAAATTTGTTATTGTATTTTTCAGTTCTAAAACTTCCATTTAGTGGTTCTATAAATCTTCTATTTCTTTGCTGAGACTTTCTATTTTTTCATTTGTTTCAAGCATTTTTGTATCTGCTCATTGAAGCATTTTTATGATGGCTGCTTTAAAATCCTTGTCATAAAATTTATACAATATCTGTTCTTTGGTGTCTGCTTATTTCATTTGGCATAATGTCATCAAGTTTCATCCACATTGCAGCATGTGTCAGCATTTAATGTTTCTTAAGGCTGAATATATTCTATTGTATGTATATACCACATTTGGTCTATCCATTCATCAGCTGATAAACACTTGGGTTATTTCTACATCTTGGCTATTGTGAATAGTGCTGTTATGAACATTGGTGTATAAATCTCATATGTGTGATTTTTAAGCCAAAGAGTCTGCTAGATTCTGTGGTAGCCATTTATTTTCATATGGTAGTCATTAATGCTGTTCACCAAATATTTCCAGCTCTCTCCCTTCTGGAAATATGCTAAGTTGCACCTCCTGAGTCCCTTGTGTTTGGGTGGGGTCAGAGAACTAGTTCTGGCCAATGAATTGTGAGACAGACATACTTCTACTCTGGCCCTGAGCATTTAACTGCCAGTGTGAAATCCTCTAGGCAATGCATTCCCTCTGCTACAGTAATTGACAGCATTCAAGATAGTGGCTGATCTGTGGCCCTGGGTGCTAGAATGAGGACACATGGGGTACAGGGGTCCATAGCTGATCACATGGTGCTATGGACTGAATTGTGTCCCATTCTCCCTGACCTCCTGCAAATTCTTATGTTGAAGCCCTAATTGTGTGGCTTTTTGGAAGCAATTAAGGTTAAATCAGGTCATAAGATTGAGGCCCTCAGTCAATAGGATTAGTGTCCTTATAAGAAGAGATACCTGGGAGCTCGTTCTCTTTCTTTCTCTCTGTGCACATGTACCAAGGAGAGGCCCTGTGAGGACATAGCAAGAAGGTGGCTGTCTTAAAGCCAGCTCTCACCAGAAACCTAATTGGTTGACACTTGATCCTGAATTTCTAGCCTCCAGAATACTGAGAAAATAAATTTCTGTTGTTTAAGCCATCCAGTCCATGGAATTTTGTTATGGCAGCCCGAGCAGACTAAGACACATAGTGTGGGTGAGAATTTAGCCTAGTCATTACAAGCTGCTATGATTTTAGAGTTCTTTATGACCTCAGCATAACTGAGAGTAGTCTTATATAATTCCTCTGGGAATTCCCTAAAGGGAAAAAAGAAAGATAGTGAACCTAAAGCTGTTCTGTCTTACAAGGATGACTCCAATACTTACATAGCTGAGATTTATAAACCTTTATTTGACTGACAATCAGGTAGCAAGGCTTGAAGAAGCTGGTAATATTTTACAAGAGATAACAATAAATTTATGAAGTTTGAATAGTTAAAGAAATTTATAAATAATCTTGACAGAAAAAAATAAAGAAAAGATTGTAATATCCAGCACAGGTATACATTTAACATTTGCATTTTTCCTCAATACAAATTAGGATTTATATTTTTTAGAGAACTTTAATTCTTAAAGAACGCTCTTTAGTTTTAGTTTTGTTACAATTTTCTAAACTAACTCACTGGTCAGCGTGAAGATTTCCACAGCACCAGAGTAAATAAACTTTTATCTTAAAGAATACTTTTTTTTTAAACCCACTAGGGCTGCTGGTCAAGCTTGCAGTCTCTGCCTGCAAACAAGATTAGCAGCCAGCACTGAAACAGAGAAATATAAGCAGGATGTGCCTCAAGAAAACGGGAAGAAAGGCCACAGACTGAGAGAAAATATTTACACCTAATAAAGGATTGTTATCCAAAATGTACAAATAGTTCTTAAAACACAACGATAAGAAAATGAACAGCCTGATTTAAAAATAGGCAAAAGATCTGAATAGATTCCTCACCAAATATAGGATAGATGGCAAATAAGCATATGAAAAGATACTCAACATCACATGTCATTAAGGAATTGTAAATTAAACGACGAAATACCCTTAGACACCCATTAAAATGGTTAAAACACAAAACAACATCAAATGCTAGTGTTACAGAACCCCTGGGCCACTCCAGTTGAAAACAAACCCACGGGCTCTTTAGTTAGGGGCCCGATTGCCCGCCGCCAAAATTATAACTCTCAATACCAGAGTTTAGTGAAAAGAAAAAGAATTGTTTATTTAACAGTTATATAGATTTAGTTATTTGCAGATTTCTGTTGTTAAGTCTTATGCTCTTTAAAATACCCACAAACACATATCCTTGCCTCCCCCACTTCCAAACCAGGCTAGTTTTAGAAAAGTTAGAGAAACCGCTTCCCTACTTTCCAAACACAGTTCAGCTTTACCAGCAGCTGCCAATCACTCAATTCTGATTGGGGAGGTCCTTTCTGTGCTGTGGTGCCCTCCAGCTCTCAATGCAGGACCGCCTGGATTCTCAGCCTCCTTGCAAACTGCCTTCTTCCTGCAAATCGCATGGATCTCCTCTCCTCAAAACCGCATGGCAAGAGCCTCTTAAAGCAGCCTGGAGACCCCTTCTCCGAGTCACATGGAGAAGGCCTCTTTACCAAGCCACGTGGAGGGAGCACACAAGAGAGCGAGAGAGCGAGAGCCCCAGACCGAGCGCGTGAGCGTGAAAAAGAGAGAGAGAGCTAAAATGTCCACAGCTGCTTATATATCCCTGACTGCGTCATCTGACGCAGCGGGCGTTGCAAACAGTTCTGACCATTCACAGAACCTTACGTAGGCTCTGTGTGCTTTCCATACCATCCCCTGGTTCAAGACTCCTCCCATCTACCTGAGGCTTTGGATGCATTAAAGCCATTTGCATAAGAAAGACACCAGCCACCAGCCTCAGGCATGAGGAGGCATTCTGAAAAGCTGCTTCCTTCTCCCCATCCCCCAGCAGCAAACTCTGGGGTTTTTTGGACTCCCCTGTTTCTGTAACAGTTTCCCCCCTCTCAGACTTAGACCCTTTATAATCTTATAAAGGACAATGGGCGAAGGTCTCATGCTCCTCTAACTGCTTCCTGCTGGACGTGGTCGTTGTCCTGCCTACCCTTGGGTCTAGAAATCCCTAATAAGAGTGGGGATGTAGGGGAGGGTGGCCTTCCCACATGGGGAAGGATCTTGCAGAGTCCAGGTCAGTTGGCTGTTCCTGGGTAGCAGCATGCTCAGTTTCCAAGGGCTGGCACTGCTGGACAAGCTGGCATCCTTGTCGTATTCTGAGGGCAACAGATTTGGCAACAGGGTTAAAAAAAAAAAAAAACACAATTCAACCTACAACCACTATATACAAAAGGCAGGAGTTAATTTTTCAATGTCCTACATTAGGAAAAAGAAATGGCTTCTTTGGAGGAAGGTGTGCAGGGCATGTCACACCTGTCCAAAACCCTTTTTGCCCACTTCACTTAGCTTGGGCTGAGGGGTATAAATTTTGGATTTCCCCCCTCTCAGACCTCTGGGCCCTTTCTGTCCAAGCCATTAGGACAGAAAAGAAACACCAGTTTTAAAGTGAAGCCCGCAGACCACCCCATACTTCACCAATTCAACCACTTAGTTCAGCCAAACCGTTGAGTCTCAGGAGGTGGCAATGCAGATGGGCTCCTTAAGTGAGGCCTATATGTACAGATAATTACTCAGGTAGAGATCATAGGCTTACGCCCTATGAAAACAGAAAGAACATGCATGTTAAATCACACAACACAATTGACAAACCAGTCTTCAAACCTGAGAGACTGTCTTATGGGGAAGACATCCAGTTGCAAGGCACTTGACATTCTTCTTGCCTGTAAATTAAGCATCCTTTATAATGTCACAGACCTGGTTTAACTTTCAAATGAAAAACAAACTTTATAGACAGCTGCACTGAGCATTGTGATTTTCCTTGAGTCACAATTTTTCTCCTTAAGATCACCCTCCTTGTCAGTAAAGGGACTGCATTAAGTCCAGTTTTTAATTTAGCCTGTTCATTTGCATAAAAACAACAAGAGCAGTGATTGATCACATATGATCCTTAAGTCTACTTTGCTGGAACTTATACAAGGAAACTTCATGTTGACTTTAGTCTGCCCATCAGGGCACAGAAGCCGAGCCACACACCTGCCATTCAGCCTTGCCTGCAAACACCTGCTTTCCCAAGTCCTTTGGGTTTTCCATTGTGCCTTAGGTTCTTTCTAGCCATCCTTCAGGAAAGCAACCTTCGTTCCTTCCCTGGAAAGACTGCCATGAACCACACAATCAACCAAGGTGTCAGGCCTTTTTCCTTCTGGGCTTTCCTTAGCTTCAAAAGTCAAGTCCAGTTCCTCAGGGCTTTCTGGTAACAACCAGAGCCTAAGCATGCCTCCTTCAGGCATGTCATTCCAGTCAAAGTCTTGGTTAACAATACCTTTATTAACAACTGGTCTTTTTAGTTTTATGCAAAGAAACCTAATGTAATTACTTACTCCTTTAAATTGCCAAATTCTGGAGGGGTCAGGTAGAGAGAAAAATACACAGTGTGAAGGAAAATCCTTGTCCTTCTAATATTCCCTAAAATTGCATTTCCATGCCTTATACTTTCTTTTGTTCACTTTCCTACATGTGAAGTTTTAACTTTCTTTGGGAAACCTCAATTTTCCTTTCCGATTACATGGCCAGTACCAATACAGAGAATTCCAGACCTTCCTTAGGTCCCCAAGAATTCTAGACCTTACATAGGTCTCCAATGGCTAATGCCAAACCAACACAGGGAATTCCAAATGACCTTTCATAGGTCCCCAAAGGCTAAATGCCAATCCAGGGAATTCCAGACGACCTTTCCTAGGTCACCAATGGCTAATGCCAATCCCAACACAGGGAATTCCAAATGACCTTTCATAGGTCCCAAGGCTAAATGCCAACACAGAGGTACAGTAACCATACAATTAGACCACAAGTAGTTGAGGTTTCCCTTTTCCCAGGTTTAAAAACTTTCACAACCTTTTTACACATTTTATGACTTTCCACAGACCTTCTGCAACATTCACAAACTTTCCATATATTTACCCATTCAGATTTAACCATAACCCATTTCCAATTCTTTTCCACACTGTAAAGGACTCTACCCAAACTCAGTATTTAGCAGCTAAAATTCCCTAGATTTGTAGATATTTTGCAGTTTTCTGAAGCTTAGACCTTGCAAATACCTCTCATGCAACAATGACTTGAATGTTTAGACATATACCATTTTGCAAACAAAGCACATTACCTTAAGAGCATATCTAACCCACCATTTTTGCCCACTTCAAAGATGGCTGCAGCATTACATGCAGCATCCTTGAAGACAGTGGCACCCATAAGTACCACCCACAAGATGGTGGCAAACCCACGTGACTTATTCACCATGGTGGAGCACTCACGTGGCTTACCCAAAATGGCAGTATACCTATGAGGCTCAGTGTCCAAATCACAACCTTCATGCGGGCTCTGGAGGGAGAGACCCATTTCTCCTCCTGAAGAGGTGGAGTCATTGGCTTTGTAGTCACTTCAGAGGCCATAACCAAAAGGCGTGCTGAGAGGGAAGTCCCTTGAATCTGCAGATGGGTGGGCACTGCAGAAGCCATGCCCACCTGCAGAGAGGGCTGCGCCCCAGGAGCCCTGGATGCTGCCTCGGGAGCTGCCCCTACCTGTGGAAGGGGTGGTGCCATGGGAGGCGCCTTTACCTGGGCGCAGTTTGGCGCCAAAACAGTTCCTTTGTCTGCCGGATTTAGAGAGTTAAAGAGGGCTACTTCCTCATTTTCCTCCTTCTCCGGCGTTTGACTTTCAGGAAAAGGCTTTTTGGCCTCTTCTTCCCTCTGCACCATTATTTGGCCCTCTACCTTCACCAAGGCTTCATTATACAACTTTACAGATGCATCTAGATAATAAACATCTTCCCAATTTCCCGATTGCAGACAGTACCTCTTTAATTGATTAATCATAAAGTAATTCAGAGAACCATTCACAGGCCACCTTTTCTTACCACCCAGAACATACTCAGGCCAAACAGTGTTACAGTAATAAATTAACATTTTCTTAGTCATAGGATAACGACAGTACATATCCCAATTTTCCAAAATTCTCTTCAGTGGGCTGCCATCAGGGACTTGCCCAGAACTGCTTTTATTGACCCAGACATACATGACAATGGCTATAACCAGAAAAACCCCAAAGACCAGAAAGCATATATACCACTCAGGCATCCATAGTTCTATTACTTCCAGGAATTCTCCTAATCGGACAAACAAATCTAGTATCCACAATGCCATTATTTCAGAAATACTTCAGAAATAAGTTTTAGCAAACAATCTTACTTCTCTAATCCCTTCTCAGTTCTATTTTCTTTTCACCACATTGGCGTGCTTAGGCGGTCGGCGCCCTCAGAAGGTGTCTCCCAAGGGGGTCGACCTGCCACGGGTAATTATTAACGTCCCATCTGGGTCGCCAAATTGTTACAGAACCCCTGGGCCACTCCAGTTGAAAACAAACCCACGGGCTCTTTAGTTAGGGGCCCGATTGCCCGCCGCCAAAATTATAACTCTCAATACCAGAGTTTAGTGAAAAGAAAAAGAATTGTTTATTTAACAGTTATATAGATTTAGTTATTTGCAGATTTCTGTTGTTAAGTCTTATGCTCTTTAAAATACCCACAAACACATATCCTTGCCTCCCCCACTTCCAAACCAGGCTAGTTTTAGAAAAGTTAGAGAAACCGCTTCCCTACTTTCCAAACACAGTTCAGCTTTACCAGCAGCTGCCAATCACTCAATTCTGATTGGGGAGGTCCTTTCTGTGCTGTGGTGCCCTCCAGCTCTCAATGCAGGACCGCCTGGATTCTCAGCCTCCTTGCAAACTGCCTTCTTCCTGCAAATCGCATGGATCTCCTCTCCTCAAAACCGCATGACAAGAGCCTCTTAAAGCAGCCTGGAGACCCCTTCTCCGAGTCACATGGAGAAGGCCTCTTTACCAAGCCACGTGGAGGGAGCACACAAGAGAGCGAGAGAGCGAGAGCCCCAGACCGAGCGCGTGAGCGTGAAAAAGAGAGAGAGAGCTAAAATGTCCACAGCTGCTTATATATCCCTGACTGCGTCATCTGACGCAGCGGGCGTTGCAAACAGTTCTGACCATTCACAGAACCTTACGTAGGCTCTGTGTGCTTTCCATACCATCCCCTGGTTCAAGACTCCTCCCATCTACCTGAGGCTTTGGATGCATTAAAGCCATTTGCATAAGAAAGACACCAGCCACCAGCCTCAGGCATGAGGAGGCATTCTGAAAAGCTGCTTCCTTCTCCCCATCCCCCAGCAGCAAACTCTGGGGTTTTTTGGACTCCCCTGTTTCTGTAACACTAGCAGTAATGTGGAGCGATAGGAACTCTCCTTCATTGTTGGTGGAAATGCAAAATGGTACAGTCACTTTGGAACACAGTTTGTCAGTTTCTTACAAAACTAAACATACTCTTACCATACAATCCAGGAATTATACTCATACATATTTACCCAAATGAATTGAAAAGCTATACTCACACAGAAATCCACACATAATTATAGCAGCTTTATTCATAATTGTCACAAATCGGAACCAACCTAAATGTTCTTCAATGGGCAAACGGATAAAATGTGGCACATCCGTATAATGGAGCATTATTCGGTGATGAAAAGAAATGAGCTATTACAAGCCACAAAAAGACATGGAACAAACTTAAATGCATATTGCTAAGTGAAAGAAGCCAGTCTGAAAAGGCTACATACTATATCATTCCAAAACGTACACTACTCTGGAAAAGGCAAAACTACAGAGACAGTAAAAAGATCAGTGGTTGCCAGGCATTTGGGAGCAGTGAGGGAGGAATGAATAGGTGGAGCACAGGGGATTTTTAGGGTAGTGAAACGATTCTGTATGATGTTATAACGATGGCTACATGTCATTTTACATTCGTCAAACCCTCAAAATGTACCACACCAAGAGTTAACTCTAATGAAAACTATGGACTTTGGGTGATAACGCTGTGTCTGTATTGGTTCATCGATTATAACAAATGGTGCCAGATGCGGATGGCGGGGTTGGCTGCGTGTGCCTGTGATGGGGTGAGGGTGGAGTATGTGCAACCTCCGTACTTTGTGCTCAGTTCTGCTGTGAGCCTAAAACTGTTCTCAAAAATAAAGTCTACTAATCAAAAAAGCAAAAAACCAAGTGCCAATAAAGAGACCATAAAGTTTGATATTTTACAATGGAGAAAACACAAAGCTTATAATTTTCTGCCTTCACAGAGCATTAGACAGTAACAGGCTAAGAATCCCTGTTTTGCAACAAGGAGTGTCACTGAGGGATTCAGCTAATGGGAAGGAAGAATAATTCTCAGTATGGGACTGCTGTTTGGGGTGGAGTGCATTGGAGGGATAGAAGCTGTCCTTGGTATTTGTTTGTGAGAAATTGGGGCTCCGTGTATCTTTAGCTGATCAGGGACTTGTCAGACACTATTTTCTTCTGAGTGCCAGGAATATACCTGCATACAGAAAGGTAAACAGCACAGAACTGGGGAACTTCAGAGCCTTTTGAAATCTGCAACACGGGGAATGCCAGGGCTTAAAAAGTGATTCTTGCTTGCCTGGAATCCTGCCCCTGCAGGTTCACGAGCAAACTGCAAGTTACTGCCCTGTATTCCATGTTCACAGGCCGTGAGGCCTAAGGGACTGGTCACAGATGGCAAAGCTGTCTGTCTTCTTTGGCGGGACTATGCCAACTCTTTTTTTTTTCTTGAAATAATTTCAGACTTACAGAAAAGTTGCAACAGTACAAAGAATTCCTTTATACTCTTCACCCAGATTCCCCCAAATGTTAACATCACTACATTTGCTTTATATCCCTCCCTCCCTCTCTCTCTCCACACGCTCATGCACACGCGCGCGTGCACACACACACACACACACACACACACTTTTCCCCCTGCCCTTTGAGTATAAGTTGCAGACATAATACTCTTTCACCCTCAAATATTTCAATGTGTATTTCCTAAAAGCAAGGACATTCTCTTAACCACAGTACAATTCTCAGGATCAGGAGAGTAACATTGATACAAAACTAGAAGCTTCAGACAATGTTCAGGTATTTCCAATTGTCCCATTAATGCCTATTATACAAAAGAGCATCTTGGATCCTGCATTGCATTCAGTTGCCATGACTCTTCCCCCACCCCCAGTACCAGCTATTTTTATTATTCATTATAATATGAAAGAATTAGGAGGTGCTGGGCAAAGGTCATGGTCAGGAATGTGGAGTCCTCACTGGGCCCTCTTCAGTGGTGCTTGCATCACCACTCATGTTTGGGTTCCCTACGAGAACAGCAGTAATTGAAAAGCACGTAAGCCGCCAGCACCATAGAAACCCCAGCGATGTTCCCAAGGCTCCCTTTCTTCACATCGACACACTTGCTGTAATACTGGTAGTAGCCTCTCCGAAACGCTCCAGCAATGCATCAGTATTCAGCCTGGCAACCGCGAGTTACTTCTCCTTCACTGGTAGGACTGACACCATCTTAGAGCCCGGGGTGTCCTAGTCGCCATGTCTCTTTAAGTCTATTCTAACTAGAGCAGTTCCTCAGTCTTTCTTGCCTTTTATAACATTGACTTTTTGAAGAGTACAAGCCAATTATTTTATAGGATCCCGCTTAATCTGGGTTTGTCTCTTGTTTCTTTGTAATTAGATTCAGGTAATGCATTTTTGGTAGAAATAGCACAGAAATCTTGTTGTGTTCTTCTCGGTGCATCACATCAGGAGGCCAACACTGAGCATGTTAATTTGCTCACTGAGTTAAGGTGGTGTCTGCCAGGTTTTTCTACTGAGAATCCTGCCAAGTCTATTTCACTCGCAAGAAGTCCTCTAATAATACAAAGGAGGCAGAATGGAGAATGTTCACCAGTGAACTGCAAACAATCTTTCAATGAGAGAGACTCTGGGTCCCTCGGAGTAGATGAAGAAACTACTCAGACACTCTCCATCTGAGGAAGGAAGGGAGGGGGTTTTCTCTAGTGGGAAATCACCCCCGTTTCTTTTTTAGCCAGGGTTTTTATCCACTTTCCACATGTGGAAGTACTTAAGGAAAATATGCAGCACTTCCCCAAATGGTAGGGAGTGAAAGGCTAATGCAGATCAATACAGGGTTGAAACATCCAGGTATTTTACACAAGGTCAAAAGCATTTCCTGTTACTTAATCGTTCTGTTCTTCACATTTTACTGACAAGGATTTGAGGCTTTACAGAGAAAAACAGAGCAGGTTCCCTTTTCCTTAAAAGCCACTTTGTATTTCTATTCTATCTTTAAAACCCCCCGGAGGGTGGGATTCAGAGCAGGCCTGGGAGACAACCTGCCGGCTAAGGGCCCAGCTGGGGGCGGCTCCGAACAGCGGTCAGACAGAATCTCTTAAACCAAGCCTGTCTGCTTCCCACATCTCCCCATGCCTGTCTGTCCCCCACATTTCAAAACTCAGCTTAAGGGACCTTTGTGTAGAGTTCTCACTGCACACCCCTTTAGAGACTCAGAAGTCTTTGTTTTGTGCCCTATTTCAGCATTTTGCTTGCTGGTATTCCCAAAGACCAGCACCATGCCTGGCACGTACTTGGTGTTACAAATGTTGGATGAATGAGAGTGATAGGCTAGACAAGTGGGTGTTTGAGAAGAAATGGAAGAGGAAAAGCCAAGATTGACAAGATTTCTCAATAAGTAACCCCTCTTCCTGATAGAGACAGCACCTGCATCTGAAGAGGAAGAAGAGTAGCAGCTCCCAGGTGTTTGGACTGGCTCCACCCCATTTCAGGACTGGAAAGCAGTTGGGTTATTACTGGTGATCTGGGTTACATGTTCAGGCAAGATCCTAGAGGTTCTTCTATTTACAGGAGCCATTTTCCAGGAGAAAGACAGGCATAAAGAGAGATGACGTCCTTCGAAGAACAGCACGCTCAGTACTGCAGTGGAGTGGGGGCAGGAGAGAAACAAACCTCTGGTCACTGAATGACTCACCAAAGTTAGGAGGGACCTGTCTGCAAAGTTTCAAGAGGAAAGGCTCTCAGGAGCTCATCTGCTAATCACTCACCTGGCCATGTGAAGGGAAGTGTCGAAAAGTGAAAAGAAATCTCAGGCCAAAGGTCCATGTATGGAGAAGTTATTCTGAGCAAGGAGTTAGTCAACAGAAAGGATTTAGCAGCTCAAATTAAATAGAACAATAGATTCTACAAAGGAGACTTGGGGAAGCAAAAGGCAAAATATCAGGACCATATTTTAAATGGAAAAAGGTAAACTTTAATTAGCTCCAAACAGTAAAAATAAGTCTTTA
The DNA here is from genome assembly GCF_987537825.1 of Furipterus horrens. Classification (NCBI taxonomy): domain Eukaryota; kingdom Metazoa; phylum Chordata; class Mammalia; order Chiroptera; family Furipteridae; genus Furipterus; species Furipterus horrens. Next base: position 53,913,117 of record NW_028327181.1, on the reverse strand, counting down.
ACCAATTAGAAATAAGATAAGTAAACATAAGACAAACAGTCTTCTACAAGATAAAGTCTCATATTAAAACGGAAAACCAGTTTGCTCAGGAAGCTCATATTTCCTGTCCACTTTGTTTGCTTGGAAAACACAGTAGAGCAGACCATCTGGGATTATTAATTCTGGGGTAAAAATGTAGAACCTGGGTAAACAAAGATTAGCACCAAAATAACAATAATAAAGAGGCAGGAACTAAAAAAGAAACCAAGTTTCAATAAATTTAAAGGAATAGCATTCTGGACAAAATTCAGAAGAAGATTCTAGGGGCAAACCTATTCTGCCATCGGTTAACTTTTTGAACGATAGAGTCCTGGGAGGGCTCTTGCTCTTTTTTCATGTTTTTTTTTTTTTTTAAATTAATATTTAGAGAGAGAGGAAGAGGGAGAGAGAGAGGGAGGGAGGAATGCAGAGAGAGAGAGAGAGAGGGAAAGAGAAAGAGAGACAGAGACAGACAGACCTCGATTGGTGGCCTCCTCTATGCACCCTGATCAGGGATTGAAACCACAACCTTTCGGTGTATGGGAAGATGCTTCAACCAACTGAGTCACCTGGCCAGGGCAGGGCTCCTGTTCTTTCATATTTAAAAGTATCTCAGGTTTCAGATCTATTTCTGTAAAACTTCCACAAAACAAATGGAAAGATGTATAAATCACATATTTAAAGACACTCCCCTCCCCTCCAAACCTTCTCCCTTAAATTTTACAGCCCAAAGCCACTGAATCTGAAAAGGTTCATGTTAAGTGTGCAGAGGTAATTGACCCATGCAGTGATTAAACCTGGCCGTGGCAAATTGTGGGAGTCAGGCAGGCATGGTTTGAAAGACTTTGACGACCGCTGTGTGGAGCCCGCCCAAAAACGGGAACTTGGGTCTTAACCAGCAGGTTTCTTATCTTTCATGCTTGCGCTGAATCCCACCCTCCGGGGGATTTAAAAGATAGAATAGAAATACAAAGGGGCTTTTAAAGAAAAGGGAACCTGCTGTTTTTCTCTGAATAGCCTCAAATCCTTGTCAGTAGAATGTGAAAAACAGAACAATTAAGTAAGAGGACATGCTTTTGACCTTGTGTAAAATACCTGGATGTTTCAACCCTGTATTGATCTGCATTTCCCTTTCACTCCCTACCATTTGGGGAAGGGCTGCATATTTTCCTTATGCATTTCTGCGTGTGGAAAGTAAATAAAAACCCTGGCTAATAAAGAAATAAAAAAGAAATGGGGGTGATTTTCCACAGAGAAAACCCCACTCCCTTCCGTCCTCAGATGGTGAGTGTCTGAATAGTTTCTTCATTCATTCCGAGGGACCCAGAGTCTCTTACAGCAAATCATGATTTAATGGTCTGTTGCACCACTGCCCAGAAAGCATGCAAAATATTTTGGAAGCAAGAGTGTAAGTCTGAGCTTCTTAGGTGCCTCCTCCTCCCCCTCTCGGTGCTAACTGACATTCCAATGCTTAGCCTCCAAAAACCACTGGAAATAGAATCTCAGAAATATCAGAAGAAAATATTCCTTCTTCTCTTAAGAGCTTCAGAAAAGTAGGTTCTACTCCACAACATACAGCTAGTTCTGATGATGTGATTAATGGAGAACATTCACTAAAGCATCGATCTTTGAGTCTCCCACCTTCTCTCACCTTCCTGGAAGTGGGGACATGAGCCCTGATGAGGGGCTCAGGCATTGCGGTTCTAGGAGAAACAGGAAGCACAAAAGTACAAGAGGACAGTTTCCACACTACATAGAGTTATTTCTGGAAGTGAATTTTAATATGAGCTGTTCAATCGTCTCATTTTTTGATGAGGAAATCAAGTCCTGAAAAGAGTAAGCGACATGGCAGGGCTCAGATTAACTGATAGCCTGTGTTTCTTTCCACCACTCACAGAAAACAAGGAGAAGTCAGAGGCGGATTTAATGGCAGGCACCCTGGACGCGTGCGCTGGGCCCCATCTTCTGAAGGGCCCCGCAAGTTTACAACTTGTACGTAATTAAAATTGCACATATGAAACCAGACTTGGTGTCATTAGAAAAAGGTGTAAAGTTGGGGTTTTGCGGGGCCCTTCAGAAGTCGGGGCCCAAGGTGCGCATCCACTGTTAAATCTGCCTCTGAATTCATGTGCCTAGACCTGAGGCCCAAATGCCAAAGTTGCAAAGGTAGTTGGGACAAATTATGTCCCAACTGGAGTTCAGGTTTCGAGTCAGGTTTAAGTCATTATCCTGTGAGCAATAGGAGCCACTGGAGATTCCTGAGCAAGGACGGTGGTTACAAGCACTGATCTTCGACTCAGACTTAGATTTGAATCTGGGGCTAGTTAGTAACCTTTCTGAGCATCATTTCCTTCTCTAGAAAAAAGGGACATTGATTCCTTAAATTACTTCACCTGTTTAAATTCATTTCTTCAGCTTCACACCACTTAGTACAATTGTAGGGATTAAATAGCCTTATGGATTTAAAGCACATAGCACTGCATAAAAATCTGCATTCAATAGTGTTAACTATTATTCTAAGCAGAAGTTTACTTCCAGAAGATTTATAGGCAGATTTTTTCCCTAGTGAAGCAAGGTAACAAGGACCTGACATGGTAGAATGACGAGATATAATAGATTTAAGAGACATTTCTGAGTTAGTGTATCAGTTATCTATTGCTGCATAACAAACCGCCCCCACACTTAGTAGTTTAAAACAACAATCATTTATTTTTCACATGAGTCTGCAATTCGGCCAGGGCTTATCTGTAGCCCATACAGCATCACCTGGCTGTTGGCCAACAGCTTAGCGAGGGCTGAGGGCTTGGGGCCTTGGTTCCTCTCCATGGGGACCTCTTCACAGGCTGTGTTGGGTTCCTCAGAGCATGGTAGGGGGTTCCAAGAGTGGGCATTCCAAGGCTGCGAGGTGGTATATTTGTGATTTAGGCGCAGGAGATAAATATCATTATTTCTCCTGTACTCTGTTGCTCAAGGCAGGAACAAAAGTCTAGCTAGGTTCAAGGATCGGCAACTAAAAACCCCATCTCCTGATGCAATTGCAGAAGAACATGTGTTAGAGATATAGGGTACATCCATGTCTGACAAATGTAACCTGCCACTGGTAAGTATGATATGATTCAGTAACTGATTGACTATGGACAGTGAGGAAAAATGAGGCATTGAGGATGCCTGAGGTTTCTGGCTTGGGTGACTCAATGGTTTCATTCATAAAATTGGGAAATTCAGAAGTAAGTGTATTGTTAAAGTATTTAAACAGAGAGGCCATTAGATTCAGGTGGTTCTAATGCCATGGGAGCCTACCTAAGCAAACCAAAACCTAAGCCAGAGTCAACAAACTCGAACCCGAGAAAGTAAAATGTTAAGAACAACCAATCACGAATACTCACTAGTCTTTCCAATCGAGTAATTTCCTAGCATTGCTTCCACGGCTTCTCTATAACTCGTGCCCCTAGCTACTGTCAGTGGAGCGCTTCTGACCACTTTCAGTTTGGCACCGCCCAATCTGAAGCAATATTTGCTCAAATAAACTCTCCAAAACTTTTAATGTGCTTCAGTTTGCCTTTTAAGAGTATGTCTGGGATTATTATTGGTACTTAGAAGTCCATAACTTTACAAGGCTGGGGCTTGGGAGAGGGTTAAGGGAGTCTTTCACAAAAAAAAGTCTTTTAGTTGAAACAGACTAGAAGTGGTTAAGGCTGAGAAAGGGGAAAAAAAAGTTCTTGTAAAATATTCTCTCAGTAGAGGGAGGAGGGAGTAGCAGTGAGAGAGGAATGACCGAGTGGCCGTAAGTAGAAGAAAAACACTAAAGTTCAGTTTCATGGAAACCAAAAAGGAGGTGAGGCGGGGGTTGAAGTGCATTAAATGCCACCAAGAAGTCAAGCTCAATTAGGACTGAGAAAAGGCCATTGGGCCATTGTGCTTGGCAAGTGGGGGTGCACTGCCAACCTTTCAGAGAGCAACGCACAGAATGTACCATCTAGCACTTGTGTAGGGTTTTGTAGTTTTTAAGACACTTTGACACATGGAATGGAATGTCCTGCTAGGACATAAACTTATAATTTTTTTCTCTATTACTAGCAGAAGCAAATGGATTAAACACTTAAATGTAAGACCTGGGATGATAAAACCCTGAGAAGAAAACATAGGAGGAAAGCTTCACGACTTAGGTCTTGGCAATGATTTCTTGGGTATGACACCAAAAGCACAGATAACAAAAGCAAAAACAGACAAGCAAGACTACATCAAACTAAAAAGCTTCTTCACAGCAAAGGAAACAATGAACAGAGTGAAAAGGCAACCTATGGAATGGGAGAAATATTTACAAACCATATATTTGATAAAGTATTTGATAAAGGAGTTAATATCCAAAATATATAAAGAACTTCTTCAACTAAATAGCAAAACAAAACAAAACAAACAAAATAAAAAACAAACAGACCAATTAAAAATGGACAAAGGACTTGAGTGAACATTTTTCAACATCACTAGCCATCAGGGAAATGCAAATTAAACCACAATGAGATATCACCCCACACCTGTTAGGAATGCTATTATCAAAAACAAATGAACAGACAAAGATAACAGTGTTGGCAAGGATGTGGAGAAATTGGAACCTGGTCACACTGTTGGTGGGAATGTAAAAGGATGCAGCTGCTATTGAAAACAGCCTGGATGTTCCTCAAAAAAATTAACAATAAAATCCAGCAATCTTACTTCTATATATTTATCCCCCCCCAAAAAAGAAATCAGGATCTAGAAAGATATTTGCATATCCATGTTCAATGTTCACTGCAGCATTATTCACAATAGCCAAGATGTGGAAACAACCTAAGTGTCCATTGAAAAATGAATGATAAAGAAAATATGTTACATACCTATAATGAAATATTATTCAGCCTTTAAAAAGGAACTCCTGCCATATGGATGAACCTTGAGGACATGATGTTAAAGAAGTAAGTCAGTCACTGAATGACAAGTGCTGCATGATTCCACTTATCTGAGGTACATAAAATAGTCAAACACATAAAAGCGGAGAGTAGAAGGGTGGTTGCCAGGTGCTGGGTGGAAGGGAAAATGAGGAGTTGTAATTCAATGGGTATAAAGTTTCAGTTATGCAAGATGTTTAAATTCGAGAGCTCTACATTTTCCTAGTAGTTAAAAATATTGGATTGCATACTTAAAAATTGTTAAGAGGGTGGTTCTTATATTGTGTTCTTATGATAGTTAAAAAAAGAAGCAGAAATGTGTTTGAAGACCAGAGTAGTTCTTTCCACTGCATTCCTGGACCCTGGGAGCAGATGGAGAACTGCCAGCAGTGCACTCAACCTTGAAGGACTGACCATGTCCTAACCCAGGGCTCTGGGGCTGGAATGCAGCTGTGCCTGCGAACAGGCAGAGAGGGACTGTGGCCCAAGGGAACTGCACTGAACATTGTGCAGTGGCAGAAGCCAGGATGGTGGACCTAGGCCAGCCTGGACCCAGATAAGACTTGCCCAGTTTGGCTGCTGTGCTGCCAGCTCTTTCTTGTTTTCTGGAGGAAAGGGCTTGGCTGATCATTCTTTGTAGAGATGGAACTCTGTGAGAGCTCCTTCAACTAAAGGGGAAAGTGCCCTCTCCCCATGCGCATAAATACCTTCTCTAATAAATCTCATCACAGCTCTGTGAAGTTTGGTTTATTAGTGTTCCCACTTCACAGATGAGCTTGGAGTTCAAAGAACTTGTTCAAGGTTGCATATCTAGTTTATAAGCAGAGGCAGAGATTGAGCTTCATGTAACAAAATTGTACATAATCCTCACTTCTCTCAAGTAAAATCTTGTTTAGCTACCTCTCCATTTACTTTTCCTAGTAAAACTGAGTTCCATGGGCCTCATGGCAGAATTCTAGAGGTCAACCTAACAAAAAAATATGTGTTCATAATTAACAAAAGGAGTCTCAGAAAGATGTGGCAATATTCCTTGTCTCCTGCAAGTGTGGAGGGAGACACACTATTCTGTAACATAAAACTAAGCCAAATAATCTAGAGGACAAGGCATTAAAATAAGATGTTTTTCAAGAATGTCAATATGCTTATCCTGTGCAAAATGGAGATTAATATGCTTTTTACTAGTATAAATTTCTTCTGTTTTCTCTTAAAATAAATCTGCCCTTGCAAGTGTTATTGAACACAGGAGTTTTGTAAGTCTTCTAAGACTTTAGAAATTGTTGTCATGTCTCATAAAAATTTCCTCTTAAAAAGTCATTCTGATTAGCTGCTGTTATGAGTTGAACTATGACATTCCCAACGATGTTGAAGTCCTACTCCCAGTACCTGAGAATGTGACCTTATTTGAAAAAAGGGTCTTTGTAGATGACCAAATTAAAATGAGGTTATTAGGATGGGCCTTAATCCAATGTGATGGGGCCCTTATATGAAGGCGACATTTGGACACAGGACAGACGTGCACAGAGGGAAGACAATGTGAAAACACAGAGAGAATGTCATTTATAAGTCAAGGAGCACCTAAGGCTACCAGAAGCTAGGACAGAGGCATGGAACATATTCTACACAGCCTTCAGGAGGAACCAGCTCTACTGACAGACATTTTGAGCTTAGACTTCTGGCCTCCAGAACTGTGAGACAATACATTTCTGTGGTTGGAGCCATCTGGTTTGTTAGGGCAGTCCTAGAAAACTAATACAGCTGCCCTGAAAATAATGTAGCAGTGACAATATCTCTTTATCAGTAAGACTGGTTAAATCAAGACAGAATTGCAGGGCACTTTTCTCCCATGTGTGTGACAGAAAATATGAACTCTCAAATCACTTGAGTCTGTTTCATTTAAATTGCCAGCCCAGATCTGATTAGAAGTCTGGTGCTCTTCCACCACATCACAGCTGCACATAAACACAACACGAAGCATAATAACTACCCATTTCTTTTCCTTCTATGGTTAGCCTTTGCTGGTTTTCTATTGGTTGCTCTTTTCATCATTAATTTGTAAGTAAGTGCTCTTTTTAAAATTAGATACCTCACATTTTAGATGTTGCAAATATTTTCTCCCTTTTATTTATCTTTCGCTTTTTAAAGAGGTATTATTTTCCATAGATAAATTTTGATGTAACTAAGTATATTAACCTTTTATTTTATGACTGTTGAATTTCATGTATTACTTCCAAGATCAATTTTTTTCCAATGTTTTTACGTGTTTGGTTTTTAAGTTTAGGGATCACACTTGATATTTTTTCCAGATGGATAGCTAAATGACCCAGCACCACTAATTGACTACAGTGCCTCCCACTGATGTGAAATGTCACTTGTATCATAAATTCCTAAAGATATTTGGGTCTGTTTCTGGTCTTTATTCACATTCTGACTTCACTTACCTTTGTTTAGTAATAGGGCACAGAAACACATATGCACATATTTTGAGGGGCCCAGATGCTGGCCAACTAAAGAATGCAAGCATGGGCTACCTTCTGGAGTTGCCACTTAGCTCTAAGCTCTAGTTATTTGCTGCCATGTAGAAATGTGGGCCTAATGTGGCTGAATCTTTCTAGTTTTCAAGAGGTACTAGACATCCAGATTCTTATTTATTTTTTATTTAAAAAAATTTTTTTTGAAGATTTTATTTATTTTTAGAGAGAGGGGAAGGGGAGAAAGATAGAAACATCATGTATGATTGCCTCTCACACACCCTCAACTAGGGACCTGGCCTGCAACCCAGGCATGTGCCCTGACTGGGAATCAAGCCAGTGACCCTTTGGTTCACAGGCCTGCACTCAGTCCACTGAGCCACATCGACCAGGGCTAGATATCCAGATTTTGACATGAAAGCTACAGCTTTGGAAGGGCTGGCAATTAGTTTTTTAAATTTAAAAAATTACATGGACAAAGTATATTTGCATGCTGAAAGCAGCCAGTGGTAACCTCTGTTCCAGATGCAATGTTGAAATGTGATCATGCAGAGTAAGGCTGGACTGGATCTAGGTGTTCACCTCCAACTTTCATCCACTGCCAGCATTAAGGAGAGAGGCAGAGTGATGCAGCAGTTCCGGAAACCAAGGTTATTTGTAGCCACCCCCGGGGAGACAGTAGTGTTGTCCTTTTTCACCTCTCACCCACATGAGTTCCTGCTGTTGTTCTCAGCTTTGCCCAGCAACCAGGAGGTAGTAGGTCAGCGTGGGGGAAGGGATGGTTGCATTAGTCAAGCTGGGCCTCCGGGAGCCTGCTAGGCTGAACAACAAAGGAGGAATGTAAAGTGAAGTGCTGGCCAAAGATAAAGCAAGATTCTGGCCCTCCTAAACAAGCTGGAAAGTGATGTCACCTCCTTTCTAATAACGCAACCTCCCTGGATAGCCAACTTACCACTGTTTAATGGCACTGGACTGAAGACCCCAACTCTCATATGGAAGACAGGATCTGCTTGCAGCAAGGACAACTCATGGGGTAGAGCTCAGTGCTTACAGAGAAAGCCCCTTCACATACTTGACCTCACTGTCTCTCACGACAACCCTGTGAGTTAGGCACAGAGAAGAGGAAACCAGCACTAAGGGGCAATTAGAATGGTTTTTAGATGACTCTGGGATGTGCAGAAAGATGTATGCGAGAATGGAGAACTGCAGAACCTTTCTTCCGTGTTCATCTCTGCAGAATCATTTATTCACTCAACAAACCCTTACTGAACACCTTCAATGGGCACGGCATTCTTCTTGGCTTTTGACTTAGAGCAGTACATGGATCCTGTGCCTTATTTTTCCCTTTGGCTGGGTAGGATATCCTCACTGAACGATGACCTAGACTGACCCTTGCTTTATTCCTCTCTGCTGGTTGGAGCAATGAACACAAGCCAACTTTTGTATTTTGCTCCAGAGTATTGGTCACTTCCTGGAATGCACTGATTCGTTCCAGGATTACAACATGCTTTTCTATGCTTGAAGCATAAGCAATGGGTCAACTCAGGCCAAATCCCAGCCATGTCTTAATTCTGACCTACTTTTAAAATGCTTCAGGCAGGTCACACAATTCCTGAGAGCAGGGATGGCATCTAGTTTCTCTTGAAGGAGGAAATAGAGCTCAGCTGGTGAGGTGGCCTGTGTCTAGGGCATGGTAGGTCAACCTCTTTTCTTCTTAATACTTGTCCACCAACATCGTTTCCTCTAATGCCCCCATCTTTTGGGGTATCTGAGGAGCAGGACTAAGCAAGGGAAGAAATATGTAGTAGATATATGTAGGGCAGCCCACCAGCTCTATACGTTTAAGATCCCATTAGTTCATGTTCTGCAGGCAAACATATTCTTCCAGTGACTGTAGTCGGTATAACTGTGTCCCCCAAAAAGACATGTTCAAGTCTGAACCAAAGTACCTATGAATGTGACCTTACTTGGAAAAAGGGCCTTCACAGATGTGATTGTTGGGATGTCAAAATAAGATTACACTCACAGGGTGGGCCCTAAATCCCATGACATGGATTTGGTGTCCCATGGTGTCTTTATAAGACAGACAAGAAAACACACTACTCACTGGAGCACACTGCTTTGCACTTTTAGTCAACTGGTCCAAGTGTACACAACCTGCAGAGCAATGGCTGAGCCTTCTACCTCGCTGTACCCCCTCGCAGGGCAGAGGCGTATAGAACCAAGACAAAATGTGTTCAAAGGACATTTGTCACACACTTTGCTACCAGGGGTAGTAGCGAGGCAGTGCAGATATGGCAGTCTAGGCTTGGGAATTCAGTGTTTAACGACCATTTACTGTGTGGCTAACTTGGGCCACGTCACTGAGGCTTCAGGTTCCTCAACGATAAAGCGGGGAGAACACCAGACTCCATCACAATGGGTTGTCATGATGACTCAGCGATTGCGCAGCGTTCCTGCACCTCCCACCGCACAGAAACTCGCGCTTATTCCTGAGGTCCTGGTTGTTCTTTGCCGCGGACTTGGCTCCCACTGTGCCCCCCGCCCGCTCCAAACACCGGGGTGCCTATGGGTGCGTATTCTGCCTCTCCTGGGCTCCGAGTAGGGTCTCCACCAGAGTCCAGAGTCCTGCCCAGCATGGAGGCTGCTCCGTGCTTTGCGGAAGCGGCAGTTAGCGACACGGGCCCACACAGGTGTGAACAGGCTACCTATTTCCCTACGTTGTAAAAGACTTTGTAATGTCGTCTCCTGCCTGGAGAGAAAACTACATTCCAGGCTCTGGATGTTTCTTAGAGTAAGGGCAGGGCACATGTATTGTCAACATTGTACAGTTTTACTCAATGCTTTGAGAACCTGCATTTTAGATGACCCATTTGTATTTCAGATTGCAATCTTAAGACTTTAGTTCTGGTAAGTTTTGGCCTAATGGCACTCTCCCAGAACCATACATGATAGTAGAGGGTCCTAGGGTGGCCCACAGAAGCTGAAGCTTCTCAGTATGAACTAGAAGCTGTGGTCTAGATGCTACTGGGAAGTCACAGCAGCTCCTCTATTCTAAGACTTTATACAAAGGTAATATAAAACATTTATACAAATATTTTTTTTTAAATATGCTATGTTCACATAAGAAGGTAGTAAGACAGGTATGAGGGGCAGTGTTTCCAACTAGCTCTTCATCTAGGCCTTCTTCTCAATGAGTCACGACCCTACCTCCCAATGCTGCTGCCTGCAGTTAAAAAAACAAATGAACAATAACACTGTCCTGATTTCAGAAACTGTTAGAAAGCCACAGCTCTGGCCAGTGTGGCTTAGTCGGTTGGTGTGTTATCCTGGAACTGGAAGGTTCTGGGTTTGATCCCCAATCTGGGTGCATACAGGAGGCAACCAATCCATGTTTCTCCCCTTTCCTCTCTAAAAGCTAAAAAAAAAAAAAAAAAAGAAAAATAAAAGGCCACAGAGTAGGGGTGTCTTGTTCAGACAATAAACATCCCCTAAACTTGCCTGAAACTGACCAAATGGAAATTAAGTCGTACCCCAAATCACTGTTTGTAAAACAAAGGCTCTTCATTTCAAGTTTTTAATGAAAGTTGTATAGAAGATTACATTATTCCTGCATCTTCTCAATTGTTTCTTCCTTGTATTTGCCCTTTTCCTTTCCTACTTGGCGAGACTTGGCTTTACGTTCAAGGATCTTTTTGCGGTCTTTGTCCAGTTTTAGTCTGGTAATAACCACCTGTAGAAAAAGAAAAAAGCTTCTAAACATTAATAATTAACACATGGGAAGGCTCAACATTCAATCGCATTTTCCAAACCTAGGTAATAAACATCTAAACATGAAATGATTAACTCAAGAAGCAGAAATCATTCTTTAGCTCCCAAATCAAACCCATCAAACATTCACTAATGCTCTACCAACAAAGCAGCGTTGTGTTGTCAGTGGTTTTTCCTCACATCCTCTTCTGTGCTTTATTAGAAAATCTTTTTCTATTGAAAAATATACAAACTATTCCATTCCTCTCATCCTAGTTTGATATGCTAAGTCACATTTTTGTTTTTATACTAACTTTAGAATCATAAGATTGGAAAGCCTCCTTTCCTTCAACCTGCAAAACCTTTAGTGAAGTCACAGTACAGATCTTGTGTTAACTAATCGCTAAAGACACCTGGACTATGATAAATTTTAAGTCTTAGAAATAAAGGTGAGGCAAGGGGAAGAGAGTACTTACTGACAGTTCTGGAAATATGGCATGGGGACTAAGAGAATCTCTGCCATAGTGGACTTATTCTAAAACAGTATGGGGAGATGGAATGATGAAGAACAGGGGCTAAATCATCCAGGCGAATAAGGCGAGGCACTACCGACAGGGCTACATTAGAACAAGGCATCAGTATAAGGGATAGAAGAAAAGTCATCTGGGTAGAAGCAGCCTGAAGAGAACATTAAGTACAAAAGTCCAGAGGCAGTAGAACTGGGAACAGAATTTGCAATTCTATCAAGTTGTCAGGTCATCCTGCGAACCAGTGGATACTCTGAACAACGTGGATGTCTGAACAGCAAGGGAGGCCAACAGACGCATGGAGAATGGACGATGGCATGAAGTCGCCGGTGAGGGGAGATCAGGCAAGCTCTTACAGGCTGCTCTGATGGTTAATAAGCAGACAGGATTCTGTGTATAATGAGAAAGCAGTCAACAAGTCTTACTGAGTGATGTGGGGCATATAATAATTTTTTAAAAAATGACATTTTGGCCTGAGCAATCAGGAGCATAGAGCTGCTATACACTGTGATGGTGGCAAACTATGAGAGGTTTCAAGGAGAAAACCAGGAGTTTGAATGTGTCAGGTTTGAAATAACAGTTAAGAGATACAAAAATAGACTGGATTGGAGGTCTAGGTTGGAGTCATCTGCTTCTAGACATCTGTAGGTCTTAACACTGGAATAATTCCAGAGACTATGACTACCAAGCCAAAAACCGAGGCAAAGTATCATGATGCTTGTAAACCAGGGGTAAAGAACATGTGGCAAAATGTTAATAGTGAACTGTAGGTGAAAGATATGCAGGCGATTTACTGCACTAGTCTTCTGACTTTTCCGTAGTATGAAAATTAGATTAACGGTGCCTATTTAAAGTCATTAAAAAACAACACTTCAGTATTTGAACACTCACCATGTGCATTACCTTATTTATTTAAAAAGATTTCATTTATTCATTTTTAGAGAGAGGAAGAGAAACACCGGTCAGTTGCTTCTCACGTGTGCTCTGACCAGGAACCAAACCCACAACCCAGGCATGTGCTTACTGGGGAAATCAACCAGCAACCTCTCACTTTGCAGGACGCCGCCCAACCAACTGTGCCACACCAATCAGGGCCCATTACTTTTTATAAAAAGATCCCTCCTATTTTTTAAAAATTAGGAGAGAAATTAGAGACAGCAATATTGGAGAATTCACATTAAAGTCCAAGACACAGGTACCTACTACTGAAATCAGATCAAACTTCCTATCTTGGGATCTAGTCTCTGAGCTTCAGACTCACCCCATCAGTAAAGGGCTTAGCACCTACACTTTGCAGGGTTGTGAAGGTGCTTTACTGCTCACTCAGTTTTGTTTAATACACAAAAGCAAACCAGGTAGAAGCTCCATTCCATCTAAAAAATTATCCCATTTCCTAGATTTTAATATCTGTTCATGTTAGACTGTTGACCGATCAATCACCTTACTAATAGCTTTCGAGGAAAAAGTACTTTAAATGTACATATAGAATGCCTGTTAAAGACACCTTGATTTCATACAAATTTTAAGTGTTATCAGAATACTCAAGTCACAGTATTTGCTTTAAGACTGGCTTCCAGCATAACTAATATCTATTTCTGTAAACAAGCAATCACATTTGACAATTGTTTTCATTTCGTTCTCCCCTCTCGATATTCTCTAAACCACCTACCTTGCTGGGGTGAATGCCCACGTGAACAGTTGTACCATTAGCTTTTTCCCGTTGTACTCGTTCAATGTAGATGACATATTTCTTTCTGTAAACCTGGACTACTTTGCCAATCTGCTGCCCTTTGTAATGTCCTCGTACAACCTAAACGCAAATTCAAAAATAACAAGAACTACTTAGATTAAAAAAAGGATTAACCTTATAAATCAGGAAAACTGAATCTTGTAAACACCATTCACTGTTAAATCTATAGAACACCTTTCAATTTTGAAAGATTTAATTGTTAATGAAAATGGGCCAATAATTCTACCTCTGGCTTTAATTAATCTGCAATAAACCAGGCCCCCATAGAAATCTACAGTGCACCCTTACAACTACGGGTCACCAGCAGTGGTGGGTTTGTTAAAAGCCCCTGGCTTTTTGCAGCAAGCGGAAAACAAGGAAATTGTTACTCCATCTCAAAGAGAGCAACAGGCCACAAGCATTTAATTCACAACCCATTTAAGTGTCCAACCTAGTGCCCAAGAGTGGGCTGTAGCAAATATGGAAGAGACTACTTCTTTCCCGAAGGGTGACTGATAGTTTTCTACTCAGGAATCCCAGTGATCCGCAGCTTGTCCGGAGGCAACCCAAAATACTTCTGGACAGATGTTTCTTTCCAGTTGCAGATTTTCTTACATTAAGAAATCCTGAAAGCACATTAGACTACCTCCCACATCTAATGGCAATTTTAGTACCAGCAGAGCAACAACCAATGGGTGTTCTCAATCAATACCACTAACTGGGAAGTGGTTTGACTTACTTAAATGGGTGCTAGCCTCATGAAATATTATTGGTGATATGCAAGCCACTTTAGAGACTGCTTGAATCCTTGCTGCAGATTACAGCTAAGAAACATTTTTAGAAATTTTCACTTATATAGATTTGACAAGTTGTTTTCAGGTAAACTCAGACAATCACATGAAACCATATTTGCTAGAATTCTGTACCTGGAGTCTTAAAAAAAATTATTACATTTATCGGGGTGATGTGTATCTGGATTTTAATTCCGATTGTTTACTGGTCCTCAAATGCCTTTTCAATGACCAAACATTCCTAGAAAAAGATGAATCCGAAGTAATGTTCTGTTTCTGACCTATCGTTCTTGTTCTTCTATTTTAATTACAGCTGCTTCTGATGCTTGGGGTAACTGATTTTCACCTTTTGCCAAAGAGTAAAAGTGAAGCATACTTTTCCTTATTTTTCAGTCCCTGGCTCAACTTTTAACCCTGTTCTGGGAGCAACTGTCTCAGATGTATCACTCTCAGAATGCAATCCCCTTTCTACGCCAAGTGTGCAGGGTATTACCAAGGTGACCTGCACACGATACATACCTGAACTTCATCATCCTTTCGGATGGGCATGGATCGAACATTGTACTTCTGTCTCAGCTCTTTGGAAAGAGGAGAAGACATAATCTTCCTGCGAATGTGGGAAGGTGCATTGAAATGCCTTTTACGGTTCTTGCTCCGGTCGGAAGTCACAAAGGGATTGAACTTCATTTTGACTAAATAAAAAGTTAAAACAAGGAGTAAACGACCAAAATCCCTTTCCAAACTAGTATGAGCAACAATTTCATCTTGAAAGTTTAGAATGCTCACAGAAACTGCCGTGTTAACGCCCATCAAAAACTACTTGAACTCAATGGCTTATAAACTGAAGTTGGACGTTCTAAATATTTTGCTTTACTTGGATACTTTGAACATTTGTTTATGCAATAAGATACTTTCCATCAGTAACACAATTATTTTAGTTATTCCATTTTTTGTTTACACGGTCCTAACTTCTAGGACAGAGCAGACCGACAACCCAGTTCTTCAAATTAACATCACGTTTTAGAGACCAAGCAACGTTAACCTAATACAAACTGGCGTGTGATCACATTTAGCCTCCTCCGAAATGAATCAGACCACCGACTCCGAACCTGGAAAAGCTGCACAGATCCCAGGTCCAAATAAACTTCCAGTGGGCGAGCGCGGTTTGGAAGTTCCGTGGCTTTACCAAAAGCAGTGTCGAGGTCATTCTTTATAAGCTACACTGCCCAACTCTGATTACAGATCCACAAACCCCCAACCCTCCAGCTCCCGTTTCCGAGTCTTCAAATCCTCTTCTCCCTTCCTCAGCAGACGGCCCTTCAGCTACTGGGGAAACAGGTTAAGACCACCTTGGCCCCCTCCCCTGGCTGCTACTCCGCCGCTGGAAGAGTATAGGGACCCTCGAGGTCAAGAGCCACCGTGCGGATGAACGGATGGCTGCGGATTACACACGCTCTCCCAGCAAATTCTCACCCGCTGGCGCCTCAGCGATGGCCGCAAAAGGGAAGAGAGCCACAGCCTTTTTCCGGTTCTGTAAGTTTACGAGAGGTCTCGCGAGATCGATTTCTCAAGCGAGAGAGGTGCAGAGTTTGAATGAGAAGAGGAAACTGAAAAAAATTGGTGACTAGTGTCACCTCACGGCTAGGAGGGGAACTGCAAAGGACTGCAAAACGCCCTTCTCCGGGCTTGGTTCCTTCCTTCGGAGCTCTAGGTTCTGCAGCTGCGTCCTCTGGGAAGAGTCGTCCCCGGGCGAGTGACGGGGACTGCTCGGGGACTGCTCAGGGTCTGACTGCCCCGGTGGCTGGTGAGAAAGCGAGCGGCCCAGGGGACCCCTGTCCCTTCACTCCCAAGCGCCCGGGCGCGACACTCCATTTTTCCGGAAAGGGCAGATCCTATATTAGACCGCCAGGTGACGCTGGGACTCTAGGCGGCGGGTCACCTCTGCTGTCTGGACACCACTATCCCCGCCCTGGCCCATGGCGTGGGTGTGTCGAATGTGCTGCCCCTTTAACTAGCTCGGTGCCGGGGCCGCCTGCCGCCCACCAACTATCGCGGGTGCTTGAATGCACCTCCCTGTCCGTCCGAGATTTCGCTCCGGTGGGCGAGGGGCTTTCCGAGGGCTGGAGCTACAGGTCGGTCCCCTCACGCCGCTCAAGTAGGTCAGAACAAGCGTTTCCAGCAAGCTCCCAGATGATGCGGAAGGTACTCGTCCACACTTCGAAGGAGCCGGCGTGAGGAAGCCTTTCCAAGCGGAGAGCTGTGCCCCTTTTTACATTTCACCGTCTGCTGCCGTTCAGTTCAGGATCTGATGGAAGCCGGGCAAAGCCGGGGGCGAGGGTGGGTGCGCTCCTAGAGGCAAATGGGTTGCAGTGCGGGTTGAACTTCACAAGCGTGCCCCGCCGCCCACCTGGTAGGGGCTCGGATTCTATTGAAAGAATAAAACAGGTGTCATACTGAGGCAAGAAGATTTTATATTACATAAGACGCAGCGAGCTTCTGACGGCTAGGGACATTCTTCTACTCACTTGACATTTTTAGATCCTTTAATCCACTAAATAGCCTTGTGATGCTGAACCACAGAGAAGTTAGGGGAACTTCTGCAAGGTTCTACAGAACCCATAGGTTATAGATAAACTCATGCAGGTTGGCTTCCCAGCCCCTTCTGGTAGCTCTATATGGTCCCTATTTGTGGGAACCCATTAGGTCACGTTAAAGAGTGAGAAACCATATCCTTGAGGGCCTAGTGTTGAGTCAGTAAAGAACATGTGTTTTCATGATTTAAAATAGTCAAAGATTTTATTTGTAATTCAAAAATTCAGTGAGAATTCCCTCTGCAGTTTATTTCAACAAATGTTTATGGAGCATCTTTCAGAGCCAGCCCTGAACTGGACACTGGAGCTAAGCAGTGAAATTAGTCAGATTCTGCCTGCAGCAAGTTCATTGTCTAAGATCAGAGATCAACAGTGGAATCAACAAGCACAGGATTCTGGAAAAAGCACTGGCTGAGCCTGGTTGCCCTTGTTGCTTCTTTTCTTGTGCTTCAGGAACAGAAGAGAGCTCTGGGTTCAGGGAGGACTTCTGGGGTAAGGTCACCCTTGACTGAGTTTTGAAGGATGTAGAATGAGCTCCATGAGGCAATGAGAATAGTTTGAGAGAAGGCATGGAGGTGTGAAGCAGCATGACACACTGCCTGCAGGAGCCAGTCCTTCATGGCTGGAGTGTGAGGCGTTCAGAGAGCCGCCCACAGGGCTCTGGTTTGAGCTGAGTTAATCTAATGCTGAGAACCATAGGGAGCTGATGAAGGCTTCCGCCTTCCTACCTTGGCTTCCTTCCTGGTTCTCTTGTTTCTGTCCTTACCAGTTTCCTTAACCCCTGTCTTCTTCAGGTCTCCACTGTCATCTTCCTCTCTTCTCACAAGGCCTTCCATGTTTCTTTAGCATCCCCATAATTTCTGCTGTCACCCTGCCCTCTCAGTCTTCCTTATCGCCTCCCTCCATCTATCACTGAGTCATCAAAATTAACCTTCAGCCCACCATTTGGACAGTGTAACCACTTTGTACAGTATGAAGATTACTGGGGTACAAATTGTACACAAGATGCAAATTACTGGTAGCCTAGTCATAATTTGTTTATCTTTACAAGTGTGTGTTGGGTAGTTTGGCTCTATCCTGCATGATCCTCTGGCCACCTAGCCTGGCTACCCTCTCTTTCCCTCTTCCTTACATTCCTCTTACATAATTTGAAAAAGGTCCTTTTAAACTGACTCTTTTGGGTCTTACCCTGACCAGGTGGCTCAGTTGGTTGGGTGTCATCCCACAAAGTGAAAGGTCACTGGTTTGATTCCCGGTCAGGGCACATGCCTGAGCTGCGGGTTTGATCCCTGGTCAGAACACATATGAGAGGCAACAGATCAGCATTTTTCTCTCACATCAATGTTTCTCTCCCTCTCTCCCTCCCTTCCCTTCTCTTTAAAAATAAATAAAATCTAAAAAACAAAAAGCTGAAGCTGGTCTTTGTGAAGTTCCAAGCCACACCTAAGGAGGAATTATCCAGATTCCTTGTCTACATCCCTGGACTAAACTTTTTCCTAGACACAAAACCATCACACTTATTTGTTTGTTCATTCACCCGTTCGTTCATTCACTCATACGTATTTAAAATATTTATCTAGCTTTTATTCTTTATTAAATTTTATGCCAAGCACTTGGTGTGATCTTACCAAGATCAGAAGGATCTAGCCTCTCATTAAGGAGCACATTGTCTAGGAGGAGATGGACTTGTTAATAAGTACACATAATAAAATGTCTTGGTAAGATGATGGGATGAAGTCAATTAAAAAAAATATTTTTAAAATTTATTTTTAGAGTCGGGAAGGGAGGGAGAAAGAGGTAGAGAAATGTTGTTTGCTTGCCTCTCTAGCTCCCAACTGGGCACCTGGCCCACAATCCAGGCATGTGCCCTGACTGGGAATCGAACCAGCAACCCTTTGGTTTGCGCCACTGAGCCACACCAGTCAGGGCTGGGATGAGGTCAATTCTGACTGAGCTAGGGGGTTGGGAAGTCTTCATAGGTAACTCTGGAACTGTTTCTGGCAAGCTAGGTAGGAGCTTTCCAGGTAGACAAGGTGGGAAGTGTGTTCCAGGTACAGGGAGCTGCTCAAGCAAGGCCCAGAGGCCTGCACCAGCACTGCTTGTTGGAACTGCGCATAGTTTGTGTTGAGGGTTAGTTGCATTCATTTGTATTGGTTAGAGGAGGATAAAGGAAAGTGAGGAATGGTGAGGATGGGACAAGGTTGTTTGTTTTGTACCAGAAAAGAACATTTGCTCTGATAAGGTGATGAAAGAGAGAACTGAAAATAGTAGCAGCACTGTCTGTCTGAAGTCTTCACTGAGGGCAGAGGTCATGAGACTATCTGAAGGCACAGAGGTCTCTAGTGTACATGCCTGGAGCCCACCAGCAATGTAAGGATCGCAGCCCTGGACTGTGCCAATACACGTATATATTAGAGGTAAAGTTTATTGTGATATGTTAAACATTTTAACTTCTGTGGCTGAATTTTTTTTTTTTTTTTTTTTTAAGAAGGGGTTTATTGGGCCATTGCTAGCAAGCAAAAGATCAGGTTCTGGAGCATGAAGTCTAAACTACCAGCAGCGGTGCCAGGTGGAAAAGCCAGCATGCCCACAGCCCTGGAGCTGATGGCTTTTTTAAACATCAGGTAGAGGGGAGAAAGGTGTAAGTTGTTCTGAAAGAATTTACATTGGCTACAGATAAGGTGAAGTGGGGGCAGCAGTCCGAAAAGTTCATATGTGAGCAAGACGTGGAGGCTCTCGGGGTGCAGCGGTGCCTGGTGGAAATAGCCACCTGGAAGTTAATTGGAAGTTCCAGCATACTCTCAGGAATGGAAGCAGTCTTCTGTTGCTTTGCCCTGACACCGATGAACCACTTCCTGTCTCTGCCCTCCACTCTGCTGTAATCTAATTTACGATATCTTAGAATTTCCTCCTTGTCAGATGGGAGGTGGCTATGGTGTTTGGGGGGTGGGGGAGAGGAGAATTAGAGTTTACATTTAACCCCAGGCTTCCACCAGTCTGTCTGTCTATGTGTCTATCTCTCTAATTGTATTTTCCTGTAGTACCTGATCCCAGGGTTGTTGCTTAAAGAAAAAGATTTTGTGTGAGAGAAGGAAGGAAGGGTAGAGAAGAATGAAAACAAACACATTAAATGACGGGGCCCAAGAAATCCATAGGAACACTGAGAATATTAAACTTTTTACCTGTTAAGCATAAGATGTCACACCTCTAACCAGACAAACCAGCCCCACTAAGCCAGTAGCTGACGCTCTGGAACCCAAGGATAATCAGTCTGGCAGCTCTCTGATGTTCTTGGGGCCACCCCTTACCAGGCGATAGGTGTGTACACTGAAGATATCTTTAGCTTCTAATATAATTTTTCAATTTAATTTTTAAATAAGTAATATGTTTACTTGGTTCAAAAATCAAAAAGTGTTCAAGGCAAAGGGAAAATTCTCCCTCATTTCATCATTTTCCTTTTTTCTAAAAGATTTTATTTATTTATTTTTAGAGAGAGGGGAAAGGAAGGAGAAGACACGGGAGACAAACGTCAATCTGTTGCCTCTCTCACACCCGCAAATGGAAACCTGGTCTGAAACCCAGGCCTGTGCCCTGACTGGCAATTGAACTGGTGACCTTTTGGTTCTCAGGCCAGCACTCAATCTACAGAGCCATACCAGCCAAGGCTCATTATTTCCTCATTCCCTTCCACCATTAACCACTATTTTTAGTTTTTTTTGTGTGTATTTTCCCTATTTATGCATAAATATGCAAATATGAATGTAAATTCTTATTTCCCCACTTTCTACACAAATTGTAGTACCTGATACAAGTGTTCCATACCTTGCTTTTTTTCTATCAGCCAATGTATCTTGGAGACTTCCATGTCAGCTCATAGACTTCTTCCTTGTTCTTTTTACAGCTGCACAGTAGTCCCTGCACCTCAAGTTTTACAGCCAGTCCCCACTGATTGGCATGTAGGGTTTCCCCAGTCCTTTGTTATTATGAGCAATGCTGCAGTTATATAACATTATATATATGTTACTGCCGTATATGCAAGTATGTCTGTTGAATACATTTGTAGAACAGAAATTGCTGGGTCAAAGTGGAAATTTTGATAGATAATGTCAAATTTGCCTTCCTAGGGGTTTTTACCAATATACATTCCCATTACCTCTCCTGCTTCCCCTCAGCTCTGTCAGCAGAGTGCGTTTTGAAACTTTCAGGGTTTGACAAACTCATGGGTAAAAGACTAGCTTTTTAAAAAAACTAATAGGTATGCCAGCAGAATTTTAATATGCATTTCCTTCACAGGTGTGTCTGAATAAAGGTTTAAGAGCCATTTGCATTTGTACTTTCAAATTCTCTTTTCCATCTAAAGTGAGTTGTCTTAGAAGTCCAAGCTCAGAGCTTCCCACTAGCATTTAGCAATGTCTCTGGAATCTTTGAGAAAATATATAGCTTTATTTAAAAAATAGCTTTTGACATTCTTTGAAAAACAAAAATAAGTGCCATCTACAAGTCACTGCTGAATAATAAGAAAACACTACAGGCATTTTGAAATTAATTTTTGACAAACAACAGAATATGAAGACTAAAATCAGGTCCCCAGAAATTCATGACATTGTTTAAAGAGGCCTGGCTGAGGTTAAAACAGACTCATTAAGAGTCTTCGTAAATTTAACATTTTTATTCCTATTATAAATATTTTCCCCATGAATCCACCTGTATCCCCCCAAATAGCACCTACGCTTTTCTCTAGTCTTGAAAAGAGCAGAAAGAAATCCGCACGTGCTTCAAATCAACCCTCCCTATGTCCCGAATAGTTTCTGTAGCGTGGATCCCACTCCCTAATGGTTCCCAAATGACAACCACTTCAGGAATCTGGGAACTAGATAAGAGGCAGAGTGTTATTTCTTTCCCCATGGAAAGCAGACTGCCTGCCCAGAGAGGTACAGGTTGTGGAGGGCTCAGCTGTTGGCTCACCTGGATTGCAAACAACCACTTATATGAGAGAATAGCTGGAGGGGTTTTTGCTTGTTTGTTTTTAACTCTCAAATTAATTTAAGATTATGACCCTTGGACTTATGGGCAGAAAATAGTTGTTCCCCAATGACTTGCTCCCTGGTGGTCCTCATCAAGGACCCCAGCACAGTCCAGGGTTGGGCCCCAGGTGAAGAGGCCTCGCCCAGCGGCTGACAGCACCTGGGTTTCAGGAGTCGTTGAGACTTAGTGGCCCTGACAAGCACAGCTGTTTTCTTCCCCACCCTTCCTTACCCAGCCCAGCCTGAGAATCCACCTCAAAACTGGCCCAGCTGGTGTGGCCTCTAATGAGTGGCTGGGTCACGAGGAGGAGGACCTGGACTGGGAGAGAGGTGGGAGCCTCCAGGGGTTAATTTCCCACATAGTTCTCAGCTGATTCAAGTCTCCACCATTAGGCTTCTCCTGGCCTCCCCGCCTTCCAATCTGTCCTTGACAACCCCAAACTTGTAATTTGGACCATTCCTTGGACCTGGAAGGCTTGGGGACAGCTCCGGCTGTGTTTGTGGGTCATTCCGTTGGCTTCGGCTTCTATCAACAGACTCCTGTTGCCCGATGTGGCCTCGGCTCCCCGGGAAGACCCTTTTCTGTTACTTCCCCCAGAAATCCTGGGCCACAGCCTCTGAGATCAGCAACTTCCTTGAGGAAGTACCCTTTCCAGGCTGGCAGTTTGTGGGTGGGGAGGACTCAGGGGTGGGAAGCTACACAATGGCCCAGCTGTGAGGGTCATGGATGGGTTCTGAGGTCCTGGGAAGCACATGTGCTCTCAGCCCCTGTGTGACCCCTTCCGTCTGTGAGAACAAACTAGAGAATTCTGACCCGCAGGAGTCCTGCCATTGGGCCCTCGCCCAGCAGAATTCCTTTTCCCCGCATGGGAACCCCACCAGGCTTCAGGTAGGTCACCTGGCAGATAAGGCTACACTTCAGGGCTGGCAGCCCGACACACAGGAAGGGGCAACCACCCATCTTCTCACCTTGCTCAGTTCTAGCCTGGAGAGCCGGGAGTTTCCATTTCAGTTGGGAGCTCAGGTACTCAGCTGAGCTCTAGCCTCCGAGGTCACCAGCCCCCAGCTTCCCTGTCATGCCTGAACCCCTGCTGGGAGCAAGCAGCTGGAGGTGAGGAGATGCCACCATAGTTTCAGTAGCACCATCTTAATGCCCTCCTTCTGCCCCAGGTCTCCCCTCTGCCCACTCGTCCCTCAGGGCGTGGTTGGTGAGGCCTGCACTGGGGGGCCTCCCAGGCCGTGGCCAGCCCGGTGGGGTGAAGTGGGGCGGTTTCCAGAGTAGCTCTCAGGCCGGGCCTTGCTGGCTGGCTCATGCCTGCTTCCTCACCAGCAGCACCCAGGGCAAGATAGCAGCCACCACAGCCACCACAGCGATGAGGGTGATGAGAAGCAGGGCCCGAGAGCGGCAGCAGAATGACCGGGTGGAGCTGGGCACTGGGGACGCCTCTGAGAACTCTGCCAGGCTGCGCCTCGGCAGGACACTGTCCTGCTCCCCCAGGGGCATCCCATGGCGGCTGATGATGAAGATCTGAGGCTCCCGGGGCAGGCTGGGCAGTAAGTCCAAGGGGGGCTGGGTGCTCTGACCTGGGGATGCTCTCCAGAGAGGCTGGGAGGTAGCCAAGGGGTTTGTTTGGCCCAGGGTGCGCGACGGTGGCCCAGAGGGCAGGCCCATAGGCACAGCCAGGGTCTGGGAGCTCTTGTCCAGCATGGAGGGCCAGCGGGAGCTCTTCTTGCTGAGGAAGGTGACGTAGCGGCAGATGGGGCAGACGATGGTCCTCTGGACCTGCCCGTCCACGCGGGTGGAGAGCAGGTACTTGACAAGACAGTCATGGCAGAACACGTGGCCACAGCTCAGCGTCCGGCTGGCACCCTCCAGGTCCCGGAACTTCTCATAGCACACGGGGCACTCGCTGCCTGCGCTGTCCTTGCTCTCCCCTTCTGACATGGCTGCCCTGGGAAGGCAGGGCCTCCGCTGTGGGTGAGAAAAGCTGTGCACATTAGTGCCGTTTTCCTCCTTTGCTCCCGGACTCCCTTCTACACTCCTGCTTCCACGGCTTGCTTCTTCCCTTTCTCCTAGGCTCCTGTCCCTCCACCCCACCCCCTTTCTTCTGCTGCTGCTCCTCCTCCATGGCCTACCTGAATTAACCCAGACCTAGAGCCTAAGACCCTTAGGAAGAGATGAAGGGGCGCCTCTGGAAGGGGGGATTGGGAGACAGGTAGTGAGAGATCCCAGCCCAGCCACATTGACTCTGGAAGCAGTTGCACGGAGTGTGACTGAGGTGTAGCTTCCCTGATACCTCGCCTCAACCATGACATGCACCCACGGTGAGCTCACCACCTCACCTGCTTCCTTGCTGGAGTGAAGGCAGGTAGACCCAGGTCCCAGGAGAAGCAGGTGGCTGAGTGGATGCTCCCCCAGCCTCAGTCCAGGCCCCAATGGGGGCCAGTGCCCAGAGTGGCTGTTTTCCAGACAAGCCTCTGCTGTTCTTCAATCTCCCTGCTCAGGGGTAGCTTGATCCATTGGTTCGTATCCAGCCGTTGGTTGCATTCCTCTGTGCTATGTGTGGTGGTAAAGCAACGACTGTTTTGAAAATAAGGCACAGAACCTACACATCCAAATGCCTGCTGGCCCTCTGCATAGTCACCTCAGGAAGCTGTCGGCTCATTCTCCACCTGTCACAGCTCAGTCATTCTTCAAACTCTTCTAAGAGGGCTGCCTGAGAACCTTCTTATAATTCTCAGGAAAGACAGATTTTCATCCTCCTTGTATATGTCTGGTATTGTGAAAATGGCCAAAAGTCCTTGGGAGACAAGCCTGGTGGGAAAGTTAATGAATGCTCTAGTGGCATGATACGGTTTTAAATCAAAGATATGGAGTCACTATGAAGTTACATTGTGGGTTTTAAATATTATTTGAGCCCTGGGTTGGGTAGCTCAGCTTGTCAGAGCATTGTCCTAACACACCAAGGTTTCAGGTTTGATTCCCAGGTCAGAGCACATGCGAGAATCAACCAATAAATGCATAAATAAGTGTAACAACAAATGGAGGTTTCTTTCTCTCCCTCTCTCTAACATCACTCAGTCAATCAATCAATCAATAAAAATTAAAAAATATTATCTGAGAGCAAAGCAGAGGCTCCAAAAATGTCCTCACCAATGGCAGAATTGTTGGATTAGGGACACAGCTCTGCAAGATGGTGACCTGGAAGGGAAATACCCAAGTATCCTCATTTAAAAGTCCCCAATATCACAACTATGTAGTCTAAACTCACCTAGAACAGCCCTTTTGGGAACCTGTTACAGTTACTTGATACGTTCTTTCATCAATGACAAAGGACCCCTGGACACACTGACAAATAGAACTGAGAGATGACATGATGACAACAAGATTACTTAATGGGAGGACAACTGTAGTTTGTCAAATCACAAATCTTTTGAAATTTCTTCCCTCTCTTGGCTTGGTTCCAAGTCCATTTTGCCAAATTGAAAACGTCCCATAACTAAGAGGGAGCAAAATATGTAAAGCTAATTTCTCAACAAAAGCCTGATGAAATTTGGGATAGGGGACCTGGGACCCTGCAGACAGCACCAAAGCCTTTGCAGGGGTTTTCAAGCTTCAGTTTCTGAGGTTGTCAGTGTGACCCCAGGTAGGGGGTGGAGGTTGCAACTGCTCAGACTCTGGAGCTGGGTCCAGATCCTTGATATACCCCTTACTGTCTTAGGTAAGTTCTTTAACCTGTCTGAGCCTCAGTTTTCCATCTGTAAGATGGGGCTGATAATAATACCACCCTCCTCTCAGAGTGGTTCAGAGTATTAAGCAAGCTAATGTGAATAAAGAGCCTGGCACAAAGTAAGTGCTCAATAAAAGATAGGTGTCATTGTTCAGGCAGGCCAAATCCTCTCCCTGCCCAGCATCTGCCTCCCCTTCCTTTCCTCTTCTCTCCAGATGCTCCTTATTATGTAGTTGACTGAAAAATTATATATCCCTCCCAGAAGTCAGTTTCCTTCAGATTAAAACAATTGAACAAGATGACACTATATTAGGTAGGTGATGGCAATAGATAAAAATTAAGATGGTAGTGTCAGTTATTTTTGTTTCATAATGCCTATAAACATCTAAATGAAACAAGTTATTCTCAGACTGACCATGATTTTCTTAAGCCAACCAACTGCTAGCATATCCTCCTATGTTTCATAACTCCCTTCAGGCATATGGTGGTAATTAATTCCATCCAACCATCCACACATCCATCCATTCATCATTCATCCATCTATGTTTATCCATCCATTCTTCCTTCCATCCACCTACCCATTCATCCATCCATTCAATTATTCAATCAAGCACCTGCTGCATGCTGGGTATTCAGCCAGGCATTGGAAATAAGCAGTGATTAAGAAAGTCCTTCATGAAATGGCAACAAAACTCACAACTATCAACAACAGAATCTAAAAAATAAAAACAAAAAAACAAACTAATCAAACAACCAGAAGAGGAACAGAATCATAGGTGTGGAGATCATTTGGAGGGTTATCAGCTGGCAGGGAGGGAATGGGAAGAAATGGGGAAGTGGTGCAGGGACTAAGAAGCATAATTGGTAGGCTTAAAATAGACAGGGGGAAGTTAAGATTAGCACGGGAAAGGGTGAAGCCAAAGAACTTACATGCACGACCCATGGACATGAACTAAGAGAGGTGGGATTACTGGAGGGAAGGGGAGTAAATGGGTGGAGGAGAGTAAAGGGAAAAGAATTTGGGACAACTGTAATAGCATAATCAATAAAATATACTAAAAAAGCGAAAGGAAGTCCTCATGAAACTTTGGAGCCTAGTAGACATTTATACATTTTCTTGAAAGATTTTTTTTTTTAAAGGAGGAATGATGATCAATAGCTTAAGTTGTCTGGGTAACTGAAGGGTAGAAATCAAGATAGGCAAGAGAATTAAAACAAATAGATGAGAGAACACTATGGAAGAAAGGACTTTTGAGGTCATTTAGTTAAATATAGTTTTATAGGTGAGTAGATCCAGGTCCAGAGAGGGGAAAATGATTTGCCTCAGGTCACCTGGGAAGGTAATGGAGAGGGAGATGGCAGAGGAGAGAGAGAAGATTCCGTAGGTTATATAGAGAACATTATTAGACTCAATGAATAGATTGGGTGAATAGATATTAGCCAAGTCAGGAAGCACTGTTGTCCTTGGGATGAGCAGGGTGAGCAGGGCAGGAGTGGCTGGGGGGGAGGCAGGGCAGAGAAGAAACTCCATTTTTCATGTGAGTTTTTTGAAAAGTAAAAGAGGATTCACAGGATGCAAAAGACATCCCAGTTCCCACTGATGGCTCCTCTGGGCTGTCCTTTCTCCTTCCTGTGCTTCAGGGAGGCATGCCATTCGTGCCTGGACAGTGCCACCCTCCTTCCCCACCTTCTTCTCACCTCCCTTTCTCAGTCTTTCCCTGAGCCCAACCTCCTTGTGTCCCTCCCTTTCTCTTAATTCCACTTCGTTCTTTTCCTTGAGTTCTTCTTATCAGCCTGTTTCTGTCTCAGGTGCTGGGGTAGGGGAGAAGGCAGCAGGAGAATTGCAAGGAGCACGATCTGGTTGGGGCACAAACTAGCTAAATAACAATGCAAGACATTATCTGCCAGAAGGCACCGCCATTGGTGCTTTAGGAAACTGTGGGGAGAGAGGGCTGGGAAGTCTTCCCAGGTGAGGTGGGACCAGTGTCGAGCTCATAACAAATAATTACAACAGCGACTATTTATTGAACACTAATTATGTGCTTGGCATTTTGCATGCCTTCCTCATTTAATTCTGACAACTCTGGGAGGTAGGTATTATCTCCATTTTACAGATGAGGGAACCGAGGCTCAGGGCTTAAGTTAAGTAACTTGGTCAAAGTCACACTGGCAGTTCAGGGCAGCCCCAGGATGGGCAGCCCGCGCTATCAGGTACTACTGCCTCCAGCAAGGGCTCAGATGCACCTCCATGAGCAAGACAACAGAATAGGATGTCCCAAACCTCATCGCCCCACAGAAACACTGACTTAACAAATATCCAGAGATGAAAATACCTCACAAGGGCTCCAGAATCCAGTTGTACATATTATCTATGTTCAGTTTTTTGTATGTCAATCATACCTCATTCGGTGTAGTGTTTTTTTTTTAAAAAGGAAGAGATGAAGAAGCATCAGTGGAAAAATGGCTACCCAGCTTCTCTTCTCAGAGTGACTCTAAACAGAGCTGCCACTCCAGTGGCCTGTGAGGCAGGGGAGGGCAACCACTGGCCCGAGGGGCTGACCTCACGAAACCCTGTGCCCAGCTTCACCCACAGCAGCAGCCCACTGTGAGGACTGCTTGGGGTGTCATCAGCCCAGGGACTCCCTCCCCCCTACCTTGGAACCGTGAGGCTGTGAGGGAGAAGCCCTGGAGTTTCAGCTATGACCATCCCATGACACCACACACACACACACACACACACACACACACACACACACACACACACACACACACTCCTGCATCACTCCAGCTTCAGTCCAGAACCTTGCCAACCTCCGCCTGGATCCTGCTCCTTTCCCGCCCCCAGCTGGGTCCCCGGACTCACTTTGGCTGAGGCCAGGAAGAGCAGTATCCACCTCTCCACCCGGGACCTCTTTAGGGCAGATCTGAGCCACCCAGAGGTGCTGGGCAGGCAGCACGCCCTCCTGCTGCTGTCACTGTGACAGCTGCCGCTGAGGCATTTCCTAATGAGTGAGCTGGTCGGGAGGACAGCGCCAGGAAGTGAATGTCGCCCAACTCGTTTGAGGCCAGGAGGCTCTTGGCATTGCCCAGGGCTTTGGCAGCTGCTGGGTCATGTGGTCTTGATGAGGCTGCTGGGAGCGGAGACCCTGGACTGAAGAGGAGCCCAGAGAGAGGTGCTCCAGATAGGCAGAGGGTCTCAGGAGGAGGCAGTGACCCAAAACCACTTTGACTGAGGCTCTGCAGAGATGGGTCTTCCCATTCCAGCAAGAAGACAGTCACATTCAGTCTTCCACTCTCCTGGACCCATGTTAGTGATTCTCCTCCACCCCCCTGCTCCTCTGCCATGCCCAGGGTGAAGGGGTCAGGCCACCCTCAGGAAGACTGTGATACCCAAAGTCACATACAGATATCTGGGTGATGTGCCTGTGTGTATTTGTCATTCATCACATGCTCAAAGGGGCCCAGAGCTCCAAAAGGCCAAACACCACTGGGCTAAAGAATGAGGTGGAATAAAACCAATGAATTAGAAACTCATACCTGCATGGCGAGAAGTCCCTGATATCATGTGAAACAGAAGTAAGTTTCAGAACAGTCTGTAGAATATGATTCTATTTATAGAAGTAATAATAATGTATAATTTTTATAGAGAAAAATCTGGAAGGAGATACATTAAACTCGATAATAATTATCTCTAGAAGGATGTTCTACCTTAAGCATTCCTGTTACTTGAATTTTCACCCTGCACATGTGTTTCTTTCATGATCAGAAAAACCAACAAACAAAAAACCCAAAACAATCAAGATAAGGCAGGAGCAAAGCCATGAGGACTGGAAACCATTTGGGGGGATTCTCTCTCAGCCCTCTGAGGACTGGAGGACAACTCATCAATAAGTTGTTTTTCTTCTGAAGAAAAAAGGAGGTTCCTGGATCCAAAGCACAGTCAGGTATGTGTGTGACGCCATAGGGTGACCCAGGATGGCCCCTCACCCATCCAGCCAACCATGGCTGCCTTGAGGCTAGTTGGGAGGACAGTCAGGCCACATTGCTCAGGACATGGGGATGGATGGGTACCAACTGATATGGCAGCCTCTCATGTTCTTTCTCCAGAAGCTGAATATGAGAAGTCCCAGACTGTCCGAGATTTAGCAAATAGAAAGACTGACTGCCCAGATAAATTGATAAATATTTCAGATAAGCAACAAATAACTTTTAGTATAAGTATGCTCAGTGCACTATTTGGGACCTAATTATAAAAATATTTATTGTTTTATCCAAAACTGAAATTTCACTGGGCATCCTATATTCATTTTGCAACTCTAGTCCCAGAGGGCTTCCCAAATTTCTCTCCTTCCATTAGCTCCATGCCCCTTTGACAGTGTGACAGTGTGGCTCATGACTCTGCTAGGACTTCCTGAGGGGTTCCTGAAAAGGAATCCCCGTGCGTCCCCTGGGTAGGGGGACTATCTTTAGACTCAGACTAATATGAAATTTCTGAGGCCCCCAAATCTTTTCCACTAGCCCTGCCATGAAGCTTAACTTTGAAGATTACTTTGAATATATAAATATTTATTATTATACATAATAATAAATGCTTTGTGCTTCAAAATAAGAATTTCACTTTTAAAATTATATATACATGTGCATAACTATATGTATAAGTACACACACACACACACACACACACACAAGCTTAGCTGAGAGTGTAAATATACCAGCCACAGAAATCTTAGCTTGACTTTATTTATCAGTTAGGTCTAACCATTTAACAAGGTCTTGAGAGAGGGGGACAGAGGGCTGTTAAGTTTTGACAAGCAGAGGGGAATTTGTAATCAGGAAAGGTTGAGAGCCAGAAGGATCTACACTATGTGTTTTGATAGTAGGGATCTCTGGGAAATTGAGATTGGCACAGGAGCATTCACAAGTGCTGTGTGTATATTTATATAAAGGGAAAGTGCTCTGTACTTTTGGGTAAGTTACTTAATCCCTTTGTGCCTGAAAAGTGGGGGTAATAATGGAGACCATTTTGGTCTATAGGATTGTGATGATTAAACGAATGGATGTAAATAATGTTCCTGGAACCACACCTCTTACGCATTCAGGTCTCCATCAATGTTATCTTCCATTATCATCACTGTTGTCATCATCATCATCATCATCATCATCATCATCGTGGCAAAGAAAGAAGGTGAAAGAGAGGCAACAGGACCTGAATACCTCCTACATCAAGGGGCCTGGCCAATCTGGTCCTGACGTGGTGAATTCGGTGCCTGTAGCAACCCTCACCTCCCATTTTAGAGTGTCCTGTTTTCCCAGCAGAGAGCACAGATGCGGTGTGAATGATGCTAGACTAGTTTTCAGCTTAGGGAGGGATGGGACCAGCGGCCTCTGTTCCGTTTGTGCCACATCGGAGGGTTGTGTCCAGTTCTGGAGTCACATTAGTGGTCATGTTGCCGAGGCACTGAGGCATGTCCTGGCCATGAGGCCAGACAGGATGGGGATGGGTCTGGAGACCATTTTGGACCCATAAGATAGACCTTCTTTGGAGAGGCCTCTCTGACATAGGGAGCTGCTGGACAAGGGAGACCCCAGCTGAGGCTGACTGACCGCCAACCGACTGCAGGTCTGGTTTCTGTGTGGGATAAATAGCGGCACCAGGATAAAAGTTCCCAAATGCCATGGCCACCTGGAGAACTGATTAAAAATACAGGTTTCCAGGCTCTGTTTCAGGACTTAGCAGGTCTTGGGAGTGGACTAAGAAACTATATTTGCTTTTTAATTGGATGGATAAATGACATATGATAACACATTAATAGGACATGCTAATGGTGAAATCTAAGTATTGGATATATGGGTTCTCATGGCAAAATTCTTTCAACTTTGCTCTATGTTCAGAAATTGTCATAATAAATACTGAAATATATTAATTTCTTTTGAAATTTATTTATTGTTTTGAAAGGGAGAGAAAAACATCAATTTGTTGTTCCACTTATTTATGCATTTATTGGTTGCTTCTTGTATGTTCCCTGACTCGGGATTGTATTGAGACAATACTCTGACCAACTGAGCTATCCAGCCAGGGCAACAATTAAATTTCTTGAATAAGTAATACATTCAGATGATTAAAAGATGAAAGGTGGTAAAAGACCTGCAGTGAGGATTCTCTCCCCTCATTTTTCCCTGTCTGCCCATTTCCTGTGCATCTCAATAGGCAGCTACTAACTCATACCCATCAGGATAGCTACTATAAAACAAACAAACAGAAAATAACAAATGTTAGCAAGAATGGGCAGAAATTCTAACTCTCATGCACTGCTGGCAGGAATGTAAATTGGTCCAGTCATTATGGAAAACATGATGGTTCCTCGAAAAATTAAAAATAGAATTACCATATGAGCCAGCAATTCCACTTCTGGGTATCTACCTCAAAGAATTGAAAGCATGGACCTTAGCAGATATTTGTACAACCATGTTCATAGCAGCATTATTCCCAGAACCCAATTTGTGTCCATTGACAGATAAATGGATAAACAAAATGTGATAAACACATCGAATGGAATACTATCCAGTCCTAAAAGAGAAGGAAATTCTGACACATGCTGCAACATCACGCTGTGTAAAATAAGCCCATCACAAAAGCACAGATGTCATGTGATCTCACTTATATGTGGCACCTAGAGTAGTCAAATTCGTAGAGACAGAAAGTAGAGTGGTGCTTGCCAGGGGGAACAGAGAGTTAGTGTTTAATGGGGACAGAGTTTGTGTTTGGGAAGAAGAAAGTGTTCTGGAGATTATAGGGGTGATGCTACACAACAATGTGAATGCATTTAATGCTACCAAACTATATACTGAAAAATGGTTAAGATGGTAAATTTTTACCACAATTTTTAAAAAAGGTAAGGACTGTCATTGACGGTTATTCTTGTGCATTTTATTTATCTTTATAGCTACAGGAGTGACTACAGATACAGATTTGTATCGCCCCCTTCTTTACCGAAAGACAGTGTGCCACATGCATCCTTCTGCCTCTTGCTTGTCTTACTTGACACTACACCTTGGAGTTTTCTCCTTTATCAGCACATGACGGTCTGAGTTTTTGGAATCCGAGTTTTAAGCATCCTCTCCAGGTAATGTCAAGGGGTGGCCTGTTTGGAAAGCTCTAGCTTGGGAGATGGCTGGGTCCTGGAGTAGCTTGGATAGATGCTCCTTCCTCCATAGGTGGACCAGAAGCTGAGGCAGCTCTTCCAGACAGAGACACTCCTCTGTCCCCACCACCTTCCAGTGTCCCACTGTAGCATTCTCCACACCAGCATCCCTAGGGAAGGGGGATCCCCACCAGTCCTGGCTTTCCTGCGCCTCTGGAGGGACTCCGGGTGTTCAGCAGCAGGGACACTCGTCAGCTCTCTGTTCCACTTACCCCACGTGGAGACAGGGTCAGGGCAGTAGGCAGGGGCCACCCTAAGAGAATAGAGTCACTCATGCCGTTCAGAACCATATGCCAGGGCCAAAACTTTAATGAGGGTAAAAGTGAGTTACCCCAAATATCAAGGCAGAGGGGGTGGCAGCACCTGGGGAGCAAGTCTGGAGCCAGAAACCGCAGGCTGGGCCCTGAGGCAGTGAAGGGCAAAAGAGGTGGGGAAGAGGGAGAGGGAGAGTGTGACGATGGGTTAATGCCAACGTTTGTTAGGGCAGAGGCTCTTGGTCTTTTCATATCACTGCCACCTGTGAAAGGACATGACAATGATCTTCCCCACCTGCATGTGCTCTGTGGGATGCCTGGATCACTGACCAAGGCCTGATGCCCCAAGGACACTAAGGGCTGTGTGTGGTTTGGAGACAGGAAGCTGTTACAATGACTGCCCATATTTGGCCAGGGGCGGCTCAGTCAGTCCTGGCTCAGGATGAGATGAAATCCTGCAAGGGAGTGGGGGGAAGGGGGCCGTAAGCTGACTGTGCTCCTGTGCACACTCATGGTGGTTACCGTTAAGTGATATCCGTGGGGCAGGAGGTGGCATCTCTCTGCCATGAGTGTGTGCATGACCCTAGACCCTCCTTCCACCCTGCCTCCACTCGTCAGCATCTTGACTGAGCCAAAGAATGTGGGCAGATGGGAAAGCCTAACCAGGGAGGGCAGAAGGACCCCAAGGTGTGGAGTGGGGTGTCTTCTGGTTCCCAGGGAAGCGTGCAATAGGCTGAGGCTTCAGTAATCTGTCAGGATGCCCTGCTCACCTCCCTGCCACCTGCCAGCCAGCACAGTCAGGTTAGTTGAGGCCACACTCCCCACAGTGAGACCAGGGGAGGACGCGAGTTGGGTGCATCCCTGACTATCTCCTGACTCATTCGCAGCTGTATGGCCCTGGTCTGGTTTTAGCCAGCCCAGAGGCCTGCTTTAGGGGGCCAGTTCATTCATGCCCCTGTGAATTGCTTGGGTTCACCTCCTCACCTCAGGGCTGCACACACCTCTGAAATCTCTGTCTTATGTCCCCTTGGCCCCATTCCCTTGGACTCTCTCCCAGTACGTAGCCGGAGGCTGCTGGTAGTACAGGGGAAACCTGGGGCGTCTGAACAGAAAACAAAGACCCCCGTCTTCCAGGTTGATGCAGGCCCTGCCAGGGCACACGACTTTGTAGGTGGGATAAAGACTGCTTTCCATTCCCAGTTGGTCACCCCTTAGCCCTCGGCCTCTTAGCCCAACCTGCACCCCATAACCCAGCAGCCGCAGTGTCTTCACAGGTCTCACCTCATCCTCCCCTCCTCTGAAGACTTCCATGGCTCCCTACTGCCCTCAGCAGTACAAAGCCCATACTCCTCAACCAGTGCACAGGGCCCTCACTGTCTTGCCAAGACTCGCTCCAGATATGCCCTTCCCCTCGGCTGTCTCAGGTCACCCAGCATGGCCACAGGGGTGGCTCGAAGGCCTCAAGTTTTGGGGCTCTGGGATTTTTTTTCATGTTTTTTATTTTGTTTTTTGCTTTTTTCTGGCTGGAATGCCTTTCTACCTCATCACCTCCCCCTAGCATCTCCATATTTTAAGATCTTGAAGGAAGGAATCCTGGTATCTTTAGAGTTCAACCAATCAATGTCTCTTAAATGAAGAACTCTACCGTCCCAAGCCTAGGTCATGTGTGGGGCCTGGGGAAGGAGCTGTGGGCAAGGGAAGTTTGGGGATCACAGCCATTCTACTTTCTATTCTGCATCCCTTTGGAATTCAAGCCAAAATTCTCTCCCCAAAGTCATCGTGGACTGGGATGCCCTGGCTGGAGACAGGAGAAAGCCCGCCCCTGGGCCAGCACCTTCCTTGAGCTACTATATGCCAATGTTGTCTTTTAAAAAGCATGGTCTTGGGCAGGGTCTCCAGGAGGTGAGTCTGGGGAGGGGAGGGAAGATGCGCTGGAGAAGAGGAAGGGACTTGTGAAGGATTCTGGGGCTTTTGAAGAAGGAATCCCCTCCTTCAATACTTAATCTAGCCCTGGCTGGTGTGGCTCAGTTGGTTGGAGCATTGGCTTGCTCACCAAAAGGCTGCAGGTCAGGGCACATTCGGGTGGCAAGTGATGGATGTTTTTTTTCCCCCCTCTCTTTCTCTCCCTTCCTGTCTCTCTAAAACCAATAAATGTAAAAAATAAAATCAGTAAACATATCCTCAGATGAGGATTAAAAAAAAAAACACCTTCATCTAGTAGTTTGTTTTGGTAATTTTTGCTATATCAAAGTATCACAAGTAAAATTATTTACTTGATTAAAAAAAATTGAGCCCAGTTTTAAACATGAATACAGGGTGGGGCAAAAGTAGTCAATACATTTACAGTTGTCAGTATGCAAAACAGAGAATTTATTCTTGTGTTATTATTTATTAATTATTGTATTTTTTTTCATGCAAACAACTGTTCTATTTAGTCTCACCTCATTCTAAGCATCCATACCTGTGAAAACACAGGTCTGGTGTTCTAATATTTTTAATAAGCAGAGAATTAATACATACTGTTAAGTTAAAAAAAGGTTCGCTAGGGTACCACCTGAAGTCGTCCTGCGCACAGACCTTGGCGCGCACTGACTTGGGACGAATGAAGGATGACGGCCCGGGGAGCTAACCGACTTCTAGCATCTCGGAGTCTCAGAGCCAGGAAGAGGCCACCGCAGAAAGTTCACGGCTGAGCCCAAGGCTGGGTTTAAATGCCCGAGGGTCCTTTGGACGGGAAGCCACGGAGTGGGATCAGCCAAAAGAATCTGAGAAAAAGAGACAAATAGCTTGGACCTGAGGATGAAACTGGCAAGGACGGACGCCGACCCGCAGACGAAGGCGTGGGCTTCTCGAGGAGCCAGGGGAAGGGCACCCCGAGAACCGGGAGGTTCCGAGTCGCGCCCCCAGCCTCGCGGGCCAGCGTGGAGCTGCGCATGCGCCCTCACTGTTGTAAAGCACGCGCGCCTTTGAAATCGCCAACTCCAGGTTCGGAGATGCTCTGAGACAGCCAGGGGAAGGGAAGTTAAAGGAGAGAGCGCCGAGGTTTGTTCCCAGGATGGTCTGCGGCAGGAAGCCTGTCCCTCTCCCTGGGGGTGGCGGCAGGCTCAGGCTGGAGGGCTTGAAATAGTCTTTCTTTGATGGATTTACTGCGTCTTCACCCTTCATCGCAGAACGGAAAGCCTCCCTGACAGCTGAGAGGCCTCAGTGCTTGAGATGGGTAAGAGTTAGGAGTGTAAAAATATTTCTATCACTTCTGATATAAAAATAGCACTAATGTTGAGAAAAAACATGGGAAATTAATAAAAATATATGTGAAAAACAAAACATAAGCTCTACACCACTTCTACAGATAACATAAATATTTTGGCACTTAATCTTCCAGGCTTTCTGTGTAATAATGTATATATCATAAATGGTTATGTTAAAATAATTATATATTATGTAATACATAATTATAATATATACTACTTTATGACCTGATTTTTTCAGTTGTGATCTTGTGATCCCCACTAAACATTCTTTTACACCCTCATTTTCAATGGATGTAGTCATTTATTTAAATAATCTACTGATTTATAGTTGTTTTCAATGTCCCCTATTATAAAAACTCTGCAATAAGTGCTTTTATTGCAAAATCTTGGTATTTTACCTTAAAATAATTATTAGAAATGAAATCTATGCGTTAAAGTGCAGTATAAATGTAAAGACGAGTAATAAACACCATCAAATTTCCTCTCATAAAGGCTGTACCAATTTAGACGCCTGTCAGCAGACTCTTGTCACCCTCTCTCATCTTGCCTGGGTATTATTAAAACTGTATCTTCACAAAACAAAACACAAAAACAAAAACAAACTTAAAACCTTCCACTTCTCTCTGTCATCACTGTCAATATCCTAGCTCAAGATGCCATCGGCATCTTGTTTGGAAAGCCGCCACAGCCTCTTAACGTCCCTTCCTGCTCCTACCCGCCTCCCCTCGCCCCCCTTGGCTGTTTTCCACAGAACAGAATTAGTTTTTAAAAATGTACATTAGTTGACTTTTGCTTCTGGTCATGACAGAATGGTTTGTATCAGACTAGGATTCCTTTAGAGAAAAATGTAAAAACTAAATCACACACACACACACACACCCCTGTTTTAAGGCTTCAGAGAGTAGCCAGAGTGGGCAGAACTTAAGTAACCATGATTCTGTAAAAGAAAGAAAACTCTGAGGTGAGGGGATCTTCTATACTTATTTTCTTAAAGATTTTAAATTATTTTTAGAGAGAGAGGCAACGAGGAAGAGAGAGAGGGAGAGAAACATCATCCAGGGACTTGGCCCGCAACCCAGGCATGTGTCCTGACCAGGAATCAAACCAACAACCTCTCAGTTCACAGTCTGGCACTCAATCCACTGAGCCACACCAGCCAGGGTTCTATTTTTTTTTCTTAAGGAAATTCCTTAAGGAATTTGCTGATTTGCTTGGGAGGCATTGAAGTTGAGCAGAGAATGGTGACCTAAGGTTTCCGGGTTATCAAAAGGCTCAAAAATTGGAATTTAGGGTCTGACAAGAAAAAAGGATCTGGTAAGCACTGTGAGACTTCAGTTGAGACATCCGAAGGTCTATGACCCATGAATAAAGGCAATCCAGAAATAGACTGGCCCATTTCAAAGCTTGAAACACCTCAATTCCTCATTGGAGCAAATGATTTCACCCTACTCTGCTCAAAAAACAAAACAAAACAAGACAACAAACAAACCCCAGAAATTTACATTTCTTATGGAGAAATAACATCATCGAGAGGCTTTACAATTTTTCAATTTACCCAGCATCCAGAAATTAACAAAAATGAATAGACAACAAGCGGGACCCACAAAATCCAGAATTTATTTATTAAAAATTGTGTATTTATTCTTATATGTTTAAACTTCAGTTGTCTTCAAAGAACTTTCTGTTTGATGCAACACACCTATCAATATGTTTTTTTCCACTGCTCATAGCAGTTTTTTGAACTCATTGATTTTGATGCCTTTTAGTGCTTCTGCCGTTTTTTGTTTCACCTCTTCCACATCGGCAAAATGTTTCCCTGTGAGGACTTTTTTTTTTTTTAAATCCAGGGAAACAAACAAACAAAAAGTTCTTGGGGTGAGATTGGGTGAATAGGGAGGGTGGAGCATCGGGGGGGTGTCGTGCTGTTTTTGGTCAAAAACTGCTGAGCACCCAGCATGGCGTGGGCAGGCGCACCTGTAAATCACCCATTATACAATGGGCAAACATATTGAAGAAGTCATCAAAAAAAAAAATTTCACTGACGCCAAATGCGGCCTCTCACAACAACAATGCCAGCTGGTACACTGACACAGATAGGTTCCTAGAACACTCGCCTAGTGGGGGAAGCTTGTACTACAAGAGACCTGCCCTCCAGGAGATAATTCCCATTTTTGAGGCGGTTCTCCATCGTACACTAGGAGACAAGACCAAATAAACAAAAATAATGAGATTAAAATAGATTAAGAAAGTAGATGGAGAACTAGAAACGATTTTTTAAAAGGACCAGATGGAGCCTGACCAGTGTGGCTCAGGGGGCTGGTGTCATCCTACAAAGCCAAAGGTCACTGGTTTGATTCCTGGTCAGGACACATGTCTGGGTTGCTGACTAGGTCCCTGCTTCCTCCCTTATCTTCTCTCTAAAAATAAATAAATAAAATCTTTTAAAAAATATAAAAGAACCAAATGGAAATTCTAGAATTAAAAAATACAGTTACTGAAATAAAAACCTCTATAGATAATTTAACAGCAGGTTAGATATTAGTAGAAGAGAGGATTTAAAAATGGAAAGCTAGGTCAGTAGAAAATATTGTCTGAGGCATGGAATGGGTAAAAAAGCATGGAAAGTACAGAAAAGAGCATAAGAGAATGTGGAATGTGGTATAAAAGTCTACATACATTTAATTGGAGTTACTTAAGAGAGTGAATGACTGGTTCATTTGAAGAGTTAATTGATAACAGATGTTACGATATTAATGAAATGCTTTAAACCACAGATTCAAGAAACTCTACAAATCTTAAGTAAAAAAAAAAAAAAAAAAAAAAAATCCCCAACTAGGCACATTGTAGTAAAACTTCTGAAAACCAAAGACAAAAGAATTTCTAAAAATTGTCTGAGAAAAAAAAGACACATTACCTTTAGAGGAGCAATAATAATGACAGTTCATTTTCAAGAAAAATGATGGGATCCAGGAGACAGTTTTAAATATTTGTTCTTTGGTTAGAACGCTAAAGGCCTGGTTTGACCACTTGCTTTAACGTTAGTGAGGAGAGGTACGTTGACTTGTACGTTTTGCAATTAATAGGAGCTCAACAAATGCCTAATGATTTGAATTGAGAAGGTCAAGGGGCTAATATGCAAACAGGAGGTGCTACATTACTGTCATTGAGAGAATAGGGAGTTATCCGAACCCGTGACAGGCGTAGCGGATGGTGAATGTTTAAGGCCAAAAAAGGAGCAGAAATTAATCGGGCTGTGAAAAACTACAGGAATCCTCAAGATCAAACTCAGCCAGCTCAAACCCTTGAGCCGTTGCTCTGGGTGGGACCACAAAGGCAAAAATGTGTACGCATACCTAATTAAGACCAGCAGGTGGCGCTCCAAAGACGTCCCATTGCTACCCAGACTGCCAGGGCCAAGCTTGAGCACTGAGGAAGTGGAAACCAACGGAGGCATGGGGAGAATGCGAGCCCTAACTTCAAAGCACAGAGGTACCTGTGCTTCCTCCCAAAAGTCTAGAATCCTGAGTGTTTTTTATTTGTCTATGCTTGCTTTGATCATAGGTGCCTGTATAGAAACGTCAATTCAATTTAGACGAATGTGACTCAAACGTTGATGAGCAAATCAATCACCTCATTTTCTGGGAAAAAATGTAAATTATGATTCAGTAAAACTGGGGTGGGGCCCGAGGTTCTGCATGTCTAACAAGCTCTCTGGTGATAACTCACACTCAGTCATTCTAACATTTATAACACGCTGCCTGCAAGGTCCCCCATCTCTGTGCCACATGGGAGGTGGGAGTGAAGCAGACCTGGACTTTGCCCTCCAAGAGTTGACAGCTTCCTAGAGTAAAATCCCATTGTAATGTCTGTAATACCAGTTAGAGTGTGAACCCACTTACTGTGTGACCTTGGGCAAGTTGCATGACCTCTTTGGATCTCAGTCTCCTCATCTGTAAAATGGGAATAGTAACAGCCTCTACCTTAGAAAGTTATTTGAAGGGTAAAGCAGGATATTGTATGTAAAGCACTTAGCAGAGTGCCTGGCACATAATAAGCTTCAACAAAGCTTGGGGTACACTCAGAAAGCATGGAGTGAGGCAGGCAGCCCTGGAAGGGTGGTAAACTGGAGGAATGTGAGGGACGATCTTTAAAAAGGTGCAATTGCCTGAAAAGAGGGAAATTAGGGAAGAGAGGACAGAAAGTCAGGAGGAGGGTAGGCCTCCTGAGCAGGTGGCAAACGTAAGGGTTGCTTTTCAGTGAGGTATAAGGATACTGCAGGCTAAGCAGACTTCCTCCTGGAAATGGTAGGGTGGGTGGGAGCAGGACTTCAGGCAGAGGAAGCTTTGGCTTTCCGAACACTCCCCCACTTCACATGGTTCGGGGTTTTAGAGGATCGTGAGAGGGGCTTAGAGGAGCCAAAGGTCACCCTGGCCCGGCACTCATGCAAGGCTCCGCCGCAGCCTGCACAACCTGAGCCCCACTGCCGAGGGGAGTCAGCGCAGGTACCTCCGTGCTTTGAAGATGGTGGTATTTCCAGAGCACCTCCAAGATCTTCGAACATTGATAGACTAACTTCCAGTGTTCTGTGGAATGCTCCTGGGGATACAGAGACAAGTCCGTGTAGCCCCTACCCTCCCTGGGTGACCTTGGGGAGAGAAAACAGCATTCCTTCATGCGGGTGCTTCTCCTATACAGTATGCTGTGTTATTTATAACACACGAGACCTGCAGCTACCGTGGTGGCAACAGGTGTTCAGGGTGACGCTTCAGACCAAGGTGGTCTGATCTGATCTACACTGCAGGAGCAGCTCAGATTTGGAGCCACGGGAAAGGGGAGGGACACCACCAATTGGCAAACAGACAAAATGGACCATATGAAGCCAGTTACACACATTCTCATTTAAGCCTAAACAACACTGTGAAGTTAGTACTGGTGTCACCTCCGTTTCATAGATGAGGAGACTCAGAGATACAAGCAGCTCACTCACGGTCTCGCAGCTGAAAGTGGTAGGTGAAGTCTATGTGACTTTGTCCTCTCAAGTACCATGTACGTGCTATGCCAGGGTCTGTGCTTCTCCCCCCCTTGGTAAGTGAGAGCTCTTTCTCCTCCAAATACATGGGCAGGGGCATACACAGCTGCAGTGGAAGGGGGAATCTTGAAGGCCTGGCTAAAGAGGTAGGGTTTAAATGTCTTTATTCCTTTCCCCAGCGCTGGAGTCTTGCTCAACTTCAGCTGAGCAGCGAGGCGGGCATTGTTGCCTCACTTCTAGAAGGCAAACCCCAGCCTTCCTGGCCCAAACCCACTTCCTGTCCTTGTGTCTATTTTGTCAGAAGGTGACTCTCATGCTTCCTGTTGATTTCTGCTTTCTTTCAGCAGGCCCCTGTGTGCTGTGTTGATCTGATCAGCGAGGCCCGGGACAACGGACCAGGTATACTGGGACGGTGGGGGGTCTTCTGGAAGAAGGTCTGGGCCAGGTGAAGGATGGCCTTGGACACACCAGAGTCGGGGGCTCCTGGTGGTCTGAGGACCCTCTCTGTCCATGTTGGGGGACTGTCAAAGGCTAAGGTTACATTGTAAAGTTGGTAATGCTCCTGTGGGGGTGACACGAGAGTTTGCTTTGGTGGCTTCTTAAAATCACGTTGTGTGCCCACATTCTTCTAAGATCTCATCACCTTGATGTGCTTTTCTATTGCCTGGGCTGCCCAGGTAGCCCTGTTCTGGGGTGCAGAGAGTTTCTTGGATTCAGACAGGTTTATCTGGGACCGACGGGGACATAGTTGGTGTGATGCTTGAAATTCTGCTGAGCTGAGCAAGTGAGGGGCTGGTGATTAAGTACTGGCTCCTGTTTTACTAATGACTCAGTCACTTCGCTCCCCTCTGAGCCCGTTTCCTCTTCCACAAAATTACGAAATATCTCTCTCTTGTGGGATTTCTTGTGATGCTTCAGCACAATAATGATTGTGAAAGTGTTTTGTAAACTAAGATGGTATGCTTCAGGGTTTGAGGTTACTTCTATTTCATTTTCTACACGAAACTAGACTTTTTAAAATGACAGATAGTTGAAAAAATCCAGGTAATACAGAGAAAGTGAAAGTTTTTAGGTAATTCCATTTCCAAAGGTTACTATTAATTGTGGTAAAATATACATCACAAAAAATTTTGAAAAATTGGCCATTGTTAAGCGTGCAGTTTCTCACTGCCATCCATCTCCAGAACTGTTTTCGTCTTGCCAAACAGAAACCCTGTGCCCCCTAGGTGCTAACTCCCCATTTCTCCCACTCCTCCCACCCCGGCACCCACGGCTCTACTTTCTGTCTCTGAATTTGGCCACTCTAGGTACCCCATTTTAGTGGAGTCATACAGTATTTGCCTTTTTGTGACTGCCTAAATTCACTCAGCATGATGTCCTCAAGGTTAATCTGTGGTGTAGCATGTGTCAGAATTTCCTTCTATTTTTTGGATGAATAATATTTTATTGTATGTATAGGCCATATTTTGTTTATCCATTCATATGTTTATGGTCATTTAGGTTGTTTCTGCCTTTTGGCTATTGTAAATAATGCTGCTGTGCACATGGGTATGCAAATATCTGTTGAGTCCTTTGAATTTTGGGGGGTATTCACTCACAAGTAGATTTGCTGGATCACATGGTAATTATATTTTTAATTTTTTGAGGAAACTTCATATTGTTTTCCAAAGTGGCTGCAGCATTTTACATTCTTACCAGCACCGCACAATTTCTGCACATGCTTGCCAACACGGATTATTTTCTGTTGTTTTTTTCATTGTATCCATCCTAATGGGTATGCAGTGGTACTTCATAGTTTTGATTTGCATTTCCTTAATAATTAGTAATGTGGAGCATCTTTTCATGTGCTTACTAGCCATTTGTATATCTCTTTCGGCAAAATGTCTCTTCTAGTGCTTTCCCCGTTTTGTTTTGTTTTTTAAGTCAAATTGCTTGGGCTTTTTGTTTATTTTTTACTTGTATGAGTTCTTGATGAATTCTGGAAAGTAACTAGACTTCTAGACTTTTAAAACAAATATTTTTATGTCAAAGTCTACTTACTATCCTGTAACCTTTTTCATTTAATG
This sequence comes from Furipterus horrens, assembly GCF_987537825.1. Lineage (NCBI taxonomy): Eukaryota > Metazoa > Chordata > Mammalia > Chiroptera > Furipteridae > Furipterus > Furipterus horrens. The sequence continues at coordinate 53,869,761 of NW_028327181.1, read as the reverse complement.
ATATCTCTGGAGTATCATCTCATGTTAGTTTATAAATATATGCCTTGTCTTTATTAATAGCTGAGTAGTATTCCAATATATGGATGCACCAGGATTTATTAAACCATTCTTCTGTCGATAGGTGTTCAGGTTGTTTTCAATTTATTGATATAATAATAAACAAAATGCTGCAGCAAACATCATCGAACATACATCATTGCATACAAGTCCTATTATTTCCTTAAGATAAACCCTTACAAGTTGACTTCTGGGTGAAAAGTTATACATCTATTTATACTTTTGATCCATTTTTTCCAGATTACCCTAATAAATGCCATACCACTTTATTTTAAATTTCATGTCCACTTTTATTAAAACGAACAAAGCTTACAATGAAAAATAGCAATCCTCTGTTCCACCTCTCCACTTTCAAGTTCTCCTTACCAGAGCCAAACACATTTAATTATCTTAGTTGTTTCCATTCCTAAATAAAGTGCCTATATGGCTATTTTTTTCTATTCTAATCATTATCTACTGACTTCTTATTATTAAAGGTACAGGTAGCACTCCTCTCACCCTGCCCACATCATTGCTCCCCCATCTTCCTAATGTGGCTATGTCACAGGTTTGTTTCAGCTGCTCTCTGTGTTTATTTTATATGTTAGTTACGCTGTGACTATGTAAATATTGTTCTCTGAGCCACACGGTTGATGATGCTGCTGATTTCTTCGCCTTTGTCTAGTTTTCCATTTCCTCTCCAACAGAGGAACTAAATTCCTCTCAGTGTGATCAGTCACATCAGATGATTTCTCAGTTTTCATCTTCTTTCTTTCTTTTATTCCTCAGACACATGTCCCTGAGGCCTCACCCTCCTGCTCTGGTCGGGGCTGGCTGCTCTCTTGCCCGACTGCCGAGTGCTGTCCTGGGACGTCCGCAGCATCGTCTTGGAAATTCCTTTTCACTCTCTTATGTGGATTCTCTCTCTTGTGGATCCCATCTTTTTAAAAAATGCCATTTTACATTTTTTTTGAGTTGTGGTAAAATATATATAACATAAAATTTCTCATTTTAAGCCTTATTTTTAAGTGCTAAGCTCAGCGGCATTAGGTACATTCACATTGTTGTGCAGCCATCTCCAGAACTCCTTTATCTTCTCAGACTGGGTTTCTGTCCCCATTAAACACTAACTCCTGGCAATACCATTCTGCTTTTAGTCTCTATGATTTGAGTCGAAGCATATAGTACTTGTTTTTTTGTGTGGATTCCATATTTTCCTCTTTATTTACTTCCTTGTTTGGTGGCATACATTTTCAAAGACATGGGAGGTAATTTTTTGAGTTTTTGACTGTCTGAAAAAAGGCCTTTATATTATCCTTATACTTGTTTAAGGGTGTAGCTAGATTCAGAGGCTGGGTTGGAAATAATTTTCCCCTAATTTTAAAGGCAATGCTTCATTGTTGAGAAGTCTTTTGCTATTCTGACGCTTGAGTCTTGGTTTCATGGCTATGGAAGTTTTTAGATTATCTCTTCATCCCTGAGATTCTGAAGTTTCATTGGTGGGTATTTTTTCATTCTTAGTGCTGTATACTCAGGAGATGATTTCCATTAGCGTACTCATGTTACTCAACTGTGAAAACATTTCTTGAATTATTATCATATTAAAAATAATTTATTTCTCTCTCTCTTTTTTTCCTCACCCAAGGACATAATTGATTTTAGGGAGAGGGGAAGGGAGGGAAAAGAGAGGGAGAGAAACATCAATGCTAGAGAGAAATATCGATCAGTTGCCTCTTGCCCGCCCCAACTGGGGACTGGACCTGCAACCGAGGTATGTGCCTGGACCTGGAATCAAACCCATGACCTTTCTGTTTAAGGCATGATGCTCCAACCAATTGAGCTACACTGGCCAGGGCTAATTTCTTCTTCATGTTTTTTGTTCTGTCCTTCTGGAACTCCTTTCATTTGGGTGTTGGATTCTTGGGTTTATCCTTTCATTTTCTTTCTTTTGGGGAAATCTGATTTTTGTTGTCCTTTTGGAGAGCTTTTCTCAATTTTATAGTCATACTCTTCAACTGAATATTTTTATTTCCATCCTCATTTTTTAAAAAAGAGTCTTGTTCTTGCTCCTTGTGTAGCCATATGTTTTGTTGCATGGATGTAATATCTCTATTTCTCTGAAGATATTAGAGTTTTTCTTTTTCCAACTTATTTCTGCTTCCTGCATTGTATCTATTATTTCTGAATTTTATTTTGTTTTATCTTTTACATTGGAGGCTTTCTCAAATGTTTGGTGATCCCTTGTTGAATGTTCATTTTTATGATCAAGAAACTGCATGCTGATTGGAGGTTGTGTGTGAGTCTGTGTGCGTGTTTTGGGTGAGGTGCTTGTTGGCTTTAAGCCTCTCTGTGGGGCAGACCATGCCAGGTGGTTGCCAGTCCTTTCTGATCTCCTGCCTGGAAGCTACGACCCAGGCTGCCAGCCATTGGGGGAAGGGAGCCAGGGTCTCATCATTCAATATGTGGCCTTTGGAGAATCACTGCCCCCTCTATCCCACAACCCTTCCTTTTATAGCGTAGTGCCTTAGCCTTTTCCTCTGATGTGCCCAGTGTCCCCAGGTCTGGAGCTTCTCTGGTTTAGTTTCTCCAGAAAATAAGTCTCCTCCTCCTGCTGGTGTGGGAGAGAGGTACACGCCTTGGCTTGTCAATTGCCTGAAATGCGAAGTCTGTGTAAGTGCTTTGTGAACACACCATACTTCCTGTTTCTGGCCCCACTGCACCCTGACTCCTGACGCCTTCCAACGTAGCTGGCCCTCCAATTCCTGAGCCTTTCTGTGGTTCAGAGGCTCAAAACTGTTTGCTTCTGGTTGGCATTGAATTTCCAGCCTTCTGTGACCCACCTCATCAGCTGCCACTCACTTCCCATTTTCCAAGATTCTGTTGACATTTTTTGTCCACCATTGCCACCTCTCTCGTACTCTGTTCTTGTGGGTTTCTATCTATCTTGTGGGTTTTATACCTTCTAAAATTTTTGTCCTGACTGTTTTGTGGTGTTTCAGGAGGAAGTAAAGATACACGTATTCAATCCATCACAGTAACTGAGATGGTTATAGCATTTTCCCTCCAACCAGAGTTGTCCCAGAGTGCTCTCTTCCCCACACTGTTAACTAGCAGTGGGCATTATCCTTTTTTTAAAAAAAATATTTTATTTATTTATTTTTAGAGAGAGGGGAGAAAAGGGAGAAAGAGAGGGAGAGGAACATCAATGTGTGGTTACCTCTCACGTGCCCCCAACTGGGGACCTGGCCCACAACCCAGGCATGTGCCCTGACTGGGAATCAAACCGGCTTCCCTTTGGTTCACAGGTCGGTGCTCAATCCACTGAGCCACACCAGTCAGGGCTGTTTTAAACTTTGCTAATTTGATAAGCAAAAAGTGATATCTTGGTCATTTTAATTTACATTTTTAAAACTTATTAATGATATGATTGAGGATCTTCTTATGTGTGTATTTGCCATTTACATATGTTCTGTGAATCACTTATTTATATCCACTGCTTATTTTTCCATGGGGGAAGGAATAACTGTTAAGTTGCTGATGTATGGCCAACTCTGTAAAGAGGATTAGGCCTGATTCCTTATTTTCTTGTATATGCGGTCTCACAGCACAGGCTTCAGAAAATAGCAGTTCTTAATGACTACCTCTAAAATATTTGATGATTTCCCCCCCTTTCCATGCATTACAAAAGTATCTGTAGAAATTTTCTGTAGAAAATTTAGAAAAAGCAGATCAGCATTCAAAAAATATAAATCACCCAGAGATAGCCACAGGTTATAAACATATCCTTCCAGTCTTTTTTTTCTATGGGTGTGTACTTATAACAAGAAAAACAGAGACTCTTATTTTGTGTTCATGATTCTGATTTACTAAATCATAATTTGTTCTCATCTTATTTTTTAAAGATTTTATTTATTTATTTTTAGATAGAGGAGAAGGGAGGAAGAAGGAGAGAGAGAGAAAGATCAATTAGTTGCCTCTTGTATGTACTCTGACTGGGACTGAACCTGCAACTCAGGCATGTGCCCTGTCTTGGAATCGTACTGGCACCCTTTCGTTTGCAGGACAATGCCCAACTAACTGAGCTACACTGGTCAGGGCTGTTCTCATATTATTATACATTGTTCTATGCTATCATCATTAGTGGCTACATGGTATTCCATTGTATAGAAATACAATCATTTATTTAGTGAATACCCTATTGACAGACATTTAGGTTCTTATTGGGTTAAAAATTTAATTTACAAATTTCTTTGGATTGTGAACCCATTTAACCTTGTTTCTACCATGTATCTGCTTAGCAATCTCTCTTTTTTTGGGGGAGTGCGGGGGAGGATAAAGGTAAATTTTAATGCTTTTTTGGTTAAATTACTACCAATCTCAAATTAATGAATACAGAACCATGGAGATTTTCTAGCACTGTGTCTTTTGGGTCAGAGGGAGGGATGGAGAGGGTCACTAATGAGAATTAGATTCCTCCACAGCTTTCAATTAGAGGGAACACAGTGAGGGGCAAAAACAGCAGTGAGGCCCTGGCCGGGCAGCCCAGTTGGTTCCAGCGTTGTCCTAATACACCAAGGTTGCAGGTTTGATCTTTGGTCAGGGCACATACAAAAAGCAACCAATGGATGTATAAATAAGCAAAACAACAAATCAATGCTTCTCTCTCTCACTCTCCCTTCCTCTCCCTCTCTAAAATCAATTAAAAATTTTTTTTAAAGCAGTGAAGAGTCATGTATGGAATGATGAGAAAAAAGAAGGTCAGGCAGGCATTTGAAGAAATCATCCAAGAAATAATAGCTTAAAATAGAGGAAATCTGAAAGAATGATCTGGTCTAAGAGTTGAAGATCTGAATTCTGTCCCTGAGTCTGCCACTATGTCCTTGGCCAGGTTGCTCAGCCTCTCTGGTTGTCATTGTCATGTCTCATCTTAATTAGATTTCTAAGTTCTCTTGTATCCCCTGAGGTTCTATGAACACAGACTTTGTCACACCAGCTGTGTGATCCTGGACAAGTTGCCTAGCCTCTCACAGACATTGTTTTCTCATTTGTAAAGTGGGAACACTAATAGCTCTTTCATAAGGTTGTTGTGACTGGATGTGTGTAAAGCACTTGTCACAGGGCCTGTCCCAAACTAAATATCCAATAAATGAAAGCTATTTTTATTGCGTGCTGATTGTTATGTAAGAAGAGGGCAATTATATCATCCCATACTCTGTGCAAGAACTCTGTCTTCTCCAAAGTGGTTTTCAAAGGTCGATTTGCACGTGGTAAAGAAGCCCAGGAGCATAGTACGCAGCCACCACTAGCCACGGACCTCCCTTTCCAGTTTACTCTTCCCCAGGGCTTGGAGGCTGTCCAGATGTGGGTCAGTAAACAGGCAACTGTTTAACAAAGGTACAGAGAATGCATGAATGTCAATTGACAGGGGAAGCAATAGGAAACCCCACCTTCAAATATAAAATACCCACAAGTGTAACAGAAGGGGACCTGAGCTTTCAATGAATCACCAATGTAGAGATGATGCTAAAAAAATGCTGATGTACTTTCAAGTTGTGATTAATGAGCACAGAGAGGAGAGGAAAGAGTTGTGGAGGTAGCTGCCATTTTGCTTTTTGCTGCTGTGTCTTGGACAAATTACCCTTTTCTGTAAAATCAGGAGGTTGGTTTCTATTTTTGTTCCCCGAAGATGGTCTGTGTACTTCCGGCGGAATAGAAAGCGATGTTATGTGGTACAGAGATGAGCATTTGACATTTTAATAGTCATGTATTTAATTGAAGGAATATTATGGAAAAATGACTAGCAATCACCTTTATGATTTCTTAGATATGATTGCTTAGAATAAAGGTAAAGTAGGATTTAGTTCATTTTTTAAAAAGTGAGTCAATTCAAAGAAAAAAAATCATAGATGTCATGCAGAAATGGCAACTGCTGTGAAGGTGGCAAATTGGAACATCAGATGTGGTAGGCAGAGTACCAGTACCCCAAAGATGTCCCGGTCTTCATCCCTGGAACCTGTGTTTGTGTCCTTATGTGGCAAAGAGGACTTTGCAGATGTGATTGAGGTAAGGGTTTTGCGATGGGGAGATGATTCTGTTGAGAAAAACTCTCTGATCTCGTTTCTGGAGGGAATAAACCAGGCTACCAGCATTCTGGGATGCATGGGGGAAGGAAACTGGAATCTCATTATTTAATATTTAGCCTTTGAAGAATTCCCCCTCCCTCTATCCTGCTTCCCTTCAAAAGGTGGTGATGTAGCCTTGTCCTCTGGTGTGCCCAGTATCCCCAGATCTAGAACTTCTCTGGTTTAGTTTTTCCGGAAAATAAACCTATTTCTTTCAGCTTGCTGGGCTGGGTTATCTCGGTAGGCCCACGGTCATCTAAAGGGTCTTTGTAAGAGGGAGGCAGGAGGATCAAAGTCAGAGGAGGCAGTGTGAGAACAGAAGCAGTTCTTGTGGCGATGCTACCCTTAGCTAAGGAACACTGCAAGTGGCAAGGAACTGACTTTCCCCAGCAGCTTCCAGAAGGAGCCAGCCCTGCCAACACCTTGATTTTAGCCCAGTCTCATTTTGGACACCTGACCTCCAGCTCTGTAAGGAAATAAAAGTGTTTTAAGCCACCAAGTCTGTTACAGCAGCCACAGGAGATGAATATACCAGACATTAGATGCACCTGAAGTTGGTGCATTCTGCATGTTCAGCAATTCCCTAGGATGTAGGAAAGGAACATTGGTGTGAATAAGACTGTCCTTGTACTCCTACCCCCCACCTATCTAGGAGAGGGCTGACCCTGCCATCACAGGCAGACTGGCCAAGGAGGGGCAGGGCTCTCAGAGCCCCAGGAGGGTGCTTAGCACCTAGATGACAGGATGGGTCCTGACTGATGGGAACTGGTTCAACCTGCTCATTTTACAGATGAAGAAACTGAAGCTCAGAGAAGGGACTGACATAGCAGCAAACTCACCAGTGATGGGGCTGATTTGGTGGAGAAGAATAAACAGCTGAATTCCTAAGGCGGTGGGAGGGAGTTGCAGCCCGCAGAAGCAGGACTGGGTTCTCACGCCAGGGTGGGGAGCCCTGAGGAGGGGTGGGGCCTGCACCTTTGCTGAGGGTGGAGGGTGGATCTTAGCACTCTTTGATCACCTTCTGTGTTTGTCTGGGCCTCTTGCTTTCACGCTGCTTCCTCTAATATCTTTTATCAGGGTTTTAATAACCACCCAGTTAACATGTGACTTTAGAAAGCTGTTGAAACAGCAACATGCTTGGAGAAAGGGATTTCCTGCTACCCTCTTGTCCTGACTTCAGCCCTCAAGTTGTCTTCCTTTCTGCCCGGTCTGCTCTCCAAAGGGATGAGTATTTTCTTTCCATAGAAGGGATGTTTCTACTGTGATTATGAGGAAACCCGGATGTTTCATTTCAGCATTTCTGAATTGAAATTGGCCTCTGTGGAATGGACACTCCTAAGGAAAGCCCAATCTCCTAATTTTAAGCAGGAAATATTTTCCATACTTTCCATATAAAGGCCACAAAACCTCCTTGTTGTGATTTTCAAAGCAGACCTCAAGATCTGTGTTGTATTATACAGGAATTGATGAAGACTAGTGTGAAATTTCCTCCAAGCTCTCCTATCATGTTGTAATGATAAATGGTCAGGGTATTGTTCCCCTTATTAAGACAACAGTCACCAGACAAGTCATCCTTGGAGAAGCAATTCTTACATCCTAGGTTACCTATACTTGACATGCCAGGTAGTGCCACCAAAGTCCCAAATATCATCACACTGTCAGCTAATGGGTGTTTAGAAGATGTGAAGTGGAAACTGTACATCTAAAGAACCAGCATATATACGGGGTGGGCAAAAAGTAGGTTTACAGTTGTGAGTATAGGAGTTTACTCTTATGTTATTACTTATTAATTATTGTATCACTTTCCATATGAACAACTGTAAACCCATTTTTGCTCCACTCTGTATATGTTTACGAAAGGGAATAGTATCAGTTTGGACTAACTAGGGAGTGAAAGCAAAAGGAATTAATTCCTATGATCTGTGCCACAAAACTGGGAATCTTCCTCCTGAACGTCACCAATAACCAGTGTCCGTGTCCCTCTTGCATCTGCTGAAGTGACTTGGACGAAAGGCTGGATATGAAAAAGGTCCTAAAACCAAGGAAAATAATCTGCAAAGAATGTGGCGGAAATGATCTTGCTTTGTTAAGTTTGGGTGCGTTCTCGTTTCTCAGCAGGTAAATTCCCAGGAGAGGCTGAATCACAAGGGCAGCACATTTTTAAGGTTTTTGTTCACACTGCCTGTCAGGAAAACTCACACCTAGTGACGCCCCCTGGTCACCGTTACAGAAGTGTGCTGGTTTCTCTGTGCTTGTGTCTGCACTTTGTAGTCTAAATGTTCTAAAATCTCATACATTTGAGGAAATATGAAATCTCTTCTTTGCTGTTGTACTTGGAATGGTTTTGATTAGGAGCAAGGTGGAATATAATGTGATTTTTAGCTACCTGCATTTAAAAAGATTTTTATTTATTGATTTTAGAGAGGAAGGGAGAGAGAGAGAGAGAGAGAGAGAGAGAGAGAGAGAGAGAGAGAAACTGCGATTTGTTGTTCCATTTATTTATGCATTTATTTGTTGATTCTTGTGTGCCCTGACCGGGGATTGACCAACCTGCAACCTTGGCAAGTCGGAACGATGCCCTAACCAAATGAGCAACTCGGCCATTCCAGCCACTTGTATTTTTAAAATTGTGTTAATTGCTTCTTATTGTTCATTGTTTTATGGGGGAGTTCTAAACAATATAAGTGCTTGGATGCAAGAAAGAAAAAGAAGAAAGAAGCAGCAGCAGAGGAGAGCAATGAAAATATCTCAAACTTAAAAGCATTCAATGCAAGTTTTTAATTTATTCAACAAATGTTAAGTGCCTATTACATGCTAGGCGCTGCCCTAAATGCCACCCTAAATAGCAAGTATTGAAAAGCTCTTGCTAATTTTTTTTCTCCTTGGTACATATTGCCCAATGTATGGTTTCTTTATTTTCTGTTTCCCTTCTTTTCTGTAAGCTTGTTTTGTTAACAGCTCTATCTCTGGGGCCTAGAACAGTGCAAGACACTTGGTTACATTTGCTGCATGGTTGAATACCTGATCTTTCAGTCCTGGCAACTCTTGACTCATTGGCTTTCCTGGTAATGGGAATTTGGCTGAAATTGCCCGATGCAATCAGCTCAAGTTTGTAAGAAACATTCCATTTATTTTAAGCCCAGTCATTTCATTAGAGTGATTTGAGAGAAGGTAAAACTGGTGCCACTGTGTCTGTGTAAAAGGTATGTGAACAGATGTGGCTTTTACCCAGGGAGAGTCACACTGTTTGTGTAGGTGTGATGTCAACAACCTTTGGGGTTGCCAGGTGTGAACCAACTTAGCAATTAACAGTATCGTGCCATCCTTTTCTGTGGAGGCAGCTGTCACTCTGGGGTGTGGGGAGTGACTGTCAATGGGCTGGGCTGGGGCCAGGGCTGACAATGAAGACTGAAGTTTTGGGGAGTGGAGGCTCTGAAGCCAGAAAGAGGCTGCGGACATCCCAGAGCAGCAGGAAGTCCACAGTTCAGGTAGGCTGCCGGGGAAGGAACTGGGGCAGCTCCGAGGGCTTCAGAGGAGCAAGGCAGGATAGCACGTTCCATCAATAGGGGAAAAGGCTAAGCAGAGACTCCTGAATCCTCAGTTTACCTCCCCGGATGAGGATGAGGGCCCTTTCTTTCCAGGTACCAGCAATCAGGGTAGGACCCTGACCGGAAGGTCTGTTACAGCCTTCACCTAAACTGTCCTCCTTTTTCTCATCTGCAAGAGCCACCTCACAGAAAGCTAGACGTGGGAACGTGAGTGAGGGAAGCTCCTGCTGGTGAGTGGTCCCAGGGCCAGACGCAGGCTGCGTTCTCAGGCACCGGGGAAGTGGGAGGCAACAGCAGTGAGCTTCGGAACCTAAAATACCTCACAACTCCTGCCTTTCTGTTGACTTACAGTCACTGGAGTTTGGACTTAGGGGACAAACGGTGATAGAAGGGCCGAGGAAGCCTGAGCTGCTTTGGGTAGTTGGCGAGCACTGTTTGTTTAAGAAGCTCCTGAGGAGGTAATAAAGACAACAAATGGAATTTTCTTTTCCCTTTGAGGGGGTACAGGGATGCCCTAGGCTGGGCAGTTCATGGCTGGCTGGGCCAAGAGTCAGGGACCAACCAGAAGTGGGCATTTTTGTATCAGTCATAAACTGGTTACCATTCCTTATGCTGAAGGGGAAACCAATCATCTGGTTGGAGGCTATGGCATTCTGTAAACCACCTGGCAAGTCATTCATCCCACCAGTACTTATGGACTGCCCACTCTGTGCCAGGCGCTGTGAGGGAGAGTAAGAAAACTTCTCTGTTTAAGGCGTCTGTTACATTTTATATAGCAGTTCTTTACAGGCAGGTATACTGTAGGGATATTGTGGGTTCAGTTTCAGACCATCAGAATCATTTTGCTGGTGGAGGGGCTTGCCTTTGATTTGTAAATAATGTGACATCTGAAGTGCAATAAAGCAAAGCACCATAAAATGAGGTACACCACCCTGACTGGTGTGGCTCAGTGGGGTTGGGCATTGTCCTGCAAACATAAAGGTCGCCGGTTTGATTTCCAGTCAGAGCACGTGCCTGGGTTGTGGGCCAGGTCCCTGGTTGGGGTGTGTGCTGGAGGCAACTGATCGATGTTTCTCTTCCTCTCTCTCTTCCTCACTTGCCCTCTCTCTAAAAATAAATAACATCTTAAAAAAAGAAAAGAAGGTATTTTTTAAAAATGAGGTATATTTGTATTTTAAGGGTTTTACATTTCTTATGGAGGAAAAGAATCCCACGAACATGAAGATCTATTTTTACTCAGGGAGCAGCGCCTGCCACACCTTATCCTCTTATCCTGGTTTATTTCTTTATGGCGCTTGTTATGACCCAAACGACCGGATGTGCCTACTTGCTTATTGTCTGCCTGCCCCATCAGCATATGCTCTGGGGTGGGATGTGCCTTTTATTGTCACATGGTTGAATCCCTTAGGCCTAGAACAGAGCCGGCACCAAACTCATAGCTGACGAATGAAGGACTCTCCTCTCTCTATAAGACCACTTATCATCTCTAGGCCCAAGTGTATGTTTTAAATTAAAAAACTATTACTAGTACTACTGTTTAAAAAAGATTTTATTTATTTATTTTTAGAGAGATGGGAAGGGAGGGAGAAAAGAGGGAAACATCAGTGTGTGGTTGCCTTTCACACGCCCCCAACTGGGGACCTGGCCCACAACCCAGGCATGTGCCCTGACTCGGAATCGAACGGGTGACCCTTTGGTTAGCAGGCTGGTGTTCAATCCACTGAGCCACACCAACCAGGGCTATTATTAGTACTATTTTTTATTGCAAAAGCAAAAGATGTTGCTTTGGGGATTGTAGCTGCTAGAGACTGGGTTTAAAATTTGGGTTAGAGAAAAGTCATAATTGCCCATGACTCATACCCCAGTTCCCTTGTCACCTGGCCTTACCTGAGTTTAGCCTTTCACACCAGTGAAAATCTTCTCTCTATATGGTAACTATTCTCAGAATTTGAGGCACTTCCCAGAAAGTGCCATCAGTCTAGCATTTGGAGTAATAGCCACTAGATCATTGATTCATTTTAATTTTCATTGAAGCTTATTACACAAGTGTCTGCTAAATCCCCTTTGCTAGGATATATTAAGACAATCAATATGTCCCTGTGCTCAATGAACTTTGGTTTCTTGGGGGAGCTCAGACACCTCCATGACCAAAAGGCTGTGTTCAGTAAGTCTCCTGTGAACTATGCGGAGCCCTTCTTGAGCTCAGAGGAAGGCATATTCACTTTGGGGCTTAAGCATCAGGGAAGGCTTCTTGAAGGAGGTAGCATATGAGTGAGACTTCAAAAGGCAGAGAGAAAGGCAGGCTGGCCAAACCTAGGGGGCAGTTGCAGGGCACAGGCTAGTGGGAGTCCATAAAAGGCCCAGAGAGGAAGGGGACTGTCTCTTTGGGGCATGCAGAGGAGGCTCCGTTCAGACCCAGATAGCTGAACTGTAAGAAGTAGACTGTAGAATTGGGTTGGAGTTGCTTTGGGAGGCCCGTGAATGCCAGACTTTATAGTTTGTACTTTATCACAAAGGCAACAGGAAGCCAAAACAAGTTTTAGAGCCAGCGATGCTTTGTACAGTGGGATTTTAGAGAGATTATTCTGATGGCTCTGTGAACTTTTGAGCTAGAACAAGAAGAAATCTGAGAAAGGGATGTTTGGGAAGGGAGGGACAAATAAATAGGAGATTTTGGACTGGGGAGATGTAGGGGGAAAGTACTGGGAAGTGGATTTATTTGCTAGAGTTTATGAAGGGAAAGTCTTTTGGGTTTGGTGGCCATGTGAGTGAAATGAAAGCTGGGGACGGGGATAATTAAGGGTGATTTGACGAAGCCTTCATGGCTCAGTGACTAGGGGAGAGAGGACACTACTGGCAGGAACATGAAAACCATTTTGGGATTTTCAGCTGGGAAAAATGAGGATCTGTGTGGGGGTTTAGATGTGTGGTGGTGGGACATCTGGTCGATGTACACAGCAAACTATTAGTAACCAGTCAGCCATTGGGGGTCCCTTACCCTGCCTGATCTATGCCCTTAAAACATAGCAGAAAATACTGGCCAAAAAATATGGAGAGATTAGGCTGAATTAAACTTTTGATTTCAAGGTATATGCTCATCTGATTCAATAGAGTTACATATGCCCCATTTCCTCAGAGTGTTCATGGCAGGCCTGTGTGCACTGCGTCACCTTTTGTGAGTGTGGGATGGCAGGAGACCAGCATCCTCATTAGGTAATGTCTAGACCTCTCCTAAGGCAGCTGGTCAGCCCCTACCTCCCTCAGTGGTGGTACCTGGCCTCTGTTTCCCAAGTCTCAGAGTTTGTGATAGGGATGAGGTTGGAATGCTTGTGTGTGCTTCTATGGACTGTGACACTGTCCCCCTTGGCTCTCTCCAAGAAAGACCTTGTACTGTGACTCATGCCTTGGCAAACCCCTTCCTAATGGAGAATTATGAAGGCAGAGGGTGGGGCAACCATCACTCACCTTTTCTACCTTCACAAAGCTGTTCGGTAACTTCTGTTCTTAGAAGCTGCCTTCAGTCTTCACTTTTGCTTTATTTTCCCTGCATGGGCACACCAGAAGCAGGGAGTGGGGTAAAGGCCGCTGAGAAAGCTCAACAAACACAGAGGGAGGAGATTAATAAGGGCTTTGATGTGTCTGAGAGCTCTGCCAAGCATGGCCCATTCATTAAGTTAGGGCCAACATATCAGTTTTGAAAAACACCAGTTCTGGGTCCGGGTTGGTGGGAAATGACACTAACATTTTTTGCAAGGCCTGGCCTGCCATTAGATGACTCAGTGTATTCCCCAGGACTTCAGCCCAAAGCTGGGACAAGAGTTGCAGCCTTTATTTATTTTTTTCTCTTGGGATGGGACTGTTCTGTCTTGGTACTAAGTCCTGTGAGCTCATCAGCCAGAATGCAGCTTCAGTCAGGGAAGCAGAGCCCCAGAGCCTAAAAGAGCTTCCATGATGTCCTAGGTCACCAGGCTTGGACTAAGACCTACCTGGGGTTTAAAATGCCAGCTCCTCAGTTTTTCAACATAAAAAAGGAAGGAAATAATTTTAGCCTCACAAGCCACTTGTGAGATTGAGGGGAGTAATGCATGCCAAGCACTTAGCGCTATGCTCTAGCCCAGTAAGTGGTAGTTATTATTGATAGTCCTCCTTCTTGAGCAGCAGTATAGTAGTGATTAATAGTGTGGTTTCTGGAGTTAGACAGTCTGGACTAGGTAGGTTTGAATCTCGAGTCCTCTTTTTCCTCCTTGTGTGACCTTAGGCAATTTTATCTTGCTGAGATTCAGTTTCCTCATTTATAAAATGGGAATAATAACAGTATCTATCTCACAGGGTTGCTGTGAGGATTGAATTATGCAAACCAAGCATTTACCACAATTGCCAGCACATACAAATGGTGCAACGAAAATGATAATAATTATTATTGTTACTATTTTTTCAACACTATATCTTTCAGAGTCTAGCTCAAGGTGCCAACCTTCCCACAAACCCCATTAATTACTTCTCTGATCTTCATTGACTTGGATACCTTTTACAATCCACCTTGCATTGTTTCTGTTTATGCCTATGCCTTCAGATATATAACTGCACCTTTCAGGCTCACCTTGCTCTCACCTTGCAGCCTGTCTTACACATCATTATTGTGTCCAAAAAACCCACATCCAATCCCAGGAGCACTGACATCAGAGAACTGCATTGCACGTTACACAGCAAAAGTACTTAAAATGGTTTTAAAAACAGCTCTACTTCTTCCAGTTTCCACTTCCTAAGAGGTTGCTCATCTCCATTTCTCCCCTTTCTGAGCTACCCGCCAACCCGCCACCCTGCCACCAGCCTTCTTCTTTCTCCAAGTCCCCTGGGGGGAATATATATAGTATATAAAATGGATTCCATCCCTTGGGGGACCGAGGGGGATGAACACACATTTATATAAAGCTATATAAAGTATATAAATGGATATATTTATATTCCCTTTGTGCCCTCAAGGAATCCATTCATTCAATATAGTTGAGTGCCCACTTTGTATCCTGACGAAAGTAGCTATTGGGATAAGAAAAGCGTAGAGAGGTTCTAGCTCTCATGGAACTTACATTCTACTGAGAAACACAGAAGAAATATAAAACTTCAACTGTAGGAAGTGTCCTAAAAACAACATCGGTCTTTGTGAGAGTGATGAAAGGGACTACATACCCCTGGTATTCTACTGGGTGATCGGGGCGGACTCGGAGGTGAAATCTGACCTAAGGTTCATTTTATAAACGAGGATACTGATATATACACTTTAAAGACCTTGGTGGCTGAAAATCTGGAGGCCGACTTTCACCCACGGCGGCGCCACTCCCAGAATAGCAGAGCGATATGCAGAACTCCGAGTGCCCAATTTTCGCAAACCCCGGCGTCCGGGGCGCTTGCGCATTGGCTGCCACCAGCCTGACGTCAGCGCGTCGGGCACGCCCGACCCCCTGTGACGCCATCCTTACCACAGCCCCTGACCCGGCAGCCCGCAAGCTCGCGCGCATGCTCCGAGCCCCGCCCCCATGCGTCACAGAATGGACTCGGACACTCAAGCAGCTCCTGACGTGTCGGGAGGAGCCGCGCGCGGAGGTACGTGGAGTGGAGCTCAGGGCTGCGGAGCGGAGCGGAGCTGAGCTGGGCTGAGCGGCTGAGCGGGCCTGGTCAGGCCAGCAGAGCGGAGACGTCGATCGGGTGTCGGCGAACATGCGCTTTTGATACATTGGAGGTGAGCCTGCGGTGCGGGGCCGCTCCGGGGTGCCTGGGGGCGCAGAGGCCTGTCCCTGGGGAGCTTGCTGGGCCCTGGGCTGTCCGAGGCCCCGGCGGGCAGGACCGGAGCACCGCTCTGGGGCAGCCAGCCCGGGGGCAGCTGTTCCAACCGCTCTGAGTGCCGCCTAGCCGCCCTGGCCCGAGGTGTGGTCCACTAGGGGCGCCTGCAGGGGGGCGAGCTCGGTGGCCCCCGGAGGTTGTGCCCGCGTCCGGGGATGGGGTGAGGGGTGGCGTGGACGGAGGCCGGGACGTGGCACCGCGGGCCTGGGCGCTGGTGGCGCAAGGAGTGGCTCAGTTGGAGTGGCAGCGGCGTGCCCAACCTTCTCTCCGCCCCTCCTCCCTTAAATCCCTTCAGCTGGAAGGGTCGTTTGGCGCCGGGTTGAATTTGAGCTCTTTCCGCGTCTCCCGTCGGGGGGGCGAGAACGGAAGCAGCCCACGTTGGGCTCGGGTGGCATTCGCGTGACACTGCGCCCCGAACTGCCAGTCACCCCGCTTGGAGTTCAGAGAAGTGTCACCAAGCGGGTTTGGGTTGCTGGTGCCCGTCTCTTGCTGGTACGGGAGAAGTAAACCTTTCAGGTCGGCGAAGGAAGCCCAGGTCCTTTAACGACAGCGCCTTCGCACACTTTAGAACACGCTTGCGATCTCTCTTGAACCTCACCACCCTGTCGTTGTGCCTGGTGCGGTCACCGCCATTTGCCGGATGGGGAAATTGAGCCCGGGTCCGGGGGAGGGGGGAGGTATTAGGTGATGTGTACTGTCGAGTCTGCCGACTTGTGAGTTCGCTTGGCTCAGAGTTCACGTCTCTAGGCTTGGAGTTATGGGTTGGTTGGTTGGTTTGTTTTTGGGTGGGATTTTTATACCCTTCTTAGCTGTAAAGCAAAGCAGGAAAATTTGACTTGCCAAAAATATACCAGAAGCTAGTGGAAGACTTATTCAAATATTTTTCAGCAGACTCACGTAGATGAGAACTACTACTCGGTTACAAGAAAAATCCTGCTCTGAAACGTGTTCCCCGGTTGCTGGCTAATTATCTTGTCTGATAAATTGTGGTCTTTTTTAAAAATTTGAATTTACTGTATCGGGGTTACATTGATTAATAAGATTATATAGGCTTCTGAGGTACAATTCTATAACACATCATCTGTGTATTATACTGTGTGTTCGCCACCCCCAGTCATGTCTTTACATCACCATTTATCCCTCTATTATCCCCTCCTACCTCCCCCCACCCCTCTTTCCCTCTGGTAATCACCCTACTGTTGTCTGCCTATGATATTTTGTTCTTAACCCGCTTAACAAATAGGGGGGTAATGGCTTTGCCAAGTCGTGAACTTGCTGGTATAGCATTAATTCATGGATTGAAGAGAAGGGGAACCTAATAAGTTCTCTCTTCTGAATTTTTATTAAAATTATTTAAAATTGGAGATCACAAGAAGCAGAGAAAACCTTTGGCCAGCCCTGGTTAGAGGTTGACCTGGTTCAGATAGAAGTTGCTAAATCCAGTGACGCTGTTCTTTTTTTGTTCTGGCTCTTAAATAAATTGAAGTTGAATAAGGAACACTTAAAATATGTAGAAACCTCAGTAAAAACTTAAATCTTGCTTTCACGACATCTGCAAAGCTTACTTTTATTCTCATTTTAAACCATGCTGAGATAAATTACTTCTGACATAAGTTTCTGAGCACTTCATAAGATAGAAAAAAGAAGTTTGATAGGACCGAAGGGGGACCATATTTATGATCAACGTTGAAAGTTAAACATTCTGTAAATGTCACCTTTGGGAGAAGTAGAAGAATTTTGGTAGAAAGGCATGTATTACCTATAGCAGCAATTTCAACTAGTGTGCTGCGACAACTTTTAAAACGTCCAGTACCTGACTGTTTAGTCAGGGGCACTGACCTCTTTTCCCTTAGGTTGTCAAATGAAGAAATGACAACAGCCAATACAACATAGCCATCCAGTGTGAATGAGTCAAAATTATACCTATTTTTTTGTGAGGTGGGTAAAA
Source organism: Furipterus horrens (assembly GCF_987537825.1). Taxonomy (NCBI): domain Eukaryota; kingdom Metazoa; phylum Chordata; class Mammalia; order Chiroptera; family Furipteridae; genus Furipterus; species Furipterus horrens. Next base: position 53,852,269 of record NW_028327181.1, on the reverse strand, counting down.
AATATATTTTTTTGTGTGTCGTAGAATTTTAATAATTAGTTTGTGTGCCATGAGATGAAAAAGGTTGAAAGTCACTGACCTACAGTGAGGTCCAAAAGAACTTCCAATCTCATTAGTGCATTCTATAACTGTTAACAAGAAGACAACATAATAAAAAACGGATTTTCTTACCATTGTGCAAAGAGTAGAGTTTTTTTTTTTTTTGTAAATAACGTTCTGGATAACTTGTGTTATATCCAAATGAGTTGATTTGTCAGTTGCTAGATACCTGAAGGTTATATACAGTATGATAATGCCTTATGTAAAAATCGTTATACTTTAGAGATACATAACTCCATCCATATGAGCCATGGAAGATTTGGGTAGCAGAGAACATAATTGTCTGCCTTCATTTCAGCTTCAGAAGATTATAGATGTATCATTAAAACTGTTTTATTTATTTTTTTTAGAGTATAGTTTTCTATATTGACTAACTTTCTAGAGGCTTAACATCTCTAGTTACCTAGTTTCAAATAACACAGTGACCATATCCTCCCACTGTAACATGAAGCAAACTGAACAGACTTTGTTTGCAGCCTCTGAAAAAGTGTTTTGAATATCTATAGCTGTAGCAAACTTGTCATTTGTAAAAAATTCAATTTTTGGAAAGGGTAAATCTAGTGAATAAAATTGGAGTGATAAAGCTGGGTAGTACCGATTAAGGAAGCAATAAAAATGAAGATGAGGTGGGACCACAGAGAACTTTTTTGTTTAGTTTTTTAATTTTTATTATTTTTGAAATATTTATTTATTGTAGAGAGAGGGGAAGGGAGGGAGAAGGAGAAGGAGAGAAACATTGATGTGTGAGAGAAGCATCGATCAGTTGCCTCTTTTATGTGCCCCAACTGGGGACCAGGCCCGTAACCTAGGCATGTGCCCTGACGGGGAATTGAACCAGTGACCCTTTGCTTTGTGGCACAACACCAACCAACTGAGCCACCCTGGCCAGGGCTAGATTTTTTTAATTAAAAAAAATTTTTTTAAATATTTTTATCAGAGGACATGCTTATTGATTTGAGAGAGAGGGAGAGGAAGGGAGAGAGGGGAAGAGAAACACCGATGCGATCAGTTGCCTCTAGTATGCCCCCAGACCAGGGACTGAACCTGTAACCTAGGCATGTGTCCTGACCAGAATTGAACCTGCAATCTTCCAGTTTATAGGACGATACTCCAACTGGCTGAGCTATGCTATCCAGGGTTGTTTAGTTTTTAATCTGGTTCTTCAAGACTATTCCAAAAAAAGGTCTTAGAAGTGTTTTCAGTAATGGTGGTATTGCTGGCATATGCATATTAGTTACGGAAGTGATTAATTTTAAGGGATCATTTGTATGTTATAAATTCTGAAACATTTCTTTTCCAGTCAGAAGTGTATCCTTTAATCAGAAAGTCTGATTAAATATAATATGAACTCAAGCTCTCAACAACCTGTTGGAGAAAGCCAACAAGTGTATCAGAGAAAAGCCGGCAGCTGCTGAGTTCTTTCGTGGAAAAGTAAATTGCATTTTTATAAAAGTTGCCCAAGTTTTGGTTTTCAAAACTAGGTTTCAGGATTTACCAGAGAACAATACAGACCCCCAATAGTACAACCATTTAACGATGAAGTTTAAGGATATAGGGGAAACCAAATAACCAAATATGACAATACACATTAATTATTTATAAAAATAAGTCAATCCAAGTGGCGATACCTCATGAGTGGTAACACTCATAAAACAAGGGCTAATAGCACATGGAACAAACCTAGACATTTCCCCAATGACTGACTAAGCAATAAAATAGCCCAGGATACTGTTAACACATAGCTTTTCTTCGAGTTGTCAGTTGATACGTATAAAATTAGGGTAAATTGTTTCTATTCAGTTACCATCATTTCTTCCTTTTAACCTTTTCTGTAATTTTCTCTAGCAAACTTTTCTCTTTGGTTTGACCAGTTGAACTAAAAAGGTTGGAACCTAAAGCGAGTATCAGCTCTTATTGGAATAGCACTTGGGAAAATCCTAGAAAAGGCAAAGTGTAACTGATGTGGTCTGACAAAATTAAGCAGCCGTTTTCATTGTGACAGTGTCCCTCATGTTAATAACTAGGTTAATGGCTTCTCTTATGGCTAGATCACATGACTCAGCATGATAATGGGTGCTCTCTGCTAAGGTACTGCAGAACTGTGTGTGCAGACACCCACCATTTACGCTTTCAATGAATACAAAGCATCATTTAAAACCATGTTAAAAATACTGCATTACTATTGGCCTCTTTTGCCTCTTGAACTGGCTTGGCATACGGTTCACGACACAGAGGACACAATAGTTAATTAGCTGCTACTACAGGTTCCTTAGAATTCAGTACTTGCTGACCTTCAAGCCTCAGCACTTTTTCTGCCGCAATAATGGGATTCTTTATTAGCATCCCCACTGTTATGGGATCAACATCCCTAGGGACTGGAGTGATGTAACCGGCTTTTTTCTAGACTCCTTCAAAATCCACCTCTCCGACCAACTTGAATTTAGCAGTGATGGGATCTTGAATTTTTATTTATTCTCATATCAACAATGGCTGCTTCTTCCTTGATCATATACGAGTATTCTGTGATCAGATTTGGAATGCCTGCAGTGGAGACCACAGTATCTGCAAGAATTGTATGTTTCTTCAGCACCTGCTCTTTGGGAGTGTATTGTATCAATATACTGTCACAGTGACATCACCTTCAGGACATTCGTGTGCCCCATTTGTGTGTAGTAACATTGCAATGGGCATTCCAACATTTTTTGACCTTCCAGCTACAACTGCATTCTTACCTAGGGTTGGAATGGTAGTTTGCTTAATTATTTCCTTATATCCCATGGGGTAGCTGGTAACATGGAATACTGGGCCAAACACATTAACTCTACCTTAGTTACATGAAAGCTAACAGCATCCTTGTCTGGAGAAATAGCATTGTAGATCTTTCATCAGTGTGCTCTGGAAGAGGCAGCTGAACAGGAAGCCATCTACATTATCATCATTATTGGTTATTGATTAAATTCAACAGTTCTTTCTCTGAAATTGAAGCTGGCTCCACAGTATTCTCACTGTTGATTCCCGCATCGGCAGCAGCCCAGGTTTTGTTGAGGACGTAGGAATGACTTCCAGGATTCTCACCAAACAGAGCCACACTCAGGTGTGGCTGTTCGTTGCCTGATGCCACCCACTCTTCCACCTTCTGCCTCACTTCCTGCTTGATCTGCTTGGCAAGTTTCCTCCCTGAAATGACAACAGCTTCATTTTGAACTGCTGAGAGGTGGAAGGGACAATGGTGGAGGTGGCAGTTCTATGTTGGCTGGAGCAGCAGGGTGGCCAGTGTGGACCAAGGGAAGCAGCAGCAGGGCCCACTGATGCTGGTGCTCAGAGAGCCTGAGGCACATTTATTTTGTGGTCAGACTTGAAAGGTCCACTACTGAACTACCAGTTTTTTATAATTAATGAAGTTTGTGCTGCATTTACTATGTGCCAAGCTCTGTACTCAGTACTTTACAAATAATAACTCATTCTTCATAACAAGGCTATTTAAATTATTATCCTCATTTTACAAGTGAGAAAATGGGGCACTGAGTGGTTAAGTAACTTGTCCTAAGTCAGCTTGTGAGTGGAGGAGTCTGATTCAAACCCAGGCAGTTTGGCTTCAGGATCTGGGTTCTTAACCACTATGCTGCGGTGCTCCTACCACTCGTTAAATGTTCCCTGGTTAAATATTTTTAACTGGTTTATTCTGGAAAAAATGATGGTCACTTTAGTAAAAGGTTTTTGGCATGGTTTATAATACTGTTTGAGGGGCTAATAAGCAAGTTGTGAAAGTAGCCTGTTAATTAGAAAAATTGTCAACATTCAATCCATGTAAGATTCATCAAGAAAATAGAGAAGCATGTGTGGAAAGAAAACAAACAGTAAAATAATTTTGCTACAATATCACTGAACTAAGTAGTTAACAGTTAAGTAGAATACAAGAAAATGGAACTAGATTCTCAGGAACTTCCACATGAAAGGCTATTTAAAATCTAAGTCACCAGGGGACACTGATGGAAAAACTGGTAGTTGTATTAAGAATATGGCCCTGTTCAAGAATCAAAAGTCAGGGACAAATGGATACTTTATAGTGCACCCAGAGGTGTGAACAGTGAGATTCCTCAGGGAACAATACTTCGGTAAACTCTTTTCAGAGTAATAACTGCTAGCAGATTTTCTGCTGCTGTAATAATGGGTCAATAACAACAAAAATCAGCCTCACATAGAGAAGTTTCAAAATGGGCTTGAGAATAACATATATAGATAAAAACAACCCAAACCTTATTTGTAGAAGCATTGATCCCGTATTAAAATACATTCAAATAAATGTTAAATGCCAAGGAAAGCATCTTATAGTCATTATGATCTTCCATAAGGACCCTGGCCCAGGGACCACACAGTCACTGATAGTAACAGAAGAGGTACTGAAAACGTAAAAGAAAAAGTACCCTACCCATGAATTAAATAGTGAAATATTGAAGTATCACCACTCAACTCCAGAAAGGTATATATGTAATTTAGAGCAGATCCAAACATGGCCATGAAAATATTTAAGGGCCCGAGATGGCTGCTAAGTGAATATAAGCTAAAAGACAAATACTCATTTGAGAAGATGAAGGCTGAGAGTATTATCACCAAAGTCTACAAAATCAGAAAGGGCATAAAAAAGGAATACAAACTTTTCAAAAAATTCAGGACCCTTACAAGGCAACAACACACGAAATATATTTTAAATTTAAACCAAAAATGGGAAATTCACTGATGGCTATAAAATTATGGAACTTATCTCAATTGCATACAATAATATAAAATCAGTAAATTAAAAAATTTTGACTTGAAATATTTAATTAAAAAATGTTTTCTATAACTGTTGGCTGCTTGGGGTGCTCTATTCATGAATGAAACATGGTTGGCTCAAGATAGTTTTGTTTACTTGTAGCATGTTTAGACCCTGGTTCATGCCCAAAGCTCTGTCTCCCTGAAGGGGGGCTTAGCCATTGCTTATATAGACTGTTTGGTCAATTACATGTTGATTTCTTCTTTGCACTTACCTGGTTGGGTTCCCGTCAATTTTATCCTGGTGCTGCATCTGCAAAATACATTACATTTTAACATTTAACAGGAAATAACATTTAGTAATAACATTTAGAACTGCTCAGACCTCATGACTCTTGTCCTATTTTAACATAAGGGCCAGGGCTTGCACTGCTTTCTGGTTTCTCTGGAGTTCCTGCTGCTTTTTTTCTTAGTGACACAGAGTGATGTGCTTTCATCACAACCTCAGCTTTATCTGGTTCCCAGTCGTGCTCTCTGTTATGTGGGATTCTTCATTTTTCCTGAAGCCATCCATCCGGCCGAGAAACTCTCTGGGTCTGATGAACTAAGGCTTCAACATGGGACCTTTCTTATTCGCAGTCCTGGGCTGGAGCTTAATTTCCTGTATTCTTTGCTGTCCAAGTCTTGGTTTTCTCTCTTCTATTGTAACTGTCCAGTAGTGTGTTGGAGGTATCCCTCCTGTGTTCTCCTATGAGGAAAAAGTTTTCTCATTTCCTGAATTATCTGTTTCCTCTAAGTTCAGTAGGTCTTATTCACGCCACTGGGTTTTCTCATGTGTCTAGTGGTTCTTGGTTGTCCATTCATATTTAGGACTGAAGATCTGGACAGTGTTTATTTTAGGTAGCAAGTATGCAGTGGTATCTCCAAGGCTCTCCAACAAGTCTCATCAGCTCCCTGTTCTTTGATGTGGAGCCTATACTGAGCTTTATAAGTGACTGTGATGTGGCTTGGAATGCATCAGACTAGTAATTTTGTCTAGCTGAGAATGATAGGTTTTATAATCCTGATTTCATACACGTTGGTACATTATGAGGTAGAAATAAACTAGCCACAAATTTTTTTGCTTACTTTGCCCTGAAATAGGAATTTAGATGTTAATAAAGTAAAGTGGTACTTTAAAAGTAAAGAGGGAATAATAAAAGATTATAAGTCAGTTCAAATATTTGTTGGATTTCTGGTGTGTTCCCTGTTTCTGGTGATGCAGAAGGTGTTTATAACTAAGAACACAGGTCCTGCCCTCAAGGAACTGGCTGGAGATGTCACTGAACAAACGGAGGTGTGGCTGCCTGCCACAACAAAGGCCAGACTTGTGAGGCAGGAGCTGGTGCACAAGGAAGGGGGTTTTCTGTTCAGGTGCCCAGCGACTTGGGAGCGTGGTGGACTCCCATCTCAAAGACCATCTGCCCTTCTTCCTTTTTTAAATCCTCACCTGAGGACATCTTTTCATTGCGTTTACAGACAGAGGAAGGGGCAAAGAGACAGAGAGACAGAGAAACCGATGTGAGAGAGCATCAGTTGGCTGCCTCCTGTGTGTGCCCCATCTGGGATGGCACCCGCAACCTTTCAGTGTATGGGACGGAGCTCCAACCAACTGGGCCACGCTGGCCAAGCCACACTGGCTGGGCAACCATCTCCTAGTCTTGCTTAAGTTGGCAGTTCTTATAGGGATACGGAGGGGAGCGTTTTTTTTTTTTTTTTCCTATTCAGTTGTCTTGCTAGCATTTGGGTGGCTTGGGGCTCCATCTACTCATTTTTCTAGCTTTTGGCGAGCTCATTTTAAGAACCTCCCCCTGCACCATCTTGGCCAATGGGGGAGACTCCCTAGTGCTCCCACTGACTGTCTGGTAACAGAGATTTAATCTTTCATTTTTTAAAATATGTTTTTTGTTTAAGATAAACTTTGCTTCTTTTGTCATTCTGATCTTTGTAACATTTTGGAAAACCATAATTTTTTGGCTTGTGTATCAGAAACTGAGTACTGTATTTGAACTACACATTGATACATGGTTGGCAGTGTTCAGATGGCAAGTACATTTGTCCAAATTTGAGGATGAGTGCCTATAGTTTCTTTGGGGCTGGATTCATAGATTTTAAATGTAATCAATATTTTTGGGGACATTTTGGGGAAAGACCTTGTGTAGAGCATTCAGGTAACAAAGTGATTTTGCCTCACTCCTAGATAACTTATCATGTCCTGTAATTATATCTTCATTTGGGTTGTTAATATGAAATATGTCCCTCTCCTCAAGAATACTTAGGCAGTAAATCTCAGGAGTTATTGAGACCACACAGTGATGATGTCTTTAAGTGCTTTGGATTTTGTTTTGAAATACAATTATATAGTGTTGCTGGGTTAGCCTCATTCTCATTTATACTTTACTACAAATTATTACTCTTACAAATAAGATTATTCTGTCCTGACCAGCGTAGCTCTGTGATTTGGGCATTGTCCTACAAAGCGAAAAGTTGCCAGTTGGATTCCTGGTCAGGGTACATGCCTGGCTTGTGGGCCAGGTCCCAGTTAGAGGAATGTGAGAGGCAACTAATTGATGTTTCTCTCTCTCTCTTTCTCTCTCTCTTCCCGTCTCTCTAAAATAAAAATAAATACATTCTTAAAAAAAAAAAAGATTATTCCTACATCTGAGAAAATAGAATGGGAATTGAGAACCTTGATGAAAGAATAGGATTATAAAAATAATCAAGTGTTATTTACTAATCAGAAACATACATTTTTTTCCCTCCATGCCCTAACCATGCCCACACCCCCAGCTGTTAGCCTGCTTTCTATGAGTCTGTCTTTATTTTGCTTGTTAGTTAAGTTTGAATGTTCAGTAAATTCCACATTTGAGTGAAATCATATGGTATTTGTCTGTCTGACTGGTTTATTTCACTTAACAAAATGTTTTCTAGGTCTACCCATGCTGTCACAAAGGGTAAAATTTTCCTCTTTTTTATGGCTGAGTAGTATTCCATTGCCCTGGCTGGTTTAGCTCAGTGGATTGAGCGTCGGCCTGCGAGCTAAGTGTCGCTGGTTCGATCTTCCAGTCAGGGTACATCAGAGAAGGAAAACTCTGACTCCAAAAAACCTCCGCTGCCTTGCGGCATACCTCTTCAGGGGAAAGGCTAAGGGAGTAAACCCCGACAGAAAATCCGGAGCCGGAGTCCCTAAGGCGGTTTGACGTTGTAGTCAACACCGGCAACTCCTGCGGCGCACCTGAACCCAAGCTGTATTGACTCCGTCTTTCCCTTGGACCCTTCAGCTGCGAAGAGAGGGGGGGTCTGCTGCATGGGCAACAGCAGACCCTCCATATTACCCTGCCCAGGCTCTGTAGCTTCAGCGTCATCGCAAGATGTCGATTCAACACGGGAGGAGACAGATACTACCATGTCACTCCCGAGTCGGACTGCACAGCCATTCTTGGCGGTGCAGATAGACTCTTAAGAAGCTACACCATCGTCTCTCGAGACGGACGGCTGCTGACGAGTATTCCATTGTGTAAATGTCCCATAGCTGTTTTATCTACTCATCTACTGATGGACCCTTGGGCTGCTTCCATATCTTGGCGATGGTAAATAATGCTGCAGTGAACATAGGGGTGCTTATGTTCTTTCGAATTAGTGTTTCAGGTTTCTTTGGATAGATTCCCAGCAGTGGAATCACTGGGTCATAAAGCAGTTCCATTTTTAATTTCTTGAGGTATCTCCATATTGCTTTCCTCAGTGGCTGTACCAATCTGCATTCCCACCAATAGTCTAAAAGGGTTCTCTTTCTCCACATCCTCACCAGCACTTGTTTGTTGATTTATTGATGATGGCCATTCTGACAGGTGGGAGGTGATATCTCATTGTGATTTTAATTTGCATTTCTTCTATGATTAGTGACGTTGAGCATTTTTTTCACATGTCTATTGGCATCTGTATGTCCTCTTTGGAGAAATGACAGTTCAGGTCTTTTGGCCATTTTTCAATTAGATTGTTTCTGTTTTTGGTGTTGTTTTATAAGTTCTTTATAAAAGTTACATATTAACCCCTTATTAGATGTATTGGTGAATATGTTCTCCCATTCTGTGGGTTGTCTTTTTATTTTGCTGATGGTTTCCTTTGCTCTGCAAAAAGTTTAGTTTGAAGTAGTCAGAAACATACTTGAAGAAATATTAAGTCTAGTCCAGACTCTCATTAGGTGAAAAAAGAAAAAACTTTTAAGAGATTAAGCAGTTTGCTTGAGAATATAAGGGTAGAATTGGAACTGTACAATCCAGCCGAAACAGCACTCCAATTCTGGGGTGGGGGTACATTTTAATGTGTTATCATGCTTTAAGGGTATCTTCAAGAGTAGCATAATACAGAAGAAAAATGTGCCAGTATAGGGGTAATTAGAATAGAGGAGGGTGCATTTGGTGCACTAAATATTTATTCAGTACTTACTAATGTTTGATACATGGTAGGTGCTCATTAAACATTTGCAAGCATTCTGTATTTTCTGTAAGCAAGGTGTTATGTTTGGTGCCATTAAGCGATGCAGAGTATGGAGAGGATCCATCTTTTTTCAAAGGGCTCTTAGACTGATTGGTAAATAAAATAATGGGAAGATTGACTAGCAGATGTCAAAAGTAATACTAGATGGTGTGGTTAGGAGAGACTTGACTAAAACAGAAAACATTGCAGTAGGCCACAAAGGGGTGAAACTAAGTGTATAGAGCTACATGTTAATTTGATTCACCTGGAAATCGCTGTGTACTTCTTTGGTGGATACCTACCCTGCAGTTGAAGTTCTGTGTTTGTTCTTGTCTGTGACTTTTTGCTAAACCTTCATGAGTGGGATTCTACAACTCCAGCTTTTTATTAATTGACTTTTAAAGCTGGTCTTGAATTGTTGCTGCCTGGTATGGATTAGATTGAGTCAATTTTGATTTAGTTTAGTAAGTATTTTTAAGTATCTGCTAATGTCAAATGGTGTACTGGGGTAGAAATAAGTAAAAATAATACACAGCCTAATAAGGGGTATAGAAGTATAAGCTGTGTGGTAACTATAGTCATGAAAGCAGGTATGGCTGTAGAGGTAGCCAAGAATGTGGGAGATTTTAGTGCTATCTGAGTGAGGGTGGGGGAAAGGCTTTCTGGAAGAGACGACAGTTAGGTTTAAAAGTATAATAAGGCACTTTCCCACATATACAAGGAAGGGAGAGCCATTCCAGGTAGAGGAAACATCCAGAAGTGAAGCAGGTGGTGTGTTAAAGCAATTTGAACACTGTTGCTGGAACATAAATTGGGATGTTTGGGGAGGGGTTAGACTCCTACAGAACTTTGCTTCTTGAAGTTAGGCATGAATCTAAAGGGCGCTCAGTGTCTTTGGTATTCCATTTGTCCTTGACAGTCATTTGGGAGTTATAGGTAGTCAGTCCAAACGCGAGGTTAATTGAATAGGTATTTTTTTCTCCCCTCTCTTAATTTCTTGGGAGAAGAACTGAGATGAAAGAACACTGAAGTGGGAGGATTAGTGGATTTAATGGCAGAAGCTTTGAACTTAAAAGGTAATCAACAGGAAGGTTTTAGAAATGTAATAATAGTAAATTATTGGGAATGTGGTACCTGATCTCCCAGTATGATCACCTGGCATGAAGTGTTTCATGCAGGTTTTTTAAAGCAATTATACAAAAGAGAAGGGCATGAAGTAGCATCAGCTCTGACAATGAGATTGTTTCTGTCACCTGAGTCCCGGAAGAGCAGTGGGCTTTAATCCCACGGCTGGAGTCCTGTGTGCAGGATGATTCTGTAGGGCCAGTTCAGGGGATCCTAGGGCTGTGACCCAGAGGACTCTGTACCAGAGAACTTCGTTGATCTCCTCTCCTATCATGAGCTGGTCCACAATGTTGGTGGTCCTCAAGAGTGGGGAGTGAAGTGATCTATGTGCCTGGGTTACAATAAAGAGTTAACCACTCTTAAAAATCTTTTAACCATTCTTAGGATTTTTCATGTTTATTTATCTCCCTCCAAAATGCTGCAGACTTGGTGTTATCCCAGACTTCATACTTTTACTTAGATTTCCATGTTCTCTATTTATTTATATGTTTTCTTTAATATTTCACAGGCTTTCTTGATCATGGATGGTGAAGATATACCAAATTTTTCAAGTTTAAAGGAGGAAACTGCTTATTGGAAGGAATTGTCCTTAAAGTATAAGCAAAGGTAATGTTGAAAAACAACCTAAAACAATAGAGGAGGGCATTTGGAATACACCATCTCTAGCATGTACATTTTTTTTTTTTTTTTTTTTTTTTTTGTATCCCAGGCAGGCGCTCAATCCACTTGGCCATGCTCACCTGTTGTGCTTTTTTTTTTTTTTTTAAATATAAAGCTAAAATTAGAGTTTCAGATTTATTTAGGAGTGGGATTCTAGAAATAGTCATAACATTGCTTGTATTTAAATAGTACAAAAATGCTGTAAATCCTATGTTACTCAAATTATTAAAAATAGTAAAAAAAAATTCATGTCATTTGTGATTATTTTTCTGGTTGTTTACCTCCTTTTTATGTTTATTACTCTCATTGGCCATCCTTGGTCTGCTGTGTGTGCGCCCCAGTCTGCCTCATCATTTTGATCTTTTGGAGATTCTGATAGGCTGCCTGGGGCTTCACACAGCAGACCTGAGTTCTCTGCAGGCAAGCGTCTGGAGCCCAAAAAGTTTTCAGGAAGAAGAGAAGAGCATTTTGTAAAATCGCAATTATTTTAATTATTTGGGAGAACTTTTACATAATTTTTTGAGCACTTGTCTTCAATTTCTTTTTAAAATGGAAATTTTCAAAAATATATATACATTTTTCTACTTTGGGTAAAGAAGTTTTCTAAGCCTTGTCACCCCTTTACTGTCATTTCATCGTTATTGCTGAAGCCAGTTACATTGTGCCAGTGGCTATAAAAGCTGTCTGTGCTAAGGGTTCTTAATCTTTTTTGTGCCCTAGACACCTTAATAGACTGGGGAAGCCGAGACCTCTTCTCAGAATAATGTCTTGCCCTGGCTGGTGTGGCTCTTTGGATTGAGCGCCAGCTTGTGAACCGAAAGGTCATAGGCTCGCTTCCCGATGAGGGCACATATGCGCCTGGTGGGCAGCCAGGTCCCCGGTCGGGGGCGCGTGAGAGGCACATCCATGTTTCCCTCTCTTTCTCCCTCCTTTCCCCTCTCTTTAAAAGTAAATAAAACAAAGAATAATGTCTTTAAATGCATAAAATTAACTACTAGAATTACAAAGGAAACCAATTATATTGAGAAACTCAATTATATCGAAAAACGTACCCAAATATTGAACTTATTTGTGGTACAGTAATGTTTGCTTTTTTATTAATACATTAAATAGGGAACTAGCGGTGAGTGTATAAAATGTAAATCCTTTTAAGGCCTATAACTTAATTTCAATGAGCCTCGAGTATAGGGTAAGAGATGTAAAACAGATTGTCTTTATTATTTAATATATTTTATTACAGCATAGCATTCAGGCAGAAATTCTTGAATTGATATATAATCATCTTTAAGATGGTCCTTGTGGCCTACTACAACTCATCTTTCCCACTTTGTTTTTGATTAGCTTCCAGGAAGCTCGGGATGAGCTAGTTGAATTTCAAGAAGGAAGCAGAGAATTAGAAGCAGAGTTGGAGGCACAATTAGAACAGGCTGAACAAAGAAATAGAGACTTGCAAGCTGATAACCAAAGACTGAAATGTGAAGTGGAAGCATTAAAGGTAATTGTGGCTGTAGAACCTCTGGTGTCTAATGTACTGGGTTTTATTAAAATGAGGAATGTAGCCCTAGCCACGGGGCTCAGGTGGTTGGAGCATTTGCCCTGTGCCCCAAAAGGTTGCAGGGTCCATCCCCAGTTAGGGCGCATACCTAGGTTGTGCGTTCAGTCCCAGTAGGTTGGGGGAGCAACCCACTGATGTTTTTCACATCAATATTCTCCCCCCTTCCTCCCCCTCCCTCCCTTCCTCCCTTCCTCTCTCTCTGAAGTCAATAAACATATCCTTGGGTGAGGATTTAAAAAAAACGAGAAATATGATTTTTTAAGGGGAGCTTAAGAGCAGCAGGCTACAAAAAATATAAAAAGAGGGTTAAAGTGAATTTTTGACAAACTGTTTCTTTCATGGAGCCAAAGGAAAGGTGATTTTAAAGTTTAGGAGTTCACTTGAAAACTCTTTAGCTGTCAGTGTTTTAGCTATCATGCTCCTAGCTATAATTTTGTAGTTCTTTTAATTTTCAGAAGCTGCCTGATTATTTGTTTTGGCATACTGCCTTTTTTTGTGGCACTTTAAGATTATATCTGTGTGAAATATACACATTTATTTCATTATTGTTCATAGTACCTTTAGTTTTGGAGTTTAGTTTGGATTTAAAAATTCCCTTCTAAAAAGGAATTTTCAGAAGTAAAAGGATTAGCTCTCTCTGCTGTTTCTTAACACCTGCCTTAGCCAGAGCTTAGAGATTTTTGGCGTCTGGGAGTAGGTGGGTTTGGAGAAGGCGAGGATGGGCAGGTAAGAGGAGGGAATTTGAACTTTGTCAGTTTACTTCTTTGTGCTCACACTGAGCTGCATTCAGTCTGAGAACCCAGAAGTTCCTCACCATGTCTGGGGTTTTTGAGGCAGTGGTTTTATTATTTTGCTTTTCAGAGAGAATCATTATTAGATTCTGAAAAGAGAATGGTTGGCTATTTAAATTTTGTATGAGTTTAGGCACTTGGAATGAATATGTAATTGTTTTTAAATATTGTAAAAAGGAAAAGAGGCACCATCAACTTGGGTTGTGGGTAAATTCCTTGGAGTTTTCCTCCCCTTTAACTTGGGTTGCCTCCTTTATTAAAGAAAACTATATAGTAATGATATACTTTGTTTTTTGTACACTCATGCCTTTAGGAGAAACTAGAACATCAGTATGCACAGAGCTACAAGCAAGTCTCAGTTTTAGAAGATGATTTAAGCCAGACCCGAGCCATAAAGGAGCAGCTGCACAAGTATGTGAGGGAGCTGGAGCAGGCCAACGACGACCTAGAGCGGGCAAAGAGGTGAACGGCGCGCGTTGTTTAGAGCGGCCAAAGGTGGCAGCCAGTGCTTAAAGCGTGTCTCTAGGGTCAGCCTGTTACCGAGATCTTAGTCCTAGAATGCCTGTCTGAGCTTTTCTTTCCGATTTTCTTTTTTCCCCTCCTTTCGTGTACTGTTGTTGTTCCGTTGGCTTTTCATTAAAACATGTCTTATTCATTCCTCTCTCTTCCCCTCTCTGTTCTCGGCACTGCCACACTTTTTGTAGGGCCTCACATGTTCTACCTGACTTCTGCAGTTACTTCCTAGCCAATCTGTCTTTACGTTTTTACTCCTTTTTATTATCTTCTGTTTTAATACTAATGAATTTTCTCAAAATTTTGCTTTCATTTTGATTTTGCTGAATAACTGTTGGTGGCTTGCCATTACTGTTGTCAGGCTTTCATATACCTGTAAATTAGTTGTTTCTCAACTGTTTCAAATTAATTCCTCTCACTTTATTCCTATTACTTTATAATCTGGTATTTCCTTCCATAATATTTGTGTGGATTTTAAATGCCTGACATGATGCTAGAGTTAAGGATACAAAGAGAGACTATTATTGCCCTTGGGTGTGACAGGTGTGGACATTCCTTGTGATAAATACTCAAGTAAAAAGAGTGTACAGGTTGCTCCAGGGCATAGAGCAGGGAGCAGCTAAAGTACCTGGGGGAATTGGCGAAGCAGAGCCTAGGAGAAGTAGACGTTAACCAGGGGACGGGGAGCTGTTAAGGCAGAGGCAGGAAAATGTGTGAGGTATTAATAGTTCACTTTGAAATGTATGGAGATGTGGCTGAACTAGATGAGACCGGAAGAGGGTTGAGGCAAGGCAGGGAAGAACTTGTGTACAATAATAGCCATTCTTTAGGCAGTGGGGGGCCTCTTTAAGAATTTTTTAAACAAAGGAGTAATAGCAAATTGTGATTTGAGAAGATAATACTGAGGAATTGGAATGGAGAGGAGGAGATGTAACGAAGGTTTAGGAGTACATAATCCAGGCAATGGATGGAGAATTAAGCCAGGGCAGGAGATCGAAGGAGAGCAAATGGAATTGAAAGATATTTTGACAGTTGACAGGACATGATAAAATTTGACATGGCATTTGAGAACTGATTTGATGTTACAGAATTTTACAATATATCTGTAGCACGTAGCACATAGTAGGTAGTGGGCATATAGTAGGTACATGTTAATGTTTGTTCAATAAAGGAGTAAGAGAGGTTGGTAGGCAAAAAGTAAATGAAGTGGGATTTTGGCACTTTGTGTTTTAAACAAATTCTTAGTTAATTTTTACATACTCTAAAAAACTATTGAAAATTTTTATTTATTAAAATTTTCTTGTTTAAAATCCAGGGGGGAGATATAGGTTGTACAATGCATGGCCTTCCTTTAAGGAATTTAGATGGGACTTTAAGGAAAAATGAATATATTTAATGGCCCTAAGTGACAGAGACATTAAATGCCACTGAAGTTAGAGGGAGTGAGATCATTCTCTCCCAACTGGGCCAGCCTTTCTAGGTCAGGAAATGATATGAGATAAACTGACAGTTTCCTTTCGTATTACCTATTTGCACATTTAATTCATGGATTCTAAATTTTTCTTTTAGGGCAACAATAGTTTCACTGGAAGACTTTGAACAAAGACTAAATCAGGCCATTGAACGAAATGCATTTTTAGAAAGTGAACTTGATGAAAAGGAATCTTTGTTGGTCTCTGTACAGAGGTTAAAGGATGAAGCAAGAGGTAAAATTTATAACCTAAACTAAACCTTCCTGTCCCTAAGGCAGAGTTCTAAGCTAGCTTCAGGATCAGCTTATTAAAGCTATATATTTATATATTTTGTCAGACACTATGCTAAGTACTTTTAATCTATTAATTTAATACCTGCATCATCAACTCCAGGAGGTAGGTATTATTATCCCTATTTTATAGCTCATAAAACTGAGGCACAGAGTTTGCATTTTATCCAAAGTCTTATAGCTTGTCAAACGGGATTCAAACCCTGGTTTGTTTTCCAAAGCCTTAACCACTACCACTGTGCACATACCACTGCTTGCTTAGTTTTTTCTTTTTTCTTTTCGCTTCTACCTAAATACTTTTTTTATATACATAATAACGTGTACATGTTGCTGTTTACATATTACATACAGTGTATATGTACTTTGCTTTAAAATTCTCCTTTCCTCGCTCTTTTTAAAAAAATGCATGGTAACATTCAAAATATTACAAAGAAGAAAATAAAAATCAATGCCAATCCATTTATCTTGAGAAAACGCATTAACAGTTTGGTGTGTTTCTTTCCATATATAAAATTGAGATCACATTATATATAATATATATTTTCTGTCTTAACCTTTTTTCACTCCTTAATACAGTGAATATAATCCATGCCATTAAAAATTTTTTAAAACAGGTTTTAAGAAATGTTGCATAATATTTATTATTTTATGGGATCTTCATTATTGGTGGTTAACTTTTTGCTATAAGTAATACTGTGAATAGGATTTTTGTACTTAATATTTAGGAATATTTTTGATAGTTTCTTTAGAATAAATTCTTAGAAGTGACAAATGATATAGGAGACACTGCTGAATTACTTTTTAGATAAGTTGATATGTTTACACTCCCTGTGGCAGTGATTGAATGTCCTTCTCACACTGTTAACTAGCATTGTGAATAATAAAAATGGTTTTAAAAATTATTTAAAAATCTATTTGAAAGCTGAAAGTAGCATCTCTCTCTCTTTTTAATTTGTAGTTATTTGATTACTACTTGTGAAACTTTTTGGTCCAATGTTTTAAAAGTATTTTCATGCCGCCCCACCCCCCCTTTTTTTAAAAGAACTTCATCTGAAGAACTTTCCCTAATTTATATAATATATAAAATATTCACTGTATTTTATTTATTTATTTACAACTGTGGTCAAAAACGTGTAACATAAAATTTACCATCTTAACTATTTTTAAGTATACAGTTCAGCATTGTTAACTATATTACATTGTTGTGCAACAGATCTCTAGAATTATTTTTTTATGTTGCAAAATTGAAACTATACCCATTGAGCAACAACTCCCCATTTTTACTTTTTTTCAACCACTGGCAACCACAATTCTACTTTCTGTTGCTATGAGTGTTTTAGATACCTTATATAAGTGAAATCATACAGTGTTTGTCTTTTTGTGATTGGCTTATTTCACTGAGCTTAATATCCTAAAAGTTCGTCCATGTTGTAGCATGTGTCAAAATTTCCTGTTATAAGGCTGAATAATATTCCTGTGTGTGTGTGTGTATGTATATATACATTTTTTGATCCATTTATCTGTGGATGGACACTTGGGTTGCTTCCACCTCTTGGCTATTGTGAATAATACTGCATTGAACATGGATGTGCAAATATCTCTTGGAGATCTTGTTTTGAATTCTTTTGGGTACGCCCCCAGAAGCAGGATAATTTTGTATCCCTCTTTTTTTTTTTATTTTTTATCATAAGCAAGTATTCTGTAGGTCAGTTGCATAACGAAAAGAAGACATTAATTTTGCATTGAAAATTCAACTTTGAAAGCAAGAAAAAAATTGCAACTATTCTGACTTTTCTAAAACAAAATATTTAATGACGGCAATTAATAAAAAATATTAACACATTTAAAATTATAAATATGCACTTTATTGATTTTTGTAATGATTCCCAAACTACATCATTTCAAAGTAAAAGCAAATGACTTGCTAAAGAACATTCATTTTTGTGTCATAAATGTTCACTTTAGACTCTGCTCTGTTTCCTTTTGCATGTGGGCATAGATAACTGTTTTCTTAGGTTATAACTTTTTCTTTGGTTATAGCATTTTTAAATTCTGGAAGATCATTTAGACAATAGGCTTATCATGTTTATTCCCATTAGAAATGAAAATGGTTAAATAGGAAATTCATATTTGAGAAATAGTCATTTAGGAAAAAAGTCTTTATGGCATTTTAGATGTGACTTTGCTGTATGTATTTGCTTCCTCCAGTGAGTATTACTACCTTTGTAACATTTTACAGATTTAAGACAAGAATTAGCCGTTCGGGAAAGACAACAGGAAGTAACCAGAAAATCGGCCCCCAGTTCTCCAACTCTAGACTGTGAAAAGACGGATTCTGCCGTCCAGGCCTCACTCTCGCTACCAGCTACTCCGGTTGGCAAAGGAACAGAGAACAGCTTTCCTTCACCAAAAGGTTTGTAATGTCTTTTCTTTCTGGACCTATGGTAGATGACCGCCTTAAGAAGGTTTGCTGATGAAGCAGGGGTGGCTAAGGTTTAAGCAATGATTTCAGTTTAAAAGTTGGTGAACTCCAGCACTGTGTGTAGAAGGAGGAGTCACTGTCCTGGGTCACTGAGATGCAGGAAACAATGAGAGCTGCACAAGTTGGGAGTTTTGGAAAGTTGAAGGTTTTTAAGAAAAATTTATTTTTTAATTATAGCAGTAATTTCTGTTCATGTAGAAAATTTAAAAACAAAAACACATCTGTAATCTTACTGCTTCAAGTTAACTACTCTTGACACTTTAGAGTTTTTTCTTTTGCATGCACTTATTTGTGTTTCTGCCTGTCTACTTATTACATACGTTTGGGGGTTATATTTAAATACAGTTTTCTTGCTTTTGCCTCTGAACATATATCATGGGGAGACTAGAAGCCTTTATACACGGATGTATAGAGATTTGAATCAGGTTGGCTTAGGTAGACGTGTGCATTCTAATACATGCCTCCGTAACTGTCATTTCCATCAGTGACATTCAGAGTTACTACTGAGTAGTACATAGAGAATATTCCTTTTGCCATCAGCCAATGTGTTTTTTAAATCTCGATAAGCAGGAAAACCATTTAGTGGCCACTAGATGGGCCCTTAGAATGGAACCCTGAAGCTCTCAGTTCAGATTCACTTCGTTTTTGCAGCTTGTGGATCATATTTCAGCTACTCCTACTCCTTTATACTTTTTTCTCCCCAAATGGAAGCACAGTCCTACTCCCTTTTTAACTGCAGGGTTTTTTCTTTCACAGTGATGTCAGGTTTCCTGTGTGCGCAGTCAGTGCCTGAGCTCTCTGTGTCTGAGCTGTCCATTACAGTTGCCGCTAGCACATGCAGCCATTGAAGTTTTTGCTAATTTCGTATGAATTAAAATTTAAAAATCAGTTTTTGGTTGCATTAGTCACATTTTAGGTGCTCAGTAGACCTTGAATAGGTGATTCATCCTATTTTCTCCTTGTTGGGAGATAAAATTAGATAAAGTGTGTGAAAATGCTGAATAGTCAGAAGGTGTTACTAATTCTTCTGGTACAGTGGAGTTCGCTGCTGAGGGCACAGGGCAGCTGGTATGTAGATCACAGCACTCATGGGAAGCTTTCACTGTTCATTTTCTGGAATGGTGCTTGTATGTTTGAGGCCCTCAGGATTACTAACATTTGAGAATTAACAAAGCTATGCTTTTATGCTACTAATTAGAATTATAGAGATAAGTTCTGAAAATTCTTTATTTGAGCACTAATCAGAGTAGTCAGGAGCTTAAATTGAGGTAACACCGAGAGGGAGGTGTACTTTCATAGCTCATTACAGTTTTCATGTAAGAACTCCAGGTGGGAGTGTCAGTCGGACTCAGAGCTTACCCTGGCATGGAATTAAGATAGGTCAACCCTAAGGCCGTAATACTTGTCCAAATAGACACATTTTTGGACTGGAACTGATAGCATAGACTTTTACTAACCTAAAAGCTACTGTATGCTGGGTCCCTGCAGTTTTGTGTCACATTGCACACCTGTCATAGGCTGTGCATGATTCTAGATGCCCAGAGTGTAGCGGTGAGGACAAAGTCCTTGCCTTCAGTGAGATTACATGCTAGAGGACAAGGACAGTAAACAGCAGCAGCTGCACAAGCATCTTGCGTGCTCCCTAGCATTCTCTAGAAAACATAACAAATAATAGCTAACATTTATTGAGTACCTACTCTGCTAGGTATTTTATAAGTAGGTTAACTAATTTAAACTTCAGAACGACTTTATGAGATAAGTTAATTATTAGCTTCTTTTATATACAGGTAACTTACTTAAAGGTCACACAGTTATTAAATGGCAGAGATGTATCTTAGCAGTTTCACTCAAGAACTCTTAACCATTATGCTATGTTATCTCAAAAATCAGTTGAAGAAATGTGCACAATTGAAACCTTTGCTGAGGGGCATGGAAGAAAAGTGTGAATCTATATCGTGCTCAATACCATGATTCTGAATGGGAAAACTTAATTTTTTTACAATAGCCATTCTCCCCAAATCAATAATTTTAAGTTTTCAATAAAAATCTCAGCAGAATTTTCTAAGTTGTCAAGCTGATTTTAAAGTTAGTCTGGAAGATTAAATGTGTAAGAATAACCAATAAAAGTTTGGGATAGGTTAATAATAAGAAGAGGCTTTGCCCTTCAAGATACCAGCATTTATTTTAACACTAGTAACTAAAGTAGCATCTTTCTGGTGGAGTAGATTTAATGGAACTTGAAATATATAGGGAACTCAGTATATGGTTTTAGTGCCATTTAAGATGGGATAAGTTTTTTTCATTAAGTAGTATTTGGACAATTGGCTATCTATCTGGAGGGAAAAAATGTAAATATCTTATGAGTTAAATAATCTAATTGTTAAAAGAATTTTTAGGAAACCATTAGGAGAAAATATGAGGAACATTTTTTATAATATTGAGATGAGGGAGCCAAAGGCTTCCTCCCCAAAATACAAAGTTTAAAATGTCGCACTGAGAAACACAGCGTACGTAAGGGAAAGGGTGAATGTCTATAGTGTATTGTGCCCTTGCAGATCGATTAAAGGAGAGACAACCCAGTAGAAACAAGTGCAAAGGTTAAACAGATGGTTTCCTGAGGAGATTCAAATGACTAGTTAAATAAATAAAAACTTAAACAAAATGACTATCAAATTTGGGAAAAATACATGTCTAGCATTATTGAGGACACCACCATACAAGTTGCTGATCCTGACATAACCTTTTTAGAGACCATTTTGGCAGTCAGTATGTTAAGGCGAAGAAAAGGGCATATCATATCCTCTGACCCTGCAGTTCTATTTTTAGGAATCTCTTCTTCAGAAATACTTGTCTGGATGTTTCAAGGGTGTATGTCCTTTTAGCATTATTTTAATGATGTAAACTTGTATATAATCTAAATATCCATCAATTGGAGAGCAGTTAAACATAGTTATGGTATCTCCACTTGACTCTTTATCTGTAGTTTGGAATACTCGATTGAGTGTTGACAGTGAGTGTATACTGCTTTGTAATAACAGTGAAACCCAGATTGCATGTGTAACAATCCCTTGTGTTTTATTTTTCTCCAGCTATACCAAACGGTTTTGGTACCAGTCCACTAACTCCTTCAGCTAGGATATCAGCGCTAAACATTGTGGGAGATCTCTTACGGAAAGTAGGGGTAAGCATTCAGTTATTTATCACTAGGTGTTTCAGTTGCCAAGGTATTGGATTATTTCTTAATGTGAAGTGAGGGAACAAAAAAAGACCCTTCCCGTGGAAAAGGCTGTAAAGAAGCTGAAAAGCAAAAGCAGCCAGTGGCCAGCTGAGGCTGGGCCAGATAAACACCTTCAGGGCTTGGGCTTGTGGTGTGTTTGCAGAAGGCCTCGCATGCTGAGCCCTTAAGTTTCTGCTGGGAATTCTTCCTGGTCCCCCATGGCTAGTTCTAAAAGATCATAAGTCCTCCATTTTTTCCTAAAATACTTCCTGCTGTGCATCTTATTCTTCCCTCTAACTCTGTTCTTTGTGCTGTGTCTCCCATCCTGGTTGTCCCTGACCTTCTTCTTTGTAGGCCATTAGCATGGCCCCTGGCATGACTTTCTGCTCTTTGTGGTTCTGTCTCACTGCTCCTTGGCCACCTCAGCTTCAGTGCCATCTCCTTGGCTCTGACCTGTATTCCAGAACAGTTTGGCTTTTGAAACATTAAACTTGTTTTTCTGCTTATTCAGTTTTTTACTGTTTAATACTCTTTGACCTTGTCAAGAGAGCAGTACTCTGTTTTTTTTTTTTTTTTTTAGCAATCTCTTGCTTTTACTTTGTTCCCGTTCATCTGTGATCCCACAGATTGCTTGCTTTGTTGCTGTCGATCATCATGGTGTTTTTGCCCGAGGAGGAGTCCTGCAGCCTGGATCAGTCCAGAAACTGGACTTTTCCTTTCCTTCATCTGGATCACTGGAAACAATGACACTAATACAATTGTTTGGATTTAAGCCACTATAAAGTTAACATTAGTCAGTTTCCCTTTTTATTTTCCTCAGTGACTTGAACATTTCTTTTCACTAACCTGCCCCTGAAACTTCCCACCATCCACCACCCCTTCTTCACCTACTTTTTTTGTGTGAGACACTTTTTGAAAAAAGAAGTTGCACTGTGTGAAGAAGTGGGAGGCCTGTATCTTTACAGGTCCTCTGTTTACCTTTTCTGGCTTACAGAATTATTTTTCACCATCAGATTAACTCTAAACTGCATTTTAAAGTTACTGCAAAGACACATGTGCACAAGTCATTCATATAAGTACATGGAGTAATTTTTATCGAATTTGTTGTAAGAGTTACGGTATTTGCTTCTATAACTTGAAATAATGTGTTTATTTTTATGTATTTTTGACTTACCAATTTTAAGCAAAATGATGAGGACTTTTAACTCATATCCTTTCAATTTTTTATTTTTTGTTCTCGTTAAGCTTTTTTGGTAATTTTAAATATAAAACATCTGTTTTATATTTATTAGATTATATCTCAGTTCCTTATTGTGTGTCTCTTTGTACCTTCTTGAACTCCTCATTGGTTGGTTCTGAAGACTGAGAATTAGTCAGTAGCATCTGTGATGTTATGCCCATGTCTGTATTACTCCATAATCATAGAGGAGGAGCTGGCCTCTTGCATCATTTTATATGTGTTGTTCAGCAGAGGGTTCAGCGTCTTGTTCTTTATAATTTACTCAAAATCATAACAGGTTTTTTTGTCATTGCGTCAGAGCTGACTTCTATGCCTTTTTCTCTTTTTTCCCAGTGTTTCGATTTTTTTTGTGGCTAGACGAAATAAACTCTTTGCAGTATCTCGTACCTTCCAGCTTCTTAGTCACACTCCGCTGAAAACTCCGATAGGCTTGTAGGGCTGCTGTGCCACTGCCACCTTTGAATTTCTCTTCATTGTGCATGCCTGGATTGGTCTGCCTGTTCCTGGGCCCTGGTTGTCTTTCTTTGTTCTTGTTTACTTTGCTTTAGTACCATAAGTAAACTATTCAGAAATGGTGCTTGAAAGTTGAACTTGAAGTCCTTGCATGGTTTACCTGTGTAGCTGACACTCTGTCCTTAAGATGTCATCAAAACTTGAGTCTGACTATTTCCTTTTCTGCCCCTCTGCACTGCTTTGTCCACTGACTAGAACTGCTTGGACGCCTCATCCCTAGTTTTGCATCATCTTCCACTGAGGAATCAAGGCCATCTGATTGGAAGTTTTGTTTTCTTTTTTTCCCCCTCTTTTATTATTCTCCTATTATTTATTACCTCTGTAGCTATTCGTCCTTTTTAGTTCAGTGATAAAAGTATCATATTCCTGCCCATGGCTAATTTTGTCCCTCTGTGCTTTGGATTCCACTCCTTCCAGATTTCTCATCTTCATCTCTTCTGTATCTTTAGCCTTTTCCCCTATGCACATTAATATTTGTGTGTAATATTTATGTATTACATATTATATATACTTTTTTATCTTAAAAAGCAAAATAAAAGCAGCTCTTCTTCCTTTTCACCCTACATTTCTCTTTAGCCATCATCCTATTTCTTTCTTCTTTTTACAGCCAAGCGTTTTGAAAGCACGTCTCCATTTGTTGTTAGCGGTTCTGACTGCATACACCCTTCCCCAGACATCTACTCTGGGCGTCCCTGCTCACTCCATGAAAATTGCTCATTGAGGATCTCGGTGCTGTCAGATACAATGGATGCTGTTTTGTCCTGATTTTATTGGAAATATTCAACACAGCTTTTTGAGGGTGGGGGTGGGGAATGCCTTCTTTCCTTTGCCCCTCTGATGCTGGGTCATGTCTGCTTCCTGTTTTCCTGCCCGTTCCTCTTTGTCATCTTGTTGGGTCTTAATCTGCCCATCCTTTCATGGTTGACTTTATTCAGAGCTCTGTCCTTAATTTCCTCATCTTATTTGCAGCTATGATTTTGTCTACTACCTGGTGCATATAGATATCTAAATCTTGATTTCTAGATCACTTTATTCTCTTGAGTGCCAGACCCAGTACTTGTACTTGGATGTCTCACTGATGTCTCAGACAGTGTGTGCCAGCGGCATCACAGGGCCTCAGCACATGTTTGAAGGAATAAATGAGCGTTTTGAACAGAGGGAACTAATGGCTTCCAGTTTTTACTGTGTATGTGTATATATAACAAGTTGCTGAAATAATGCTTATTTGAATCTTATTCCTAATCCCTTAGTGTCATGGATAATAAGAAATGGACTATTTTTTGCCTTTTTTTCCCTCCACAGAGAGGGTTTTGAGTTAGTCAAAGTGTTTATGGGAAAAGGGGAGTTGGTGGTGTCTGTGTGTGATGGAAATAGGTGAGGAATTCCTGTTTTCTTCATGTCATCTGTTTGTAGAGCCTGGCACTGGCCAGGTGTTAGGGTGACAGGTGCTAAGAAGGGCACCCAGTTTAGAGGTAAGTGCTAAAGTTCTGGTGTCATTTTCAGGTGAATTATTTAGTTCTAGACAATGGGTATCAGATATTTAAACTGTGTTCTAAGAAATAGAATAGCTCTTAACTTCACATGAGGTGTTGTAAATGCTCTTATCCATTTAAATGCATTAGAAGTAACTAACCTGAAATGCTATAGAAAGAATCGGCTGCTTTAAAAAAATTCTCAAGTGATATTTTTGCATTCTCTGTAGTGTTTGCTCCTCAAACAGCCCTCCTCCACACACACACTCACCCTGCACATCCCCCCGGCACCTAGTCAACTGACGAAACAGTCCACAGCTCAGAAAGGCATAATGGATGGGATCACGAGACCTGGGATCCATCTCTGCCTGCTTATGCCACGTTTTTATTATATGAGTAAGGATTATATTTGTACCCCTCAGTACTACTGAGAGGAATAAGTAAAATATTCTGAGCTCATTAGAAAGGGAATCAGCAAAAACATTTCCTTTTTCCACCAGAAAGGTGATTGATTCTGGCTTAAGTAGCCACCATTATCAATAAGGTTTGAGTCTTGAAATATAAATGGCTTGAAATGGATTTTTTTATATGCAGATACTGTTTTGACAACCAAATCTTTCCTTCTTCCTTTTGTAGGCTTTAGAATCCAAATTAGCAGCTTGCAGGAATTTTGCAAAGGACCAAGCATCACGAAAATCCTATATTTCAGGGAATGTTAACTGTGGGGTGATGAATAGCAATGGCACAAAGTTCTCTAGATCAGGGCATACGTCTTTCTTCGACAAAGGGTAAGTCTTGGAAATTCTAAATAATTTTTTGAGTAATAAAGTTACACATTTGTTAAGTGAGCTTATTCAAGCTTTATAAAGGTAAACTCAGTTTGATAAATTTACCTGAAGCCTGTTATCATTCAAATGAAATCTGTTGTTGTCTTCTGGTCCCGAGGGAGTCTGTTGCCCTGGTAACCCTGACTCTGAAAGTTCTGTCCCAGGAAGCAGACTCTTGAAAGGTAGCAGTGCTAGGCTCTGGGGACCACAGATGCCTGTGACAAGGTCCTTGTTCTCAAGGTGCTTACCGGCTAGTAGACTTTCCTAGCAAATACAGGGTGGGGCAAAAGTAGGTTCATAATTGTTTGTATGGAAAATAATACAGTAATAAATAATTCAAGAATAAACTGTTTAATGAACTCACAGCTGTAAACTTACTTTTGCCTCATCCTGTGTTTAAGGGGAGAAGAGAACACTGTAATTGTGTATATACGCAAATCTGCAACAAACCTTCTGTCTGAGATTTTAGAAAAGTATAAAGCCACTGATCAAATATGGTTTAGGAGATACAACTTTTGTATTATGTGAAGATGGTTTTTGAGAATTAAAAAAAATTGTCTTAAGATTGAAGCAGTGTACGTATGTTGTTAAAGTTACGTAGGTTTAAGAGGGTAGAATATGTTTAAGAACATAAGTAGTGTTTATAAAAGTGTGGAAAAGGTTAATAAGGGACTGGGAATGGTTTATAAGTGTGTGGGAAGGGTTTATAAAGCCTTAAAATATATATAAATACTAAAATAAACGTAAGGTTCCTACTTTGTGGATTTTCACCTATCGCGGGGGGTCTAGAATGTGATACCCGCGATAAGTGGGAATACTGTAGTACAAATTTTTAACTATTGTTTCTGTTAAGAATTAAATATGCTTTTGTGGGTTGGTCTTTCCTCAAGTGTTTAGTTTATAAAACAGATGGATTGTATATACACAAAACATTAACCTATTGCTTGAGTTGCATTTGTCTAATTGCCATATTCCTGAGGCTCAGTCTCTTTGGTAGGTTTTGCTGTGTTCTTACTTCCTCGCAGCTTTACTTTGATTCCGCCTTCCTTCTTGCCTACCTGGCTTTTACTCGGGCCCGTTTTCCTGCAGAACTATTGACTAGATAAAAATCACGATGGTATTTACCAGGCAGGGGGAAATATTCTAACTCCCAGCTTCATTATTACATCTGTCAGGATAAAAGAAGAAATGCCAGTTCTTAGACTATGCGCAGCTTCTAGTTTCAGTACGAGGAAAAGCTCTTTATTTTCGAGGCTGTGGCTCTCAGATGTGCCTGCCCTGCCTCTTGCTCCCTAGAAGTGTGTCTGTAGCACTGACACTGTTTCCTGGCACTTCTGAAGCCCTGGAGGGGCATTGTATGGGAGAAGGTGACTCAGAGTGGGCATTCATGTGTGTGCGTGTCCATGCGTGGGAATTACATATACAGCCTGCCCTCCCACCTCCCTCAACATCTGCAGGTGCAGTGAGGCCTTACTACATGAGAAACCTTATATATTAACTTCATGGGATTTGAAAATAGTCTGTAAGTTCTGGTTATTCGAGGGCTTCTTGGAATCAGGATTTTATCTAGTCTGCGATCACTTCTGTGAGTTCCTAAAATATTTCTTCCAACCAGAAATAGCCCTGAAAGGATACAAATTCTTATTTAGTGTAGTCACTTGAGTTCTCTCCAAAACATTCTTTTTTTTTTTTTTCTCCATAGCTTTTAGTTAGTTTCTTATGTATCACTTGCCCTAATTTTGTGAGTCTGATTTCTTTTGGGCCATGGATAGGTAGGTGGGCATACACTAATTTTAGGGCATGGTGTAAAAATAGTATTTGTATTGCTGTTTAATGTTTTTCCTTTTTTTTTTTTTTTTTTTTTAATTAGGCAAGAAAAAGTCATATTCCCCACATTGTTCATGGGTAACTGAATTTGTTTGCTGTGCTTTTTCATTCTTTTTCAATCATGGTGTGCGGTGGAAGACACATTAACAAACTGGTTTTACTAACTGCATGGGGCTGACTCCGCTTTAACCGACTTACAGCCCCTGAGTGAGCTTCCAGGTTCTGTTTGACTTGACTGAATACGATTCTTACTGGTTCAGCTGTGCACACAAAACTAACTAGCTGTAGTGGCTCTGGGGCACTTGGAAGTAGCAGGTCTGATGGTACTTTTGATGTGTGGTCAGGTGCTGTAGTGATGATGCTAGGAGTCTGGGGGTGGGGGTCGAGGGTCACTGGCAGGCCCTAGGACCACATTTGACTGTCTTCATGGGACTGGGGTTCTTCCTGTTCCCCAGTGTGTCTTATTTTTTCAAAGCAGGAGCTAATGATTATGGAACCTTGCTGGGGGTGGTCTCACCCCTCCACAGTCACTCTTGTTTCCCAGAGCACATTGAAATGGTAGATGCCTTACTTTTCAGTTTTCAGGAAGGTCCATTTCAGTTTGTGGAGCCCGGGGCGGGGACTCCAGCTGGCTGGGGCTGTGCTGTCTTCCATGTGGCCGTCTAACTAGGGAGAGCGGGGTGTGGCGTGTCTGCCTGCTCCCCTGAGTTGGCTCCCGCCCACTCTCAGGCTGGGCTCTCCCGCCTTCTCGGGTGCACTTGACCTCGCTTCCTTAGTGTCCATACTTACTTCTGTTGTGTTCGATTTATTGTCCTGGCTAGCTTCTAAATGTGCCTCGGTTCTTCCCCCTTTTACTTCTTCTGTTGCCATTTTACAGCTGACCTTGGTCTCTTTGCTCAGTTGGACTCTCTATTTTTCAGTCTAACTAGATTTTAGTGGTAAGACCATGAAGTTTCACAGCTTCTGTAGCCTTTTTACATAGATGATTTCCAGATCTGTGTCTCCATCCATCCCTTCCCTCTCTCTTTCCATTCACTCCTGTGTCGTCCACTAGGGCGTTCCCTTCAGCTTCCTTGCCGTCCCTGAAACCCAGTGTGGTGCGGATGGAGGCGTTTCTCTCTTGCAGACCTCCCCGTCTCACGGTCTCACAGCCGTGCGGTTCCCGGCCCGTGCCTCCCCGGGCTGACATCCTGCCGGAGGGTCAGCCTCCTCCCTCTGTGGTCTAGTTCCCACTTCTTGACTCAGAAAGAAGTGCTAGGTGAGACCCAACAGATTGTTACTGTCTCTGTTCTACCCAACCTGCAAATCCAAATTGCCATTTCCCTTTGTACAGAGAAGTGACTTCTCTGGTTTTGTTCCCCCTTTATTTTCTGGATTGCACTGTTCATTTTCCCCATTAGAGCTGACCTGTGCTGGGAGCACCACAGTGGCTGTCTCTGGCCCTCAGGAGGATCCTGGGGAAGGACAGTGGCCTGGACATCTGGAGGCAGGTCGTGAGCCCTGCTTCCCCATTGACGGGCTCACAGGGGAACTTGGGTGAATGGCTGGACGGTTTCTTGCTTTAGTTTTCTTAGCACTGCCACAGTGGGGATGAGCTTTATGGTCTTTAAAGATCCACTAACGAAAATGGCGAATCTCAGTCCTAAACCTGCATGAGGAGCCATCCTTATGGTTGCTGCTTTTGCACATCCTGTGGAACAGGTGCCAGGCTCTTCTTGGCACCCAGCAGCGCCCCCTTCTGCTGAGGATTGGGGCTGTCTGGTACAGCTTGAGTCCCTCCTGTTGCTCGGCCTGTGTGTGGGCAGCTTGATTTCATACTGGAAGTCCGTACTCGGAGGTTAGTTTCTTTGGGCATGAACTCTGTTTCTTCAGAGTAGTCAAGGGTCATTTGCCAAGCCTTTGCATGCCTGCTTCTCTGTGATTACACTCGCCTCTCAGTGTGCAGAATAGTAATCTTTGTGGAGGATACGTGTGCATTTTGGTAAGAGAAATGCTCTTCACAATCTGTATTCAGCCCGAGGCCCCTGTGATGAGTGGGTGGGGGCGTGGTGAGCAGCGCGGTGCAGTGCAGCTCTTTGCAGTTGGCTGCGTCTCCCAAGTTGCTGGCGGGGCAGAATTTCCTGGGAAGTTTTTCAGGGTGGAAGGGCTGAAGCGGCTTCCTGGGAGAGGCTCCAGGCTTTGCTGTCACTCCCTCACGGCTTCCTGGGCTGCGCTGCCAGGTGGTGGGGCTGGGGCTGGGTGCTCTGCCATGCTGGGTCCTTGGGCTGGTGGCTCACGCATCAGCAGAGAAGCCTGCCCTTCTTGCTTTGCTTGCTTAACAATGTAAAAAAGTTACTTTTCCCCCTTCATTAAGATATGTATGAATATTGTAAGAGATTTGGAAAACAATAAAGAAGTATAAAGTAGTAAACCAAATTTACCCATAACTCAGAGGGAGGAAAAGTAACTATTGTTAAATTTTCCTTCTACAGTATATATGATTTTATGTCTATATATACGTGTGTGTATGTGTGAGGACCCCCTCACACATTTTACATTTAGCTACATGGATAGTAATGCCTATCTATATACGGGGCTGTAGTCTAGACTCTAGAATATATGCTACTTAGGGTTTTTTCTTCACATCATTGAACATACATAGTTTGGTAACCTTTTCCTATTTACCATTAGTTATATTCTGAATATTTTCCCATGCTATTAACTCTGTGGAATGTACTTTTAATGGTTGTATACTATTTCATCATTTAGTTGTACCATTATATATTTGGCTAGTTCCCTATTGGCAGACATTTAGACCTGTTCTGTGCGGAAAATCGGGGTGTGGCTGCAGTGCAGGTGACAAATCGGGGTGTGGCTGCAGTGCCGGTGACAGAGAACAGAGCACTAGTCTTGTTGCCCTCGGGTCACTGAGTCCTCAAGTCTCGGACCAGCTGATGCCTCCCAGGCAGCCACTCTTCCCTTGGGCGTCAGGGAGAGCAATAGTTTGAGAGAGCAAATGAATTTCTTGCTGTGTGTCTAGTGATGTTTAAATGACAGTCTCTCTTTCTCTCCCCCCTCCCCTCCCCTTCTCTGCTCTGGTCACCCCCACAGGGCAGTAAACGGCTTTGACCCAGCTCCTCCTCCTTCTGGTCTGGGCTCCTCGCGCCCCTCGTCGGCACCGGGTATGCTGCCTCTGAGTGTGTGAGTGCCCAGCCTCCACGTGGGGGCTCCTGTCCTCCTCCATCAGCCCGGGACACCTACACCTCACCCTTCGGTGCCTGGGCCCAGCCTGTGCCCCTCTGCTTGCCTCCCGGGGCTGGCAGAGGGCAGGCTGCATGCAGTGGCGGCTGCTGGGCCTTGCCCAGCCCCAGGACTCCGCACGACATCAATACTGGCTGTTTTCTCTTCTCGCCGTAGTGCCGTTGGTGTCACATGATTGCACTTTTGTGGGTCTCAAGGTGATACATACGTGTATTACTTGGTCTCTGGATACAGAAGTACACATTCATCACACCTGCCTCATAGCCTCCACCCTGCAGTGCTGATAGGATTTAGTTGTATTTAGGACATTGCAAATCTTCTAGAAGTTCTCTCCCAAATCAGGTCAACGTGTGCCCTCCTGAGCTCCTATCCAAGCATCTTTAGTGCTCATGATCATGTGTCCCCCAGCTTCACCCCATACAGTTGGGCCTGTTGCTGGCAAAGGGTCAGGAAGGTCACTGAATTAGGGAACATTTGCTGCACCTTCTGATTTTGCTTTAGCAGTTCCCATCCCATAGACGTGCCCCCCCGCCCCCCCAGCAGGAGCCTCTGGGGCCTGGGTGCAAACGGGGTTGGGCCTCTGTGCTGTCTTCTCCTCCGTGTGCCTCAGACGAGGGGTGGGGCTGGTGGTAACCTCCTTGCCAGCTTCCCGGTCCTTCAGTTAAATGACGGTGTCACAGCTTTTTTGTTTTGTTCTCTGAGGGCCTCTCCAGTCTTGTTAGGAAGGATTGAGTGGCCTGATTCTAGGGGCCGGCTGGTGTCGGCTCCTGGGGGGCAGACTGACCGTCAGTGGTTGTCCCCGTGTGTCCTTGGATTACTCTCATGCTGCACTTACTGTTTACATTTGTTTTATTGTACATAGGTTTGTAAACATTATGGCCCAAGATATTTGTATATAACTTGGGCTTTGTAGCTTTTATTTATTCAGAACTCATATGGCATGTTCATGACTTACGATGGTGTCCTACTCTGGGCAGCTGTATAGGATCATCATGTGGTTAAAAAAAAAAAGAAAAAGAAAAGACTTCCCTCAAAAAAAAAATCTTTTAATGTGGAAAAAATAAATTTCACAAAAAAAAAAAAAAAAAAGTATTGAGGTTGCTTTATTGGGTTCCTGCAGTCCTATGAGAGAAGAAGTAGAGTTACAAAGCCAGGTGTCGTTGCTGCTCTGACATGGAACATATTGGCGGACCGAGCTGTGGAATGGGGCAACAGGAGATGCTGCCCTGGGTGGATTCTTGGTGCTGGCTTCTCCTCTTGGCCGTGATTTCCAGGAACAGCCTGAGGGTGGCCCAGACCCCTCCTGCAAACCTGGGAGGAAGGACCGGGACTTTGAGGGAGGCCGTGTGCCAGGATCCAGGAGCGGCTCCTTCAGCTGTGCTACCCCTCACGACACGTATGGGTGTTCTGGAATTAGCGGTTACTTGGGTCGGGGCTTTTCTCATCCCTCAGGCCGGTGCTGGCAGGTGTGAGAAGGTGCCAGATGTTTGGGAGCAAGGCATGAGGTGACTTGACTCGAGAAATGTGTAAACGGGGTCTACGGATTTATCAGGTTCTGAACGTTGCTTATAACAATGAGTGTAACAGTGTAGTGTGTCGTTTTAAAACTAAGTAAATGAAAAGTAAGTGAATAAAATTTATAAGTGAGTAAGAAACTTTAGGATACATTAAAAAAAATCTGTCTGTTACTGTTTGGGCAGAAATATCTTGTTAGTTGTTCCTGGACGTTGTGTTGTGAGCAGAGTCACCCAGAGGTGTTTGCGGTGGGTGTGTGCTGTGTCCGGTCCTGCTGGCCGAGCACTTGAAAACTCCAAGTCTCTTACTGATGGGCGGCAACTCCCAGCTTCTTTCCCAGTCATTGGAAGGATTGGATTAGATCGGAGGCTTGAATGTTCAGCAGACCTCTTTGTTTATGCAGGAACCCCAAATCTAACACATGACAAGCAGAGCTACTCTGGTTAAAGCAAAGGTGGGTTCTGGAGCCCTGAATCCTTGTCCCTGGTGCCCCAGTGATTTCTCAGTTCCTTCCCAGCTGAACACCCCTGGGATCATCTCATCCAGAAGGTTCTGTTAATTATTGTTCAGTCAGGTGATGGTGGCGGAGGGGTCCTGGGTGTCATTCTGGGACATGACCACTGCTCCCGGCCCAGGAGAGCACGGGCCAGGTCCACGCAGGGGCAGGGTGTGCTGCTGGGCTTATGTGTAGGCCCTTCAGGAGGAGACCCCCCCCCCCAAATATTTTTGTTTTTTTAATAGCTACGGCTGCCCTTGGCACATGACCTCATGAGGAAGCTGGTTAACTCCCCTGGCCTCAGTTTCAGCTGTTTGGACTATTTGGTTCAAGATGCTTCTTTGTGCTTGTTCAGAGCATTTGCTGCCTGGCAGGAAAGTTATTACATACTGTTTGCCAATCTAGTTAAAGCTAAAGATCGCCTACCAGCCACCTGCCTCTGAGGGGTTCTCTTCCTGTGGCTGCAGTGCCCACGTCTGCTGGGTTCTCCCTGAAGCTTTCAGCCCAGGGTGGTGGAAATTATCCCCGACTAACTCAGTTAAGATCCAGAAGCCAGAGCTGGGATGTTGAGTCACAAGAGCGGCACATGGGAGTTAGATGTAGGTGACCTCAGAGTGGGATGAGCTGGTTGTGGCTGAGTGTCCAGAAGGGGAGGTGGGCCCAGAGTTTAAGTGACTGGCCTGACCTCACACAGCTGGGTCACAGATAAGCCAGGATTGGAAACGAGCTCTGTCTTTTCCTGCTATGTTGTCCACCTTTCCAAACCAGAGTCCTTGCTGGCCCTGACTGTCATGTGCCTCGGGAGATGAGCTAGTTTTGAACTGGCAATGAGCTGTGGGGCTGGCACAGTCTTTGCAACAGGATGTGGTTCATCCACCCCTCTTCTTCCAGCCCTGTGCTTGTCAGACGTTGACTGTGCTGCTCTCAGCAGCTGTCCCAGAAGTGCCATTAGCGTCTTGAGAGCCAAGGTGGAAGCCGGTACCCCTGGGGAAGGGGAGGTGCCCTGCGGTGGAGCTGCAGTTGTAGGGAGCATTTTATTACAGCCCGACCTGTCCTGCCAGGCTCAGATGGAGACAGGCAGCCTGGCTTCTGGGGGCCTAGAAGACGCTAAGATACCGGTTTTCCTCATTCCAGGGTTTACTTCAGGGATTGTTTTTCCTCTTTATATTTGCCCCAAAGGTTAAAACAAATTGAGAACACTAGCTTGGCCTTTAAAATTTAGATGTTATTTGATTCATTCCTAAAAATGGGAGCAGGGGAGGAGGCATCTTTGTTATCGGCTTCCTGTGACTTAAAGCATCTTATCTGAAAACTGTTCCTATGACTACTGAAAATATGATCTGTGGGAATACAGTAGCCCTTTTTTAAATGTTAAGGAAAAACAATAATCTTGAGTAAATATTAACTTAACAGACTTCCTTTACAAGATATCATGTGTGAGGAGACAAATGTGGAAACGGAACAAAGCTACAGTGCTGGGGTTGGGGGACCCAGTGGGTCTGTGCCACGTGTTACGGTGTGGAGTCATGCTATCTGTATGCACTCATGGGAGTCATGTTAGTTTCCTGTCAGGTCGGAGGCCTGCACCATGGGAAACGTGGTCCAGACTGAACAGAAATGTAACTTTTGGGGTGTTTGTAATCAGGTATCAAGTTTGCTGCCCTATTAAAATACGGAGATCCTGCCTGGATCATGGTTTGCTGGCAGAGGGCCTGGTAGTCAGCATTCTGGCACGGGTGGACGCGAGACGTGCAAATCAGTTCAGAGCCCTGTTGCTCC
The DNA here is from genome assembly GCF_987537825.1 of Furipterus horrens. Classification (NCBI taxonomy): domain Eukaryota; kingdom Metazoa; phylum Chordata; class Mammalia; order Chiroptera; family Furipteridae; genus Furipterus; species Furipterus horrens. The sequence continues at coordinate 53,817,889 of NW_028327181.1, read as the reverse complement.
CTGTCAGATGATGGCGGCATGGAGAAACACTTTTCGTTTGTTTGTTTCAATGTGATTGTTTTAACTAGGAAGAAATCCTAGCAAATGCCACAGTCACCTAGAGTTTAGGGAAATAGGCACACCTTTACCTTATTGGTGTCATTAAATTATTCTGTCTTGAATCAATCTAACGTGATAAGCTATAAAAACTTTCTGCTTTTGGAGTAATATCCCATAGTAGTGAGAACCAATGAAATCAGCCTCTGTAGTGATAGCGTAAGTATCAGGTGGTGTGGAGTGGTCAGGCGACCTGATCAGTTGCACAGGACACTGCAGAGCCAATAAATCGTTAAGTGCACACATGTGGGACCCAGGAATGGAGGTGACCAGTGGGAAAGGACACAAACCAATTGAGCGTGCTAATAACAGCTTTATGAAAGAAATCAGAAGTGAAATTAAAAAGATCCAAATAGTTTACTTCTTTATGGTACTATTTTTTTTTTTTTGGAAAGTTGCCCAAATTCATTAAAAAAAAAAAATTGAAGTAATGAGACTAATTTTCTTTCATTACCTGAATTGGCCTGAAGACCTGTGCTGAGAAGTTCTGAGATTTGAGCAAGTGGCTCAGAGCAGAGGCTCCCTGACTGCTGGGTGCCCAGGTGGGTGCCTTTCAGTGTAGATGCCCCCAGACCCCCGCACCAGCCTAGCGAAGAGAGCCGTGTTTCATCGACAGCAGGAATGGTAAGATCCACCTTTATTTTGTGAAACATTAAGAAAAATGTGATTTGAAAATGCTTATCATTTTGTCTTTTTATAATTATTGAAAGAGCTCTTTTAGACTTGAGACCCATTTTCATACCCCCCTTAACTCACATACAGAAAGAAAAATGCAAGACATTCCTGAAACTTGACGTTGTGATTCCAATGTTCCTGACCCATACATGACCCAGTTGTCCTTGTCCGTGTCTTCCTAAGCAGCGTGTCCTCTGCGCTGGTGACGCAGCATTTCTGCAAAGCATGTTCTGTTGATGGCTTCAGAATTTTCTTTGAAGCTGCTGATACCCATTGTGTAAGATTTGATGCTGGGCTTTATTGATCTTCCCTTGACAACCGCCTCACAGCTGCCACCTACTGGTGGCCCTTGTGGGACGCATGAGTTTGCACAGGCGAGGGCCTGGGTGTCTGGGATGCTGTGCAGTTCAGTACTTGGAAGGAGGCAGTGCTGTGCTTGGATGCTTTTTGGACCCCGAGTTTAATAGTCAGATTATGTCGCTTTACATCTTGAATGAGGCCTCGTGACATCCAGTCAGTGGGGAGGAAGTTCGTTATTGGGCTACTTTGAAAAAATAAACAGACCTCAGTGTTGTAATAAATAAAACATGAATTTCTAGTCTTGTAAGGGTTGAGGGACATGGTCACACTTTCTGTATATTGTACACAGGTACTGAAATTACAGTTAACATTGTCTTTGGAAACTGATATCATACCAATGTACCCTTATTGATAGTTTCAGCTGAGATTTCTGACCGTGTGAGAGCTTCATACGATTTGCTTGATTCCCACATGACACAAGGCCACCCAAGGAGGTGGTCTGCCTGCCCTGTCTGGTCCTGACAGCTGGCACAGGAAGTAGCATTCTAGCAAATACTCAGAATTTGGTGTGGATGTGACTTCCCAGAGTGACTGACCAGGAACCGTTTGTGTGGCAACTTGCTTTGGGTCTCAGTCACAGGCTTCCCTCTCAGCCCTGCCTGGAACTTGGGGGAGGAGCCATCCTCTATTTGCTAAAGATTCCAGCCTATGGCCTGTTCTGGCTTGATTTTGGGGGGTTGAGGGTCAGGATGGGGCAGGAAGTTGTGGTTGCCGACCACTCTGAGCTCTTCTCTTTCCCATTCTTGTTCTGGCAACACTGGCTTCTGGGGCCACAGGTTGGTCATGCCCAGAGCCACAGGGAGGGCTGGTAGTGAGAACAGTTTACAGTTGGGTCTTCTGGCTCACATCTCTTAGCTGAGGTTTGCAAGGATAGGAAACTTGGTGACAGAAAGAAAGTATGACAGGTTCTAGTCTTTCTGATGTCAGAATTATACCCTCAAGCCAGTCAGGCTAGGAGCACTAGTTGTGTTATACTTACCCAAGCAATTTAAAATAATTCCCCGGCGTGTATGCATGAAAAAAGGAGCAGACGTGGCCAGAGCAGACAGGGCATTTGTTAGCATGACGGCTCCATGTTAACCCGCGTCTCACCACACCTAAACTCTTGTCTTAGCAAAAGGTTAAGGCTTACCTGGTCTTGCCTAGATTCCTTCTCACTATGAACTGCACTCGTGCTGGGTGGGAGCTGCCCAACTCGGGCTGACACAGAGCTCAGCTCCCATAAACTGTCTTCCACGTGCGTTACATGCTCAGCAAAGGCTTTATGAACTACCATTCCTTAGACTACAAAGCAGTTGTTTGGTAAAGAAAGAGGTTCCTTCTAGTTAGCATCTTTGGAATCAGGAACTGAAATCAGTCCATGCAGATGATGTGTTTCTCCTGATAGGCTGAGTAGCTGGGAAACAGTGCCTTTAACACCAGCTAAACCAGCCAGGCGGGAAGCATTCTTCCTTTCTGAGAAATGCCAGCCTCTGAATTCCACAAACACCTGGACTAAGATCCCGAATGTGAGGGTGAGAACACATTATGCAATGTGGTAACTGCAGCTCACCTTTTTTTCTCCCATGGTAGTGACACAGGAGAAAAGGAGCACTTCTGCCCACTGTTGACATTCCCACCACTGCCAAGAAGCCTGAATATATACCTTATACCACCAGAATGAGCCTAACCTAAGAATATTACAGAGTCATAAAAAAGCCAGCATCTCCTATGTGCTTTGTGCTCCCTTAGTTACTTCTCTCTGGCCCATCCTAATTGGCCCACACTAGTGAGGCTGCCTTGGGTCTTACCACTGAATCCGCCCCAAATCGTTTTCAAGGTGTATACTGCCTGGAAATGCGGTCTGAAACTTCTTGGATTTCTTAAAATAGTCTAATCCAGTAATCAGCTTCCCAAGTTGCTAACTGAAACCTCTGTGAGGCTTCATCCTGCAGCTCTAAATCGCTCCCTCTTCTATTAACAGCCAGGTCTCCAGCCCCGTGGCCCTTTCTTTCCCAGTGCGTCTCTACACAGAGGCCTTTGGTGAGGATAAGACTTGTAGCCACAACTGCCCAGAGAATCAGCCTGTCATCTGACACTCTGGTGGTGGGGCACAGCACCCTCAGAAAGTGGACCTGGCAGTCAGCACTTAGAATCTGTGTGACTGCTCCCTCTTCTATTAACAGCCAGGTCTCCAGCCCCGTGGCCCTTTCTTTCCCAGTGCGTCTCTACACAGAGGCCTTTGGTGAGGATAAGACTTGTAGCCACAACTGCCCAGAGAATCAGCCTGTCATCTGACACTCTGGTGGTGGGGCACAGCACCCTCAGAAAGTGGACCTGGCAGTCAGCACTTAGAATCTGTGTGACTCCCAGCCTCCAGTCAGCTCAGAAATGGGAAACGAGAACAGAAGGTGAGAAAACAGATTCCATGTTCACATGATTAGTCTTGTTTATTGAGGTCTGTTTATTCTTAACGGGTGCTTTTTCCTCCAAGTAAATAGAGCAGGCGTAAATATCTATAATGAATAAATTTATTGTCTTACAAAAATCATTGTCTAGAAATATGGGAATACAAGAAAAGATATTTGCAGTCAGGTGTCTGGTGGTCAACAGCCAGTACAATTCATAAAGGGGTAAAATGAAAGATTCCAAACCCACATGATAAATTCTTCCTAACAGATGTTAAAGCTTTTAACCCAAAAGGTTTGTGTTTTCAAGCACGTTGCAGAGGATCAGGGATTTATATTTAACACTGATTCATTGTCACCGAATGTTTATAATACCACTTTGACTAGAGAGGTACATGATATGAAGCACAGTCAAAACTTAATACATTAAATTGTTACAGAGGCAAATAATATATTTAATGTTGTCTTAGTACTGTAGTGTCTAAGGCACTTTCTGTAATGTCAGTTTGCTTAACTATCAACCAAAAATGCTAAATGTTCACTGTAACACTGTCCGAAGGGAAGGGAAAAGAAAAGGAAAACTAAAAACGGATTCACATCCACTGGCATGTCAACATTCAGGCAGATGGCATCTGTTCTTGAGGTCTGTAAACCTCATCAACAAACTTGGAACAGGTCTCGGACACAAAACCAATATTCCCATTTTGGGCTCAAAGCAGCGGCTGAGTTTACAAGGTCAGCACGAAAGTCTGGCTGGCAAGGGAGGGCCTCCCACTAACTCCTTTCAGGAGCCCGCAGCTGCTCGTTCCTGAAGTGAGGAGAAGGGCACTGGCAAAGCCAGAGGGGCAGGAGACCACCCCAAAGTCCACGTGGTTACTGCCACCGGGGGCTTCAGCGGCATCGTGGCCACTAGCCTTTCTAATGCACAGACCAGCCCTGGCCAAGGACAGTTCACATGAAAAGCTGGGGATACCACCAGCTCAAGGGAGATGGGCATGGTAATCCCAAATGAATGCTGCTCCCCCCAATCCAACCCACCCCTCCAAATCTTTCCAAAGCCCCTTTCACAGTTTGCTCACTGAAATAGTGTTGATCGTTATTTGAAGGAAATGAGAGATACAAGTGCAGTTTAGGTTCACAATGTTCTAAGAGACTCGAGGTGGCTGTGGCGTCGGGGCCACATGAACACGGAGCTAAGTGACCTGTCTGTACGACAGAGAGCATGCAGAGCGACTGAGCAACAACCACGGGGCTGCCCCCATAACCCAGCGACTGGTAACAAGGGTCTGGAGTTTGTCTGAAAAAGGGTTCTCTTCTTAACATTATAAAATGGTCTCTTGATGAATATATGGAAAATAGATGCAACGATGAGACAATCTGTTTAAAATGTGCATGTTTTGTGTATGTATATATATAAAAAGGAGCAATTGTACCTAAATCTGAAGCAGGATACAGTATGTGCAGGCTGGAAAGCCTTAAGACACAGTTGATCTTCAGTAAGGAGTCCCGTAGCTTGCCAGTTTCCTAAATCTGTAGGAGGCCTGGGGCAGGCTGGCGCCAGCGAGTTCCTTCGTGTCCCACTGTACTGCCTCCGTGGCTTCCTGTGACTACTCCGATGGGGGCGGCTGCGTCTCATTGACATCACTGGTCTTGCTTTCGGTGTCATCATCTGACAGCTCCAGGGAAGCCCCTTCAATGTGCAGCTGGCGCCGGCCAGATCGGCTTGAAGAGAAGCTGATTGGGCCACCTCGCCTGGAGGGAAGAGAAGGTAGACATGTGGGTAAGCACACAAGAACATGTGGCTGTCAAATTGTCCAATCACCTGATGACTTCACACTTCCACCCCTTCCTCAGGACACATGACCTGGGGAGGGCGGGTGGGCATGGTCAGGAAAGGCTCTGGGCTTTCCCACCTCTCCTACAACCGTGCCTGGGGAACAGCGTTCTGGCAATGCACAGAGTGCACTGAGCAGGAGAGGTCCTCCGGACAGGGCTGTGACTTAACAGCTGCCTGTGACAGAGACGGTAAGGGAGCAGGTGGATAAGGCAAAGCCCCACCTCATATGTCTATAAAGGGCAGATAGTAAATGTTTTATTTAGAAAATCAGGTCTCTAACCCTTTTTTCTAACCCTTTATCAATATAAAAACCACTTTTAGCTCACTGGCTATAAAAAGCCGGCATGTTAGGATTTGGCCAAGGGCCAGTTTGTCAACACCTGTGCTAACCTGCTGCTCTGGGGGAGAGGTCGGCTCTCTCGTGTTTTGCCCTCTCCCTGGTGCTCATCAAACCCAGTGTGGAGATGAGGGTGGGAGGGGGGGCTGATGGTGCCAGGTCCTGCGAGGAGCCTCCTACCCTGCTTCTCATGGAGGCTGGGACCTTTCCTCACAGTGGATGTGGGAACGTGGAAGGATGCTGGGCCTGGCTCTCAAGCTCTGTGTTGTGTATTTGTACATCCACTAGTAAAAGGCAAAAACAAAAACGAAACCCATTTCTCTTCTGTTCTTGAGGACTACTAAGTCAGAAATCCTGAATGGAAAGGGGAAGGGATTTAAGAGCAAGGACAAGTAACCACAGGAGTCTAAGCACTTGAGCAAAGACAACCCTGAGCTGCAGACCCGGCTGTCCCTGCTAGCTGTGGGGGCAGACTTCCCGAGGCCGCTCACCTCAGCCGGTTCTTCAGAGTGCTGACCTCGCGGCTCAGACCCTCGTTGGCCTCAGTGGCATCATCCAGTTCCCGCTGGAGTTTACGCCGAGATGCATTGGCACGTGTCGCTTCTTCTTCTGCTTCCTCCAGCTGCCGTTTAAGCTGCTTCATCCTGGCATTGGCCTTCTCCATCTTGGGGAAGTTACACAAATCAAGTCCAACCACACGGTGACTCGCTGCACCCTGAGCTGCTAGCCCGCTTCCCGCCCCACCAGCCACGTGCGCGCTCAGACTTCTGATTGGTCTGCTGTGCTCAGCAAAGCCAGCATCTACAGAGCAAACTATGCCAAAGGAAACTTAAAAAAAATTAAAACCCTATTTTCACCCTTTTGAGGTTTTTCATGAGTGACCTATGGGATTATGAAAGAGAACTGCTACATTCATTTTTATGCCTTTCAACACAGGTGTTTCAGATGTTATATTGTGACCCAAGTACAAAGCCACTCTGGAAGACCTGACGCGACCATGCACTAGCATGAGCCATGGAGACACTGGCCACTCCTGCAGGCCCAGGTCACGCCCACCCAGAATTGCCCTCAGTGCTGTCAGGCTCGGAGGGTGGGGGAAGAAGGGAAGGTTGTGGTGCCTGACTGGAGCAGGGGAAGAAAAGGGAAGGGTTTGGGCCGAAGGCAGCAGAGTCCTCAGCTCCATGCACCTCAGCTACCTAGGCTGTTATCACATCTTACTAAAATATAGTCTTTTTAAAAAATTAATTTTAGGGAGGGAAGGAGAAAAAGACACTGGTTTGTTGTTCCACTCATTTATGCATTTATTGGTGCTGCTTGTATTTTTTGTATGTGCCCTGACCAGGGATCAAACCTCTAACCTTAAGTATCAGCACGATGCCTTAACCAACTGAGCTATCTGGCCAGGGCATTAGAACATTCTCTTGACACATAAAAAAAAAAAAAAAGATACCTGGAGGCAGACAAGGAAAATCATTTGGATTCCATGTGCAGTATAGTTTTTTCTCTCTTTCTATCCTATGTCCACCCCCTACCCAGCCAGTCCATGGTGACTGCTATCTGTGCCCAGGCGCTGTGCTAGGCACTGAGGAGATGGTGGTGAGTGAAACCCACCGACAGTGAGAGGTCCGGGGCGAGAAACAGAGAACCTGAAGATGCAGTTCAGGCCTCACACTTCAAAGTCCTCACAGTGAGCTCCCACCCACTCCTCTGTGGGTGGGGGCCATGTCCTGATCTCTGTATCCCCAGCACCCAGAAGCGCCTGGCAGAAACAGCACGTTTGTTCAGACATTCGAATCAAGAGTTTCAATGGTATTTTCTGATGTTAGCCAGCCAGACGGCAGCACTTGGCTTGCTCTGCATCCGTCTCCTTGTAAAGCATGTAGAAGGTGGAAGGCATTTCACACTCCTACCTTCACCCTTACCTGTTCTTTATACTGATCCGCATGTCGACGCTCATCTTCAACCTGCATGAAGATTTCTTTCAGTTTCTTCTCAGTACGTCGGACCAGTTTGTTGGCTGCTGCTCGTTCCCTATGAAGATGATCAATCCATTAATTAGTCTTTGTAGTTCTGGAAATGAAACTGGGACGGGGAACATATTTTTTAAAGTCCTTTTCCTGGCAGATGACGTACATTGGAGAACTTTCCAGGACCTCTCTGACAAGAACAGCAGCAGGATTAATATGGTCCAGAAACTTCCTTTCTGGTCACAACATGCAGTCTACCAGTGAGAGGCAGAATAAGTATCGCTTCACATGCAGATTCATCACTGCAGAGATCTTCTAAAGTGCAGACGACACGTAACAGCTACCTGTCACTCACACTGAGGGCAGGCTTTCTGAAGACAGAACCCTTGGTTCCCTCAGTCACCCAACCCCTTAGCCTGGCAAACAAAGACCCACTATGATGCTGGGGGCTATAGCAGTTCATGGCAGGGGGTGTGGGGGGGGTGAACCTCCCACACTTTAGTTAGAAGTCAGAGCGCCATGTTTCTAGACAGGCCTACATTGTTCCTTATGAAGGAGAGAGAACTTATTTGGTGAACTCCACTGAAAACAAAGTCCTTTTATTCCTTGACAAATGTTATGTAAAAATGGACAGTGATAGAGTTAGCTGCAAGGGTGAGTCATGTTAATTACAGCTGACAACAAACCCTGAATTGTTTTACTTGAGGTCAGTGGAGTAGGAAGCAGGACTCTGACTTGGAGAGGATGTTGGGCTTTGAGCACAGGCCCTGTATTTCTGGGCCCCAAGCTCCCCAGCAAAAGGGTGAATTTGAAGGTCTGATAGGTTTGTAAACGCCTGCCAAAAACTGTATTGGGCAATTCCTCAAAAATTTCAGAATGGTTATCTAAGATAGGACAAACTGTCAAGCAGTCCCTATGGGCAAAAAAAAAAAAAAAAAAAAAATTTTTTTTGGTCAGTGCATTCTTGTCAACAAATTATAGCATTTCATGGGATGCCACCAAGTTGGAAAGTCAACTTTGGGTAAAGATGTAAACTGAGGTACCCAGAAAACCATGGGGCAGAGTATGACCAGCTGAGTCCTGGAAGAGCTGACAGGTGAGCCCCGCCTTCCCTGAGGGCTCACACCACCTTCTCTTTCTCACTCTGGTGACATCTGTCCCTGTCATCTCTTCCCCTGCCACAGGCACTCCCACAGGGCAAGTGTCTTGGTTTGTGTCTGGCTCACTGGCTGAGCCTGGACCTGCTCTGTAGCACAGATGTGTAAGCTCTGGTTTACCACACTGAACACCTCTTACTTGGCTTCCTGCTCAAGCTGCTCCTCCAGCTGCCCAATCTTGGCTTCCAGGGCTGAGATGGTAGCCTTGAACTTGGACTTGACAGCACCCTCTAGCTCCTGCAGCTTGGCCTTCAGCTCCTTATTCTGCCGCTCCAACTGCTGGCGCGCATTGTCACTCTTCTGGGCAGCACTGCGCTCAGCCGCCAGCTCTGTGTTCAGCGTGTCCACCTGGAGAGGACAGGCAGGTTTAGTCATTTGGGTCAGAGGGGCAGCACAGCCCTTCCCAGGTGACGGGCTGCTGCGTGAGCCACCTGCAGCGTGGTCTTGCGGAAGCGGTCGTTGAGCAGCTCCATGTTGCTCTGCTCCTCTTCCAGCTCCTCCTCCAGCTGTGCAATGCGAGCCTCCAGCCGCCGCTTCTCGTCCAGCAGTGCGGACCTGGCGGGGCAAGGGGGTCGCAGCTCAGTGCCAGTTTTATGGCCAGGGAAGCGCGGGGGCACCTCCTTCCTCCCTGCTGCTAGGAACTGAGTACCTTCATTTTTCTCTCCCCATACCCACTGCCCAATCTGTCAGCTCTTGCTGGTTACACTTCCAAACAGGCTGCCCGTTTCTCTGCCCTCATGCCCGCCACCGCAGTCCAGCCCCAGCACCTGTCGCCTGCGCCCCTTTGGGGGCCTTCCAGCTCGCCTCCCCGCTGCCTCTCTTGTCTGTTCCCCGCACCCAGCAGCAGCAGCTTTCAAAAGTGCAAACGTCCTGGCATTTCTAGGTTAAACTGCACTGGTTTTCCAGTGCATGGGATAAGATGCTAACTCCTCATGGCATGCTAGAAGTGCCTGTGATGAGTCAGTCAGAGGACTCTACTCGCCAAACCTAATGAACCTGAGAGTGAAGGCCTGCATTGCAGGCTGTGCAGTCTACAGAAGCCAGGCTGGCTCTGAACGTCCTTCCTTCACACCTGGTGTGCGCGTGACGGGCACAGGGAGGCGTGAGCTGCCCGCGTCGGGCCGCCAGCGGTGGCGGACACCGTCTGGAGGCTCCACACCCTGTGCCCATCTTCCCAGAGTGACCAGCTGGGCTGACCGACCACTGACCCCTATGCCACCCACGGCCCCCTCAGTGCAACAGGCAAGCCCGGGGGGCCTGAACTGCAGGTGCCAGAGAACAGTGGGGCTGCCCGCGCCCCACCGGCGGCCGCAGACTCACTTCCCAGAGGCGCTGTTGGCGATCTCGTCAGCCAGCTCATCTCTCTCTTGCTCGGCATGTCGGCGGGCTCTCTCCGATGAGGCGAGTTCCTAAGTGGGCCGAGACCGGGAGTTTAGTGCCGCCTGTTCACGGTCTCCTCCCGTGTGAAAGCTGGCGGCGCCCTGCGTGCCTCAGACTGCAGCGGGGCCTGGGGACCCTGCTGGCAGGTTGGCTGAGAGAGCCTCTGGGTGCAGGCCAGCCAGGTGGTGCTGTGCCAGCACCCTTCTGCAACCGTGTCCGCAGAGGGAAGCCCTGGGCTGTCCCTTCCCAGTTAAGTGACACATTCCTGCCCGCCTCAGAAAGCTGCCGTTTCTTCATCATAAACTGAGCACGAACTATGCAGGCTCAGAACCACACCAGTGCACGGTCGGGAAGGCCTCTGTCACCTACCGGAGTAGTCTAGTTTGGAGAGCAAGCACACTAACTGGGCAGGCCACTGAGTATCAGGGCCCCGGGAAACACGGTGCTCGTGCAATGGAGGGAGGGTCACAGGTCCCACGGGGAGGAGGCGGGCGGACTGTGGCCTCCGGCTCAGAGAGCTGGGCTTCTGGGGTGACCTCTTTCTAGGGAGATGGGAGCCCTGGCCAGTCAGGCTCTGCGGCTCTGCAGGGCCTCCCGGGGCGAGGAAACTGTCTTGTGCCACCGGCCGGCCGGCCCTCTGCAGGAAGCGCTGCCTGATGGCTGCTTCCCCACGAATGTCCTTGGAAAGAGGGTTTTTCCACAGGCGGGTGTCAGGCTGCATCTCTCGCCCCAGCTGGGTCATATTCTCAGAACTTGAGAGCTGCACCCTCTCCCTCAGTTTATGGATGAAGCTGAGGACCACACAGACGCAGGGACTTGCCTGAAGTCTCAAGGTGGGTCAGCAGCAGAAACTCGGGGTTCTGACTCCCTCCTTATCCAGAGTCCCTTCTACAAGGTGCCATATGGGCAAAAGCACACCTCACGATGCCTGCGGGGCAGGGCTGCATTAGAGGGGTTCGTCTGTGTGCCCCCGCCTCTTGTGTTTGTGCACAGGGTGTAGGCCTGGGTTCCAGAACACGGAACCCTAACGCACGGGACAGAGCACGAGTCCAGAAGTGATGGCAGCAGGCATGATACTCAGGGCCGGACCCGGAGGCCTCTGGTTAACAAAAGCTCTACCATCTGGCCTCCTGTGGTCCAGTTTCCGGGGCCCAGGAGGGCTCCCTCCTGACCACTGCTGCGTGCGCTACAGACAGGCTGAGGGACCCTGCGGCCTATAACCCAGATGAACAAGGTGTCTGTCTGAGGTAAGGAAAAACACAAGTGGACGGGAGGGCGGGGCTCGCTTTCCAGATCAGTCTTCTCTCTAATGCAACGGCCCCTTGTCTGAAGGCCTATAAAAGAAACACTCCGGCTTCCTGAGAAGCGCTGGGCTGCACGGCGTTTGGGAACTTGGGTAACGCTCCGGAAGACAGGCCCCCAGAGCCCCATCACCCTTGGGGACACTGCCGACCCACTGCATGATGAAGTGTACATTCTACTTCATTGACGAATACATGTTCATTTTTGGCACACAAGGAATGTTTATAAACGGCTCGACTCTCAATGTTCTCTAACCATAAGCAATAAAACTACAAATCAACTATATATATATATACTAGTAATATATTAAAAATGGAAAGTGAAATTTCACAAGGCTGCAAAGATACTTATATTTATCTGATCTTGGAGAAACTGCAAGGGCAAATATTCACTGAACAAACAGAAGAATAAGCAAGCAAACCAACCTCCTGTAGTTGAAGGATTTCTGCTTCCAGACTCTTTAATTTCTTCTCACTCTCTTTGGATTGAGCAAAAATCTCATCCCGGGATGCACGAGCTTCTTCTAGTTCACGCTGATAATCCTTCATCTGAGCCTAAAGATAAACAGAAGACAGTCTTGGGATAGTTTTCATTCTTAGTTTTAAACATTTTTCTAGATTATGGAAGTAATGTACATTCATTGTAAATATATAAGTATATATAAAAATGACAAAGATATCCCAAGAAAACATTTAGATCGATATTCGTTATGAATATATACAAAAATCCTCAACAAAATAGTAGCAAACTGAATCCATCAACATATAAAAAATTGTATATTACACCTCACTACATCCTACCAGATAAGTGAGATTTATATGAGCAATGCAAGATTGGTTTCACAACAAAAATGAATATAACCATATAATCATCTCAATATTCAGAAGTAGTATTTGACAAAATCTAACACCCTTTCATTATAAAAGCAATGAGCTGAATAGAGACGTTCTCAACTCTGAGATAGGGCATCATTGAAAAACTGACAGCTATTGTCATACTTAATGGTCAAAAACTGAATGCTTTGCCCCTAAGATCAGGAGCAAGACAGGGATGTCTGACTTTGTCACTTCTGTTTAACACTAACGGAGAACTTAGTCAAAGCAGTTAGGCCAAGACAAAGATACAAAAGACATCTAGATTGGAAAGAAAGAAATAAAACTAGCTCAACCTGTAGATGATATGGTCTTGTATATAGAAAATCTTAAGAAATTCATTTAAAAAAACCAAACAAACACCCACTAGAATGAATAAATGAGTTCAAGAAGTTTGCAGAATACAAGATCAATATACAAAAATCAGTTGTATTTCTGTACACTAATTATAAACATTCTAAAAATTAAGAAAAATGATTATACTTAAAATAGCATCACAAAGAGTGAAATGCTAAGGCATCAACTTAGCTAAAAAAGTGTAAGGCTTGTACACCAAAGACTATAAAATATAAAACATCATTGAAAAAAATTAAATCGCTAAATAAATGGAGAGATGGCCATGTTCATGGACCAGAAGACAACACTGTTAAGACAGTGATACTCTCCAAATTGATCTACTGAGTCAACATAACATCAAAACCTGAGCTGGCTTTTAAAACTTTATTTACTTATTTTTTATGCAGCAATTGACAAAATTCACATCGAATTGCAAAGGACCTGGATAGCTAAACAATCTTGGAAAAGAAGGACAAAGTTGAAGTCACACTTCCAAATTTCAAAATTTATAAAGCTGTGGTAATCAAGACTGTGGTATTTGCATAAGGACAGACATATAAATCAATGGAATATAATTAAGTCAACGAGGGAAAGAATAGTCTTTTTTAATAAATGATTCTGGGACAACTGGATATCCACATCCAGAATAATGAAGTTGAGTTTATAACATAAAACCATATAAAAAAATTAACTCAAAATGGAGTTTATAAAAGAGTAAAGTATCCCTAGCTGGGTGGCTCGGAACATCACCCCATGCACCAAATGTTTGTGGGTCTGATTCCCCACCTAGGTGTGTACGGGAGGCAACCAACTGATGGTTCTCTCTCTCCCCCTCATTTCCCCTCTCTCTGAAATCAATTAAAAAACCAGAACAAAACCATATTCTTGCATAAAGATTAAAAAAAAAAAAAGTAAAGTATAAAACTCTTAAGAGAATACATAGCAATAAATCATGACCTTGAATCAGGCAGTGGTTTCATAGATATAATTTAAAAAGGCACAAGAAACAAAAAATAAATAAAATGGACTCCATCAAAATTAAAACTTTAGTGCTGTAAATAATTTGAGTGAACAGACAAGTCAGCTATATCTTATAAGAAACATTTAAAATTATACAGAAACGTTACAACTCAATTATTAAAAACAACTCAAAAAGATGAGTGGAAGATTGAAAGCCTTTTTTTTCCAAATAAGATAATGGCCAATAAATATTAGCACAAGAAAAGATGGCCAGCAGCATTAGTCATTAGGGAAATGAGGAACCACTTTATGCCCACGGGGATGGCTGTAACGAAGAGAGAGACAACAGTAAGTGTTGGTGAAGATGTAGAGGAATAGGAGCCCTTGTACACCGCTGGTAGGAATGTAAAGTGGTAGTCACTGTGGAAAGGTTTGGCAGTTCCTTAAAATTGAAGTTATCATATGACTTAGCAATTCCGTGCTTAGATATACACGTAACAAAACTGAAAGCACAGTCCACACAAATATGTGAATGTTCATAGCAGCATTGTCATAGTGGGCAAAAAGTTGAAATAATCCAAATGTCCATCAACTGATGGATTAATAAGATGTGGTACAAATATCTATACAATGGAATAAATATTATTTGGTAATAAAAAGGAACAAAATACTTATTCATTGCTAGCTACCACATGGATGAACTGTGAAAACAGGCTCAGTGAAAGAAGCCAGTCACAAAAGCCACGTATTGTCTGGTGCCACTTGCATCGAATGTGCAGCATAGGCTAATCTACAGACGGAAGGTAGACCAGCAGCTGATTAGCTCGGAATGTGGCAGAGAGAGCAGAGACAGTTAAGGGGTAGAGGTTCCTTTCAGAGGGAACCAGCGTGCTCAGAATTAGTGGCAATGACTGCTCACCACTATGAATTCACTAAAAACACGTAAATTGTATGGTGTGTGAATTTTATCTCAATAAAGCTATTAAATAAAGTCACATTATTTATATTCTTTGTAATAAACTTAATAACCTTGTAATTAGCTAATAAAAATAAAACCTTTGTATTTAGCTTTTTAAAAGTACAAGCAAATAAGTTACTCATAAATCTATTATCCAGGGATTGACTTCTAAACTTTTTCCTAAGTATGTGTATCTACATGTGTATATGCAAAAATCTATGCACTGTGTGTGCAGGATTATAAACTAAATTGCCCTGCACTGCAGCTCCCTGGCTGTCACTGCAAACACACCTCCATCATTTACATGGCTGTCGGTCCACTTACATTTAGTGGTTTCCATTTTTGCTCTTAAAAATAACAGGCCAGCTGTGATCTTGGTATAGAAATATTTTTCTCGTCTTTATATTTTGTTAGAATAAATTCTCAAGACATGGAATCACCAAGGTCAAAGGCATGGAATTTTTCTACAGCTTTTGTTCCAAATGACAAATACCCCCCCCCCCCCGAGAAGTTATGAGAGGGCCCATTCCATCCTGCCAAGTAGTGAATTTTTATAGAAATCCCTTTTTGTCGTTGTGAGAGTGAAAACCAGCACAGCCTCTGAGTAGCAAAAGCAATGGTTAAAATCAAACGGAAAGATCACCGAGACTCAGGCAATAAAGGAGGGGGGTCAAACCCATCTGCGCTGGCGGCTCAGTGGCTGTGTTGGTTAAGCACCATCAGAAGCTGCTTGGAGCCTGAGGAGCCCGTTCCCGCTGGTGGAGGCTCCACCTGCTGACCCCATCCCGGCTCTGTCCATCCGTGCTTGGGCGTGTGCCACCCTTGTGGTTGCTACCACAGCCCATGGCCAAGGGTAGCGGGCTAGGTGCCGCAAAGCTGCCCCCCAGCTTCATGGGTCCTGTCGTGTTCCATCTCAGCAATAACGATAGTTGGCGACACATACCTGAAGTTTACGAAGCTGCTTGATTACTTCATCCCGAGCTTTGTTTGCAGCCTCAATTTGAGCTTCAAGGTCCTTCAAGTCTATTTCCATTTTCTTCTTTGAAGCAACAGCAAGAGCCCGCTGTTTCCGCTCATCCTCTAGCTCTGCCTCGAGCTCCCGCACCTAAGGGACAGTATCATGTCATGTCTGGTCAGACGCAGGTGTCCTCTGGTAGAGAACAGGCAGCCCGTCGTCCTATAGGCCTCTGGCTACTCTGCACGCTGCTCTCTGCTGCCAAGCAGTTATTATTACTCACAGAAAACGACACTAGTTGAATTTTGTTCACAGAGGTCTTGACAAACCACCTGGCACACACCACGTCCCCTGACTACTACAAGGGAACCTAAGGAGGCGGCGCCCCCCATCTCAAGCTCATTTGTAGGTGACGCAGCAAAACTGGAAGACACAGGACAACCTGCTAGGAAAGTTCCCTCCAGGGACACTCAGGCAGCCTGGAGAGGCCGACGGGGCCGGGGGCTGTGGTATCGGGCCAACACCGCGTGGGGGAGCCAGTGGGACGAGGGCCCCAGCCCCGCCAGGCCTTCGGATGGTGCGTCTCGCTGCGTGAGTTCAGAGTTCCTGACCCACAGAAGCTGGGACTCAGCAAGTGGTGTTTTAAGCCACTAAACTTGAGGTCATTTGTTATCTAGCACTAGTGACTAATATAATATCGGTGGAATGAAAATTAAAAAATTAAATAATCTAAGATTTGATACTACCATGAACTCCAAGGGAGTGTCACAATATCCACAAAAATATTTGAAAGTAAACTTTTAGAAGTTTAACATACACTTAGGAAAGAATACAAATCGTAAGTGCCTAGCAACTTTTTAAGATAAAGAGTAGTTTAACGAGGACACGGACCTGAACTGCAAACCCGCTGCATGGCCTGTCGGGTGCGTCTGGATTCTCTCCTTCCCCGGCTATGCCAGGACGCACAGAACTTGAATCTAACTACATGCCCCCTTGAGGTTTTACTGAGGGCTTTTCAACTGATAAGCATCCTGGCAGGTAAGCAGCAATGACCCTGTCTGAGAAATGGGAAATCAAACCAACTACATTAAACTGTAAAGAATAAAATTATCAAGTGACCAAATAAATTTTACTTCAGCTAATGTGTCCAAATGTTAATGAACAGGCTATTGACCCCAAACGGGGCTTTGAGAGTGAACAGGCGCTTGCCCCGGAGGCCATACTGCCTTCAACCCACCTGTTTAATCAGCAGCCGCTTTTTTTCTTCATTCTGCTCGTCTCTGGTCTGCAGGTCTCTCTCAAACTGGGCCTTCATGGCCTGCATGTTGACCTCCAGGCGAAGCTTGGCATCTTCTGTTGCCTGAAGCTCATCTTCCAGCTCTTCCAGCTGCGTCCTCATCTCTTCCACCTGCTGCTCTAGGGCCCGTTTGGATTTTTCCAGTTCATGAACCTACGCCACAGAAAGTATCAGGAGAGAGTTCCCCGTCAGCAGGGGCCCAGCAGGGACAGCAGCCTTCCTCCTGCCCTATAGGCCCTGCACAGCAGGTGGTGCGCCAGGCACCCGGGCCAGCTTCCCGACACACCGCTCACACCCCGCCCCTCCCTCTGCGGCAGCTGCAGCTGCTCACGTCAGAGCCCACCACTTCAATGACAGCACCGACTTCCGCGTTCACGTGTGTTCTGTAATCAATTTGTCCCTGATGACCTTGCCCCTGAGAGGTCTTTAAAAGCCCAAGAACAAGGAGAAGAGTGTGGTGTCAGAGAGCTCGTCCGCTGGCCGGCACCCGCCTGCCGTCTGCCACAGGCACTGTGGCGCGTCCTTCCTTGCTGCGGAAAAGAGCATTTGTACTGAAAATGCCCGTGTGGAAGCCTAGATATTAGGGTGCATCAGGCCTGTGAAGCAGGGGACAGATAAGAGGCCTGACCTTTCTCTGGACCAAGATCCCCACCACCAACGTTCACCTAGTTCTCTGAGCCAAGTGCTCCCACCTCACGGCCCGATTCCAAGACAACCCGCCAACAGGCGTGCGCAGGCGCTGCCGTGCATCCCCTTGGGATTCCCGGCTCTGTTTCTTCAGTTTCTGGCATGTCACAGGCACAAAAGAAATGTTTGTGGGATAAATGTATGACTGTCAGTTATTCTAGAGAAAACTAATCTGGAACAAGAGAAAGGAATCAACTGTGGAGTTCTCGCCCTACATTTCTGCTCTGGGGGCTTTCTCTTAGCCATGGGGCTGGTCCCCCGGCCATGAGGTTATAGGACAGACTCAGAAGAAAGGCAGGACAGTTCTCCCTCCCAATGATGTGGCTGGAGAGCCCAGGTCCCATGAAAATGGGATGGCACCTTCATAGAGGACTCTGCTTTGCAAAGCACACCTGCAGGGGCCTCATGAAATTGGGTAAATATAACGTCCATTTGAGAGATGAGCAAACTTAGGCCTAGAGAGGTTAAGTGGCTTCTCCTGGTCAGAATGGGAGCTGGTGGAAAAGCCAAGTCCTGACCCTGGTTTTGATTCCTAGGCCCAGGCTCACTTCACTACCCTTAACACGTTATATACTGAGGGAGGGGTGCGGGTACACAAACCATCGCAGCTCTTGGGGCAGATATGTGCGGAGGAAGGATAAGCAGTGCCACAGGGATTTCCAAACTGTGACTAAGTCCCCAAAGCATCGGGAGTCCTCAGAGAAAACAGCGGAGTCTCACTGGGGGTCCCAGGTCAGAGGGAGCTGCTGTCCCGGGTCGCTCCTCTCCAGGCCCCGGCTCCGGGCTGGGGACAGACCCCACTCCCTTTGTCTGAGGGACCTGGCGGTGCTTGTGTCTGGTAACTACGTGCTGCCGCAGGAACAAGGAAACCCTCCGTTTAGAGCCCCCCCCCAGCCCGCGGAATGCAGGTGAGGGCAGGGAGGGCCCATGAAAGGGGTGGGAACCAAACCCTCACTGCTGCAGGTGCTGCTACAAGAACCCCACACTGAGAAGGGATGGCAGCACGCCTGCCAGTTTATTCCAGATGACGTCAATCCCTCCTTTACACATAGGCCAAGCGCTCCCACACCACATCGCTATCGGGCAAGGCGTCCCCAGGTCCCTCAGGCACTGCAAAGGTGCTGCCTGTGCCCCCTGACGAGACCCGCCCCCGGGGCCACTCACGTTCTTCCCCACATCGTCCTTGGAGCTCATTAGGTCCTCCATGTCTGCCCGCAGCTGCTTGTTCTGCCTCTCGAACTCCTCCTTGGCCTCCAGCGCCTCCTCAAGGGCCCGGGCCAACGACAGGGCTTTGGTCTCCTTCTCTCTGGCCTCTGCTTCTGCACGGTCTCGCTCTTCTGCATAGCGAGCCGAGACGTTCTTCTCTTCTGCTAACAGCTGTACGGAATGGCACAGGGAAATAGTAAAAGCAATTTAAAAAGCAACGTAAGTTCTCATTAATTCTATGTCTGACTTGTTGCTAAGAATACTACTAGAAGATTACGATGTTCCCTTATTGTCTTCTGCTTTTCTGCTACTTTGCAATTTTGCTGTAAATGTGTATTGCTTTTAAATAAGAAAACATGATTTTAAACTAAAATAAAACTGAGAGCTTGGCCAGGAGGAGACGATGGGAGGCCCTGGTCCTGGGGCGCAGGACTGTGGAGAAAGACCCACCTGATCAAACTTCTTCTGCTTCTTTTCCAAGTTGGACACGATCTGGCGCTGGTGGTCCAGGTCCACCACCAGGTCGTCCAGCTCCTGCTGCAGCCGGTTCTTGGTCTTCTCCAGCTTGTCGTAGGCCAGGGCCTTCTCCTCCAGGCGCTGGCTCAGCGCCTCCATGTCTTTGAGAAGCTTCTTTTTGGCCTCCTCCAAACTCTCAATGGTTCCCAAGTCATCATCTACCTTCTTCTTTGTATCCGTCAACTAGGTTTTATGTCAAGAAAAAAAAGATCAATATTAAAGAACTCAGGACTTCCGGCCAAGATGGAGGCTTAGACGGACACGCTCGGTCTCCCTCTACAACTAGAGAGGAATACAACTACTTCAAAACAAAAGATAACTAGAAATTCCAGAAAATAAAACTACACGGAAGCCCAACGTATGAAGTTATAAACCAGCGGCGCCCTTTGGGCAGGTAAGAGCGAAAGTGGGTGGCGCTGTTTGCGGTCGCACCAGGGACAGCGGCAGGGAGAACAATCCCAGTGGCAGGGAGAACAATCCCGGCTGCAGTCGAACCCCCGGCAGCTTGCAGCCCCAGCGCTGGGGAAAGCAGCCACCACATCGCCTTGAACAGTGAGGCCCAGAGGGCGGGAGGACGGATCCCGGTCTCCTAGCGGAATAACTGTGTGAATCCATCTTGGACCCCCGCCCCCACACAAAGCGCCACAGCGCAGCGAGAAAGGTTGCGGATCGCAGCCGGTCACTGGGTCGTGACGAGTACACAGGCACTGCCCCCTATAGCCGGCCCAAGAAAACAAAACGCATCTGTCAAAATGAGGCAGACAACTATAGAAATCCCGGTGGCGCAGCTCACCAGGCAACAGATGAAGAATCTGACAGATGAACAAATAAGAAACCTGTCAGAGGCTCAGTTCAGGGCCATTGTTATCAGGTGGCTTACAGAATTAACAAAAGATCTGGAAAAAGATGAGAAAGAATCGAAAAACACTCATAATGAAAGGAACAAAACCACATACGAGACAGATGGTGACGAAAAAAAATCCAGAGTTCATATCAACAAACCAGAACATAGAGAAGGAACAAACAGTCAACCAGTGCAGAGAGAGGAAACGGGAAGCAAGGATGAGAGGATCAGAAACCTCTGGGACAGCTATAAAAGGCCCAACATAAGAATCATTGGTTTGCCAGAGGGCGAAGAAGAGGAACTAGAAATTGAAAAATTAAGTGAAAATATAATAAAGCAGAACTTCCCAAACTTGGGGAAGGAAATAGACTTACAGGTCCAGGAAGCACAGAGAGTTCCAAAAAAAACTGGACCCAGGGAGAACCACTCCAAGACACATTATAATCAAAATGTCAAAAGTTAAAGATAAAGAGAGAATCTTAAAAGCAGCAAGAGAGAAGAAAAGAATCATGTACAAAGGGGTCCCAATTAGACTATCAGCTGACTTCTCAAGGGAGACCCCGCAGGCAAGAAGGGACTGGCAAGAAATATTCAAAGTAATGAAAATCCAAAACCTACAACCACAAATACTCTATCCAGTGAAATTGTCATTCAGAATAGAAGGGCAGAGAAAGTGTTTCCAGGACAAAACAAAACTGAAAGAGTTCATTAGATCCAAACCACTGTTATATGAGATGTTAAAGGGACTGGTTTAGAAAAAGGAGGATCAAAACTATGAGATCTAAAATGAAAACTGCATCACAAGAAACAACAACAGAAGCTAGGGAATTGAAACAAAGGCAAACTAAACAGGCAACGAGAGTGGGAAAAGAACTATAGGTATGGGGAACATATTAGGGGGAGGTCAGCAGGGAGGGGGAAGGGGGAGAGGGAGGGAGATGATATAGTAATTAAGGATCATGGTAGGAGGGAATGGAATAGACAGAGAGAGGTTGAGAAGAACTATATGCACAACTAATGGACAAGGTCTAAAAGGGGGGAACAACTGGAGGGAGGGGGGCCACCGGGTGGAGGGGAGCAGAGGGGAGGGAAATTGGGACAAATGTAACATTATAATCAATAAAACACATTAAAAAAAAAAAAAAGAACTCAACTGGTTTTTGCATTTTGGGGAAAAAAGAAAAAAACTTGTTTTCAATATTTTGTCAGAAGAAATAACATAAATCAATACTGTGATTTTGAACAAATTAATCTTAGACTGTAACTTCCTTTCTTAGCGAATAAAATCCCCATTGGAACCAGCACAGTGTCAGCATTTGGTTGGGTCAAAGGAAACACACTAATGGGCTTTATTTAGTGTAGCCTCATTAACTGTCCCAAATCAGGTTGGAGCGACCCAGCACGGCAGGGACGTGAGCTGCTATGTACACACTTCTGGGCCACCGTGGCCCCCTAGGACACACCTGGGACTGCAGGGCCAGCACTTGTTTCTCCAGGTTCTTCCTGGCCTCCTCCTCCTCCTCCTGCTGCTCCTGAAGACTGTTCTTCTCCTCCTCCAGCTGCCGAATCCGACTGCTCAGGTTCAGCTTCTGGCGTGTTTCCTCCTGAAGAAGCTCCTGTTTATTTTTATAAAAGATCAGTACTTAAGTTACATCAATCACCAAACAAAACACCTCTTATTAAAAAAAATCATGTCATAAAGAACAGAGAACCTCAGTGTATGAGAAATATCCAGTGATATCAATAAACAAATGACTTTAAAACACACATGATAATGTTATAAAAACTCTTAACACAAGTATTGCTTTAAACTCATTCAGGAGGAATGGCAGCACCGTCTGTCCACCCAGTGCCCAGCCCGGCAATTGCAAGGCCCAGATGCCTGCCTCCCTCCCCCGCAGCTCCTCGCTCCCTGAACCCTGTCCCGTCCATGCCGGGCCCTGGCCCTGCCCAGGCACTTGGCATTTCTCACAAGGATTACCCTCGATATTGGGCAACCCCTCGATCATTTCTCCTTTATACTTTCTGCCAGAGGGATTTTTCTTAAATGTAAATGCAAACACGTCTTTCCCATTATGTTCAGACGTAAAATTCTCAAAGGCAAACATACGGAGCTCGCTGTGGTCTGGCCCTTTGTCTCCTTCAGTCTCACTGACCAGAATGTGCCTTGTCACAGCGTAAGCCCCGATTACAATGGACTTGTCCCCAACTACATACTTAACTGCAGTTTCTGTTTGAGATTCCTAACCCAGCACTGACCGCAGAACCTGGCAAATACACGCCCATGTTAAGTTTGCAAATTTAATAAAAATAAGATGTAAAGCTCCAAGAGCCCTGGCTGCTGTGGCTCAGTGGACTGAGCACCGGCCTGTGAACCAAAGGGTTGATGGTTTGATTCCCAGTCAGGGCACATGCCTGGGTTGCACGTCAGGTCGCCAGTTGGGGGTGTGCAAGAGGCAACCACACAGTGATGTTTTTCTCCCTCTCTCACTCCTGTCCCTTCTAACAATAAATAAATAAAATCTTAAAAACAAAACGAAAAAACCTCCAAGAAAGCTGCTGTATTATCTTCATATTACCATAGTCATTCACCTAACTTCCACCCTACTTAAAAGCAGCCCTAACAAATAACTTGACACAAGGCTTAAAAAGGTATGATAAGCAAGCTTCGACCCACCCTTTTACAAAATGGGCTGTTCCTCCTAGGTCAGTGTAATGAAATTTCAACCATAAGAAAACAATTTTATTTAAAACGGCCAGGAAGTCCTGACTGGCATGGCTCAGTGCGCTGCGCGTCGTCCCGCAAAGCAAAAGGTGGCGGGTTTGAGCCCCAGCCGGGCAAGAGACTGAAGAAAGCTTCTCTCTCACATTGATGCTTCTTTCCCTCTCTTTCTAAAAATAAATAAATGAGATCTTAAAAAATAAAATGGGCAGCAACACTTATATGTGCAATAGGAGTACTGCTTGGTGAGCTGCAGCCCAGGCAGTGCCCGGTGGGCCAGCGGGAGCCGCCTCCCGGGAACCCGGGGCTCTGTGGTGAGACGCGAGCTTCCGAGACTGCCTGAGTGTCAGGCTGGTTAGCGCAAGGCAGCTCCAAACGAACGTGCACCGTGAAACCTGAGAGGTGATAGGCAGTTCTGGGGCTAGTATGTTTCACCAGCATATCAGGTATAGAAATGGTAGTTGTTATTAAAGGCCCTTCCCTCCCCCTAGAATACCTGTGTATCCTGTAGCTGAGACTCAAGACTAGCTGCATCCTTAGCAAATTTAATGCCCTTCTTCTCTGCTTCTTCCAGAAGAGTTGAGACATTATCCAGTTCATTCTGCAAGGAGGAGAAAAAATTAAATTCAGTTAACCAGTCAGCAGATGAAAGGGTCCAGAATCACCTCTCGCAAGTGACCATAAAGAGAATGGTACTGGGGGGAGGACGGGTGAACTCGAAACTGCCAAACTTGACCAAGGAAGACTTTCATCACCAAGAGTCGGTCACCTCCCAGCAGAGCCCACGCAAGCAGGCACCATGCCGCTGCCACCGCTGCCGGCACAGTCTGTCTGCCGACAGGACAGGGCGCATAAAGCTCCAGAGCCCGCACAGGGAGGGGAGTTCTCTGAACCAGTTCACTCACTCGTGTTTCCACAATGAAGGACAAAGAGGACACCCAGCCTTTGTCAGTGGCGTCGTTACCCCTTGTAGAGAGGCTCGCGATGAGCACCTGTGCTATTTGGGTCCTTTTTCACACTAACATGCAATAATCATAGGCTTTGGTGGGGAAGTGGGGAGGCAAATATAATTCACGTTCTTATAGAACCTGAAAATTTATTATAAAAATTCAGAATTTAAACTCTAGTATTCATACTCCAAAGTTTTTTTAAACTTTAAAAATCTGGTATTAACTCAGGAAATCTAGTCAATCAGCTTGTGATAACTTTGCACTGTGTGCTGATCACATCGTAAGGTGTATTAAATGTAGTCACTAACACAGAAACATAATATTGTATGCCAACTATACTTTAAGTATAAAATACGCCCCATTCCCTTAAAAATCCCCATGGTATATATGAT
Source organism: Furipterus horrens (assembly GCF_987537825.1). Lineage (NCBI taxonomy): Eukaryota > Metazoa > Chordata > Mammalia > Chiroptera > Furipteridae > Furipterus > Furipterus horrens. The sequence goes on along the minus strand of NW_028327181.1, from coordinate 53,793,696 downwards.
AGGACCTTTCACCGAGGCTCTGTGAGGACAGTGGGTATAAGAAGTAGAGGGGCTCAGAGGGGCAGTAGAGCCCCTTCGTTCTAGTTTGTCCTCTAGTTGCACTAGTAAGGGGAAGGCACACAGAGGACAAACCTGCCTAACGGCACTTGCACTGCTAGCCATCCTGGCAGCATCCCCCAGAGAGCCCGAACCTCCCTCATCAATCCTGGCAACGGTTAGGTGGAGAGGGGCCCTAGTCTCAACGTACCCACTCTGGGAACTGTGAGGGATGTCACCAGAGGGACGGGGGGCAGGCTGCTTAGCTTCTCTCGCCTACCAGACTCACCCAGCGGGCGAGGCGAGGACTGAATGGGAAAACACATACAGGGAGCCGCACATGTGCCTGGCGCTGCCCTGGTGTCCCCTGAATGTCACTTGCCTTGCCGCCCCGCCCTATATATGGCCAACACTGCTGTTTCTAATGCATCTTTTTAAGGAAAATCGTTCTGCATTTGTGAGCACACACTATTTTACTACTGAAGACTTCACAGAGGAGGGCTGGGAGGGCTCCTGCCACTCCCATGACCAGATGGAGCGCTGGCCCTAAACCACGAGCAGGAGCACGGGGTGGCCCTGGGTCTCCGACAAAACACGCCTGTGTGACCACTGTGCTTTATGCCAAACACACCTGCTTTCTTTCTGGAGCCAGAATGCTGGTCTGTGAGGTGAGGGCGGCTCTGTGACCTGTCACCTGTCAAAACCCTGGGGACTGAGTCTAAGCCGCCCTGGCAACACCCTGGACAGCTCACTGCTGGGGACAGTGGCACATCCCGTGTGCCTGCCCCGGGAGAGGACACTGGCAGTTGTGCCCTTTCCAGATTTTTCTTGCGGCCTTTCACTGTAATCAGTCAGTGTTGTGAGTGGGACTACATGCGGGGTCCTGGATCCCTGATGTAACACAGTCTTGCCATTTTTTTTTTCAGTGCGGTGACACATGTCCATCTCTTCTCACTGACAAACACTCACCTACTACCAGTATACTGTTTGTATAGAAGTGCCTTCTTAGACATTAAAGTTATTTTCTATTATATTCTTTTATACCCACTTCTGCAGTGAGCATTCTTAAAGTTGAATCTGTGCGCACAACCTTAATTAGTTCTCTAGGATGAATTACTAGACAAGAATTCATTGGGTCCAAGGGTATTCGTATTTTTAAGGCCTGTGACACCAAATCACCGAACTGTCCTCTAGGAAAGGTTGTATGAACTTCTACTTCAACCACAGTGCACTGAAGAGCCCAGCTCTCACAGATCTCACAACACCAGGTACGGGTTCTTTTTGCTCATTGTTCCTGTTCTCTTATTGACTAGACTGATGGAGAAGTTGAGGTTGTCCTTAAACCCATTCAAAAAACTGCACCTACAATTCAATGTGGAATTTACTAGATTTAAGGCCAGTTTACGCTGCCTTATTCGTAAGTATTATTTAACTTACCCATAGAAATGCACACAGGGACCTGAGACACACTTGCTAGGGTGTACTTCCTGGGCAGGGCACTGGTCAGGCACTAAAGAGCCCATGAGCGGTGGGTCTCTTATGGCCGCAGAGGGATGCAATGGGCAGGCTGTGCATACGCTACTGTGGGATCTGTCCAGAGTGAAGCTTTTCCAGGCTCACCTGTAATTTATTTGCTTTCTCAGCCAGTTCCACCCGGAGTCTGTCTCCTTCGGACACCTTGGCGTGGAGCTCCTGGACCTGCGCGTCCAGTTTCTTCCTTTTGTGCTCGGACTCGGCCTTGACCTGCTGCAGCACCTTCACCTCACACGCCAGCTCCTTGTTGTCTGTCTCCAGGCCCTGCTTGTTCTTCTCCAGGTTTGCTTTGAACTAGGAGGGGGAAGGGGAAAGAGTATTTGTGTAACACGCCCTAAGAGGCACTGGTCCCGTGGGACTGTGCCTGGTGCACAGTGAGTCTGCAACCACCGTGTGCTGAGTGAAGGGACGGAAACATCTGTGGTGCTGCGTGTGAAGATTTCTGCGGAAGGAGCACGCTGCACGCCGTGCGTGGAGTGGCAGACACGGATCCTCAGGGCCCCTGCACTGCGATGTGCCTTGTCCGCGCAGGCTGGCGTGACAGACGGAGCACATCATGCCAGCCCTCGTGTGAAACGAGCTTTGTTAGTCTGAGGCAGGGTATGACCTGGGTGAGCCGTGTGCGTTGGCGAAGGTGATCCCAGCAGGCTGGATGTCTGCAGGGGCCACCTTGGGGATGACATGGGGCACAGGCCAGGAATGACAGGCTCTGCGGCCACACTGCCTGGCTTCAGTCTGCCTTTCCGCTCACTAGCCGTGTGATCTTGGCTTAACTTCCTAACACTACTGGGCCTCAGTCTCCTCACCCTTCGAATGAGAATGGTGGGGGCTGAACTAAGGACTGTAATTAAGGTTAAAGGAGGCGGCGCCCGTGACTGTGACAGTGCCCAGCAGTGACCGGCACGTGCGAATGCGCATGTTCAGCAAATGTCACTGCTGTCTCTGTAACTGGGGAGGCGGCGTGCAGACAGGCAGGGGCGACGAGGGTGGGGAGCGAGAGCAGAGCGGCACGAAGGGGGTGACCGGGCTGCCCGGCGGGACGGTCTGAGTTCGAGGGTAAAAGAAATGAAGCTTTACCAGGACGCAAGGCCTACAGGTGAGAACGAGAAGAGCGAACGACGAAGTGAGTGGCCACTGTCCGGTGGCTTGAGATCAGGGCAGGAGGGAGAGACGGGTGTAAAGGGGACTCGAGACGCTGGCAGGGCCTGGTGACCTGCTGGCAGCAGGTGAGTGACAGCAAGTCCGCAAGCCGGTCAAGGCCTCTGCGCTGAGGGTCAGGAGAGGGAGGACACCAGTGGCGGGAGGCACCGGAGGGGTCCGTGACGGGAGCTGGGAGCTGCGGCCACCCAGCTCTGTGAAGAGAATTCGTGTGCCGCTGGGAAGGGGCCACGGGCACGCCCTTTCCCCGCCAGCCCGGGGTGGCGGGGGCTGGGCGGGAGGCAGTCTGCCCGACGCCGACCGTGCCCGCGGCGAGGCCCCGGCCCGTACCCGTTTCGCCTGCTCCAGCTGCTCCGAGAGCTCCTCCAGGGCTGCCGCGTGCCTCTGCCTCACGTCCTGGATTTGAGCCTCGTGGTTCTTAGTTTCTTCCTCAAGAGCCTTCTTTAGCTCTGCCACTTCCTGTTCACGTTTTGTACTAGAGAAACATTTTTATAGAAATTCTGAATTAGTTCTCCGATTCAATTAAAATACATTTTTTTTTAAAAGTGCTGCTTTCCGGCGGCCTGTGCGCTGGTTCCTGTGGCACCAGGGACACGTCCGGGGCCAGCACAGCTCCCTCCCCACACCCGCCTCGCGGCTGAGTCACGCAGGGCGCCCCTGGGCCTTCACACCGCTCTGGGCATTCTGGTCGCACTGCAGGCCACGAACTGGGTAACACCGGTGGCACACTGCCCGCCAAGGCTCCGGCAGACACACCCATGACACTGCAAGACGGTGACTCCCGGAGAGGTTTTTGAGAGTGAGGGGGGTCAGAGGCCACATCAGTCAGGCTGCTGCGCCCAACAAAGCCGGCGCCGTTTGTCCATTCGTGGGAAAGGGCTGCAATAACTAACATCGCCCACAGCTCTACCAGGAAACGGCTTACGGCCGGGAGGCGCAGGCTGAAGGGTCGCATGCCTGGTTCAGAAAGGGTCTCTAGAATCTGATTGAGCTCGTAGCAGGTACAAGACCACACTTACAATGTCCTGAGATAAATGGAGATTTTCTCTAACTTGCTTTTGTTACAGAAACAGGGGAATCCAAAAACAAACCCCAGAATTTGAGGCTGGGAGATAGGGAGCAGGAAGCAGCTTTCAGGATGCCCTTGCATGCCTGGAGCTAGTGGCTGGATACATTGTTGCAAAGATCCGCTTTACTTCCAAGACTCAGGGAGATGGGAGGGATCTTGGACTGTGGGCTGGTATGGAAGAAGCAGACCAAGCCTAGGGAGGGTTCTGTGAATGGTCAGGACGGTGTGCAACACCCACTGTGAGAGGACACGGGGAGAGAGAGGAGGCAGGGAGGAAGAGAAAAGCAGCTGCGGACATTTTTGGGCTGGCTCTGGCTCTAGGAGGCTCTCTCTCTCAGGCTCTCTCTGGCCCTCACGCCCTCACTCGCTGGCTCTTGTGGGCTCCCTCCATCTGGCTTGGAGGAGGAGGGGTCTCCAGGCGGCTTTAAGAGGCTCTTGCCAGATTGCTTGGAGAAGGAGAGGAGATCCATGTGGCTTGCAGGAAGAAGGCAGTTTACAAGGAGGCTGAGAATCCAGGCGGTCCTGCATTGAGAGCTGGAGGGCACCACAGCACAGAAAGGACCTCCCCAATCAGAACTGAGTGATTGGCAGCTGCTGGTAAAGCTGAACTGTGCCTGGGAAGTAGGGAAACGGTGTTTCTGACTTTCCTAAGACTGGGCAGGTCTGGGAGGGGGAGGCAGGACTTTGTGTAAATAAACAATTCTTTTCCTTTTCACCAAACTCTGGTATTCAGAGTTACGATTCTGGCGGCGGGCAATCGGACCCCTAACTAAACAGCCCGATTTCAGTTGGAGCAGCCCAGGGGTTCTGTTACACTTTTAGGGTGTGAAGATCACATCAGCATCAAATGCTTTTACTTGGCTTTCTAATGTCTTTATAACTTGTTATAACATATACAGGGTAACCTGATAAACCAAAGTGATCTCACTAACTAGAAGACTTCGGCCCCACAAGTCACTCTTTAATAAAATCTGTTGATTTGAACACCATCTTTAAGCACACAGCTCGATAGATGGAAACCATTAAGATAAATATCACTCCTGCTAAGAGCTATATTAACATCAAGAACTTAAACAGCTGGAACTTGACCATGACCCTGAAGCACAGCTCTGGCAAACTTTTTCTGCCCTTGGAAACCATTTAACTCACAACCAGGAACCAGCTGGGAGAGTGAGCTGCGTGCTGCCTCCTGTGCGCACACACTTCCGCCCTTTCCCAGCGCTGTGGTGAGCCCTGCAGGGCTGGGCCAGGGGTGGGGGTCGGGGGTCGGGGGTCGGGTGGCTGAGGCGAGCTGCGCCCAGAGAAAGGGGCTCGAGCCGGCTGCCAGCTCCGGGGCGCACCACCGAGACAAAAGGCCTCGGTCAAGAGTCTTGGGGTCCAGCCTCGCTCAGCCACAGCGCAGCAGAGGTAACAGATGCACTGGCCTGGCCTGGCCTCCAGTCTTCATCCTACGTCCCAAAGGGAGCTGAAATGCCAGTGGAAGAGTGAGTGCAGTGAGGACCGTTCCTGTCACACTAACCCTGTGACGCACCACCCGGGAAGGCACTGGCGGAGAGGCAGGCGCGGCCGAGTCCTGAGCAGAGCCAGGGAGTGGGCACTTGAGTACACCCAAGGTTAAATGGAAGAAGTGATCAGACCTCTTTTCTAGTGTGCTCCAACAACCAGCTGGGAATATTTCAACAAGTCTAGTTCAGTGGTTTCCAATATGTAGAAAAGCAGATATTCCGGAGGAGGCCAGGACTCACAACTGCTAAAAGCAGTTACTCCGCTGAAGTGGGGCAGGAAGCCCCTCCCTCTGCCCGGCTCACGGGGGCCACGCCCCCACATTGCTGCCGGCTTGTAGGCTTGTACGTCCACAGGCTAGTCCTCGACAAGCAGTCACACTCACCACCTGTCTCCTCACCACCGGGCACTCTCCTGACACCACGGCCTTCTCTGCAGGCGCGGGGACGCCACCCTCCCAGGTCCCCAGAGGAGCCCGCGCCTCTCTTCCAGGGAGGGGCCCCACAGACTTCCGCGGCACACGCCCACCCTCGTCCTCCAGGTCACTTCCTCCGTCTCTGACCCCACCTGACTTCATAAAGGATTCTTGCTGTCCTTGTTTTAACCACAGCCACGCCCTCAGTGACGCGCTACCGACGCGCTACCCTTCCCATCACTCACCCCCTGGAACAGCTGGCAGAAGTGTCTGTGTGTGTGCGCACACGCGCATGTGCAAGCAGCCAGCCAAAGCAACTGGGGATTCCTGGGTGGGCCTCACACACCTGGCAGCTTGAGGAGGGAGGAGGCCAGACAGCGACCGGGAGGTCACACCTTGGTGGCTTCTATGAGGATTCTATTTGCCAAGAAGAGCCACGGATTGGCCTCTCTGCCTGCTCTACCCCCCGGCTCATTGCTCTGGCTCCCCTGTGACTTTCTGCAGGCTGGTGTGCTAAGGTCACGTGAAACTTCTCCAGCTGTGCTCCCTCGCCTGTGCTTGTCCCTTTCTTCTTGCCTACACCTGGCTGTTGGCTCATTCGCCACAGCACGTGCCGCCGCCTAATGCTCCTTCTCTGGGCGCCTGTGCTCACCTTCCTCTTCCCTGTCGGGAACGTGTACCTCCCTTCCCATCTGTTTGCTTCCTATCGTTCATGCCAAGAGGCGGCCACCGTGTCGCCCCCATTCTGCACCTGTCCCACCTATCCCTCTGGTCCTCTGCGGGTGTGGGTGAGCGCACGCCTGCCACGTCGTTCCCTTAGACTTCCATCACTGACGGTGGCTTTTCCGATCATGCCCACGCTGTAGGCTGGTTTCTTTTTAACCACTGCTACTTTGTTACTGTTCTACATGCTACCATCTCCAGGGCAGAGAGAGGATGTTCAAAACGGCAACACAGAACCCCTGTCTCTCCAGGAGCCAGCAGCTCTGCAGCACCCGTGCCAGGCCCCGGGGGAGGGACCCACAGGTGACGCGCCACCGCCTCACTCACCGCAGCTCCTGCTGAGCGGCCGTGGTGTCCAGGGTGTCCTCCAGCTCTGTCTTCAGAGCTTCCAGTTCCTCACTCAAGTCCCTTTTCTGCTTTTCTGCCTTGTTCCGTGAAGCCTTCTCAGATTCAAAGTCCTCCTGGAGTTCAGCGATCTGGGCTTGCAGCTCTCGCACGACTTTGAGCGCATTATTCTTATGGAGCGTTTCGTCGTCACCCCTGTTAAAACACGCAGGTGTGGGAGGTGCTCAGACCTGGCGCACGGATGGGTTGCTGCCCAGCTGAACCAGCCCCTAGTGCCGCTCCACTGTGGCATGAGGCTGGCGCAGCTGCACGGGGCTGCCGGGCACGCACGGAGGTGCGAGGCAATGACTGGAGGCCTGGAAGCTGGTATGGCAGAGGCAGACTCAGAATCGAGCCCTGCCCCCTTTCCAAAGGGCCAAATATCTCCATTAAAAGGTGGGACCACCTCACTTTAAGGATGAGAACATAAAAAGTTCCCTCTCAAGTCAGATGTACTAGAACCCGAGCACTGCTCAGGGCCACGGTCCAGTCTAGCCAATCGGGGACCCAGCAGGTTCGAACAAGTTCTCAGCACACACAGTAGAGAGACGCGGTCTTCCAGCCCCGACCCCACCCCCGCCTTCCCACAGTGCACCTTTCTGCTGGTGCGTGGTTTCACGCAGGGGCCTCTCCCACTGGGAAGAGGGCGAGGCCTGTGGTGAGGGAGGGGCAGCCCACAGTGGCAGCTGTGAGTGGTGGGAGCTTTAACTCCCGACTCGAGCGCTCCCCTCTCTAAGTGACAAGGCAGAAATCTGGCCAAAGTAAGACTGACAGTGATGGAGGACAGAGACATTTCTGTTATAGGACTTTGACTGTAATAAATTATAAACTCTAAGTCCTATGACTATGTAGCCAAATAGTCATTCTTTATAAAGAAATGAAAATTTTGGATAGAAATATACTTACTATATGTGATTTCCATTTTAAAAGCAAATGGTTTAGAAATGAATGGTAATTCAGTGCTTTAAGTGTATGGGGTGCATATTGTTTCTGAAAAGTGATTTTCTCTGAACTTCTAAAATGTACTGAAACTAATCTGTAATGTATAGAAAGCAAAATGATTGATATGGCAAAATCATTTTTGCTGCTGTAAATTTCCAAGGATTTCATGATATGACTATGGTTTTTAAGTGTAAATACTGAGAGCAGGTTGTGAGATTTTCTTGCTGCCCTGACATAAATGATGTACTGGGTTTTTCTGGTTCTTACGTCAAACCCAGAAACAGGGAAACTGTGAGTCCCTCTCCTGGGGTTTCTGTCTCACCCAGACATGGGACACCCTTTGGACACAAGCCCCAGAGTCACACACTCGAAGTGAAGGCCTCGTGGGGACGGCAGACCTGGCCAGGGCGCCCTGCAGCTCCTCCTCCTTCTTGGCCAGCTGGAGCTTGAGCTCGTCGATCTGCGCCTGCAGCTCAGCGATCTGATCCTGCAGGTCAGTTGTCTCTCCGTCCAGTTTCCTCTTGGCCTTTTCCAGTTCCTGGCGAGTTTTCTCCTCCTTCTTTAAGCGTTCTTTAAGGCAAGACATGAGATCCTCAATGTACTGAATCACGCACTGTATGAACAAACTCCAAATGTAAACTGATTAAAGCTGAAAAGATGCATTTTATTCAAAACCTGTCACTGCCTTGATAACACTGTACCAATAACTCAGGTCTTTTAAAACAACCCATTAAGATCAAATGGAAGGCAAGCTAAACTGCTGGGAGGAGGGCATGTTAAGGAAGAAACGGGGGGATTCTAAGGATGCCCTTTCATGGGAAGTGAACCTACACTAACAGAGCCGAAGTGACCAGAAACCTTCACGTGACACATCCACCTCTGCCCAGGCTTGGAGAGGCCAGAGCGTGTGTGTAACTGCCTGTCACCCCACTCCCCTTTCACTGGGAACCCCTGGTCAGAGCCAAGACTGCAGCTTCCAAGGACTGAGGGAGAGAGGGCAGAGTGTGGGCTGACGGGGTTAAGCTCCTTCTCTGCCCTTCCCTCTAAGATTCTGCAGAGCTTCCTTCATTAATGCCAGTGATCCTTCCACTCAAACGCTTTCCACACATGTGTTCCCCAGCGGGAACCAAGGTGCCGACAGGACGAGCGTGAGCATCAGAGGCTCAGCACGCAGCAGGGGACAGAGGTGCCTCCGCGTACGTGTGCTGCCTCGAGCCCCGACACTGCCCGCAGCCTCTAGTGGACGGAAAGGCTTTCTGTGCGCTTTCCAACGTCCACGCTCTCCTCTGTCTTTTGCAAAACTTTCTTGGATTTCCTGACCTGACTTTTGCTATCGGAGCGGGACACTGTTACCCTCCACAGCTTCTCCTGTCCCTGCCGGTCTTTATGTCAGTAAGCAGTCCCACTGTGAAGTGAAACCTAGATGCGCTTTGTAGATTAAACCCACACCAAGTCCAACGGCCTGTAAACTCAGACATAACTCGATCCCAAATATACACACAAGGGGCAATGCATTTTACCAAGAGCTAATTTTAAAAAATAAATGTTTAGAGAATAATTTATTGCTATTATACGTGGTGACCAGACCTATTCTAATAAATAAATATACAGCTTTTACTGTTACTATTCACCACGTACACTTTCTATTATTGCATGTTCTGATTAAAGTAAAATCTAAACATCTGCGTGTCACCGTCCTAAATTTTTCTAGCCCCCCCACTAACCTTCTAAATCTGAGATCATCACTTCTTGCTTATTCCTGATCTTGGCCAAGTTCTTTGACTTTTCTTCCTCTTCAGCCAGCTGAGAGGAACACTCAGCTATGCGATCTTCCATGAGTTTCTTTTCCTGAATAGAAAAAATTGCTTCAGAAAAGGCATTCACAGTAACAAGCAGAGAGTGGTATAACTTAGAAAACAAGTAACATTGGCACTACCTCCCCCAACAGATCACATGCGCCAAAAAAGGCAGGAAGGCTCCCACATCTTGGTGTTGACCCCTCAAGTCTGGCCCGGCTGCCTGGCCTTCAGGTTCCCACAACCGGTGTTGAATGAATTAATGCTTGAACAGATGGGAGCAAGTCATCAATGAATAATCAATGTGTACAAAATGTGCAAATTAAAGTCTAAAGGAGTATGAGGACATTTAGTGGATGTGAAAAATTAAATTGTTACTGTGTCTTTAGAAATCTATTCAGGTAGACTTAGAAGATTAATGCACCCGAAATCTTTTTTAGAATCTTTTGTTTGAAGCCACTTTCAATGAATATAGCAACATAAAATATTCCCTTACTTTGATAAATTTGGAATTTTGGTCCTCCAGAAGCAGAATTTCCTCCTCCATCTTCTTGATTTTGGCCTCGGCCGTCACCTTCTCCAGCTGCAGCTTCTGCCGAGCCCCTTCCTCCTCATCCAGCTGCTCCTCCAGGTCCTTGTGAAGAAGGACACGCAGTCAGTCTCCGCTCCTTCTCCACAAAATTCTCCCACACGTTAATAACCAAAGGGAGTGTATTAAATACCAACTGGGGATTTTCAGAATGGCAAAGATATATTTATATATATTTTAAAAATAATTTTATTTATTTATTTATTTATTTTTAGAGAGGGGGAAAGGAGAAAGAGGGAGAGAAACATCGCTGTGTGGTTGCCTCTCACTCGCACCCTCAACTGGGGACCTGACGTGCAACCTAGTCATGTGCCCTGACTGGGAATCGAACCAGTGACATTTGGCTCGCAGGCCAACGCTCAATCCACTGAGCCATAGCAGCCAGGGCTAAGGATATTTTTTAAAATATGAAATGCAGTTATGTAAAACAGACATTTGTGTGAACTACAGGTTCAAGTACAAACTGGGCCAATCCTTCTGGAAGCCAATATGAGAAAGTGCAGCGAGCTCTGAAAAGAAGCACTGCTTGTAAGCCAGCGATTGAGGAAATAGTCACAGATGTGATTCATATAAAAAAAGTGAAATATGTATATTATTGAGGAACTATGAACATGCTACATAAAAGTCTTAGTAATTAAAATTTGGCGTATTTATAAAATGGGATAACATATAGTAATTAAAGTTCCTATTTTGGAATAATTAGTGACACAGAGAAATATGAACAATACAGTAGAACTACCCCAAACATATACTTAGTTATCTGTAGTCCACACACGTGTTTGGCCAGCAGGAGAGAGGACAAGAACATAACAACTGAGTGGCAGTGAGAAACGGCTGTCCCAGTGCAAGCGTGCCTTTCACAACATGAGCGTGTCACCAAACTAGGTGTGATTCTAGTGCTTACACATGTTTTTACTGTCACACACCTCTCTTTATTTCATACTCTAACGTTATTGAACACAGTACCATACATTATTGAACAGGGTTGTATATACAAATCAATATGTGGTCAATCTAAAAAACTTTCAAGATAACTTTGGCTAAATAAAATAATTTACTCGTGGTTGATTCTGAAAGGACACACTTGCAAAAGATGAATGTCTTATTATGTAAACTTCAAACATGTATGAAGTACACAGAAAAGCACAGTGAGCCCCACAGAGGTGCACCCACTGACCCTAACGAGCACCAGCTCCCAGCCAATCTCATCTCCTGTCTCCACCTCCTCCCCTCTGCCCTAGCATTATTTTGAATGCAAACCCCAAATATCATATTTCATCTGTAAAAACTTGAGACAGTATCTCTAAAAGATAAAGACCACTTAAACATACATTTGTTTATTTAAATTAAAATCCAAATAAGGGTCACACACTGTGATCAAACCTCATAGGCAAAACAAAAACAAAAATAAAAAGGGAAAGGAGCAGTAAGTTTGGGTTTCCAAGGTCCATGCAGTTAATAAAACCTTGGATATTTCATAAGAGAAAAATAAACATACTTAATAATGACAATATTATCATAATATTTTTGGAATGTTTCTGAATGAGTTTTACGTGTCAAAAAGGGAGAATGCTACATTAAGATGACAGTGCAAAAAACTAGAAATGTAAAAGAGTCTGGTAAAGAATGTGAAGATAAAGAGACCTGGAAAACCAAACAAAACAAAAACACACCCTGTTCCTACAAGGACATATGATTTCCTAAAGAGAGTAGAGAAATGCAAGTTATTTCATTTGAAGTTGTTGAAATTTAGACTTTATATTAAAAAACAGGTTGGGGAGATTACAAATGAATTTGGCTGTCCATCCTCTACATGAGTAAAATATATTACTGAAATGAACACATGTTCTTAAAGAGAAAAGAAAATCAAAACTGTTGATAATGCCACAAAGGAAAACTCACTGTTGTTGGTGGATATTATTCCAGGTCTTCTGTATGTTCCAATATAATATCACACATATAAATTTATAAGTTTTATATCTTAAAGTAGATCTTATTGTGAATTCCCATGAAAATAAACATATTTATATTTATAATGTATAGCATTACCACGATTTATAATCCCCCAATGTTAGATAATTAGAAGGCTTCCATTGATTTAATCTTAAAATAAAGTCTAGACTTAGAATTGCTAGAGTAAAGGTTATGCACTTTTTATAGCTTTTGTGATATTCCGTTAATTTATTATGAAATATTTGAAAGCTGTTTATGTTGAAGAATGGAAAGTGTCCAGATGATTTACTGTAGCGGGTATTAGCCAAGGAAATAATATATCTTTTGTGGTTTTGACAAACGTCTGAATTGCCTGTGTTTTGCACTAAGTTATGGGGTAAGAGAAAAGGGGGAGACATGGAAGAAAGTAAGCTTGAAGCAACGGCAGCAGATACAGATGCCCCGACACTCAAGAGCATCCTGGAGAGGCTGAGGGGAGGACGGCCCAGGTGCGGGCAGAGGACTAGCTGCCTCACCTGTCCAGGTATTCAACCACAGAGACAGCTGTGCTTCCTGTGAGTGCGGTCTGAGCTCTGTAAGAAAGTAACTACCAGGAGGGGCTCAGTGATTTATTCCAACTCCTGGCCACCTCCTGCATCCGTGCTGAATATTTCTTGTGAACCAAACCCCCTCGTAGGTGCCTATCTAATGAGCAGAGTGAGCAGCAGAAATATTAGTGACAACACAAAGAACAAATGAGGTTCCCTACAGAAGGCTATGGACCCTGGGAGATTTCTACTTTGAGTCACTTTGCATACTGTAAGATGCCACGTCAGAACAGTAAAAGATTCCTATTCAAAACAACGAATCTATGTTTGAAGGAACTCTGTTACTTGTGCACTTGGAATGATGGTCATCTTTTAAGAGTAGGTACGTGACTTGGGAGTGGTGAACACACAATACAATCTGCACATGATGTAATACAGAACTGTACACTAGAAACCTATGTAATTTTATTAACCAATGTCATCCCAATAAATTCTATAAAAGGAGTAGGAACTTATAACGTAGATTCCTTTTGCCCCTAAATGCACCTTAAGAATCCAAACCCAGAAATTTTATTTATTCAATAGATTCACCTAGATAACCCCAAATACACTCCTAAAAATAAATAAACAAACAAATAAATAAATAAAATCAGATACCTGAATATGTGCTTGCATTTTTTTCTTTTCATTTTGGAGGATTTGGTTTCTTTCTTCTTCTTCTTCAACCCTAGACTCCAAGTCATGTAGAATCTCTTCTAATTCCTGCTTTTTAGCAGCAAGTCTCGCTCTCATCTCTTCTGCTTCTGCAAAGAGCTCAGTCTCTGCTTGTAGTTGCTCTGCAAGGATATTCTTTTCTTCTAAAAGCTGCAACCACAACAAAGGGTCCAGTACTATGACAGTGCCCAGTATATACACAGATACTCAAGATTTCAGCGGTCAATACACCTCACCAGAGAAACGCAAAGTTAGAAATATATTAACATTACTGGCAAAACTTTCAAATATGTCTTTGGCTGTAGCAAAATAAGCTAAATGAAAACACTTTTGGTTGTTTCTGTTGTCTCTCAGGTTATCTTGAAAGTAATACGTATTCAATTCATGCTATTTTAGGAATTCCCATTCTTCTATTAAGGTAACTTACAAAGGGACAGAAAAACAGGAGAGGGAAAACATTCAAGTGCAGTCAAGTTCATGGTGGGTACTAATGCTGTTGGATACCAAGTGCTAGGCTTTGGCCTTCATTGTGAATCTTTTTGGCCTTGAACACCATAATCCCGTTACTGTCATCTATAAACACTTCCTGGGCCTCTAGCTCTGTCCATAAAGGACAGCTGCCTGGGAAAGGGACACTCATTCGAGACCACCGTGGCTGAAGAAGAGGCAGGTGGCGGCCTTGTACTAGTTCATCCTGTTACTTTTTTCTGTTTCCCTCATGAACAGTCACGGGAAGGTGATTGATTACTGGGAGTTTCACTGAAAATGGGCGTTGAACACATGCCTAATAGCAAACACGATCAACTGTGTGTCCCAAAGAATAGCAAAGGCAAAAATGCAAGAGGTAAGGTTGATTTGGTTTCTATAAAACCAAATCCGTGTCATGAGGTATCTGTCGCATCTGTTCTCAGATGCCTACGCTTTGGACAGGAATGAAAAACACCCGCCAAGTAAGACGGTGTGGTCGGTGCACATCAACGGGAGCCCTCACGTCACCTGGGGAGGTGTGCGCCCGGATGGAGGCCCTGCACATACCTGCTGGTGCTTCCTCTCCATTTCCTCAAGCTCCCCTTCCACCTTTGTCTGCTTCTCCTTCACCTTCAACAGCTCTTCGTCTTTGGCCTGAAGTTCTTCCTCTTGGCGAGTAACTTGCAGGAGTGGCTTCACCTATGACAAAATGAAGCAGTTTATCATCACAACTCCTTCCTACGGGCCCTTACTGGTGAAACGCTGCTCCTCAGAACGAAGCCCAGGAACCCACCTTCGTGAAGACGCGCCACCACTGCCAGTGTCGCAGTTTCAGGTACGCGGCACAGTTCCGCTGTAAGACCTTTAAGGCACTTAGTTGTTGCTGCTTCTTGGCAAAGGCCCTGAGGAGTGGTAAGAAAAATTTATTGTGTAAAGAAAAATGTGTCTCAATAGCTATTGCCATAAGACCACTGCCAAAGGCAAACATTCTCATGTGGCTTGAGGGTATGAGTACATCGATCAGGCGAACCACACAGGGAAGTGGGACTGCCTACGCGAGTCCCTTTGAGTGCATGAGCCTGCCCGGCTGACCCCAAGCACGTGTCACGGACACCCTGTCCTTTCTTCAGAGATGCTGCCCTGACAGTGTTCTGCCACTGACCCACGTACGCATACGCGTGCATACCCCTGTGTGTGAGCAAGTCCCCTTCTTTCCTGAGGCAATGAACACAGTGTGACAGGCTCCTCTCGTTCCCTTTGCTGGTGTGCATTATTTCTCCTTTATCAGCCATGTCCTTTTTCCCTTGATCTGTCACAAGAGAAACATTCCTCCCCCTTTCATGATCACCCACTTACTTTCGGGCTAGGTAGCCTCTGCAAACAGCCTGGAAGAAGATAATGATGTCAGTGATTTTTAAATCCCTTTCTTCCTCTAAGTGTGCCAGAACTCCAGCTCTGAAAAATATCTTGCTCTGTCCAATTCTGTACAAGTTTGGGTCCAATTCTAAAGCTCGGATCTAAAAGAGAAAGAGTTTGTTTATTTTTTGTTACAGAAAAAGATATCAATAGCCCACAAACCAGAAAAATCAAGAAAAGCTTACCATTCGTTCACAAGCCTGTTTGCCATCCATAAAACCTTTTGGAATAGCATTCGGAGTTAGGATCTCATATCTGCAAGAAAAGCAGCCAAAAGATTTTTTGTAAAAATTTGTGAAAATGTTTACTTACTACCTGTGAGTTCTGCTTTCTCTAAGAGGTAATAATATTACAGGTAAGAAGTGACTAGGTGATAACCAGATTTTCTATTTCTGAAAGTAAGCAACAAAATGAATATGAGGCTAATTCTCCCACATCAAAGACTAGGTATAAAAATTGTGGGAGAGAAGAATAAAAGCAGAGTATTTTAAAAAATGTTTTTATCCCCCACCCCAAATTTTTGCATCCTTTAAATGTAAGGGGAATCTGGCTCCTTGTACACTGATTTGTAGGTATTTATTTAACAGAAAAGGCGGTGACAGCAATGCTCAGAGGCCTCTGTTTAGAACATTTGAAAGCACCAGGGTGACATTCAAAATAGCACTGGTCTGGGTACATATCGTCACTAAGCTGTGCACTTTATAATAGCTATGTATGGTGCCAGGCAGGTCCTGGAAATATTGGGGGGAACACTTTGTAAAGCACTGATTATCTAACCACTATGCTCCACACCTAAAACTAATACCAAGTAATACTGAATATAAACTATAATTGAAAAAAAAAAAAAATTTGTGCACTTTATGTAGATTACACCTCAATAAAAATCAAGTTGAGCAAATCGATAGTTGGCTATACTAAAGAATAAATCCTCATTATATCAATCAACCTCGCACTCCAGATGCCAATTACACTCCTTTTCCCCTATCCATAATAACTAAAAATCTACCAGACTGTTTATCATACAATGGGGGCCACAATAAGGGCTTGCCCCAAACCTGTAATAAGGATGAGAATAATTTCTCAACTGGATTCCTCTGGAACGTGGGAGAAAGAGCCCTTCTCTGCCCTGCAGCCCTGTTTGGTCTATGGGACAACAAGTGCTGTCACAACTGAAAATCCAGTTTCCAGGAGAGAAAAGGAAAAAAGCAAACTAAATATTAAAGAAAATTACACGATACATTTAAAAAATAAATCTCCCATCATGTGTCCTCATCAATTTCTATTGCATCCGTGTCTATGGATAGTTCTCCCCTCTGTCTTTCCTTTATCCTTCTTTTCTAATCTATCCTGTTCCCTGCTCTGTATCAGCAAAAGCACTGTAAGTGCATGTACGCACATGCACACACCGTAGAAAAAATACAGACATTTGCACATAAGCACAGACATATTCATTGAGTCATATACCACTTAACAGGAGAAGTGTGTTGCTAGGCGATTTTGGGGTTGTGTGAACATCAGAGTGCACACACACAAGCCTGGATAGTGTAGCCCACCACACACCTGGACTGTATGGTGTAGCCTAGTGCTCCCAGGCTACAGGCGTGCACAGCACGAGACCAAATCACGTACAGAGAAAACGGTGTAATCAGAGACCCGGTAAACATGAGACGAACGAGGCTGCTGCCAACGAAATGTGGCACCGTTTCGCAGCAAACATTTTCTTAACAAATAGAAAGTAGACTCTAAAACAGCGATAAAAAGTATAGTATTTAAGTACATAAACCTATAATCATTTATTACATTATGAAGTATTTTGTACTGTACATCATTGTACGTGCCACACTTCTATACAAATGGCAACTCAGCAGGTTCGTTTATACCCACATCCCCACAAACACACGAGTAACGTGTTGTGCTGTGACCTTACAGTGGCTGGGAGGTCACCAGGTGATAGGAGTTTTTTCAGCTTTATTGTAATCTGTGTATATGTGGCCTGTCACATATATGGCTTGTCGTCAGTCAAAATGTCATGTGGCACATGACTGTGTTTTTATAATTTTAGCTTAAAAGATAATTATGTTTAAATTTAAATCCCAGACAGAAGTGTTTAAATGAGGTAACTAAGTTCTCAGCCTTAAATGGTTATTGCCCAATGACACCAGGACCCCAGAGACAGTCTTTGGCGCCCCCACAGCAGTCACCGGCACATTTGGCCCTCGATGCTCCTGACCAACGGGAAAGGTAACAATGACCATCCCTTCCCACAGGAAAAGAAAACCGAAACTACCCAGAGAGCAGGATCAGCAGTTCCTCATTATCTCCCTGTTTCCATGCATATTAAGATAAACTTTGATACATACGGAAAAAAGGTAAACGTTAGCAATACCTCTGTCTGAATTCCTGGAAAACGATCCGGTTGGGGAACCCCTGGCGACAGATTCTGATCCCTTCCAGGACACCGTTACAGCGCAGCTGATCCAGCACCAGATGCGGATCCAGTTTTCCAGCCTAATGAGGCAAAGGAGAGTTTTATACTTCAGTCATTACAACCTGGCCCAGATCACTTTTAAGTGCCGCCTAGGTTTCACTTGACACATACCCGCTTCTCGTGATTTGGGATGATGCAGCGAACAAAGTTAGGGTTGGTGTTGCGGAGAGTGGCCATCAGCTTGGTGAGCGACTCTTTGTAGAGCTGTCCGACGGTACGAAACATGCCCTTTTTGGTTTTATATGCAGAGCCGAAAGCTGTCTCAGTCATCCCAGTGACTTGATCCAGACCCACGATACGATCCACTGGTGAGAATAAAAAGGAAAAGGAAGAGAAGTCAGATCTGACCCTTGCACAGGGGGCGGGAAGACAGTGATAGTGCAGCAGCACAAGCTTTGTGGACGGATGAGGAGAGGCGCCGTAGAGGCAGGGCGGTCAGCATTCTCAGACACTGCGCAAGCCGTGGAGCCAACAGCCACGCGCGTCTACGGCGGGATGCCGGGGCGCTCTGCCCGCTTCACGCCGCGCACCAGCAGATGCCTTCCGCTGCGCTACCTCCGGGAATTCACTGTCTTTGATAACATTTTGCCTGTTACATACACAATTATTTGGTAAATGAGAGATTGCTGGCTGGCATTATTGATACATAAACTGATACTCTGGCAAGTCTCAGAATAGGAAATGGCTTATAAAGATGTACATAAAATTATATGACTGTACAAACAAGTCCACTTAATGAATATGGCTCAGGGATGGGGGACCAGAGTCATCTCTTGCTAGTCATAAGAATTTCAGTAAAAAAAGCCATTCAAGTTGCAGGAAGATTAGATTCATCAGTTCAGATATTTAGGAACGAGTAAACTTTGGCTCTCTCCTCAAAGCACGAATAACACTTACTAAACAGCAAGAACACAAAATAGGAGTCTCCTAAAAGGAATCAGTGCCTACGCTAAGTTTAATGATGGTTAAACTTCTCAGATGCTTTGCCCTTATTAGAGCAGCTGACATTTTACATTATCCACACAGACCTAACACTTCTAATGATGGGATTATACATGGAAGTCCAACACAAGCGCGCCAGTCGCTAGCCCTACACACTTGGTGCATAATATGCTCTCATATAAAAATTGTTAAACAAACAAAACACCCTACTGAAATATTTTAAAATAGCGACTGAACTACCCTATTAATGCCCCTTTCAATTTTCACGGCCACCTCCATTTCTTTCATTTGTTCCCCAGAACAGAAGGTACACGGGGACCTGGCACTGTGCGAAGTGCTTTCTGATCAAGATCTCGTTCAAGGCTTGATTTCCAATGGGATTTTTACAGAAGAGAAAACCATGACCCAGGAGGTTAGGTAACTTCAAGTTACGCAGGATGCTGGGAGAAGGGGGATAAGATGGGACTCGCTGCCAGGCCCGCGCATGCACACTGTAGTGCCATTAGCCTGTGTGAAGCCCCCGGACTCGGGGTTTAGGTCAAAGCTGCTTCTGCTTGTGCTCCAGAGTCTGTCTGCCATCCGCTTCAAGAGACCGCTTTTCTCTCCTGCGCCTTTGACCTGTCCGCCTTGACTTGCTCTGCCAAAACACAGCACCAACCCCACCATGCGTGCACCATGCAACAATGAGCTTTCTGAAACTCCATCTGCTCCCTTTTCTTCCTGCCCCTTCAGAGCCAGGCTTCTTCCTGGAGAGGCAGGCCCTCAGCTCTCCCACCAACTTTGCACGCGGAGCCTGGCCTGCAGCCCGCCCTCCCCCCGCCACCTGACACTGCTCAGGCCGCGGCCGGGCAAGCGCGCACAGCCCGGCAGCGTTTGTTTTTCCTGACCCTGTACGTTTACCTGCTGCCCATCACAGCAACATTCTGAAACCTGTCTCCTGGCTTCTTGTATGAACTCCATCTTTTTTGACCTCCGTCTACCTCTGATGACTTCTCTTCTGCTTTCCCAGCACATCACGGCACTCACTAGGGGCCCGAACTCAACTCACCTGAAATCCTTTCTGGACTAAGGCAAGATGCAAGTACAGGTATATGTTATGTGACCTGCTTTTCTGAAGCCACAGCCTCCTCCTGGGTGACTACACTTGTGACTTTAATTAGCTACACCTGACTCCCCAGCACCAGTTACCAAAAACACCTGTGTTCTCTCCACCCAGAACTACCTCTGCCCTCCACAAATTCTCGTTAAGTGCCTATCAGGCCCGCTTTTACAACATCGCATCTCTCGCACCTAGAGCAATGTCTGTCATATAGCAGGCTTGAAACATACATGTTAGTGAATAAAGGAAATAAAATACATTTACAATTACAAAGTAAGAAATGCACTGAAAGAAAAGAACAAGATGCTGTGAGAGAGATGGGCAGTTAGGGAGGAAGGAGCCAGGAGAGTGGGAACAGCACGTGCGAAGGACCAGCGGCAGGAAGAAGTGAGAGCAGATGGTGCCAGTGAAGCCCTATGAGAAGAAGGGATACTCCCTCTGGCTCCTAAATATAGAATGGCCCGGGGCAGAGGTTGGGGAGACCAGAGAGCTGACTGTGGTAGTAGTCCAGGTTCTAAGAAAGATGAGAGTAGCTTGAACTAGTAAGATTACAAAGGAGATAGACAGAGAAGGAAAATTCAAAACATATTTTGGTGGGAGACTTGACTTGCTTTAATGATTAACTTGATAGGAAAACAAGGGAGGGGATATGTCAAGAATAACTCCTAGGATTTTGGCATGAGCAACTCAGTGGCTTGTGGGGCCTGCCATTGGGACGGTGGGGACAAGTGGGTTCTGTGGGTAGGAAGACAGGATCCAAACTCCATGTAAGTTTGGGGTGCCTGGGAGACATTACGGTGGAGATGAGACATCAAGTGGACATTCCAGTCTGTTGCTAAGAAGACGGGTCTACACCAGGAAGGCGAATTTGGGAGGTGCTGACTTAGCGTTTAAAGTTATGCGACCCAATAAACCATCTACAGGGCGAATGGAAAGACCCAAGGCCTGGGAGCAAGCCCCAGGGAGCTGGGGAGAGCAGCAAGAGCTAGACAAGGAGAACGAGGGGTGGGAGGACAGAAGACCAATTCCCCAAACTAGAGGACGTCCTCTGCCCCACCTCTATCCTGCCCCCCCACCCCGATTTCCTACACAGATGTGACCACCTTTACTCAACCTAGAAAGCAGGAGCCAGACTCGATCCCTCTCACATCCAGCTGCTCAGCCATCGGTCAGGCCAAACTTCCAAGTGTCTTCGATTCATCCTCGCCTGTCCACTGCCCTAGATTGGGCTCTAACCTCTCACCTGGCTCCTGCAATAACCTGCTAACTGGCTCCTTCCCCTGGCCTCACTCTCCCGTTCCTGCTCTCCCCCTGCCGCCACGATGGTCTCTGCATGTTTGCCTCGGGTCCCAGAGTAACGAAGAACAAATGGTTCTAAAAGACAAAACTAAACAACATGCTACTTATTCCTATAAGTAAAATCCTTCATTTTCTCTGACAGCTTACAGGACATGGTCCAAATAACTGAGCCCAGTAATCTAACACAGCAATGAACTCAACTCAGGAGTCAGAAACACCGCCACTCAGAGCTGTGGGATCTGGAGGCAAGTTACCGGACTGCTCCAAGCCTCAGTGTCTTCTGCTGTGAAATGCAGCTAGTGTGCCCCAGCTCAGGATTGGGGGTGCCCGCAAAACATTCCACTACTCAGTTTAGGTACCTCCCTTGCCATATTCCCACACAGGCCGGAGCAGGACCCTCGAGTCTCCGTCCTTCTCTCTGTGCCTAGAATGCAGACCCCTCCTCCTAGCGATTCTGGCAAACGCTCAAAGGCTTTAGCCTCCCTTCTTTACCCAGCTACCTGTTCTGAGGCTCTGATTTCCACCTGCCTCCAGGCTCTGCTTCAAACCACCTAGGCCAGATCCTCGGGACCACTTCACTCCATTCTGTGTATCTTCTTGCTGTCGGAGCTTCCCCTGGACGCTTGTCCAGCGTCTAACATAAGCAGGGCCCGGGGAGCCACCCCCTGGTGTTTCCGCACCCCTCTGCCTACCGGCTTAGACTACTTCTTCTGCCTCCCCCTGCGCCCAATGCTGGCCTGAACGTGGTGCCCAGCACATGTAGCTATTGAATTAATCTATTTAATATCTGTTGGATGAACACAAAATTACCCCCAAAACAAGTCACCCGCACCATAATGGAGGAGGCACTGTGCCTACTGTGTGGGGACGCTGCACACTGGGTTGTAGATCTCTGGCCTGCTCTTCTCACAACGTGACGGTGGTCTAACAAGGCAGGCCCCAGCGGGAACTGCTTTTTACAATAATAACCAGAAAACAGAATCATAATGCACCTGATTTTCAATTTATTTTTAATAAAGGTAATTCAAAGCTCAACATTCAGCATGCTTTGGACATTTGGTTCTTTTTTTTTTAATTCAAAAATTTAAACTTAGGGTTAACTTCCACCAATGAGCGAAATTATCTTGTGGGTAAAACACACTTTGGGAACTGCATTCAATGATTTGGGCCACACTAATAATATGTGGTTTCACTAAAAAAATAAAATTAAAATAAAAAATAAAAAATTCAAGACTATAACCACTATTTTACAAAAATGCTTTCTTGTTGAAAATGGCTCAAACAGGAATCAGAGAAAAATGCAAAGACAAGATTTTAGGAGCAACTTGCAACAGACACCACTGCTCCTTCCAGGACCTACTGCCGCTGCGCAAGCCTCCGAGTGGCTCACGGCCCACGGTTTCTGGGCAGAGAACAACTCTGCTTGTCTCCCTGCTACAAACCCTTCCATCCCAGGTACCGGGAGAGCCTGGTCATGGCTACTGGCGGGCACTGTGATTCATTGCCTGGTTGCCCAGTAGCCTGAAAAGATTTCAAAGCATTTTATGCAAACACTTAATTTGTTAACCTACGAAAACCTATTTGGACAGTGAGAAATCTGATGAGCTCCACAGACCTGCAATCTGTAAGGGCATATTAGTTTAAAAGAACAAAAATGCAATTTGTGATAATCTAGCTCATAAAACTATCATTATTAACAGTTTTTAAAAAATAAGGAATGACATTGACTAGTGCCAGAACGCTTAGCTGGCCTACAACCGCAGGAGACAAGAGGTATATGAGATTTTCATGTTCTTCAAATCAGTGCATGGGCCAAAACACTGGTGTTCCCAAGTTTAATTTAAAGTATTTAAGCCAGTTCTTCCAAAACTCACTGCAGTTAATATAGCTAAAAACCAAAAAAAGGGAGAAAAACTTACTTTAATGTTAATTTTAATAGCCAGATGATGATAAATAAAAACCCCATCAAATACCCCTTCAAAAGGCCTCTGGTACCTGGCACCATTCTAGGCACACAGCATGTTCTCAATATTCATTTAAACCAATGAAGACAATCCTACTCTAACATACACTAAAATGTAACTAGCAGTTAAAACCAAAGTCAGAAACAAATACTTAGCTGCTATCAATTCCCAGAAACAATCTTAACGTCAAACAGAATATCTCCATAATGTTCCTATGACACAGTAAGAACACATTTACAATGCTTACATAACTGTTAATTGTTCTACAATATTTGGAAATCTTTAGGGAAACTGCAGGAAGTCCAGAGGTTGACAGCAGTATTCCTTCTCCCAAGCACCAGTGTTAAGTTGAACTTGAACTTGTCTCCTTTTCCTCCCTCATCTGTACTGTCCCATCCCCTGCAGAAGCCAAAGCTGCTGGGCGAACAGGAAGCCCATTCATCCACTCCTGCTCTCGCTTACTCTCCTTGGCAGGTCCCAGCTACTTAATTCATGCCGGCGCTGGGCAGCGCAGCAGGACTGCTGATCAGCTTGGCCTGGGGCACTGTGCATGCAAGTGGACTTGCATTTAATAATAGCCAAGGAAACAGACACGACTTGATTTTGTTTTAAACAGTTACAACAGCAACAGGGGCACACTAGCAACTGCAACAGCTGCGGAGCAGCCGCAGCAAGTGCAGCGCCAGATGCCACGTATTTGGGCACATCCTGTGTGCCAGGTGCAGGCTCACGTTGCCGTGTGTGATATTCACAAGAACCCTGAGAACCAAGTGTCACTGTCCCCATCTGACCTCAGGAACTCAAGCTGCAGTACCTGAAAGCTGCTTCTCCTGGAGCTCCCAACTCCTATTAAGACTCACAATAAAATATGGAGGAGCAGACCTGACGGCAGCAAGAACAAAAAGCCTTCATCTACTGAAAGCGAGGACAACTGAACTAAGCACTTACGCTGTGTCAGACCTAAACCACAGATCCTAAAATAGTACTAAAAATAGAGGTTTATAACCAACTGATATAATAATCTATAAGGAAATTAAACTACCATTTTACCAGTCATGCTATGTCAATCTAAGTAGAACTTCCTTTAATGACTTACTGGGACAGAAAAAAAAAAAAGACTGGTTTCAAGCTTTGGAGTTTCCTAGTCTGAAGCATGGCTCCGGCGAAGCCTTTCCCTGACAGACAGCAAGGCGGTAGGTGGGCACTCAGCGGATGTCAGGAGAGGAGGACCTGGAGGAGTGGCGGCAGCCGGGGAGGCTGTCCCACAGCAGTGGCCACCCTCTCCTGGACTCTCCGTCTCCCTGAACTGCTGTGACCACCATTCAGGTGGTGCTTCTATGAAAGATGGAAATGGGGCGAGGGACTTCGGTATCAGCAACTAAAACTTGCTTCACGTACTTCTCACATTTTCTCTGGTGGCCCCTGTCAGATGTCAGCGGCCTCCGGCGCTCATGACGGCTCAGAAAGCCTCTCCTGGCGCTACCCTGGGAAGCAGACCCTGTGTGGACACGCGCGTCAGGGCAGATTAGCCCCGCAGCTTGGATCAGGACTGAAGCCACAGAGAGAGCCTAGCACAGACCCTTGGAATCGAAACACCCCACATACAACTGTGAGG
Organism: Furipterus horrens; assembly: GCF_987537825.1. Taxonomy (NCBI): domain Eukaryota; kingdom Metazoa; phylum Chordata; class Mammalia; order Chiroptera; family Furipteridae; genus Furipterus; species Furipterus horrens. The sequence goes on along the minus strand of NW_028327181.1, from coordinate 53,769,063 downwards.
TCACAATCCCTCTTTGCTGGCCCAGTGTGCTTGCATCTTCCATTACGAGTTCTCTCAGACGTCTAGACTTATATTTGGAAGAAAACAGTCCTTTGGTTTGTAACACAAACTTGTACGACCTCCTTATTTTGCTTCCAGGAGTTCTGTTCCTCTCATGCTTTTGGAAACCTCTCTTTGTCCCAGTCTCTCAAAAGCCTTCGTGTTCTTCATAATGCTATTTTCCTAACACTGTCTTCTGAGAAGCCCACGTTTCACATCAAACCTGTTACCTGGGGGTTGGATCCATGGATACACATTGAGGAGGAAGACGTCTGCTGTAGAAACACATCACACGTTAAAGACCGTGTTCGGCTTCGGTGGGTGGAAGGCCCTCTAAGGAGAGAGAGATCGAGACTCCTGATACTCAGTTCTGCTGAGTAACTCAACAGAAGGACACCGCTCCGGGAGAGACAACAGGCACATTTTCAGTGCCAAGGTGAAACCAGGGTGAGGTCCCTGCCAGAAGGATGCCCCCTAAGAGTGGCTCCGCCCTTGGTCCTGCTGGCACAGGAAAGACCTGTCCATACCCCCTGAAGACCATGACCCACAAGGAAGAGCACCTGCCCTGCAGGAGAGGGGAAGGCCGCAGCGGGCAAGCGGGGTGAAGCTGTAGCACAGGGAAAGCGGGTGTGGAACACCCACCCCCATCAGGTCCCCCCACTCAGAGACTTGTGGATGCTGCGCCTGTTCGTGCCAGGTGCTGCGGAAATGACGGTGAGCAAAAACAGGCGCTGCCCCGGCTCTCAAAGAGCTCACACCCGGAATTCCCTTAAACAATTAGAAATCTAAGATGTAAAGGGAATTCATTTAAAGAGGGCACTCTACATTGGGAGAAAGTCCAGAAGATCAAGCACTAACCTAAACAAAGCACAGGTCACAGGCAGACCATAAATTTAAAACTACCTCCTAGCTCTTGCCTCCCCTCCTGACTGACTCAGCTTTGCCAGTTCTCCCAAGGCCAAAGGTGACTGAGTTTGAAGATTTCTTCCTTCGGAGTTCTTCGGTGGAATATCCATTCCAGGTCATGGATTAATCTCTGGCACTCCCTATCTCCCTGACTCCCCACCCCCAATGCTTGTAATCACTTTTTACATAGTCTGAACTAGAATTGATGGCAGGAATCTTTACTTGGATGAAAATGAGTGCATTCCTCCAACATATTTTTTAAAAAAAATTTTTAGTTGGATACAGATCTCAGCATTACCATGGTCCAAAAATTATAAAGGGCAATTTAATAAGATGACTTGGGCTGCAGTTTTGAATTTCACTATGTGATAAGTTCACTAAAAAACTGGAAGGCTGAGTGATAGTCATTTTATATTGAGCTTTTTGGGGGGACCACTAGCCATAGTTAGGCTGTATTTTAAAACAGGGCTGAGGATTCAGACCACAAGGCCCACACATTTGGAGCTCAATTTCACGTTCAATGTACAAATTCTACCACCGTCCACTCTGTTGCCTTACAGATATCAAGCCTTGTAAACAGTTTCATTACTCCAGTTCAAAAGAAAAAGCCGAGTAGCTAGATATGCACATAAATCCCAAACAAAAGGTATAATGATGAGACCCACACATGGGAGATAAGTATGAACTTATTTGTTCACAAAATGTTAATGACTTAAAGAAAAAACTCCTCTTTGGAATTTCTTAGAGTTGAAAATTTAAAGGGACCTCAAAGACAAAAAAGACATTATTGAGTCGATCAATTCCTAACAATTCCCTTAGAGGACTGTGTATCAAAATGGCACTGTGGGAAGAGGCAGTGACACACCTTCTACAACGCAGTGCTGTCAGGCTGTGCGTAAAGTAAGAAGCAATGAGGAGGCAGTAGCGGTTGGACTGCTGATGCACTCAAACAGTTGCCTTGAAGTAGAATAAAACTGAGCATGAAATGAAAGGTTCATGCAGGTCTATGAGCAAAACAAAAGCAGAAACCCAGAAACCAGCCCCGCCCCCGCCTGCCCTGCCCTCCCAGGCCCCCCTGCCAGCCCCCCTGCAAGTTCTTCCTGTGGGCTTAGAACCCTTCTGCTTCGGAAGACCTACAGGCTTTATACATTCACCTGGTGGCTCATGAAGACCAGAAACACTGTCATAGAAAGAAGCTCTCTGAATATTCTGAATCTCTAAAGCAGAGAAACAGCAAAAACAGGAGGACAGAAGAGCAAATACACAAACACTTCAGTTAGTGTGCAAGACATTCGACATCACAAGTAAACTTTGAACTCGGGCTACCAAAGTAGCCAGTCCAGGGGAGATCCCATGCAAACATTACCATTTACAAAATCTGCACATTTGGACACAGTTCCTTATAAAATAAACTTAATCTGAATAAAAAATGCATATTCCCAATTCCAGATGTGAACATTTTATCACAACAATGTTAAATGATTACCCCCATGTAAATGCAGGATGAAATTTTAAGCGTTATATAAGGTACTGTGCGGTTGTCCTTCATAAAATGACCTTGCAGTTAACAAAGTAGGACAAGGCTGCTGTAAATCAGAGCACTCTGGTAAATGTATATATGAGTGGCTTTTACTGTCAAAATTTATACTGCTGTGTAATTTTACTTCCAATACAGACTTCGGAAATACGATTTACTTCAAATATAATTACTAAGAGATAGGTAACTACCATTAAGGAAAAACAAAATTCAACTTCAGTTGCAGTAAAATGTTAAAATAACTTTAAAATCTTAAGTAAGATGATACTTGATCATACCATTCCTCCTAAAAACACCCAAAGAGGCACATTTACATTAACAAATGCAATCTTTAGGGTTTTTTTTTTTTCTGTATATAAGCCCCAAGAAGTGGCAAGAAGTCCTGTGCAGCTGGTAGAGATCCCAAAACATCTTTTAGCGGAAAGCAGGGCACTATGAATCTCTAGGGCAGGGCTGCCACCAAAAAATCTGATTTCTCCTGGTTTGGCCTTGAGAAAACTCTGTAAAACCCTAACGCAAAGTTTATTTCAACACATAATGCTTTCTTTCAAGGTATGGCACCTTCACAGACAAACTATACTCCTTAAAATATAGTCAGTCATACATTCACAGCCACTCCGCTATTTTCTGCTTTTGCATTTGTGTGGTTATAAAAGTAGAAAAGGGCTATTTTCTTTTCCTGGAGAAAAAGCTACCCTTTTCCCAAGTGACTTCTACATGCAGAGTGAGCGGTGAAGAATTCTCTACCCTTGCACCCTCCTCAAACCTTTGTACGGAACAGTCCTCAAAATCGGATAAGCACACCATTCTCTGCCTGCCCCTCCCCCGACAGTGAGTGACCTCTGAGATCCTGTCACTCAGATGACACCGAATAACTGTCCCCCTAGTAGCATTATCAGGAGAGCAGACATGAGAGAGTACTCTAGAGCGGTTGCTAGCACAGTCCAATCAAACCTGGTGCAGGGAAGATTTCCATCAGTCTATTGTGACACAAGTGGCCACAGAGGCTCCCAAGCACCTATCTGCAGAAAGGCAAGGGCGACAACAGGCTGGGCACTCTGGGGTCCGAGCTGTGGACTAAATACAGACAGACACGCTTGGGCTGGGATGGAAGGAGCTTGGCAAGGCTGGGAGCATTTTCACGCCATGTCTCTGGAATCAAATGAGTCGCATCTCCGCAGCCATGGAAGCACAGAAAGGCAGGGGAATGCTCCCCAGCCCCGGTCCTGCCCGTAGGGCATGCCATGTGCGGCAGGGCTGCAGCCCCACCTGTATCCGTGCTGGTCAAATCTGATCCCTGACGCCTCAGACCCACTGCTGCCAAAGGCTCTCCCATGCCGGGGACGGCAGGACATGGGGTTGGAGGAGAAGAGGGGGGCGGGTCACGGAAGCCAGGCGCCATGCTGGAGGCCCGCACAGTCCTCTGACTGCATCTGCGCACAGCCTGGGCTTCCAGCTGTCCGCAGACTGCGAGCTCTTGAAGGGCAGGGCCACGTCCTTCCTCACCCAAGTACAACAGACCTCACAGATTATGACCATGGTGCACATGGTTACGTGTGTATGTTGGATGAATGGGTCAGATGCTCCACAGGTGTTTCCACATATCATTTTGGGTTAAGAGATTTAAAAATAAGAGTCATAGTGGTTCACAACATCAGAACCAGTATGTAAACTCAGGACACCTAATTTTTTTTACTACTATCTTTAATTTCTCAAATACCTGCATCTCTCCTTCAAAATGAAAAGAAAATCAGTTTTTGAGGCTCCAAGAGTACAAATGCCAGTTTCCTTTCTTCCTTCCTTCCTTCCTTCCATGGCCACCTCGAGGTTCTTTCACACCAGTCCAGCCGGCCAACGACTGCCAGTTCTGCTGCTTCAAGTTCATACCCTCTCACCGAGCCTGGCTCACAAACCAACTGAAGCTGTTTATTCAATAAAGTCAAGTACATTGAGACAGGCAATCAGGCTTCTCCGCCACCTGGGCTCACCTCCTGCCCACACCCTTTCGTCCCAGCCCCGCTCTAAAGCTGGAAGGGGACACTTCCCCTGGGCTGTGACTTCCCACTTCTGTCCTGTGATCACTCACTCCAGCTGCTCAACCCCTTCTCCCATGCCAGCTTCACTCCGCTCATAAATTAGTGCTGAAAACTGCCGGCACATAGTTAAGTTCTCAGTAAATGCCAGTTTCCCTTAGGTATCAACAAATTATTATCTTTCAAAGACAAGGAAAACTGCCTCCTCCTCCACGACATTTTACCTTAGCACCCCAAGAAAAAGATAGCCCCTTCCTCCTGTTGCCCACTGCTGAAAGCTCATTCCGTACCGTCTGCATGGCGCTCCCCACGTGTCCTTGGTACTCTCACGTGTCTCCACGTCTCCCTCCCCTTCCTGTGCACTAAGATGTAAGAGGAGCGCCAGGAGGGGGGGACCATGGGGAGCTGACCCACGTCGCGCCCAACCCAGTCACAGCAGAACTGCCGCCTAACAATGCGAGTATTCACGACCGGCAGCGCTGCCCCTTCCTCTCCTCTCTGTGGCACTGCCCATGCGCATCTCCGACGCCCCTGTGCTGCTTCCTCTAGCTCCTGGGGATACCCTACGGCAACTGGCACTCAGAGTCGTCCTTCGGCTCTGGTTCCAGTTTCTCACGTTCCATCCTAACAGTTCACAGCCACAGGGCCAGGAGTCCCTTTGCCATGGAGGCGCTGCAAATGTGGTGTGAGGCTCCTCCTCCTCTCCTCCTCCTCCTCATGCAGCACCCCCGACTGACCAGGTCATTGCAAGTACATGACATTCAGCATCGTTTGAACTTTCAGCCCAAGGCACGAAGAGAAAAAGCTTCTGTTTTACTTGGTGGAAACCTAACGTGTTTCCCAAACCTCTCCTTTTACAGTAGCAGGCACACGGTCTCCTCCCAGGACACATACACGCACGTGTGCCTGTACTGACTAGGTCTGATGTACAGGGTCGTCCTTGACTGGATTATCGCTGACACGCTTATCTTTCCCCTACTCACTCTCTCTGTGTTCATTCTTCTCATTCTCTTTCCTTTTGCCCCAGATGCCTAAACCCTTCTTTTCTGTCTTCTGTATTTTTTTCTCTCTCCCTCTGAGAAGAGGGCTAGATTACAAGCTCTTGATTTGCTACAGAAAACGTAGACGTGAGCCAGGCTACTGAACAGGCCTGGCCTCGGGGTCAAGGCTTCCCAAGGGGCAGATCTGGGGCTACGGCCCTGCCTGACGGGTGGCCGAGCGCAGAAGTGGGACGCAATCAGGAGGAAGTGGAGTGCTGAGAGCTAAGCTCGATCCCACGATGCATGCGTGTGTCTCTGGTACTAGTAAAGCTTTCTAGTCTATGATAAAAAAAATCGTCAGAACCTTCTGAGGTTCACGTAAAAAAGAACTATGAGGATTTGAGGAAACAGAAACTGACCCGCAGGCAGGCATCTGGGTGCTCTCGTCAGTCACTCTGTGTGTGTGCCCGTGTGTTGGACGCCGCTCAGCTGCCCCGTCTGCCACAGAGAAAGCGCTCAGGGCTTCGCAGGCCTGTGTCTCAGTACCCTTGGATTATAACCCAGCGGGGACCAGGGTGGCCTGAGGCACATGTGCACTTCTTTATGTCTCTAAGCCTAGAGTGTTTCCCACCCCCCACCGCATCCACCCAAGAAGGCAGATGTCCTGTTGCCCAAGTACTCTGAAAGTTCCGATACAACGGCAGCCCTGCTCTAGGGAAAGAGTTTTAAAGTAAACTATTGATATAGATGCACAGATATATGTAAGATAACCATATCTAATCCTTAATTGTAAATGATTCTGGCCAGTCTTCGTCACAAACAGAAGCACATTCTTACCATCCTTCCAAAGCTCGGCGACGAATCTGTCTGATGACTGGTGCAGGAGCGTGGCCACGTTGTCGTTCAGAGGGTCCATGTTCTTCATCAGCCACTCGTCCGCTTTGTAGTCCACCTGGCCCGGGCCAGAGCCAGACAAAAAACAACAACAACCAAGAAACATTTAAAGACTCACCCACAAATGTCCACGGAGCAATCTAAAAAGCGGTTGTCTCAAAAGTAATGCATTTGTAACGTATACTACATTTAATGGTTTACAAACGTTTATCGGCACATTTCTTATAAACTTATTCAAATGTAGCAAAACTTCAAACTCAGTACACTTTTAATCAAGTCATTGAATTCTTACCTTCCCTGCATAATGTATAATGCAGAAGTCAGCTTTGTCTTTCAGTTGCCGAGGTTTCTGAAACTTGGAGTGGGAACCTTGCTCTTGAACTAGTTTTTCAACAAAGGTTTTATCAGTGGCTTTAGGGAACCAGCACTCTTCATCCAAAAGGGCAAGGACACCGGGAGGGTTAGCCTGATAGTGAGAGGCAATAAGAATGACAAGTTTTGCATGCCACTTTAAATACCCATTAGTTTTGGCAATTTAACTTCCAAAAACAGAATTTCGTGAAGATCTATGAGAAACAAACTGCTAGGATAGGAGGGAATATCCAAACCAGGTCTATGACGCAGACACGGAGGTCTCACGCCGCTGTGTCAGTGCTGGGAGACAACGGCTGGGTAACTCATCTCATAACCATATAGATGTAAATTGTAGGTAAATGAATTCCCAGTAGGTGGTGTCCCCAAAATGCAGCAAATGAAAGACACTAAAAAGGAACTAGGATGTGGAGAGGTGAAACTGAATATTTATATTCAATGACTGGATGGATAAATTATTCAAAAACCTTCAGACATTTATAGCCAAATCAATTTAAGTTTCTGGTTTAGTAACGATTAAATAAAAAGTATTGTTTCACATTTCGTGAAATATTTTAAGCTATTATTCAGTAGAGTATACGGAAGGTGATGAAATGATTTATCAGTTACTTTATATACGCATTTCAGCAGACATCTGAGAGCCTTGTTCCACTCAGCTTCCTGAAAAGAGACCAAGAGACACAGAGCAGAGGGGTGCAGCCAGGCCTGCGGGGGAGGGGAGCGGGGCACTGCTAACAGACACGCAGTTTCTTTCTGGGAGGCTGAAAGCACGCAATGAGACAGTGGTGATGGGTGCACAACTTTGTGAGTGTGCTAACAACCACTGAATTGTAAACTTTAAAAGAGTGAATTTTCGGGTATGTGCCTAGAGCTTGTTACTCTCTGGGAGCTCAAAAGTCAGTGGAATGAATTCTTTTTTTGAAGGAAGGTGGGGTACACATGTAAGCTAAATAAAATATTTAAATAGTGGTCTGTTTTGTAGAGCTTCCGGATCATCACTTATTGCCATACTGCAAATATGGCAATTTGTGATATAAGACTGAACGTACCAATTCTAGGGCATATCAGTTTTTGAATAAATCTCTATGATCAGTCTTCTTCAACTCACAATGCCTTTATATTTACTGGGGAAGAGAAAGCTCTATACAAATACCGCTTAAAAAGTAACTGGAGGCTATAGCTAAATATCAGTGAAATAATGCGGTACTATGGTCAGAGGAAGGTGGTAGAACCAGACGCCGAGAGAACCCCTCTGCCATGTGCCCAGCACCGAGACCCTCGCTCCCTGGCTGTCCTGTTTGTGGTCCCCCAACCTAAAAGGAACCACAGGGTTTCAGAGCAGCTAGAAGGGGACTATAATCGAAGGCAGCCGGCCTTAAGAAACCCTAGAAAAACAAAGGTTCAGCGTGGCTGGTAGCTCAATATGCCCCATTCATCTGACAACTTTGAGAAATGAAGTACCGTATTAAGATAAGCAAAACATCCATTTCCGACCATAATTTTTACATTTTCAATTCCCTTTTAATAAAAATATTTCTAACTTCTGAAATAGGACCCCAAATATAATTTAGTCTTTTCTAAATGACTCAGTGACAGCATAATTATGAATACCCATTATTGTGTCTCCTTTTTATTTTTCCTGCTTCATCCTTCAATGTCAAGTTGACTGGTAGTAACACTTCTTTAAATTGGGGGTTTCTAAAAGAGCTGTAAGTATGAGAGACTATTTTCTGTCTGAGGCCAGAGGCACGATCAGGGGGTTTGTAAGCACTTTCTGAGCTCAGAGGCTCTCCTGCTGCCCCTGCTGCCCCCGCTCCCCGGGCGAGGCCACGGCTGGGTTTGGGGAGAGGAGGTCAAGGCTGGCAAGGAGCTGTTTAGGCGTTTATTCTCCTTCTGGAAAATGGCCTCACTCTCCATTTTGAAAGACCCATCAATAGAGTAATTATCCCTTATCATTCTACATGCTATATAGTGAGATTTCCTACTATTGTAAGCTCTTTATGTTTCATGGATAAGTAGATAAGGAACAATGACTTACAGAGAGAGTCAGCATTAAATCCTGAATTCCCTCCCTCCCCTTTCTGAGCTTAAGTTGGGACTACTCAGGGGAGAAATAAAAGTGTACATTCTAAATTTTGGGGGGGAAAAGCCTAGAAGTGCCAGCATAAGAAGTATAGGAAGGAGGAGGGAGGGAGAAAGGAGTGGAGGAAGGGAGCAGAACAAGTAAGGAAAAAAGAAAGTACTTTATTCTGCTCATTGTCCTTAAATATCTAGATACAGCTGCAGATCCTCCCCATTCCAACACTTTCTGAACAACTGACTGAATAATTTTTCTAGAACACCATTATCAATACATTGCTCACCTGCTAATTTTTAGAATGTAGCTCTGGACTGTTCTTCTGCCTTACGACAGCTACACTGTGAAACCTGTGACACTGGCACAGAGCTGGCCAGTTCAGAGCATCACTTAGACCGGGAACCATGTAACCAGTGAACAAACCGCCACACTGTGTTCTGTCCCCTGGCTTTGAATCAGGCCTGTTAGGACCAGGGCCACGCTATCCACTCCCCACATCCCCACAGTGCCCCCAATCTTTTTATTTCCAGGCTGTGACTGAGGATTTAATAAATTTCTGCTGTCTTGATCTTATCCTGACCCAACAATACCCAACAAAACAACTGAAATCCAACAAAACAATTAAAAATGTGGCCATCAAACCCTTTCTGCCTCACCTATTTTTCCTATGAATTAATTACTAAGGTTGAAATGTTTACTTTCTCTGTCCTTCTCACTTTTACAATAAAAGCATCATGTGAGAATAAAGAAAAAAGGTATTGTCTTAAGAGGATAAAGCAAAAGAAATGCAGTGAGTAACATTAAGAATGTATGTTCCTGCCCTGGCTGGAGGCTCACTTGATTGGCGCATCATCCCGTACACCAAAAAGTTGCAAGTTTGATTCCCAGTCAGGACACATAACTAGGTTGTGGGTTTGATCCCCAGATGGGGTGTGTAAGGAGGTAACTGATCGGTGTTTCCCACATCAATGTTTCTCTCCCTCCTTCTTTCTCTCTTTCCCTTCCTCTCTCTTTAAAATAAATTTTAAAAACATATCCTTGGGTGAGAATTAAGAAAAAAAATCATTTTAAATGTATAGTCTTGATTCATTTAAAGGTCACAAAACCATCAGATTTTAAAACCCTATAAGAATATTTTCTAAAAAATAGGGTTGGATGGGGGGAAGGGGGTAAAGAAGGGGAAGGGTCTAGTCAAGGAACTAGTTAGTATAAATAACTCATGGACATGGATGACAGGGTGGGGATAAACTGTGGGGGAGGGGAGGGGCAAAGGAGAGCAACAGGAGAAAAATGGGAAGACAACTGTGATAGAACAATTATGAAAAAGAAAAGAAAAGGAAAAAAAAAAGGGTCGTGCTTTGGCTGCTGTGGCTCAGTGGACTAACTGCCAGCCTGCAGACCAAAAGGTAGCTGGTTTGATTCCCAGTCAGGGCACATGCCTGGGCTGTGGGCCAGGTCCCCAGTTGGGGGCGTGAGAGAGGCAACTGATTGATGTTTCTCTTCCTCTCTTTTTCCCTCTTTTCCCCTCTCTCTAAAAATAAATGAATAAAATCTATTTCAAAACTACACCAAAATGTAAGAATTAAAAAAAAGGGGGGTGAGGGGCTGGCAGTGATAATTTTACATTTGGAAGTGTTTTGATACAATTATTCCTGCAGACAAAGAGATGGATTTAGCAACTCTTATGGATTCTTTTCCATCCTAAATTATAAGTGCAGATACATAGCTAATACTTTCTTAAAACATAGAGCTTCCAGTGTTCTATAAATACACTCAAATCACATGATTATTGATAATACTAATAGGAAATAACCCATCCTTTTATTTATATAAATTCCCAACCAACTTTTTGGACAACAGAGCAGCTAAGAGACAGTCACGTTTGTGTGTACATGGTGTTCATGGGCAGTTACTACTAGCATGCCCTGACGGCTACTTCTAAATAATGCGGCAAGGCACGCAGAGGCAGATTCCTCCCAACCGCCCGTCTTTGGGGAGTTCTGCCCTAAACAAGCAGCTAAGAGTGCCTGGAAAGTAAAAGGATCTTCTCTGTATGAGCCAAACAAAAGTTACGTTACTTCCCTTACACCCGAATTCCTAATGTGCTACAAGCCCATCTCTGACAGGGTGACGGTCTTCTAGGCTTCCTTCTTCCCAACTCTGACTGCAGGTACTGTGACACCCAGGCTGTGGGCACAGCCCTCCAAGCCCTCCAAACACGCAGAACACAGGTGGCAGAGACCGGAGAGCACAAAAAAGAACCGCTTCCAAGCCTGGAGCACCTCACAGGAGACATCCGGTCGTGCAGGCACACCTACTGAACTAGCAATCAGAGCTCTACGTAAGTCCCCAGTATCAGGGCTTACTTATGTTTACTTTTCCTATATTTTGGTAGCTAGCAAAATACAATGAGCACAAGCTACCTGCTGCCGGGTACATCAATACTTGTTAGAGGTCATATAGTTTCACGAGTGGATCAGTTATACATGTTACATGTATTCTCCATGACACCGAACCAAAAGAAAATAAACTCTGATGCTTGCTAAGATTGCTATAAAAATATATCTGCCTCAACATTAAAAAGAATTTTTCTTAATTAAAAAAACTATCTGCCAAAATAGAAACAACTTTGTACTTACACAGGTAAGCTTTAGTTATCTGAGAAATGGATTTACAAGCCCTGTCTTAGTTTTGGCTAAATGAAGTCTCCCTATATTGCCTAGGAAGTGACAGGTGCTGACGGCTGAAGGTACGTGTGACCGCCACCACCGTGGCACCTGCAGTCTGTGAAGAGCCAGGGCACATTAGCCAATGTATTCACACATGCAAGCCAAGGAATAAGGCTGTGAGGAAAGAGCCAAAGAAGGGTCTTATTGGCATGTTACTTACTTTCGAAATAGGTATTTTATCAAAGTATCACCTTCCTAGAAAATTTACATTAGAAAAATAACACTGATTAGACAGGGTAATTAGTCTCAGAGTATGCCAAGAAAAGACTCCAGGCACCGCCCGCACAGCCACCGAAAGCCGACAGCAAGTGAACACTCACGGGTCTCTCTATCAGGTCGATGCAGGGCTGCAGATCCAGCCCGAAGTCTATGAAGTTCCACTCGATGCCCTCGCGCTGGTACTCCTCCTGCTCCAGGATGAACATGGTGTGGTTGAACAGCTGCTGCAGCTTCTCGTTGGTGTAGTTGATACAAAGTTGTTCAAAGGAGTTCAGCTGTAGATGTTGAAAGAATCATTTTCCAAACACCGGGAGGGAAAGGAAAAACAGAAATAGTCACCGAGTTATCAAAAAATTCGTTAAAAATTAATTAAGTATTTACTACATTATTGCTTTGATCTAATGACAGTGACTGAACAAGGCAGGGGGGGTCTCAGTCTCTCCATCACACACACACACACACACACACACACACACACATGTTTGACCTTTGCCAATATCAAGTGATAGTGCATTGCTGCTGGGAAGTGAACTCAAGCATTTTTTCTTAAGTCACAGGCATTTCTGTTTCCTTCCCCGCCTGTTTTTTCTATTGTGCTGTTGATGGGATGAAGAAATATGTATAATATTCTTAAAACAATCACCTTCTATATCAGAAGTACTCAACCTTTTTTCCTGACTTCAGACTATTCACACAAGTAGCATGTGCCCATAAAGAACCTCTTTCATTATAAAGAGTGATCCTCAATTAGGGCAGGTGTAATCAATCTCCAAGGAATAATTTATGGTCTGAAGAGGCATTCCTGTCTTCCACCCCCACGGAGGTGTTCCACTCACTATTTTGGAATGAGGTCGTGCTAGAAAGGCAGGGGCAGTGTTTGTGTTCTCGACACTGTATTTCTAGTGAACCACACAAAGAGCTGCAGGCTGCTCAATTGGCTCTGCCTTTTCTGTTTAGCCTTACTACGATGTGTGGTAGTAATTAAAAAAACAAACAAACAAACCTAATTTATATTTTTCTTCTACATTTAAGCTACCAACTATATTTTAAAATAATCAATTTTTAGATTGGTAGTGCATGGTATAAAATTAAAACAGACCAAAGAACTGCACTAAGTCTCATTCCCATTCCCAACTTCATCTCCCGGAGTTAAGCACTATTACTTATTTCTTGTGATCCTTCCAGAAATATCCTATGCACTTATAAATGTGTGTTGTTTTATTTTTTAACTTAATGTATTTGGAGTCATTCTGTATCAGTAAATTAAGCTACCCCATTCTTTATAATGGGTGCCTAGTACTCTATTTTATGGGTATCTCATAATTAATTGAATCAATCTCCTAATGGTGGGCATTTAGGCTTTTTCTGTATTCTTTTCCCAAATAATGATCAATAAACCAACCTGCATTTTTAGCATTAACACACATTTTTCTACTGTCTGTGTATTTATATGTCACATCTATACTCCTTAAAGTTCTACAGCTGTTTTATATCCTTTAATACCCTCTTAAAGATTTATATGTCTATAGTACTATGTTTTATCCATTGCTCAAGTCTTTTATATTTCACAGTAGCATTGTAAAATTTTCAACTAAATCTTGCCCATTTCTTCTTAAATTTATTCTTACATATTTCATCTGTTTTTGTTGCAGTTGGAAATAGGATTCTTTTCTTTTATTCTGTCTTCTGATTGTTTATATATAGAAAGGCAACTGATTATTTTGAAAATGTAAATCTAAGTTATGGACATTTCTGTTTCCTTCCCTGGGAACTCTGCCCATTTACCCAGCTACTTTTCATGATTTCTCAAATTATTTACAAATCAATACACATTAAAGCACTTATTGTGGCAGCTGCAGTTCAGAAGACAAAACTGCTTATTCCAGTAACAGTTCCGATTTTATAAGCATAGACTTATAATTTTAAAGGGGTTCATTTTCAAAAGGATAATTCAATATCCAATAGTGGCCAAACTAGCACAAGGATCTCAAGAAGTACTGAATTTCTTATCTGTGCCTTACGTATATACAGTCAGCCTATTAAGGGAGAGATAAAGATATAAATATTTTGGAGACCAACATTTTATCACCTTTTTTTTGCAGGTATATGTCTATTGTACAAACATTTGATGGATTGATGGTGAGCAAATGTTTGGAAAACTCTAGTCAGACCAGTAATAAAACACACTGAAGTCCACCCTCAAACCCCGGGGTTTTATCTCCAAGGCAGAGATGGTCATCTCGCCTCACTTCCCCATTGCACAGCTGACCCCTGGCCCCGCAGCCACCACCATGGGGCCCGGGCCACTACGATGGCCAACAGCCTCAATGGTTCCCCTATGTCTGCTTTTGCCCCATACCACACTCCAGTTCCCTTTGGTCAGCTCCATCTCGTCACACTGGCCTCCTAGTAATTTCTAACATTTGACAAATTCTCTCCCACACAGGACTGCTGCCCAGAAAACTTAAGAGGCCGGAGCTTCTCCTCCTTCGAGTATGTTTAATGTCACCACTGCAGAGATACCTTCCATGACTCAGCTGCTGAAAGTTGGTCTCCCCAACTTTTCTATCGCAGCATCCCTTTCACTTCATTATTTATAATTCTGAGAACTTAATGGCTATTTGTCATTCATTGTTTGACTCTCTACTAGAATGGCAGGGACGACACCTGCTACCTACCATTATATCCCCAGTGCCTGGCACAGCATAGTGAGTGTACATAGTGAGCCTTAGTTAATATCTGTTAAAAGAATAAGCCAAAGAAAGAGCAGGAGGGAAGAGACATACCTCAAAAATCTCAAATCCAGCAATATCCAGGATTCCAATGAAAGATGCTCCCTGGCGTTTGGTCCTGTCCAGAGCTTTATTGATACGGTGAACAAGCCAGCGAAAGAGCCGCTCATAGGTAGCTTTTGCCAATGCTTCTACTGCAAAATCTGCCTATAATTAGACAACACCAACCTTTTATTCTGAAAATGATCCCGACAAAGCATTAATGGCTGTTATAATGGAGTTTAATGTTCTACAGTGCTCAAAAAACATGAAATAGCATTTAACTGTTTAATCACATCTCAATTTCCTTCATCAACAAAGGGTGTTAGTACAATTAAATGTAAACTAGAGATTAAGAGTTTAAGGGACAGGTGAAGATGCCTGGTAAAAATGACCCCTCCCTGTGTGCCTGGGTTCTGTGCAGCATATCTGCTTGGAGCCTGAAAGGAGCCCACCAGGAAATGGTGAAGCCAGCTCCTGTGTGCTTGGTGCTGTGCCGCCCACACCGGGACAAGGGGCTGGATGCCCCACCTCTGTGTGGTCTCCGGAAGTACACAGCTTTGTCCTCCTGGAAAATCCTACTACCTGGGGAAAACTCAAGGTGGCATTTCAAATTTCCTTTTTTAAAAAAGTCACCTTTAAAATTTTTCTAAAAATGAAAAAAACTATACAAGAGAAAAAAAACAACAACCCTCAATTAGTACCAAGAAGCATCCGTCCTATACAGCGTTAATTGATTCAGTTTGTTACGTGCCAACGAGAAGGTGTTATGACCACGAGTTATCATTCAAACACTTGCATAATAATTAATGGTAAGTATACTTGTTCTTTGGTCTGGGCTTTCTGCACGTAGTCTCGGCCGACCTTGATCCGGGGGGTAAGGATAGCCCGAGTAAACTCCATCACATTCATCCCAAGGAGATGGCAGAGCTTCTGTGCAGCTAGAGTGTAAAAAAAAATCTCCTAAATACTAGACCCCTAATTATAATCACAAGAGTCAATAAACACTTGAAAAACTTTAACAATCACTAAATTTTGTAATATAATTTAATAATCACTTAAGTATTAAATTTAATGTAAATATTAAATTATACCAAGAAATAAACTAAATGAAAGTTTTAGGTCTGATGAAAAACACCTTCATTCTTTCAATTAATAACACTCATCTTAGGCTATGAGGGATGGTGACTTACTATGGCTAACAATGCAGGTTACCGAGTCTTAGAACGCAAGGCTAACACACAGAATGAGAGAAACGGTGTTTACAATAGTTGAAACCATCATGTTACTAAGATAACTGGTCATGCTCATGTAATGACCCTGACAATATTTTAGTAGGCAAGAAACCGAAAGCTTTTAAAAAAAGCAATTATTTGAATATAGGGCTGACATGACGCACTCGCACCAGCAATACGGCACCTGCCTCACCAGAAGTTCACTGTCTCATATGCCCAAGGCCCAACACGTGTACAAATTATTATAATTACCCTGGAATTAAGCATTTAAACAATAAAATTCTCGAAGGGTAAATATATTTGAATTATACTTATTACAAGTGTAAGCTACCCCAGTTATTTCAAAGCCCTAATGCAGGCTACCTGCTGGCACCCGGTCAGGAGCCCTGCCTGGGCAGGGCAGGCCGGGCCTCAGCGCGCACTTCCTTTGCTTTGGGACTCTTCTCACTGGCTCTTCCCCACTGCTCTGCCTCAACTGCAGGGTCATGGCTCCTTTTAGCGAATGTATGAATGCATGTGTACAGGTATTGGATAGGAAGTTAAAAAATACAAAGTAGTACAAAAGGCAAATTGCTTGTACTCCTTTGCTTTGCATCATGATAAATGCCATTTTAGCAGCTAAAAGATATACTTCATAGCGTGGTTACATCTTGGTTTACTTCAATCTGTTGGATATTTTAAGGCAGCTCCCTTTTTACCATTAAAATGCTGAGGCATGTATCCTTCTCCATAATGCATGTTCTTCTGTCTGCCTCTTATTCCCCTTCCTGAGACCATCTACTTAAGAGAGCCAAGCTTGGGAAAAAAAGTTTCAGAAGTAAAATAAAGCACAATGATTAATCAAAGCCTAGGAAACAGAAAACTTACTGGTCATCTGAGCCATGGCAAGTACAACTTTGGCTTTATGATGTTATTATAAAGAAGTGTGGCTAAGTGTTTAAACAGACATCAGAACTCATTCATCCTA
This sequence comes from Furipterus horrens, assembly GCF_987537825.1. Classification (NCBI taxonomy): domain Eukaryota; kingdom Metazoa; phylum Chordata; class Mammalia; order Chiroptera; family Furipteridae; genus Furipterus; species Furipterus horrens. The sequence continues at coordinate 53,752,304 of NW_028327181.1, read as the reverse complement.
AGGAGAGCTGGTACCTTGGGTGGCTAAGCTCTTACTGCAGGGCTGAAAAGTGCTGCTCAAGGAAGAATGAGCCTGACTGCCAATGGGGGAGGTGGCAACGGCAGAAAGAGTGGAGGAAGGGAACAGAGTGGAAGACAGTTGGGGTGGGGGAAACAAAATGAAAGAGAAGTACACATTTTTCTATAGTTCTGACTTTTAGAATTATTTGTATGTTGCATATACTAAAAAAATAAGCAAAAAAAGGTGGTAGTGGGGGGGCAGGGGGATGCAATACAAACAAATAAGTGAAGCTACCTACAATACAAATGAAGATGCAGTGATGCGAAGGCAGGAGGGAGGTATTCTGACTACATACTCAAATGCTAAAGAACCATACACAAATATCGTACACTGATTAGCAGGTGTGTTTTTCAGAGGGGTATAGGTTAGTAATTCTGAAGCTCTTTTATGGGTACTCTAGGATCAAACAAAAATAAATAACTGTATTGTAGATAAGCCAGATTTCTTATTGTCAGAGAAAGTTTCAAATTAAAAGAGGGAGATGCCTACAATAAACCTTGTAGTGTTGGATCAAAACTGGAGGTATCAAAATTGGGATAACTGTAAAAGAACAACAATAAAAAAAGGCAAAAAACAAATAAACAACTGGAGGTATCAGTATAAATCTGTGGTTTTTAATATATATTCTTAGAGATAATAATAGGACTGTGAGTATGTGTGTATTCTCTAAGAGAAGTTAAAAACAAATGAGATCCTAGCACTGCCAGCCCCTAGATACTGGTAGCCGAACACAATTCTTCAATAGGAGGAAACAGTAGAGAAATGGCCAACGCCAGAGTCAGGGTTGGAAAAATACAAAATGAGTCTGGAACACTTTGTGATGCCATAAAGTAAGAAACTGCTTTAAAAAAAAGTGGCAGAGTTGGGCCAAATAACCCAAGAGCTAATCTGATGGGGTTCCAGCTCCTAATGGCCAAGTCAAGGACAAGGTTAAGAAAATAATAATAAAATGAACTGCAAAACCATAGAATCATGTGCCTATACTGATATAAATAATTAAATGAATAAAAGTGAAACCTCTTCCTTACAGTAGAATTCCAGGGAATAAATATAGAAGAATGATATAAATGGAAAGTTATCACTTGTCATACACCACAAGCAATACTGCTTCAGGTAAGAATTGTGAATGGATGCTCAGACTAGTAGGTCAAAGAGTCTGATGAAAAATGGGATTTATTTCCTTAGCCTTAAAGTGTCTCCCACCCTCCTCTCCTCTCCTCTCCTCTCCCAAATACTTATTACAAAGGGTAACCAGTAATCTGACAGTGGAGAAACCTGGTAGACTTGACCTTAACCAAGTGATCACAGTTAACATTACCAATAATGAGACAAATTGCCATGATCAGTCTCCTAATACAATGTATTGAGAAGGACACAAGATCACTTCTGTGATAGATGCTCTTACCAAATACATAACCTGAATTTAATCAGGAAGAAACATCAAATACAGACAGAGCGACATTTTCCAAAATGTTGATAACTGGCCAGCATTCTTCAAAAGTGTCAAAGCCACAAAAGACAAAGATTAGGCCCACATTCCACAGTAACTGGTCAGAATGCACTAGTTGCAGCTCCCTTTCGGATGAGCTGTGTAGTCTCTGCAGCTCACGTCTCCTTGCTCCCTCCCCCCCAATTCCTAATGCCTCCCAGGGCTACAGCAGGGTCTCCAGTGCCACTCTTTGTCCTACACCATTTATGACATTAGATTGGCCCTTATGCAGGCACGTAGTCTTGTGGAAATACTTCAGGGGTGCTTTTCATGGTCGCACTAAAGCTTGTTCTTGGAGAACACAACAACAAACCATCTCAAGAGAAATCAGAATCAGCGGCCATCAGTTTACCTGTATTTTCCGGCATGGAAGCTTGATCAGTGTTTCGCTCCTTTTTGAAAGAAATATTTCCAAACTGAAGCACTGAGGATACGACTTTAAGCATTGCTTTATTAAAAAGAAAAAATAATAAAAATAGTGCATCAACATACAGCAGAGACATATTCTGATTTATTTTGTCTAAAAATTAGCTGTATGAAACTTTTCATAAGATGTCTCAGGATTTCATAAAATTACAGGTAGTTCTCAGTTCCTCAATCCTTTGCTAGTTTAGGTTAGTTTCCCCCAATTTATGTCTTATTTAAATGAGTGTCAGAATGTTAAAGAGAAATTCTACATACACAGAATCTCTTCATGGGAGAAACCCATTATATGCATTGCTTCCATTGTCTCCTGAAAGTTATCTTTGTCTTGCTGTCCCGGAATGGGAATGTAACCATTGGAGAGAAATCTGTAGTTATTAAATCCTTCAAGAAGCAAATCAGCTAAAAGAAAATAGAATGGAATACAATTAAATAAATACTCATCAACAGATGGAAGCATGCCCACACCCAGATGGCACCGATAGCCCAGGAGAATAGCTCACCACCCAACCATCACCACCACACTTTCTCTTTCTTTATATATTCATGTTAAGTACACAAACACATGCAGTTTTCCATTATCTGTATCAAGCAAGGAAAATAATAAAGTAAACTACAAAAATCTCAACTGGAGTTTGAGGGACAGTGGCTTATATGATAAATATCGTATTTTAAATTAGGTAGCAGGGAAAGGTTGTAACTTTTCCAGAGAACTAAAACCTTATTGTTTTCAGATTTAAATATGTATTTTAGAAAGCTTTTAAACCCATATTCCATCTTCTTATCTTTGCAAGTAGTTAATAGCAAACACTACTGAGGTCAATGTGAGATTATGTGGACGTAAGATGAACACGCAGATACAGAAGGTATGGAAGATGGGCCGGGCATGTCCTCAGCCCAGCCAAAGCCCTGAAACCCTTTCTCCGAGCCAGCTTGTTAGTGGTAAATTTGCTTGTGGGAGTAATGTGCAACAGACAACTTGTATAATATTATGACAATATTATAATGGATCCCCCATTGCCTATTTGTACTTTAGGGGCCATAGGTTAGAGAGAACTTAACTTACTCTTTTGATAAATGTGCTTGCTCCGCGAGAGCAGAAGGATGCTCCTCAGGAGGGATCAGAACAGATAGGGCTATTTACCCCTATGATGGATGTTATCCCGTGCTCCCAGCTGTCTTTGTAATGCTCGCCTGCAGAGAATTTCTGATCACTCCTAGCCCTTAATTCTTATCCTTATCTACATCACATTTAGTTAACTTCTACTGGGTATGGATGGCTTTCTTTTTCTATATCTTTAACACTTTGACCTTATGTTTTTGATCATTACTATTGCAAAGTTATCCTGCCAGTCTGGAAGCCCGGGGTTTTCTTCTCTTCTGCATCACATGGTGTATGTATAATGAATTTTTAGTTTCGTTGTTGGCTCTGTCTGTTGCTCCCCCCCCCCCCCTTGGTGGTCATTTTCTAATCAACTTCTGGGTTCAGTGCTTTCACAGCAAAAGCATTTCATTGCAAAAGCCTACACCTCTAATGAGAAAAGTAGAGCTGTGCATGTATCTATTTACCAATTTAGAGAATATATATGAGTCATACAAAAGCAGTGAATTTAAGACTCAAAAAAATGGAAAGTTGTGCATTTTCTCCTCTCCCTCATATACCCTGCAAATTTCTGATCCAGAACAGAATTCTACATTTTAGCCTACCCAGGTCCAAGCTTCTAGTCCTTGTGATTCATGACAAGGGAAAAGAAAAAGAAAAAAGAAAATCCACCTTAGGTCTTCCCACTACTAGTGGAAGCATAACATATATATTTAGTTGTTAATCTAGTAATACAAATGTTTGCTCAACTTAGTTTTATTAAGTAAATTTATTTTTTACTTTTTTTAAAATAAAAGTTGAAACAGAACTTTACAAAAATGCATCATTTGTCTTCTAATTTAAAAATATTTAAAGAGAAGAAAAAGGACAATAGATAACACACCACCCATATACCTGCCACTTCCAAGATTTACCCCACGGCACTGAAATCCAATTTCATTCTCATGTTCATAATCTGACCAGCTAGAACTTAGAGACATTTGCTCCCCCACAATGTCTCTCTCTCAAAAAAGTTTAACATTAACAAAGATATTTATATGAATGTGAAACAGTAAAAATCTGTGCGACTTACACTTTAGGTGTTCTCCTGCTCCAGATAACAACTGGTAAAAGATATGAAAAGTACGCTCATCTTTCGCCTGACGAACAGCACGGGATTTTTCCAGAAGGTCTGAGCAAAGGCGGTTAAGGGTTACACTGAAAAGGTGCTCCTCTTTCCATGTCCCTTTAATTTGTGACGCATTTTCTCTCTGATACATATCAACTATCCTGCAATAAACTTTGTATGCAATAAAAAGAAAATACACGCAGCTTATATTTCTCACTAATCTACTGATGCACCGGACTATCAGGGAAGCTCAAGTGCTTCCCTCCGCCCCACCCTCCTCCTGATCCTGATTATAGTCAGAGAACACAGAACCATACAGGGAACTGTACGAATCTATTAAAAATGATGTCGAGTTGTTTAAGGCAGGAAAAGCCTTATAATATCAGAATTATCACAAGAAATTACTTAAAATAACAAAGCTAATAAGTGGTAGAGCTAGAAATCAAAACTTGGTTGAATTCCAAAATGTACGTGCTTAGCCACTATGCTACCCACGAGAACCCCCCTTTACTGAAAGCTTCGCAGAAGTGGGGCCAGCCCCTTAACACCCATTCCCTCGTTTTCATTTTCTAAATGATGCCTGGAGGTATCTATGACTGGATGAACTACTTACTGGCTTTGCCTTCACACTCTAGACCCACTACGGCCAGTACTTAGAGCCTGCAGCTACCTACTCGGCCCGGGCTTCCCGTGGTGCAAGCAACCCAGCCCCCAGTCAGCGCCTTCACTCACGTACTGTACGCCTGCTTGTGTATTCCAAGCACATGTCTGAGACCTGTTTGGGTTTTTTGTCCACCCTGCCTTGCGGTTCCTGGTGTGTCTCTGGCTCTCACAGACCCTCAGTTTCACTGCTTGGGAAGACGAGAGCCACTCTTGAAATCAACCGTCCTGGGGCCACCAACTGACTTAATTCTGTATGTGCCACAAGGTCTAAATTTTAAATTGCTCTATACCACATTTGGTAAAAAAACACATTCAGATGACTGATGACATAGCAAACCAATAAGAAGAAACTCTAGCTCCATTCCCCTGTCATTTTCAAGTGTTTCTTGTGTTTTCTGGTTGAGTGTATTTAGAAACATGATATACAGTTCTGAATTCACAAGAAAATTTTGATCTGCCCTTTAACGGAGGGATAGAAACAATGTATTTCTACACTGGAGATCACTCTGACAAATATCAGAGAATTTGTCATCTGCAGCCTTCCTAACTGGCATACTACCAATTCAGAATCATTTCTACTTTATTATCTCTTCACTCAAATTAATTCTCTGTAGACCTATCATTTCTTAGGACTAGCCTAGGTATTTGACATTTTCCCCCCTCTAGTTTTATTCTGCTTAACACTAACTGAAATTACTTTAGCTCTGTACTTTTACTGTACAAGGCTTGTTTCAATGGGTACATGCCCACCCTGCGAATATCAGAAGCAGGTGGTAAAAAATAAGTGAACACAACAATAACTGAGGAGTAGTTCCATGTAACGATATTCAGCTAGAGGGCCTTATACCACGCTAACGTTTCCCAGGTTGATGATATTCGGGAAGTCCTCACTCAGGGGGACTCTCCACCTCCCCAACCATGTGATTAGGTTATGACTTGGGGTTATAAACAAAAAACAACAACAAAACACCACTTTGGAGTTAATGTTCAGTAGTTCAAAGTATTTGATCAAGCCACAAGCCCTCTGGGCTTAAGTTTTACCATCTTGCTCATGGGAGTGATATCACAAAGGGTTGCTTTGAGGCTGTGGGAAGACTAAATGATTCTTTTTTAAAAAAAAAAATTATTATTTTTCTATTACAGTTGTCCCACATTTTCCCCCATTGCTCCCCAACCCTGCCCATCCCTTCTCCCACAGTCAATTCCCACCCCATTATCCATGTCCATTGGTCATTTATATAAATGATTCTTTATTTTGGATTATACTATTCTGAAAAAGGATACATGTTTCAATGTTGGCCCCAACAATATAGCCAGTTACATCAAAGTTGATCCGAATAAACTTGCCCTGAAAATAAATTACAAAGAGGAAACTGAAAATAAATAAGGACACAGAGGATCGGAATACTATCATAAAACAATAAGCCAATGTGCCCTGCCAAGTATCCATGAGTTGGTTACAAAAATGGACCTTAACTATTGCCTCAAATGAAAAAAAAGGAAAGGAAAAAAAAAAGCCTCAAAAAACTTCAAAATAGTAGCAATAGGATAGGCAATCTTCCTGGTTTTAACATAATAAAAATGAAAACCTAATAATTTAGAACTTTTAAAAAGCCCTCCTAAATAATCTGAGATTTGAGATTTAAAAACTTAAAAAACAATCCATACCCGAGGATACATTTATTAATTTTAGAGGTGGAGGGGGTGGGGAGAGGAGAGAGAAACATCAACTGGTTGGTTGCCTTCCATAGGCACCCCGACTCAGGATCAAACCCGCAACCTAGGTACGTGCCGTGATCAGAGGTTGAATCTGTAACCTTTTGGTGTATGGAATGATGCTCCAACTGAGCCACCTGGCCAGGACCGGGAGATTTTAGTAGTGTAAAAGGAACACTATATTCAGCCCTATAATAATAGATTTGAAAAACTGGATAATGCAATTTCAAAGGGAAGTAGAAATCCATTCAAGGAAAAAAAAAAAAAAAGACAAAACTCGAACAGACTATAATCATAAAAAGTAATGAAACAGTTTGGCAAATCCCTAAGGAATATTTAACTGCTTTACTACATAACTGTTTTAGGGAAACAGAAAACAGTGATTGTTTCATAATTTGTTTTTGTTTTTAAAAATTTTTAAATTTAACTTGTTTATTTATTTTATTTTTAGAGAGAGGGGAAAGGAGAAAGAGAGGGAGAGAAACATTACTGTGTGGTTGCCTCTCACTCGTGCCCCCAACTGGGGACCTGACGTGCAACCTAGTCATGTGCCCTGACTGGGAATCGAACCAGCAACACTTGGCTTGCAGGCTGATGCTCAATCCACTGAGCCACAGCAGTCAGGGCTCATAATTTGTTTTGTAAAATTATCATAACACCAAATACCCACCCAAATAGATAAAGATACCACTAAAAAAGGAAAGCAAGCAAAATAAAACTGATTATCTTACTTAAAAATATAGAAATAAAAGACCAAATTAAACACTTTGCAAAACAAAGAAATATAACAATGATCAAGAATGGCTTATTCCATGACAGCTAAGGACTGATACTAGTAAACATACTAATATTATTCGTCACACAAATAGTCAAGGGATTGGAAGGCTTTTCTTTAAGGAAATGAACTGATTATAAAATTTATAGGAAAATGGAAAGCACCTAGAATAGTCACAACAATTTTGATAAAGACAACAAGAACCAGAGCTCATGGACTCAAACTACTCAAATTCAAAAAGCTATAAATATATCACGGCAGTGTGGCATTGGACTTGCATGTCCAGTCCATTCATCTTTGTCAAAGGTGCCAGGTAAGTGAACAGACCTCACAGAAGCCAGCCCTGCTGGAGCCTTGATCTCAGACTCCTAGCCTCCAGGACTGTGAGAAAAAGTTGAAACTACCTTAGATATCTAAATTTTGTTGCTTAAGCCACCCCTGCCAAAAGCAAATTTTGTCTTTGTTCTTCAGAAGACTCTAAGAAAGAATAGTTAAAAAATTGTTAGTCCTTATAAATACATGGAACTCCTCAAAAAAGAAACTTAGAAACTAAAATCAGGTCCTGATGTTATACTGAGGATTAAAATTCTTCACAAATTCTAAACAGCTGTATTATCTATACACTATTACCTCATCTAGTTAATAAAAAATTGCTATTTTAAGAGACAGTAGTCAAAAGACAATGTTATTACTTCAAAATTGCAAGGAATACATTGCCAACATAACTGTTCAAGTAAATACTTTCTCAAACTTCTCATTTTAACACTGCAGAAAGGTTAATCAAAATCATATGGTACCACATAATTCTCACTAAAGAAAATAGTTAAGGAATTCGCTACATAGAGAATCAAACTTTTAGATTTCAACATGTTGGTTTAACTTCTTTATTATGTATATATCAACATGTTGTTTGAGCTTTCTATTTCTTATACCACTTCTATTCATTTTTCCAGACCACTCAAATTAGAAGTTCAAATTCATTAAACAAGATAATCTTAGGAAATAATGCAAAGTTATTATATTGGTAACTATGAACCCTAATAAAGTTAAAATGTAAAACTGAACATTACCCATTTTATATTTAGTGAATTCATTATTTTCCTTATTTCTTGGGAAATTATAAAATAGGAAAGAAAGTTAAAAAAGAAATATAAGAAACAAAGATGTTTGGGTTTTTGAACAGGTAACCTAAAAAGAAATATCTCAAAGTAATATATATGTGGTCTATAACTTGGATAAACAAAGTCAGTTCCCTAATCAAATCAGCTCCCTTTCCTTCTCATAACTGGTGTATACCGTTGCTCTAGCCATTATAGCGAGCGCAGAAAGATAGCTTTCGGCTAAACGAAACTGGTTAGGCAAAGAGTAATGAAATAAAGGGATAGACTGGGGACAGAAATGGATGGTAGATGCTTGCTGTGTGGGGAGGAGGCAGAGTAGATTAGGGTATCCCTCCAGTGCTCCCCTCCCCACCCTGCTTCTTCTATACATACCCAAAAGAAACTAGGATCTCTCAAAACAACATATTTAGAAACTAATAAATCTTGGTTATAAGGCGAAGCTTCTATAATTGATTCTATTTTGAAAGCATTTTAACAAAACAAAAACCTTACAAAGTTGAAAACCCTCAACTCTCTATGTTAAGTGACTTTCACATTCAGTTACATTACAAGATCCATCCAAGCCCTTTGACAGCATGACAAAGTGAAATTTCAGAACTAAAAAGAAATACTTTACTGAACATCCCCAAACAGTCCACCATTCATATATTCCCCTTAATATGGACTCTCTTGACAAATTAGGTAAGAGGCAGGCTATGGAATATCAAATCACTTCGTTCTTGAGGGCAGGGAAGGGGACAAAATAAAATCTGTAAGTTAAAAAGTCTTTTCCTCACAGCAATAAATACTTTCAAAATTAACATTTTAATTAAAATACAAATCTAAAGTGGAAAACAGAGTTTTACTTTCAAGTGGGTCCTCTCTAATCTTTTAAACATATGAACAAACTGGTGGTAAAAATGTCCACTCGGTATTTGATTTCCACATGTCAGATTATGGTACTCAGAATATTCAACCAGAATTTAAAAAAAAAACCCAAAAACTTGACAAGTACATCACGTATGAATTACAGAGTATGCATTTGATGCCATACACATGCTGAATGCCAATCCAAGAACCACTGAGAACACACACTTCCTGCAGGGGCTCTGGGCAGTCAAGACAACTAGAATACTCTCCTGTAAGTAAAACAGAAATTAAAAACTTCAGTTAAGACTTCTGGCCAAGATGGAGGCCTCGACAAACATGCTGCGTCTCCCTCACAACTAAGAAAGAATACAACTACCTCAAAACTAGAGACAACCAGAAGTTCCAGAAAATCGAGCTACGTGGAAGTACAATAAATAAAAATATAAAGAAGAAATACTCATCCAGACAGGTAGGAGGGGCAGAGCCGGGGCGGAGAGGACGCAGTGTGGCGGCAGTGGTACCGGCAGCGGCAGGCCAGTGGAAAGCGCAGTCACACATTTTAAAAAGAGGGGAGAGCCTCCTGGGGAGTATTCCCAGCTCCTGACCAGACCGCACAGCTCACGGTCCCAGCGCCATGGAAAATCAAGCCTCATTGCTTCTGACTGTGCAGATCAGTGGGGGTTGGGGAGGAGGAGGAAACTGCGTCTCTCAGCAGAGTCTGCTTGTTTAAAGGACCCACCCACTCTGGGAACAACGGGTAGGGCACCAGCTAGAGAGGCGCCAGTCCCTTATGGGAAGCGGGAGAAGATCCTGGAAAAGGGGCAAGTGCTGAGCAAGTGGCATTGTTCCCTCTCAGACCCCTCCCCCACATACAGCACCACAACGTGGTGAAATAGGTCGCCTGTATTGACGAATACCTAAGGCTCCACCCCTTACAATGTAACAGGTGCGACAGCTCTACCACAGAGGCAAACAAACACAGGAGCCTGTCAAGATGAGGAGAGATATTTAAAACACTGATGATAAAGATGCTCACAGGCTTTAGAGATATGCTTAAGTAAGGCAAACGTATAAGAGAAGAAGTGAAGGCTGTGCTAAATAAAACAAAGAAAAATCCACACAAAATCAATGGTGAAGGGAAGGAAACAAGGGGTTCAAATAAATGATTTGGAACGTAAGGAAGAAAAAACCAGCCAACCAGTACAGAATGAGGAAACAAGAATTGAAAAGAATGAGAAAAGACTTAGGAACCTCTGGGACAACATCTGAACCATAGGGGTGCCAGAAGGATAACAGGAAGAGCAAAAGCTTCTGTGAGAAAATAAAGAAGGACAACTTCCCAAATTTGATAAAGGAAATAACACATACCAGTCCAGGAAGCATAGAGAGCCCCAAACAAGCTAGACCCAAAAAGGACCACACCAAGACACATCAGAATTAAAATGCCAAAGGTTCAAGATAAAGAGAGAATCTTAAAAGCAGCAAGAGAAAAGCAGAGTTACCTGCAAAGGGGTGCCTATAAGACTATCATCTGATTTCTCAAAAGGAACTGTAGGCAAGAAGGGACTGGCAAGAAGTATTTAATGTGATGAAAAGCAAGGACCTACAACCAGGATTACTCTATCCAGCAAAGCTATCATTTAGAATGGAAGGGCAGATGAAGTACTTCCCAGACAAGGTAAAGCTAAAGGAGTTCATCATCACCAAGCTATTATTATATGAAATGTCTACGGACTTACTTAAGAAAAAGAAGATCAAAATTATGAACATTAAAATGACAACAAACTCACACCTATGAACAATTGAATCTAACAAGTAAAAACAAAATCCAACTAAGCAAACCAGAACAGGAACAGAATCATAGGTATGGGGATCATTTGGAGGGTTATCAGCTGGGAGGGGGAAAGGGGAGGAATGGGGAAATAGTGCAGGGATTAAGAAGCATAATCGATTGGTACAAAATAGACAGGGGGAAGTTAAGAATAATATAGAAAAGGGTGAAGCCAAAGAACTTATATGCACGACCCATGGACATGAACTAAGGGGGGTGGGATTGCTGGAGGGAAGGCGGGTGCTGGGCAGAGGGGAGCAAAGGGGAAAAAACATTGGGGCTACTTTTAACAACATAATCAATAAAATATACTTACAAAAAAAGAAAGAGACATGGACTGATTAGAAATACACAGACACCCCCACTCTGGTGGGAGCAAGTACTTAAGATTTGAGAAAGCCCAGAGTCAGTAGTGTTGGGAAGGCTGTCTAGGACTCCATTCTAAAATGGCTATGTGCTGAATGGCTGGTCTTGGCTCCTGCTTCACAACCTCCTAAATCTATCAAAGAAGCAACAGCTGGCCTCAGTGAGCCCCTAGCCCCTGTACCTCTTGCTAATTGGCCATAGTCCTGGTACTAGCATCAGCCAGTCTAGATTCATAGCTTGGCTTTGTTTGAGAATCTCCAAGCCAAGCACAAGCAGCAAACATTTCAGTTGCTTTTTAGTCCAGGCAGGGTGGCCCTGAACAGAACACAGGTGGAGGCTGACCTTGGCCTATACCACCCGGGAAAGCTGAGGGCCTGCACACCCAGTGGGCAGCTACAGACCACATTGCAGCACCACCACCCTGCCCCTGCACAGCTGATTCTCATGGAGGGCGGAGGTTGGTGGTTAGTGGTCATGGCCAGTCCTTGCAGCTGATTGGCTGGGGTAAATCTCTCCCATTGATATGCCAACATCAACCAAGGATCAACTATAAGAGAAGGCTGTACTCAGCCCATACGAAGTGTGCACCTTGAGTCCCCAGCTTGGGTGACAGGGGAGGTTGTGTCACTGGATCCTACAGGACACCTACTACATTAGGCCACACTACCAAGACAGGGAGTCATAGCAGCTTTACCTAATACACAGAAACAAACATAGGGAGGCTGCCAAAACAAGGAGACAAAGAAACATGGTCTAAATGAAATAACCAAACAAAATTCCAGAAAAAGAGCTAAACAAAATGGAGATAAGCAATCTATCAGATGGAGAGTTCAAAACCCTGGTTCTAAGGATGCTCAAGGAACTTAGTGAGGACCTCAGCAGCATAAGAACAGATCCAGTCAGAAATGAAGGATACACTAACTGAAATAAAGAACAATTATAGGGAAACAGCAGCAAAGTGAATGAAGCAGAGAACCAAATCAATGACTTGGAACATAAGGAAGCAAAAGACAACCAATCAGAACAAAAAGAAAAAAGATCCAAAACAAACGAGGACAGTGTAGCGGCCTCTGGGACCACTTCAAGTGGTCCGACATTTGCATCACAGGGGTGCAGAAGGAGGAGAGAAACAGCAAGAAACTGAAAATCTATTTGAAAAAATAATGAAAGAAAACATGCAAGTCCAAGAAACACAGAGAGTCCCAAACCAGATGGATGCAAAGAAGCCCACTCCAGGACACATCATGATTAAAATATCAAAGGTTAAAGATAAAGAAAGAATCTTAAAAGCAGCAAGAAAAAAGCAGCTAGTTACCTATAGGACTGTCTCCTGATTTCTGAAAAGAAACCTTGCAAGCTAGAAGGGATTGATAAGAAATATTCAAAGTCATGAAAAGCAGGGACCTATAGCCAAGATTGCTCTACCCAGCAAAGCTGTCATTTACAATCGAAGGGCAGATAAAGAGCTTTCCAGACAAGAAAAAACTAAAGGAGTTCATCATCACTGGACCATTATATGAAATGTTAAAGGGACTTATTTAAGAAAAAGAGCGAAACTATAACAATAAAATGGCAATAAATACATATCTATCAATAGTTGAATCTAAAAAACAAACTAAACAAATAAGAACAGAGACAGAATCATGGATATGAAGGGCATTTTGATGGTTGCCGGATGGGAGGGGGGTGTGGGGGATGGGTGAAGAGGTGAGGGGATTAAAAAATACAAACAGGTAGTTACAGAATAGCCATGGGGATGTAAAGTACAGTATAGGGTATGGAGTAGCCAAAGAACTTACACACATGACCCATGGACATGGACAATGGTGAGAGGATGGCCTGAGGGAGTGGGGTGTACTGGGTGGAAGGGGGCATAGGGAGGGAAATTGGGAAAACTATAATAGCATAATCAATAAAATAAAATTTAAGAAAAAAATGGCTATGTGCAGCCACTGATTTGCAAGATGCTGGTTGCCTGGTACAGACCACATTTATCTCTGACACTGTCCCATTTGCTTCAGTAAATCTTCAGGGAAAGGTAGGTGAGATCACTAAAGACAGACGGAGCAGGGACTGCATCCAATTTACTTATAAAACTGGTTTTTAAAGTCTGCTTGCTAAGAATATACACATGAGGGTGCAGAATTTTGACTTGCTTTCATTGTAGTCCGGTAGTCAGGTAGTAGAGAATACTCTTACGGCCTTGGTCTTGCTCTAACTATTGGAGGCTAATTACCAAAAGGTATACTTGGGAATAGCCAAAGTGGCTTAAATAAGTTTGAGGGGGAAAAAAAAAGATTCGCACAAACACAGAAAGTGATTTCTACTAAAACTCTCTGTGGGAATCTGTATCTGCTGATATAATCATTTTGAAATTGAAATCCCTGTTTTTAAAGTTTCATTACAAGAGATTCATTTTACATAAGATGCCATCCATCTGGAGTGCATTTCACTTCTCCATAAACCGAAAACTGGATAACTGTGAACGATTATTTTCATAAGGGTAATGCTCTCCTAAAGAATCCCCCTTAACACAAACCATATGTTAGCATCTTTGAAAGAAAGATATTCTTCAGGAAATTACTTGTCTATTTCAGATCAAAGAAATGGAAACGAATGGATACTAAAGCTTACAGAGTTTACAGTTTCAAATATTTTTCACTGCAAGCATGTGGTTTGTAAATACTGACTACACGAAATTCCACTGTACACCCAACTCACTTTTTGGATATCACATTACTTTTCCAGTATGAGGTATAAGACCAATCCCAGCCCAAGGCCTGTCCTGTCCACGGAGCCATATCTCCCACACATCTTCTGCCAATCCTTCAAAACCTGGGGCATGCAGACTCTCAGAGGGTCTAGCACACACAACATGCTCCCTGAGCTCAAGTGGACATTATGGCATGTTGTTGAAAGTATATTCAAGTTAAAACCCAAACGAAGGTGAGCTTTATGAGATTAGAGACTGGCTTTGTCCCCTGATATATTCCCACTTAGTAGGTAACCACCTTTCAACTAAAGGGATCTCACACCTACATACTTACATGTGAGAGGCACAGATAGAAACAAGGTAGATGAGGTCCCTACTGTCAGGGATCTTACATTCCAGCAGGAGAGCCATAAAGAAGCAGAGAGATTAACTGTAGATTGTGATTAAGTGCTATGAGGGAGGTCAATAAGACGTTGTGATAGAGAGCAGAGGAAATTCCTCAGGGTTTTAGACTAACCAGGGGCTTAGGGAGGGAGAAGGAGAAGTGTGGAGAGATCTGAAACACATGCCAGAAGGGTAACCAACAGGGTCTCCTCCTGGCCTGGACATGAGCCGCGGGAAAAAGGCCGGGCCAAGGGTGGCTTTTAGGTATTTTATTTTTCTAGGTTTTTGTTGTTGTTTTTATTTTATTCTACGCCTAAGCAACTGGGTGATTTGATGGGACCATATATTGACATAAGGCTTAAGAAAAAATTTTGAATAGAAAAGATAAAATTCCATCTGGAATATGTTAAATGTGAGAAGTCTATTAGACATCCAGATGGAGATATTAAGTAAGCAGCACAGTGCCTGGCAAAGGATAGGTGCTTAATAAGTAACTGAACTGCACAACAAAAATATATATAAATTATATAAAATTTAATTAAACATGAGCTAATGCTAGCTACTCTCTAAACCCCTGAGAACCAAAGTGTTGGTAACACCCACAGACAACTGCTAGAAGGAAGTTTTACCCGAACATCAGCCAATCAACGGAACGAATTACTTCACTATATTTTAATGGAACCACTAAAATCAACTATTTGTTGTAGTCGTGTGTAGTCAATGCCTTAAGACAGTAGCAGCCAGCTACTAGACCTTTTCTTTAAAAGACATTATATCTGTTAATATAAAGTTGACTTTCTAAAAATTAAAGCCCAAAGTCAACAATTTAAAGATATCTTTGTTTCTTCGTTGAATGACTAGCTACATCTAAGAACATTGTCTTAATCAAAAATATTTCTTTCCTAAAATGATTAGCTTTTAATATATTAGACTGAGCATACTTAAGAGATTATACAGCAGCACAAGCACTGTGGTAGGCAGAACACCAACTGAAACAGGCTTTGCTGAAAATTTAGATTGCATGGGGGATTCTTGCTAGAAAACAATCTAAGGAATTCTTTCTACCAGTAGAACTTACAAGTTCCTACCAGAATTGTTAATCACTGAACTAGGATGTGTAAATAAAGAGCATTAAGTAGACTCAGGTGCAGTTATTATTTTGCAAATAAATTTCGGAAGTTAATTCCCCTGGCCGTGCCCCCCCAGATACCAGATGCACACCACTACCCACTGCCCAAGCTGAACAGCCAAAACGGTCTCCAGACACAACGAAATGTCCCCTGTGTGTGTGTGTGTGTGTGTCCCCAAATGAGAAGTACTGATCTAAAATAATGCAGATTAGATTATAACTCACATATGTCATATGGAAATCTCACTAATGATTTGTGGTAGCCAATTTCCAAGATGAGTTCAATAATCCCAACCTTGATATTCATGTCATTATGTAGTTCCCTCCCACGCTGTATCAGGACTGATCTGTGTGACCAGTAGATACCTCAAAGGGATGGTATATGACTTCCAAGGTGGGGTCATAAAAAAACACTGCATGGCTTCTCTCTTGCTCTCTTGGAGCATTTGCTCCGGGGGACGCCAGCTGCCATGTCAGGAGCACGCAACTCTACGGAGAGGCCTTCGAGGCGAGGTACAAAGGCCTCCACGCAGCCACCCTGAGGAACTGAGGCTTCCTGCCAAAAGCTACCTCAGTGAGCTTGGAAGAAGATCCTCCAGCCTCATCAGTCTTCAGATGACTGCAGCTCTAGCCAACAACATCTTCACGACAACCTCCTGAGAGATCCTGAGCCAGAACCACCCACCACAGAAACTCTGAAATAACAAATGTCCAAGTCACTAGGTTTTCAGTAATACAGAACTGTACTTCTGTCTGTCTCAAACACAAAAGCCCTGGCAAGTATACCACTTAGTAATGGAATCACTACATTCTTTATCAAAGACACAAATGACTGATAAGTAGCAATTTATCTTTTCTATGCATAACTGAGATGAAAGGGCTCAAATTTGTTTCTCCTGAATTTAAAGTGCTGCTTAAGGGGAGAAAATCAATGGACTGGTCACTTGACTTATGTGGTAAAATAAAATATTTTCCACTAAGAAGTCCTTGAAAATCTTCATGGAGATTCACATACCTAAGCTGGTAGCTCACTGTGTCTCTGTCCCATGATACAGCCACTAAACACAGGGCTTTCAGTGGGAAGAATTTAAGATTAGCTGTGGCTCAGGCTCGATGGTGATGGCCCATGGAAAGACAGAACTCTGTAAACGAAGTTCAGTTTCCCCAGATGTTTTGTAAATCCAAAAGTCACAGCCAGGCTTCCTATTGCCACAGGCACATTTGTTACCCTACTTTGTACATTTGAAAAAAAAAAGTTACTAAGTGAATATGGATTCAGTGAATCTTCAAATTTTGTCTTACTAGGAATAAACAATATTCCAAGCAAATAGATCCCTATTTCTTACACAATGTGGGAAGTCTCCTGTACTTAAACTATCTCTGATGGTGTTACGGGTGAAATCCTGTCTCCGTCCCCAATTTGTATATTCAAGTACCTCAGAACATGATGGCATTTGGAGATCAGGTCTTTACAGAGGTAATTAAGTTAAAATGACGTCACTATGGAGGTTCCTAATCCTATAAAAAATGATGGATGTCCTTATAAGAGAAGAATAGGCCATAAGCATATACAGAGGGAAGGCCACCTGAAGACACAGGGAGAAGATGGTTATCTATAAGCCAAGGAGAAAGGTCTCAGAAGAAACCAACTCTGCCAACACCTTAATCTGAGACTTTTAGACTCCAACTGTGAGAAAATTAAGTTCTGTGGTATAAGCCCCCCAGTCTGGGGTGCCCTATTATGGCCACCCTAGCAACTGGCTACCCTTCCATTGACCAGGCCTTCTGTGATCTCGAATCTGGTCACTTCCACTAAGCAAAGAGACATGTCATCAGAAAATTAACATGCAGACCATGACTTTATATTCCCAGAATAAAAACGTATATGACAATGATTTTAGATTCCCCAATAAGTTTTGCCAATACTTCTAATAAGAGAAGAGAGAGAAAAAACAGAATTAACTCAAGCAATTGAAGACCCTCTCCAATGACCATAGAAATGGTCATTGAATCTTGATGACTGTAATCTAGGGTGAAAGGTTTACTGAAGGAATGCCCATTTTGTTGAATATGGGTTGAGAGATGATTTGCCATTAAAGTATTGACTCTGGGCAGGTGGAATGGGGAGGATGGTATTCTCATACTAATACCAATCTGGCTATCACGTAGGATAATATTCTCAGCCAAACTGTTACAGTTGATCAAACTGAAGGAGCAAGTAAAGCTTTAAATGAATTAAGATAGCTGAACAGAATTTTTTAAAAATCCTTACCCCAGGATATGTTTTTATCGATTTGAAGGAGAGAGGGAGGGAGGGAGGGGGAGGAAGAGGAGAGAGAAGAAGGAGGAGGGCGGGGAGAGAGAGAGAGAGAAACATTGATGTAAGACAGAAACATCAATCGGTTACTTCCTATATACGTCCTGACTGGGGACTAAACCCACAACCTAGGTATGTACCCTGACCGGGAATCGAACCCACAACCTTTTGGTGTATGGGATGATGCTCCAAGCAACTGAGCCACCTGCCAGGGGCAGAAGAATTTTTAAAGAAAAGTAATAGTAATGACAAATTATTCTGAAGTCCATATATCACAGAAACAGTAAGGTATAAAAAAGGACTATTTACTACAGTGAATACCAACCTTATTTGTTGAGCATTTATTATGTCCAGTGCTGTGTTCAGTAGCAAACACGTATCTTTAAATCTCCACACCAACCCCCTAACAGGTATTATATATCATCTCCATTCAAAGAGAAAAAATTAAGTTCAGAGGCATTATATAATTATATATCCATACAATAATATATAATTACATATTTACATAGAATAAATGTGATTACAATTACTTTCACATTTTTTCCCATTTTATTGCTTTTTAAAATGTGCCTATTAGAAAATTTTAAATTACCGGTGACTGCATTATGTTTCTATTAGATAGTACTGTTCCATACTATATTAATTAGCCTCATCGGAAAATCTACAAAGTACTGTTAGTAGACATTTAACTAGAAATCTGAGAAATTAAAAATTTCTGATACTATTCAACTTACAAAACGAGATGAGTTGTCATTTTTCACAGTCTTCGCATTTCCAAATGATTCCAGAATTGGATTGGCTTGCAAAAGCTGCCGTTCAAGTTCTCCCTAAAAGACATTACACATACACACATACACATACAAACACACACAAATAAAAGCAGATGTATGTTAATCCAGTGTCTTTATTCCAGTCCTCAGGGGAGAAAACAAAACAAAACAAAACAAAAACTGTTTCTTTCCCTCACTTCTTTCACTTAGTTTGCCATTCAGCAACCTTTGTTAGCTTCTTATTCTTGGTCATAAGAGGCTCTGCTGAGGGAAAAAAATTAACATTTATAAAGTGATCACAAGAAGAATAAAATGTCACATTGATCAGAGAAGATAAATTTAAGGATGGCACATAAATTAGGCAGAGGATTTGGAAGATAAAACAAAGAAACTGGTTCTCATGAAATAAAATTTAACATGACACTTCCATTAAGAACATATTAATACTTACATGTTATAATTACTGGCATAGAGCTTGCCATTTTTCCAAGTGTTTCACATAATAATTAATAATGTAGACCGGGCAATGTCCTCATCTATCTCCACGACCAGAGATAACAAAGATGGGGATACTACTGACTTCTTGCTCAAATTTAAAAGCCGAAGTATAGAGTATTTGATACATGTATGTTTTACTCAGTATCTTATATGTACAAATTAGGCTATAAAACAGATTTTATAAAAAGATGTGAGTATATTAATATCTACTTT
Source organism: Furipterus horrens (assembly GCF_987537825.1). Lineage (NCBI taxonomy): Eukaryota > Metazoa > Chordata > Mammalia > Chiroptera > Furipteridae > Furipterus > Furipterus horrens. Next base: position 53,732,777 of record NW_028327181.1, on the reverse strand, counting down.
AATCATGAAACACAACAGAAAGCTGTATGGGAAAGCACAATGTCATTTCTGACCATAAGAGCACTAGAAAGTGACGCTGTGTTCCTGGAATGTAATTTCGGAATTATATTGTATGATTTCAATAAACTTGCTTTTTCCAAACACAAACCCTACCACTATGTTTTAAAACACCCACAGTATTCTAGACCTAACAAAAGAAAGGGACAAAAACCACTAGCAAATGTGAGTCTTTAAGGAAAAAAGAATATAAAGAACCTCACACAAGATTTTTAAATTAATAGCCAGTTGCTATGTAGCTAATTATATTGGGTTGGCCAAAGAGTCTGTTTACTTTTTTTCATAAAATAAGAGAGGCATTTTTCATTTTCACCAATAACTATTGATTTGGACATTTTGAGTATGTCAGCTATCTACTTACTGTGTGGTAGAACGTTAATTGTTCTCAGTTAATGCCTCAATTTGCTATCTATGAACTCCAATTGGTCTACCCAACTGTGGAGCATCATCCAATGAGAAATCTCCAGCACGAAACTTCGCAAACCACTTCTGACATGTTCGATCAGTCACAGCACCTTCTCCATACACTGGACAAATTCTTTCGCATTTCAGTTGTGTTTTTACCTTTCTTGAAATATTATAACAAAGCATAATATGCTGAAAATGTTGCATATTTTCTTCCATCTTCAATATTAAAATGTCTACAGAAAAAGTCCCCAATTATGATATATATTTTTAAGTGCACGCTGATATGACAGCTGTCACAATACAATCTAATAAAATTGTTTCAAATGAAGTTAAAGGCAACTAAGTGCTACTAGAGCCATCTTATGGGAAAAACCAAACAAATTTTTGGGCCAACCCAATACTATAATCAAATGCAAAAACAGAACAACTATATGGCATATATACAGTCTTGGCATCTGTTCCTAGTTTGGACTCCTGTACTCAGCTGAAAGGGCGAGGAAGTCTTCCTGAGGCATGTGACCCAGTGAGATGTTCCCTATATGTCTACTCGGTAACACTTATCTGGATTGCCCAGACTTTCACAGGTCTTAATGACAGCCTACGATTGTGTTCTATTGAGACCATCAGGAACCAGTCCTTTTATGAGTCCCAAGCTACACGGACTTCACACTACCAAGTACTGAGTCACTTTCTTGGCATTATACTCCCTGTACCGTGAATCTTCTAGTTTATTACCTTCAAAACACTAGATTATTTCTGATGTAAATTTTTCTAAATATTATATAAAAATTTCTTAAACATGGGATCCTGAACCAATGTTAATGACTGAGAGTTATCACTAAACATGTTAGCTCTCATTCTATGGGAGTGCCGTCCCCTGCGGAAGCCCTCCCTACGGGCTCTGCAACAACTGTTACCTCACTCGGAAGATATAATCAGGGTGTAGCAACCGCCAGAAAACACCCTTTACGACACTAAACATCTACTGTTAGATCGAAGAATTAGAATACAGAGTCCTCAAAATTACACACTATCCTGCCAAATAAAACCATAATTTAAATAATAAAGGATTTAAATTTTCCTAACTTTAGAGGTAAAACAAGTATTGCATATCTCATTTTAATATTTCCTAGACATGGCTATAAGAGTACTTTGGATCAAGTTTATCGATTCTTTTCCTTGTGTGTGTGTGTGTGTGAGAGAGAGAGAGAGAGAGAGAGAAATCTACTGGTTCCGTTCTTTCTCTTGTTGGCTTGGAACTACTGTAACAACATAATCAATAAAATACATTTTTTAAAAAAGTGATTTTCAACATTTTTCATCTCATGGCACATGTAAACTAATTACTAAAATTCTGCACACACTAAAAAAAAATATTTTTTGCTGATCTGACAAAAAATAGGTATAATTTTGATTCATTCACACTGGACGGCTACTGTTGTGTTGGCTGTTGTCTTTTTTTTTTTTTTTTACCTTGACAATCTCAGGGAAAAGAGGTCAGTGCCCTTGACTAAAGTCAGGTACTGCACGTTTTAAAAATTCTTGCAGCACACCAGTTGAAAATTGCCGGCGTATAGTAACTGGCTATATACCTTGTATCTAGCTCAGTCAGTAACGAGTCACAATGGCGCGCCAGGAATATTTGCTGAGTGAATGTATGACCTGGGAACCTAAGACATTCAGATAGTATTTGGGGAAGGGATAGTGGGGAGCTAAAAGGTAGTAATGAGATTTGGGTTAAGAGTCCTCACAGTCAGCGTAGTAACTGTAGACATGGGCACTTCCATGTCCCTGCTGTTGGGCCACGACATTAACAGTGTTGTGGTATTACCTCTGTACTAATGGATTTGTGGCATCAGTGAGACCAAAGATCTTAAAAACTTATAAATGAATCACAAAAAAAGCTTGACACAAAGTTAATATCATAAAACATACAAAAATGGTCTTAAAGTAAGAAATTACCACTAAATTTAATAATTTCTTATTGAGCAATTTCATATTTAAACAGTGCCAAGATCTCTCCACCAAATTACGAAGCCACTTATAAACCGTCAGGGGGCAGTGACTAAGTGTTAACCTTTCCACAAGAACTGGATGGGCAGTGTCCCTGATTTCTATTCAACATAACAAGAAATGTCATTTGGGAATGTAGAAAAAAAGCAGTATTAGTTTGAAATTATTTTTAAAATTCTAAGTATTTATAATTATATGACGTATTCAAGGTTTACTAATCATAATGAAAACCCTATGTTTATTATATAGAGTATAATATACACTTGCTATGTAATAGATAGAAGATGATTTTAAAATTGGTAAAAAATACATTCCTCTTGCGAAATTTCAGTTCAGCTATCAAGGGGACTGAGGCTGAGATCATTCCGTACCTGCAGGCCTGACAGGGCAAAGACGCAGGTGTCCCACTGACCACAAGGAAGGATGAAACTGGGTGGCAGCAGCTAGTCAAGGTGTTGAGAAATAGACTCTAATCTCAACTGGCAGGCTCTAATTTCTGGACCTGCCAGCTATCACATTTTTGTCTTAGTTCAAGGCAGTTTAGACCAGTAGATACAATGTCACCCTGAAGCTGCTGCCTAGATCTGGATGACTCAACTGCCAGCGGGGCAGGTGAGCTGGCTAGAAGAGGTCATTCTTAGGGAATGGCCAAGTTTTAGAAATTAGTTGTATTCAAATCCTCTCTGAATTTGCATGTGTCCAGGCTTTGGTGTGGCTCTGGGCGCTGTGGTGACTGAGGGTCTGCAGCAGACCTACGACGTGGGAGGAGGGCCCAGAAACTGTGCTTTCAGTGGGCTGGGGGAAAAAGCCAAGTAAGATCTAATTTTATTATAAAACTACATCAAAAGTTTATAGGTAAGTGTTTATTTAATGGTTACTTAAATATGGTGAGCTTAATTAAAAAAAATTAATGTCTCTTATATTTGTTCATATTTCCATAATGAGGATTAAGTTTCAAAGGGGTATATAAAAGACTGATCACTTCACACTGCCAGAATGGTTATAATAAAAATACGACAAGTGTTGGTGAGAATATAGAGAAACTGGCACCCTCCTAAATTGCTGGTGAAATGTAAAATGGTACAGTCACTTTGAAAAAGTTTGGCAATTCCTCAAAATGTTAAACAGAAAGTTACCATGACCCACCAGTTCCACTCCTAAGTATACACCCAAGAGAACTGAAAATCTGTTTATACAAAAACTTGCATGCGAATGTTCATTGCAGCATTATTCATAATAGACAAAAAAGGGAAATAATCCAAATGTCCATTAACAAAATGTGACATATTTAATGTAATGAAATGTTATTCAGCCATAAAAAATGGAATACTTATACATGCTACAACACAGATGAACCCGGAAAAGATTATGCTAAGTGAAAAAAATCACAGGGAACCACATATTATATGATTCTATTCATATAAAATATCCAGAATAGGCAAGTTCATTGAGACAGAAAATAATTAGTGGTTTCTAGGGGCTGGGAGGAAATGGAAAGTGACCCCTAATAGGCACAGGGGCTTCTCTTAGGAGTGATGAAATGTTCTGAATTAATTGTAGTTATAATTACATATACTTAAAAACACTAAATTGTATACTTTAAATGAGTAAATTTTATAATACATGAATTAAACCTCAATAAATAAAGCTAATTTTTAAGAATAAGCAAAGAGACAAAAAAGTAAATAAAAGACTCACAAGATCAGGAGTCTAGAAATGCTCTCGTTTTTGTTTTTCCAATTCAGACCACTGTCTAGTGATGAAATGCTAGAAATTTATACAAATGGTTTCTGGGAACCTGAGTAAGTTTTGCCTGTGAAGTTCAATGCAAATTCACAAACCAGTAATATCAAACCAAAAGAAACAGTGACTTACACAGTGCAGAGTTTCAACATTATAATTATTACTTTAATATGTACTATTAAAATGGGGCACGGAAGTCATGAGTGGGGGCACCATCCCCAGCTACTCCCGAGTCTTCACGCTCCTTAAGTGTGATGGGAAAGAAAAGTTAACCGAGAACCAGTGCTCTCCTTGTGTTTCTAACAGCATAAGCGCAGCTACTCCTTAACTAGACCGTTACTAAAATAAACTTGGGAAAAGCACACTGATGACTCGGTGCACAGCAAGTACATGCAGTAAAGACGTGCAAATCAGCGATGACAGGGAAGGGTGGCCCAGAGAAGCTATTGCCTTCTCGGAGAGAACTTGCTGCCCAGGGATTGATTTGACCCAGAGTAAAATCTAGGGGTAGGCATGCAACTTGCATACAACAGGGATCCACTTAGTAGTTTACAATGACATCGAAACAAAATGTTAACAGTAATGGTTTATGGATTCCACAGAGGACTGGAAAGCCTAAATCTGTATCTTATTTAAGTAGTGATCTGAAAACAAACACAGTAAAAGGTCATTTAGCATGTACCTATAGAGCACAAAGAAGAGCTGGTGTCTGATCCAGTGATTCCTTCTTTAACTGGCAAAGAAGGCTTTAAAAAGCCTATAGGATAATGATTATTTCATGAACTCTTCCTATTAGTATGAGGGGTCTGGTCTGCAGCTAAAAGAGTAAAAGAACACCACAGGCCTTCAGAGGTGGAGTACAGCTCTGGGATCTGAGAATTTCTTAATTTTTTGAAAAGATCTGAAAATCTTTGTATCTATGAGTATTCCTTTATTTCTATTCTAGTTAGAATAGAAATTTATTATAGTTTCTTTATAGCAATATTATGGATTATTTCCATAACTCAACATCCTTTCTAGCTTTCTTTTAGCTTTGTATCATTATGTTTGTGGAAGAGAGACAACCCAAAACCATTCCAATGCTAGGGAAAGGATTAAGTCCAATACAGATGACCCATTCTACCTCAGGCATCTGGCTTAGCTCCGCCCTCCCTCTCAACCCAGGTAGCGGCAAATGCCCCAGTGTAAGGTTTGTTCACTGCTCTATGGAGCTAAAAGAGTGGGCATCCAACAGGAAGAATAATACTCCTCCACTACTTGTCTCAGATTAAAAAATTCTAATTTTATAAGACACAAGGAGGCCTTTAGATTAAAACACATATGGTCATAAAATTTTAAGATTAGATATTTGTTAACCCAAAAGGTCCCACCTTTAAAGTTGCAGCCCCAAATTCAAAATTTAATGTATGGCACAAGGCCAGGTTTCCATGTGTTAAGAAGCATTAAAATAATTCCCCCAAGTATTTGGCATATGAAACCTTGAGTTTATAGGCTTCATTAACATGTGATTCAATGTCATGATAAAAGGGTAAATAATTATTAAAATTCATCTAGAAAACAAATTTAAAGCAAAACGGCATGCTGCTTCTCATGAAAAGAATAAGCCTCTAAGCAACAAATTTTCAAAATTAAAAATGTTTTCATAATAGAATTTACTCGGAACTAATAGTATTTATTTCTAGTAGAGACTCAATCTAAAGACAAAAATTAGTGCAAACACTCAAGACTAAGAAGCATACAGAAAAGCACTTGCCTGGTGTTTCCCTGGTTTAGGCGACTCCTGCTGTTCGTCACAAACAGACAAATGCAAACATTAGCGCGGCCGCGTCTTCCCTGGCGGTAAGCCAACATCCCGACACCCAGTCCCGGTGCAAATCGCAACTGCGGCCGCCGGGCTATTTTCAGGTCATATTAACTAACACTCTGCACCTCTACAAATTAGGGACGAATGAGATTTATTTTAACCCTTTCTATCTTGAACTCTTCCCAAGTTTCGGCCCTGCCCGCGAGCTGCGGTGGGCAGTAGCAACAGGCTGCTCTGCAAAGTTCACGAAGAACTGCTACAAATATTGGAGGATCTTTTGGCAGAAAATAAATCTTCATAGGCACTGCTCATCAATTTTAACAATTCTCACCAAATCTTTGCAAGAAATTAGGCTTCAAACCACAACCATAATTCCAGTTTTTTCTGTTAGTATAACTGGTTGATAGCAATTTCCTGACCACCTTGCTCCATTTTAAGAGAAAAAAGAGCGGGTGGGTGGGGCGTGCAGGAGACAAGGGAGCCGTCCCTTATAGCGGCGCTGAGACAGACCTGCTTCCTTATTTTTTCTGAAACTATAAAAGAATAAATGTAAGATTTAAAACAACAATCACAGGACAAAAACTTACAGGAATATTATGGTCCTTTCGTCCTTTATGTGAAGATGCAACATGAGCAAGGTACTGAATGACTTTCTTAGTATTTTCTGTCTTCCCAGCACCCGATTCACCCCTGGAAGAAATAGTAACATAGGCTGCCTTAAAGAAAGCACAGCACATACATTCCACAATTACACTTGACAAAATTAAACTGAGTTGAAACAAGAATTACTAGAAAATAAAAAGAAATCAAGTAGAAAAGAACTACTAGCAGTTGTTAGGAAGTTATTATTTTTAAATGGTATTAAATTAACCACAAAATTCTTTTGGTAGGTGGCAGTAAGAGGGCACAGGACAATGTTCATAACACTTTTTTTCTTGGCATTGTGGGTTCTGCCACAGAAGTGAAATTTATTAGAATGTTTGTGAAGCAATTCCTTGGCACCAGAAGAAACATACCCAGCATAGGCAATGAAATTCCTAAAATAATTAATGGAAGATAATTTAATCCGAAAGAACTGAGTGAACTCTGGGGTGTCCACTGATGACTGATATTCATCCTCTAAGCCGGTCAGAGCTTTCTCCGCTCATCCCTTATTCCAGGCAAAGGACGGTTCTCTCTGTCCTGCACACCACCTTGCCCACATCTCTGGACTGCTAGCTAGCTTCCCACACTAGGCTCCCTGGGCAAGGACCGTGGCTCTGTGCATTTGTTTACTTGCACCTATGTGTTTATTTGTGTTGGTTTCCTTTTAATCTCTATATAACCTAGTGTAGTGTTGACATGTGGTCAGTACGCAATTTGTTGAGAAAATGAATGAATACTATGAATTTCATTATGAACGAGGTGGGGCAAATGCCATCATTTTATATGATTTATACTTTTAAACAAGACTGGCATACTTTGGTATTCCTAATCAGTGCTAAGCTTGAAATTCAGGTAAGCTGCTAGCATGCAATGATACCTGAGTTATGGTCTCTGCTCAAATATTTAAGGTTCCCTAAGACATAATCTAAGCAAATTTACCTTGACAACCAAAACCTATTTAGATCAAAATTTAAAATTAATATGTAATTAATTTTTTAAAAACCAGATACTCAAAAATATTTTTCGACACATTGCCAACTAATAACCCTCAAGCCTGTTTTAGCTAAGGCATAAAAAATCTAATTTTTCTAACAAACTCTGACCCTTTCTTGGAATTGTATTTAGAATTATACTCTTTGAGCTGTCCACAACTTAAATTTCTCAGTAGGTTTACTAGATGTATTATCTCCCGTTCTGCACCCAGATACACACAATCTCAGCTGCAGAGGGGAAAGGGATCCTGCTGCCCAACTAGTATATGGTTTTGGGTAAGAAAATGATCTTCTCTGTGCCTCAGCACCGCCATCTGTAAAGTGCAGGAATTGGATTAGATCCTTTCTATTACAGCTCTTAGATCTGATGATTCTAGATACAACCCACTTATTGCTTTATGAGAGTATTTTATATATTAAGCTTATTAACCATCATCTATAATATTAACCATCTGTTGTTATACAAAAGTTCATCACCTTCTTTGTTTTGCCATGTAGCAATTTTGTCTCTTAGGTGCTCAAATTTACAAACTTTCTTGCAAGATTTCTGCCTGCTAGTCATGCTTAAAAAGGCCTTTTCTGCATAAATATTATGTCCATCTATATTCTCATTTTTAACTATCTACTTTATTAAATCTATTTGTATTTTCTCCCAGAACTCTGATTGTTTCACTTCACATAATTACATCTTTAATCAATCTGGAAAAAAATTTATGGTTGGAAGTAAAGATTTAATCTAATTTCCCCCCAAATGATTCAGCCTATATCCCAATATCAATGGTTCACAAAGATAAGTCATTATCCCATGATAAGAAATGTTATTTTTATCTTATACTCACTTCTTATACATATGGTTTATTCCAAAGCTAGCCCCTGGCTGGTTTGGCTCAGTGGATTGAGCGTCGGCCTGCGAGCTAAGTGTCGCTGGTTCGATCTTCCAGTCAGGGCACATCAGAGAAGGAAAACTCTGATTCCAAAAAACCTCCGCTGCCTTGCGGCATACCTCTTCAGGGGAAAGGCTAAGGGAGTAAACCCCGACAGAAAATCCGGAGCCGGAGTCCCTAAGGCGGTTTGACGTTGTAGTCAACACCGGCAACTCCTGCGGCGCACCTGAAGCCAAGCTGTATCGACTCCGTCTTTCCCTTGGACCCTTCAGCCGCGAAGAGAGGGGGGGTCTGCTGCATGGGCAACAGCAGACCCTCCATATCACCCTGCCCAGGCTCTGTAGCTTCAGCTTCACTGGAGAGGACACTCCAGCGTCATCGCACGATGTCGATTCAACAAGGGAGGAGACAGATACCGTGTCACTCCCGAGTCGGACTGCACAGCCATTCTCGGCGGTGCAGATAGACTCTTAAGAAGCTACACCATCGTCTCTCGAGACGGACGGCTGCCGACGACGGATTCCAAAGCTAGTACCATATTGCAGTTTTGAAATATGACTAATCAAAGTACCCATCATTTTTCTTCTTAAAAAAAAAGGCCAATTCGTCTCTAAGGTTTATTTTTTTCAGATAAACTTCAAATACTTTTGTTCTGCTATGCCTCCCCCATCTCCTGCCCCCTCGCCCAAGTGAAAAAGAACAGGTGGAATTTTGAGTTAAAGAATACTTATATATATGCTACTTTTAGGAGAAATGATGTTTTCATATCTGTCTCTCAGGTGATTTTGTATTTTTCTAAGTTCAAAACAAGCATGGGCCATTTGCCTTGTTCATCTTTAAAATCACAGTGCCTTGCACAGTAAATGCTGTTGAATACATGAATATAGGTCCTATGGATGGATGTCTTGTTATGTACATTCCTAAGCTCTTCTAAATATTTTTGTTCTTGTCATCATGATTCTTTCTATTTTCTATCTGGCTACTGCTGGTACACAGATGAGGTAATAATTTTCATTTATTCCTTCCCCAAATATTTACTAGTCAATTTGTATGTGTTGGGCATTCTTCTAAGCGCTAGAGATATGGCTTTTTTTCACAGCTCCGTCTTCATGAAAGCTCAAGTTTAGGAGAGGAGACAGAAAATTAACAAGAAAAATAAGGTAATCACAGGATGAGGAATGCTACAAGAAGGAGGCAGGAAGGGAAGGAGCAGAGGAGAGCAGAGCACCCTCCCTGAACATGTGAGGGTCTGGGAAGAGCTTCCTGAAAGGTGAGCGCGAACGTGCAAGTGAAGAGCTGGGGACAGACAGGGTGTTCAGGCTGATGGAAAGGCAAACACAAAAGCCCCGAAGCAAAAAGAAGCTTGATATATTCTAGGAACCAGTGGCCAGAGTGCAGGCTGTGATACAAACGCCCAGCAAGGCAGAGTGGCAGGAGGTACTGAAGTAGGAACCGGGTAGATCTGATGTACCCAGGAGTCATGGGAAAGAATTTGGATTTTACTAGTGTAATTTTTTCTTTTTTTTTTAAGTATATTTTATTGATTATGTTGTTATAGTAGTCCCATTTTTTTTTTCCCTTTGCCCAGTATCCCCCTTCCCTCCAGCAATCCCACCCCCCTTAGTTCATGTCTGTGGGTTGTGCATATACGTTCTTTGGCTTCACCCTTTCCTATATTATTCTTAACTTCCCCCTGTCTATTTTGTACCAACCAATTATGCTTCTTAATCCCTGCACCATTTCCCCATTTCTCCACCTTCCCCCTCCCAGCTGAGAACACTCCAAATGATCCCCATACCTATAATTCTGTTCCTATTCCGGTTTGCTTAGTTGGATTTTGTTTTTATTTGTTAGATTCAGTTGTTAATAGGTGTGAATTTGATGTCATTTTAATGTTCATAATTTTGATCTTCTTTTTCTTAAATAAGTCCCTTTGACATTTCATATAATAGCTTGGTGATGATGAACTCCTTTAGCTTTACCTTGTCTAGGAGGCACTTTTTCTGCCCTTCCATTCTAAATGATAGCTTTGCTGGATAGAGTAATCTTGGTTGTAAGTCCTTGCTTTTCATCATATTGAATGCTTCTTGCCAGCCCCTTCTTGCCTGCAAAGTTTCTTTGGAGAAATCAGATGATAGTCTTATAGGCACCCCTTTGTAGGTAACTCTCTGCTTTTCTCTTGCTGCTTTTAAGATTCTCTCTTTATCTTGAACCTTTGGCATTTTAATTCTGATGTGTCTTGGTGTGGTTCTTTTTGAGTCTAGCTTGTTTGGGGCTTTCTATGCTTCCTGGACTGGTATCTCTATTTCCTTTATCAAATTTGGGGAGTTGTCCTTCATTATTTTCTCACAGAAGCTTTCAATTTCTTGCTCTTCCTCTTCTCCTTCTGGCACCCCTATGGTTCAGATGTTGGCATGTTTAAAGTTGTCCCAGAGGTTCCTAAGTCTCTCCTCATTTTTAAAAATTCTTGTTTCCTCATTCTGTACTGGTTGACTGTTTTTTTCTTCCTTATGTTCCAAATCATTGATTTGAACCCTGGTTTCCTTCCCTTCACCACTGGTTTTGTGTGGATTTTCCCTCGTTTCATTTAACATAGCCTTCACTTCTTCCCTTATGCATTCGCCATACTTAAGCATATCTTCCAAGCCTGTGAGCATCTTTATCACCAGTGTTTTGAACTCTACATCTGTTAGGTTGGCTATCTCCTCATCTGTTAGGTTGGCTATCTCCTCGTCACTTAGTTCTCCCACTGGAACCTTGATCTGTTCCCTCTTTTGGGCCATACTTCCATGTCTCCTCATCTTGACAGGCTCCCGTGTTTGTTTGCTTCTGTGTCTAAGGTAGAGCTGTCACACCTGTTACGTTGTAAGGGGCGGAGCCTTAAGTATTCATCAGTATAGGGCTACCTGTTTCACCATGTTGTGGCTCTGTATGTGGGGGAGGGGTCTGAGAGGGAACAATGCTGTTTGCTCAGCACTTGGTCCTTTTCTAGTCACTTCTCCCACTTTGTATGGGAACTGGTGCCCCTCTAGCTGTTGCCCTGGCTGTAGTTCCCAAAGTGGGTGGGTCTGCAGACGTTCTAGGACCATGGGGGCCCTTTAAACAAGCGGACTCTGCTGAGAGACCCGCAGTTTCTACATCCGCTCCAACCTCCACTGGTTTGCACAGTCAGAAGCAAGGAGGCTTTATTTTCCCTGAGGCTGGAACCATAACTGTGCAGTCTGGTCAGGAGCTGGGAATGCTCCCCAGGTGTCCCTCCTGACTTTTTTAACATGTGACTGCACTTTCTGCCGGCCTGCCGCTGCCACCACTGCTGGCGCCACTACACCGCGTCATCTCCGCCCTGGCCTGGCCCCTCCTGCCTGTCTGGATGAGTATTTCTTCTTGATATTTTGTTTGTTGGACTTCTATGCAGTTTGATTTTCTGGAACTTCTGGTTGTCTCTAGTTTTGAGGTAGTTGTATTCCTTCATAGTTGTGGGGGGAGACGCAGCGTGTCTGTCTATACCTCTGTCTTGGCCGGAAGTCTATGTGAGTAATTTCTTAATAGCGATGGTAGTGGTTTTCTTTTTTCTTCTTAACCTTATTCAAAACATTTCAAGGTTAATCATGATGCTGTCGGTTTTAAACAGGTAATTTTCATTATGCTAAGAAATGAGCCTCTCATTTAGACTGATGATGACTTGTCTTGAAGAAAGTTATGATTGCTACCTTTCAGCTTAGTTGGCCTCTGGCTTCTCAGCTACCCCCTTCTCAACTGGACATGCTTCAGTTTGTCCTTAAAGCATTCTTTCTATCCCCACCACACTTTCTGGTCCCTACTTCAACAATTGTTTATGAACTCTTGATACATTTTACATATTTCAGGTCTAAGGTAACTTTGCTATAAAAAAATACTGTTTCAAAGTGAGATGTGTTCCAATACCTTACTGCTGAGTTCCCAGGGAGGATGATCAGCCTTATACTCTCCATCTTAAAATGGGGATAATAGCCTCTACTGTATAAGGTTGTTGTGAAGAAAAAGTACAGTTCATCTAAAGAACATAATTATTATTCAATAAACATTACCAGTACTGGCCCCTCCACTGTTCATTCATTCACCATGCATGAGGTCATTTGAATTACTAAACTCGAAATTATTTTACAAATCGATAGTGTTAGTATAGTAGTTAAGAGTAAGGGCTATGGTGTCAAAATGACCTACCTATGTTCAAATCCTCTCTACCACTCTTGGCTATGGGGCTTTGGACAAGTTACTTAGCTTTTTGAGCCTCGGTTTACACTCCTTTAAAATGAGATTAAGTTAGGACTGAGATAATGCATGTAAAGAGTCTGGCATTACACCTGGCCAAAAGCCTTTCAGTAAAGGACTGTAGTAGTAGTAATAGCTATGATGATGGTCAACAATGGTGATGAAAAAGATATTTATTAACAGAAGTTTTATAAAAATATGGTTTGAATATGAAAGACGTGGCCGGATCAAAGGAATAAAATTCTTGGAAAAAGCTATTTCTTAAAGAGGGCAATGGCACATCTGTCCCAGATGGAAGCAAAGAAAATAAAAGCGGCTTGAGCAAAAGTAACAGGGAAAGAGAACCAAAAAGAAAGCTCAGCAGACTTCTCTTGAAGAAAATTAGGAGAATCCTGAGAGGAGAACAACAGGACAAGATCTTAAAGAGTAGCAGGACAAATGGAATCTGACCTCCTTTCCACCAACAACACATGATCTGCTGATGCAGTAGTTCTACACATGGGTGGCTGCTATTCCGTTGCTAGTGTCCATGGTACAAGGGCAAGGTTAACAGGAGAACAAAACAAGGAGCCCGCTGGAAGGTGTGCCCTGTATCTGTAGCAGCACTTGCAAAGATAAAAGATCAGGAGTTTCTAACCTGAAGGTATATGCGTTTTCTAGAGAGGCCTATGGCTTTCATTGGCTTCTCAAAGGGATGTGCAATCCACAACAAAAGAATAAAAAACAAGAGCGGTAAGTAGCAGTAAAGCAGATCATTAGTAAGTGATAGATCCGGGGATCTGTTTCGGAATCCCTATGGACCATGGAGTTTTCCCCAAAGAGAACCCCTTTCCCAGGTCTTATTTAGTTTTGTTTTTATTCTCTCTGGCTATTTGTAACGTCCAATTCAGTCTAGCTTCAAAGATACCCTTTGCCTGAAGTTCTTGCTCTAGATAACTTCAATCTGAAAAACAACATATATATTACATATATATAATGTAAAACATTAGTCGATTTCTCTTAGCTTCAAAACTGACAGAGAGCAGCCTACTAGGAAGAGCAGAAATTTTATGATCAAGATAGGCACAAGTCCAAGTTTTCCATCACAAGTGCAAACAGGGATAATAGGGGTGTTGCAAAGATTAAGGGAGTTAAATTTACAAAGATGTTAGTTCCCTTGCCTGGCAGATTTGCCTAGAACATTTGAAACTCAGAATTACGAGTTGATTCGCACACCTCTCTTCCCCGCAAATACAGCTCTCACTGAGGCACAGCTGCAATAATCTGAGCACTCCCACAATTTTAAGACTTGAGGGCACCTGAATCTAAGAGTCCTCAGAAAAGCAAACTGAGGTCTGCAAAAGCTTACTGTCTGGTCTGGGGTCACACAGCCAGCTCACAGTAAAGGTATGACAAGAAAGAATATTAGATTGCTACCTGACAACCCAATATTTCAGCTATACCACACCTCTGCCTTGGCTATTTTTTTTAACTTATTATTTTTTTAATAGCAGTTTTAGGTTTACAACACAACTGGAAGGAAGACACAGAGATTTCCATAAACCATACATTCCACCCCTGCCCCAACATGCGTGGCCTCCTCCACTATCAACATCACTCACCAGAATGGTACTTTTTTTTTAAAGTCAAGGTGAGATCAGAGTTCATAGTTCACATTAGGGTTCACTCTGGGTGTTGTATATTCTATGTGTTTGGATAAATGCATAATGACTTATATCTACTATTATAGTATAATAGAGAGGGTTTTCACTTCCCTAAAAATCTTCTGTGCTCTGCCTGTTCATCTCCAACCGCCCCGCAACAACCCCCGATCAGCTCGCTGCCTCTATAGTCTTGCCTTTTCCCGAATGTCACAGAGGTGGAATCACGCAGCAGCAGCCTTCTCAGATTAGCTTCTTTCACTTGGTAATACACATTCAAGGTTCTTCTGTGTCTTTTCGTGGCTTGATAGCTCCATTCTTCTTAGCCCTGGATGTACCACAGCTTGTTTACTCATTCACCTACTGAAGGGTATCTTGGTTGCTTCCAGGTTTTGGCAGTTAGGAACAAAACTGCTATAAACTTTTCCGTGTGGGTTTTTGTGTGGACTCCTTTGGGTAAATACCAAGGAGTCTGACTGTTGGATTATATTGTAAGAATATGTTTAATTGTGTAAGAAACTACCCAACTGTCAAGTGGTTGTACCATTTTGCATTCCCATCAACAATAAATAAGAGTTCCTGTTGCTTCACACCTTCACAAGCATTTGTTATCAATGTTTCAGGGTTCAGCCATTCTAGCAGGTGTGTAGTGATGATGATATACAATGTGAAACATCTTTTCATATGCACGTTTGCTATCTGTGTATCTTCTTTGGTGAGGTGTCTATAAAGGTCTTTGGCCATTAAAAGTATTTTTAAAAAATATTTTTATTGATCTTAGAGAGAGAGGAAGAAAGAGAGACAGAAAGAAAAACATCAATGTGAGAGAGAAACATCGACTGGTTGCCTCCGGTATGTACCCTGACTGGGGATCAAACCCATAACCTAGGTTATGTGCCCTGACCAGGAACTGAACCCCCAACCTTTTGGTGCATGGGACGACACTCCAACCAACTAAGCCACCCAGCCAGGGCTCTTTAGCCCTTTATTTAATTTTTCTTTCTTATTGTTGAGTTTTAAGAGTTCTTTGTGCATTTTAGGTAAGTCTTTTATAAGATGTCATCTTTGCAAAAACTTTCAGTCTGTGGCTTATCTTCTCATTATGTTGACAATATCTTTTGAAGAGAAGTTTTTAATTTTAATGAAGTCCAACTTATCAGTTGTTTCTTTCATGGATCATGTCTTTGATGTTGTTTCAAAAACGGCACCTAGGTTTTCTTCTATATCATCTTCCAGGAGTTTTACAGTTCTGTATTTTGCATTAAGGTCTATGATCTACTTTGAGCTCATTTTTGTGAAGGATGTAAGGTCTGGGTCTAGATTTCTTTTTTTTTGCATGTGGATGTCTGGTTGTCCCAGCACCATTTGTTAAAGAGACTATCTTTGCTCCAATGTATTGCCTTTGATTCTATGACAGACATTTATAGGGTCTATTTCTGGGTTGCCTTAGCTATCTGATCAATTCTATTGATATGATTATCCTAACATTTTTAAGGTATGTTACTCATATCAAGAATCAACTGTTCTAAATCCAAACTGGCTTGGTCATCACCATTTAATGTAATATTTGTATATGGATAGATAAAACTCCTTAACAGAAAATATCTATTGTCACATTCTGATAGAAGGTTGAAGTAACCATTGTTTTACAATTGTTGCATTATATTCAAATATATCTTTTAAGGAAAAATTTTGAGTTAACCAGAAGTTAGTCATAAAATGAAAAGTGTTCTTTAAAAGGAGGGGCTTAAACAACAAAGTAAATTCATCACCTAGAGTGACTGTTGGTGAATTTTACTTCTAATGAGAAGGAAGTTCACATGAGGATTATACACTTCTAATTAGATGAAGTACACGTGTGAAGACTTGGTCTCTGATGATAAAGGAAATCCTGAGTGTCTTCACCAGAGCACTTGTCAGGATACTGGAACAATGACAAAGCAGTGGGCTTGGATCCTTGAGTGGGAGCTCACGCTGCCTGGCCTGAGTCTGCAAAAAATATTGCTAGTTGGGGAGTTTCAGGCAGCTGAGGCCAGGGGATAGGTTACATGTTCATCATTTTGGAGAGAAAAAGTAAATTAGAAAGTAAATGACTAAAAAAGCAAAGCTTAAACAGAAGCTATCAAACTACTTAGGGAAATGTTGTTTCCAATTGTATTTTCTCTTTATGATACTATGCAAACATAGGTATTTAGTATAAAATAACTACTAAATAAAATTTACTATACGATTATTCTCATACAGAAAACTGACTTTGGTTGGCTGGGTACTCAATTTAAGAAGACACTAGTTATATGCTCTTGCAATTCTTTATTTGGTGGGTTCTCTAAGGTACCACAGAACATATTTTTCTTAAACCTGGGATACATTGTTTCATTTTCTTATTTCACAGTCCCAACATAGCTTATAATAGATACAAGCACAAAAGGCTGTTATTAAATATCTACCTAAGAATTAAGAAAATAGGGTGATTCTAAAAGTGAGGGTAGGAATTTGCTGGAAGGATGCAGAGGGAACTTTCTAGGGTGATAGTAATAATTATGTTTTCCATCTTGATAGGGGGTTAGGCTACACAAATTACTCAGCACATGTACGCCTAAGACTTATGCATTTCATTTTTGTAAAGTGTCTCAAAAGATAAAGGAAATACTGGACTTTAGTTAATGTTATGCATGCTGAAGTTATTTAAGGGGAAGTGTACAGATGTCTAAAATTTAACTTGAAATGTATCAAATCAAGGGATTAATAGCCCATCAAAGTGGTATGAAAACTTAAACTGAAAACATCTGAACAATCAGCAGCCACAGAAAGAAACATGTAACCTAAGGAGAGCCTCCTGAAAATACAGCTGCCACTGGAACCCCATCCCAGCAAGTTAGTTTCCCAATGGGAAGGGACTGACCCTTAGCACCACAAAGTGTAAATCAGCTGTCTGTTAGCATCATGAAGCCCAGTAGAACCCTCCATACTTTTCCTTGAAGCCCAAAATGTCCCAATCTTGCCTTTTTGCAAAAGTTTAGTATATTTTATAAGCCTTATATTTCTGGTTTCAGAGAAGGAAAACTCTGATTCCAAAAAACCTCCACTGCCTTGCGGCATACCTCTTCAGGGAAAGGCTAAGGGAGTAAACCCCGACAGAAAATCCGGAGCCGGAGTCCCTAAGGCGGTTCGACGTTGTAGTCAACACCGGCAACTCCTGCGGCGCACCTGAAGCCAAGCTGTATTGACTCCGTCTTTCCCTTGGATCCTTCAGCTGCGAAGAGAGGGGGGGTCTGCTACATGGGCAACAGCAGACCCTCCATATCACCCTGCCCAGGCTCTGTAGCTTCAGCTTCACTGGAGAGGACACTCCAGCGTCATCGCAAGATGTCGATTCAACACGGGAGGAGACAGATACCGTGTCACTCCCGAGTCAGACTGCACAGCCATTCTCGGCGGTGCAGATAGACTCTTAAGAAGCTACACCATCGTCTCTCGAGACGGACGGCTGCCGACGACGACGATATTTCTGGTTATTCAGTAAATTACTCATCACACACATGTGTAAAGAAACCTTGTCTTTTCTTCTCCCGTTAATCTGTCTGTTGTCAGTTAATTTGCAGACTACGGCCCCAACCACTGGACCCAGCTGCAAGTTAGTTTTCCTCTCAACACAAACAATAAAATGGATTGCTGACTAGAGGAATGAACAGATTAATATACAAGACAGCAAGTATAGAACAATACTAATGGTAGAATCTAGGTGACTGCGAAGTTCTTTCAACTTTGCATTATGTAAAAATATAAATGAGATATTCAGAAAAGCTGAAAGGAAAAAGAACAAAGGCAAGAAGGAAAGGGAGGAAGAGAAGGAAAGAGGGAGGGAAAGAACAAACCAAACAAACATGGTACTTGACTGCTACTTTGTGCCCAGAGATATTACCAGCTGCTAAGGAGACGTACCTCATGAATGCAAGCCTAGTAAGGGATGACAAGCGTCATTCTAAAATAAAAATAACCATCTAATCACAAGTGCCAGTGCCTGTGATGGTCACTTTTGGGGACAAAAGTACATTAGTGCTCGCTAACCTTTCGTGCTGCCAAGTGGCAGTCATTCCCTCCCCAAGTGTTTCTTGCTTCCAGACATTCCAAACAATCATCAAAAAGGGTCACTCAAGCTCCCATGCGACCCGATTAAGAGGAGAATGTCCCACGCCTGACTCCCTGCTTACTGTCCGCAGCCTGCCCTGGCCGCGGTGGCACTGCACACAGGCGACTTGCAAGTTCTGTTCCTCCCGAGCTCACGGGCAGAAACGGAGTTTCAGTGACTAGATTCTAGTTGTGAGTTTCCTCTATCAACTCATGTTGTATAATAAAGAATTGGAGGGGGGGGGCAGAAAAAAAGAAAAAAGAAGAAGAAATTTATAAAAAGAGGGAAAAAAACCCAAAGAATTTGGCTGGTCTTTGTCCCTGGTTCCTGGAAGGGAGCCTCTAAGTCCTTGGAATGTCTCTGCTGTTCACCTGGGCCCTGACACTTTATGCTAATGAGGTGACTCACAGTTTCAGCAGGGGAACTGGCCAAGCTGAAAGATCAAAAGGGTGATTAGAGGTTTGGGCTGATGAACCACAGGGTATCTATCAGCCAGATCTCCTGGGAGGGGAGCAGGATAGAGACTGAATTCAACCTCGTGGCCAGTGATTCAATCAATCATGCCTACTTAATGACTCCCAATAAAAACTCTGGCCTCTGCAGCTTAGGGGAGCTTCCTGGTTGGTGATACACAACCATGTGTCAGTGAGGAAGTGTCCAGAGACAAGGAAGTTGTGTCTTTGGGACCCCCTAGCCCTCACCCTGTGTTTCTTCTCTTGGCTGGCTCAGAATGACCATTCTAGAAAATAATTGAATCTGAAGGGGTGGTGGCAACCCCCAAATCTGTGTTATTTTGTCAGAAGTACTCATGACCTGTGAACCCGAGCTTGTGGCTGGTGTCTACAGTGTGGGCACCATGTGGAGAAGTGTGCCCTGGGAGGTCAGTGTCAGAACTGCATTGCAACAGACAGTTTTTAAGAATTATCAGATCAGGTTCTCAATAACTGACTATTTTTTTGAACAATCCAAGCCAATGTAATTTTTTTTAAAGCAAAAAAAAAAAAGAAAGAAAAAAGAAAAAGTGTGATAATTCTAGAATATAGAATCAAAATGAACAGAAATAACAAATGCAAGGAGTGAACCTTGACAGGATCATGGATTTTTAAAAGTTATAAAAACATGTTGAGGAAGAAGTACTACAGAAATTTGAATATGGATTCTATACAAGATGATATTATTGAGTTAAAGTTAATCTTCTTAAGTTCGATGACTGTCTGTGGCAATGTGGGAACACCCTTTTCCTTTGTTCTTGAGATACCTGCTGAAGTGTTTAGGGGCCAAGTGGCCAGATGTGTGCAACTGATTGGCAAATGGTTAAAAAAAAAGTGCTTGTGTGTGGAGAGAGAGAAGTGACAAATTTAAGCGAAGATTTTATGGGTATTTAAACTACCATTCCTTCAACTTTTCAGTAAAAATCAGGTTTGAATTTTTTTAAAATAAAAACTCGGGAAAATGCATCAGCAAAGGTTAAAAAAGGAAAAATGAAGAAAAGGTGGTAAAATTTTTACATCATCGAAGCAGGGAGATGGGCATTTAGGGGTCACACGCTATTCTATTTTTGTGTAGGTCTGTAGTTTCAAAATAAAATGCCTTTTAAGAATGGTATCAGAAAGGTTTTACCCTCTGAAAAGACATACAGTATCATCAGTTTATAAAACTCTCTAATTCATACTGAAGCCTGTTTTCTTGGTTCCTACTTAATTATGAGATTCATTCTTTTATATGAAATGGTATCTATTTCCTAAGTACAAATTACTGTCCGCCCCCACCTCCACTGCTTCTTCTGTACCCTATGCCGGGTCCTCAAGGGATAACTAAACAGCAGCGGAGGTCAGTTCTCCCCTTACCATGTAGTTGTAAAACAAGATATGCGGGACCCAACTAAGGAATGTGCTGCAGTGCACATAAAAAAGGAGCTGATGAGAAGAAATCAGTGTGGGCTGGAACTTATGGGTGGGATTCAAACGGGGCACATTTCCTTCCTGGAGGGAGAAAGAGGCTAAAGACAGCTAGGATCCAACAGAGTGAGACGTCAGTGATAGGCCAGGCCAGGACAAGACAGGAAGAAGAAATGTCAAATGAGGTGACTAACTAGAATCAGGGGTATAAAAAGAGGGAGGAGTCAAAGCAGACTGCAAGATTTTAAGCCTGGAGTTCTGAAGCACACAGGGTTGATGACAGAAGTAAGAAAATTGGGAGATGTGCCCTGTTCGCAGAAGAATAAAGGTTACTTCTTAGGAAGGTTGAGTTTAACCTGGCATTTATGCCTTACTTCACACCTTACGCTCAAATGACTTGTGAGTTGCTTGATACTATTTCCCATCCGCTGTCCTCTATGCCTGGAAGGTTTATCAGACCACCCCTGTATACACGGCACACTGATCTTTTAAAAAGCCATCATGGATTGTGACAAGGACGAGGGGCGGGAAGCTAACCCGGCTGCGCGCCTGCG
The DNA here is from genome assembly GCF_987537825.1 of Furipterus horrens. Classification (NCBI taxonomy): domain Eukaryota; kingdom Metazoa; phylum Chordata; class Mammalia; order Chiroptera; family Furipteridae; genus Furipterus; species Furipterus horrens. The sequence continues at coordinate 53,711,759 of NW_028327181.1, read as the reverse complement.
CTAGGACCCCACTGGTAGGCGTAAGTACCAGCCGCAGCCCAAAGCCCAAGGCCCCTCTTCTATCCACCAGGGGCGCAGAGACAAAAACACTTCGGGGACGCCTTCAGACTTACACCCTCACCACCGTCCTTGTCACGTCATTCCTCTGGTCACTTCTCATTCGTACGCTCCGCTCTCAGGCTGTGTTCCCTTTCCCTGCCACTTTCTGCTCCATCCCCACTGCTTCTTCTGTACTCTCTGGGACCCCCATAGCATATAGGGAGCAAGGTTCCCTACACCCTCAGCCTTGCCTCTGAACTCTCCCTCCTCCTGCTCACCTCACTGAACCCTGCCGCTGCCCCAGGTGACTTTCTTGGGTGAACGCCACCCCGTTCCCCACAGGTAACACACGAAGTCCGGGAGGAAGTGGGTGGCCTTTCATTCTACACAATGCTGTTTCCAGCCTCTCTTATCCTAAAAGCGTGCCTCTCCCCTTGCTCCGCCCCCGCCCCGATGTCACACACAGCAGTAGCAGTGGTTCTCCCTTATGATTTTTATCTTGCCTAGTAAGATCCATAAAAACTAAAAAACCTTCTATTATTGTTTCAAAAAAGCGAGCAGTTTTTATTCTAGAAAAAGTGAAAAGCATATTACCTCGGAATAAAGAACCTTCCTCTAAGCATCACGAAGTGCTTGCCGGCGGCCGCAGCTCTCACTTCGCTCTTGTGGAAGTTGCCACCCCCAGGCCCCAGGGCCCCTGGTGCCCACTCCTGCTGCCTCATGCTTGGTGCTACCGGCTCATCTCGCGTGGCCACACCGCCTACTCCTCCTGCTTTACACTCAGGATCCCCAGGATGACCTGTTCCCTTTCATCAGTCCTCTAGTTCTTTGACCCATCTGCTTCCTCCCTGTCAATTCCCTCCTCTGCCCAAATCCCATGGTCCACTGTGAGAGTTTCTCTCACCAGTATCCTCAATTCTTGTGCTCCACTGTCCCCCACGCTGGACTAAGCAGTGGTCCCAAACATGTCATACCTCGCTGTACCTACTCCCTGAGAAGTGTTCCCGAACTGACTCCGGCCGTGGGTCCTAGTTGGGGAGGGGCTGGGAGGGGACAGCAGTGCACGTGACAGACGCAGGATCTCGAACAACGGTTCCACACGGGAGCTTGCTCTCTTGTTGCCCTGGGAACCCTGCCACCACGTTAAAGCCGGGGCTAGCCAGCGGAGACTGAGGGGACACGTGGAGAAGGAACCAAGGCACACAGCCAACCGGCACCAGCCCCAAGCAGCCCTGGCAGGTGACTGCAGAGGCAGGAGCGAGCCCCAGGAGAGGCAGCTCAGCCTGGCCCAGGTCAGCAGAACTGCCCAGCAGAGTCCAACCCCATTGCTGGGAAAACTGTTGTAAGCCATTAAATTCCAGGGTGGTTCGTTGTTTAGGAAAAGCTAAATGATGCTGGAAGAAACTTTATACTACGAAGCAGACCAGGGTCAGCTATTTCTACCTCTCCTCTCTTCAAGCCCACCCCGCCACGCCTCCCCCGGCCTGTCAGACAGCGAACGTTCTACACTTTCTAGAAGAGAGAAACCGCTAGGTAAGAGCTTTTCCAGTTCCCAGCCTCTGCACCCCCACTTACCTACATGAGGACTACCTGCCGCCCTGTCCCCCGGCCTGCCCAGCCCGGATGCGGACCCTGTGCTCTGGACCTCGTCACCCTCCGTGCTCCCTCGGCTCTCCCCAACATTAAAAACACCACCAATGACAACAAAACGACCCTTCCTGATCACAAGCACACCTTGTTTTATTGCACTTCACTCTTTTTGTGCTTCACTGGTGCTGAGTTCTTTTCAAACTGAAGGCAAGACCCCCCACCAGGAAAAAGAGTACATGACTCAGCACACTGCGGTGGTGGAGCCGGACCCGCAGTACCTTCGAGGTGTGCCTGTACTACTGCTTTCAGTTTCTCAAACTATTGGAAAACAGCTTTGTGATGTTTATAAAAAGCTTTTTCACCTCCCTTTCAATTCTCAACTGGGATCTGGCTTCTACCTTGGACCCTGCTCCACCACCACCACCTGCCACACTTACTGCTAAATCCTATGCACAGGTTTGTTTCACTCAATCTCAACGGCATCTAATAACGCGCTGACCCCTCCCTGTCTCTTAATTCTCTCCCGTGGCTGCTGCGTCACGCCGTGCCTTGCCTCCTCGTGCCTCGGCGATGGGTCGTTTTAGCTGTCCCTGCAGCTCCTCGCCCTCTGCCCGACCCTCAAATGTCGCTCCTCCTCAGACTGCAGGCCCTGCCTTCTCTCTCAGCACGTGCCTGGGAGGCAGTCTCCCGCTGACTGGCCTCTGTCACTGTCACCGTCACCATCACTGTCCAGGCTGCTGACTCGCCAGATCAACACAGTGCTCTCTCTTCTGGGCTCCGCACCCGCACATCCAACAGCCTGGGGGTCAGCTCCCCTTAGATGAGCCACAGGCACCTCAGAGTCAGTGTGTCCTCAACCAAACTCATCTTCTACTCCAGATCTGTTCTGTCTCCCACCTTCCTCTGTCAGGAAACATCCTGAAGTCACGGTAACTCCACCTTCTCTCTCAGCTCCACTTTCTTAGGCATATAATCACCAAGCCCTGGTGACACTGTCTCCTCAACTGAACACCACTCACATTCATCCACTTTTGTCCAGGTTCACGGCTACTTCTCTACCTGAAGTCACTACCTACCAACTCTTGCCTAGATACTTGAACAGCCAGCCTCCTTGTTGGTCTTCTCATTGTAACTCTTCCTCCAATCCATTTTTTACACTACAGCCAAGGTGGTCTTTCTAATGTGCAGATGTAATCATTTCCTTCTGTGGATATTGTCTAATTCAACCATGACTGTCTAGTACTTAGCATACAGCACATAAGGCACATATAACCAATAATGTCTACTGGTAACAAGGATAAATTACTGAAATGTGTAGGAGGTCAACAGCTGGATGTACAAACCGAAGATGTTTACGTTTCACAGATTAACATTATGAAACGTGAGAAAAGTCCAGTTTGACAATCAAGCAGTAATACCAAATTTAAGCAACTTATATACTTAGTCTTAAAATGATAACTACAAGGTTTACATCAAACTCTTAAAAATTACCACTCTACTTTATCCCCTCCCTCCATATGAAAAAATTAATTGCTTTACTTTCCAACAAGATCAAAAACAAATCTGAACATTCAACATTTACTTACGTGCAAAGAATTGACTGGTCCTCACGATCTAGAAAACAAAACAAAACAAACAAAGAAGAGAAAGTGACCATTTGCCTGGTTTTAAAAATATTTGATATCATAAAGGCACAGTAATAACCTATTAGTAACTATACCTCTCAGGTCAAGTTAATGCTTCCCCAACCCTATTATATCACCCTAAATCTAGCCAAGTTCACTTATTCTTTTGTCAGATTTTCTGGGAGTAAATAATACCCAAAGTTTAGAAGATTTTATGTGCCTAATCAACCTTGATTCTCAAACCTTTATGTTTATCGAATTCAGCTGGGAAGTTTTGCAACAATGTACTTCCTGGAGCGCCACCTTGGCTAAATCATTTTCAGGAGCTGTAGGAATTGAAAAACCCCACTTTAAATAAATTCCTTAGGTGATTCTGGCTCAGGACCAAGTTTGGAAAACCAATGCCTTTCAGAATGGCTTTAAGACTACCCACAACCATCATTAATGTGACCTTAAAGGAGAAAAAGACTGGTATCAAACACTGAGTAGGAAGGAAGGTAAAGGAGGATAAACATCTATACGGAGTTTAGCCACTCTCTCAAGTCAAAATGTTACATATATACTAAAAACAAGGAGGGAAAGCACAATGAAAAATGTCTAACATGATTTTAAAGTGATTAATGATTTACAATTTTTCAAACGAAAAGGTGAAATTCAAATCCACATCTAGCCACGGACAAAACCACCAGTGTAGGATGTAGGATTTCCAATCATTACGAGCATCACTGTCTCTATTTCACAGATGAGAAATGTTCCCTAGGAGGTCAGGTAATCCCTCCAAGTCACACAGCTACTGAAGGGCAAGGATGCTGGGGTGACAACCTGCTAGGCCTGCTTCTAGCATCTGTGTCCTCAGCACTGCTGACCAAGTGTGCCCAGGTAGCTCTCGTGCCACTCACTATGCTGTGCTTGCTTTCCCTCTGGCAGGTGCCACCCAGGGCCCAACCTCACAGCAGTTCAGGCACAAATAAATGTCATGAAGGAGAAATAAATAGTCCATCACTGTGCCATACTCTTTTCCTATAATATTAGCAAAATAAGCAAGTCCATTAATAATTCTATGTACAAATTGAGTTATATTACTGGCTGGCCCCTCAAGCCTAATTTAGTTCTTGATACAGGCATACCTCAGCGATACCATGGTTCGGTTCCAGACCACCACAATTAAATGAGTACTGCAATTAAGCACGTCATTATCCTTTTGTTGGTAGAGGGTCTTGCCTTCGATTTGTGTTAAAAAATAAAAAATAAAAAAGGCAACATCTGTGAAGCACAACAAAGTGCAAGGAAGCGAGGTATGTCTGTAGCTCCTAACCAGTCCCTTCCTCCTGGCAGCCACAGGCCCCCAGCATGCATAGCACACAGCGGGGGGCCGCCTTCTTTGTCGGTTCCCTTTCCCAGGGGTCACGCCACATCCTTTCCTCAACATGCTCCTCCTGAATCCACAGCTACTTGGATGTCTCTGAGTGTCCTTTTCCTGCTCAGCTCAGCTGGATCTCCTCTGGAGAAACTTCCAAACACTCGCCCTCAGACTCCTGTTTCCTGCTTTGAACCGTATTTCAGAGTTAGACAAGCAATACCGCCAATTGCCTACCCAGTAGAATGTGCTGCCTGAGATTGGAAACTTATTTCTTTATTACCAGAATTACCAGTTAGCCTTAGGTCTGCTGAGAGAAATTCAGTGCTGGGTACCACGCTGGGCATGGGCAAAATAGTGGGAATAGGAATCTGGTTCTCGTTCCAGCTCTGCTGCAGACTAACATCTATAAATGAGGCATTGATTCCTTGCTGGTTTTAACTTCTTTAGCTATAAAACTAGTTTTTAACAAGTCTTTGCTTATTCACTCCAAATATGAACCATCAGATTGGTAAATTCTTCTGGTCTGAGCAATTTCTAAATAATTCCACTACACCGAGTTTTGTTTTATTTTGTTTTTATGGCTTTCGTGAACTGGTTTACAGACTTAAAGAAACTTAAACACACAAAAAATTGAAACCAAAATTGAATTGCCTCTTCGTTCATTCGGAATGCTTTCTCCCCACATCTGTGCGTGCTATTATCATTGTCTGAAATTCGAGACCCACACAACTACAATCTACCCTTCAAATCTGCCCCATACTTCTCTCCCTCATCCAACCAAAAACAAAACAAAATAACCCTCTTCTAGTGAGACTTGTTTTCGTTATTTGTCGTCTGATCTCATGCTGACTTTGGGCCTCCGTGTCACTATCAGTACAATAAGGCGACGACGGGCTTTGTGACCTCCAAGATTCTCTCCAACTATGACTGCATCACTCCCACTCCTCCATTCTGCCTCACTCAACCCTCAGCCTTCAAGGGCCACCTTCAGCACTACAAGTTTATACATTGATCTTTAGAAACCTATAAATGTGATCAGATACAGCCTTATATTGACATTTAAAGGAAACAATTCTAATAGCAAAATTGCAACTAGCCTTCTGAAGACTAGCAATTCATCTGATAACTCATACTTTCCAAAGCACCTTCCCAAAGTCACTTACCATTTATGGAGGTCCTCAAAAATCCATGACAAATTAAACCATCTTTTCAACAGTGAAAACGGTTTCAAATCAATGACTTCAGCTCCTACTTTTCAAAACAAGACAAGAGCAAATCCAGCCCAAAGCAGAAGGAAGAAAATGATAAAGAAATCAATGAAATAAACAAAAAGAAGGAAAACAAAAAACAGTGAAACCAAATGCTGGTCCTTTGAGAAAAATCAAGGAAACAGATAAACTTCTAGCTAGACTGATCGGGAAAAAGACACAAATGAACAGTATCTGGAATATGAAAGGCAACACCACTACGGATCCCACAAACACTAAAAGGATAACGAGGAAATATTAGGAACAACTTTATGTCAAAAAACTTGACAACTAAGATGAAAGGGTCAATTTCTTGAAAGACATGAACTATTAAATCTCACTCAAGAAGAAATAATAACCTGAATATTCCTATAGCTATTAAAGAAACAATTTGTGAAACTAATATGATATTGTATGTCAATTATCCTCAATAAAAAATAATAATAAATTTAATTTGTAATTAAAAATCTTCCCACAAAGAACACATAGCTTTACTGGTGAATTCTACAAAACATTTAAGGAAAAAACAACAACCAATTCTATATAAACTCTTCAGGAAAACTGAAGAGGAAGAAACAATTTCCAGCTCATTCTAAAAGACAAGTCTTACCCTGATTCTAAAATCAGTAAAAGACATTACAAAAAAGAAAATGACATATAAATATCTCTCACAAAGAAGGGCACAAAAATTTTAACAAAATGTTGGCAAATCAAATCCAACTATATAAAAATGATAAGGAACATGATGAGCAAGTGGTATTTATCCTAGAAATTCAAGGTTAGCTCAACATCCAAAAGGCAAACAATCTAATTCACTGTATCAGCAGACTAAGAAAACTATATAATCGTCTGAATAGATGTAGAAATAGCCTTTGACAAAATTCAACATCCATTCACGTTTAAACAAACAAACAAAACCTCAGCAAACTAGGAATACAGGGAATTTCATCAACGTGATAAAGGGCATCTACAAAAATCCCTTTCATTTTCCTCTGAAGATCAGGAACAGGCAAGGGTGTCAGTTTCTCAACAGGACAAGGCAAGAAAAAAAATTAAAAACATAGAATTGGAAAGGAGGAAATAATAACATCTCTATTTACAGAGGACACATTGTCTACACAGAAAATCCCAAACTATCTACGAAAAAACCTTCCAGTATAAGTGAGTTTTGCAAGGTCACAGAATACAATGTCAATATATTGTATATTTAAAAAACAATATTTCTATACATTAACAGTGAACAATTGGATATTGAAAGTAAAGTTTCACTTAATACTAGAAACATAAAATGCTTAGTTATATTAAAATATATATTATATTTAGGTATAAAGCTAACAAAAACTGAATTTGTATTTTGTAATAAAATTCATGTCTAAGAACTTTACTTTCATTCATTCCTTCAACGAATTATTTCTTAAGCATTTTATGGATACAATCTCTTCTAGAATCTAAACTTGTGAAAAAAATTAAGCTCTCTTCTGTTTTTGTAAGTTCCGAATCCCTTGCATGGTACCCTCTCTAGCTACAGACCTTCTTCATAGCGCAGTTATATTTAGCTACTTGCTCGCATGTATAATTGAAAACCTAGATTGATCAGCGTTGGAAGGCAGTGTGAGCTGCATCAGCCACTGTATATGCAACTGACCGCCCTAGCAGATGTCCCAATCCAACTGTACTGTGTATACAGCACATTAGCTGGCTGCCCCCTAATTACAGAACGCAATACAACAGAATTGTTTAGCATGTTTTTTTATTTCCTGTATCATTTTTTTAATTATTATGTAATCAAAACTATCAACTACTGTAATTCTTTTTACCTTTCACATAGAAGTTTACTTTTGTGGGTAAGAATGCGTCACATTGCCTTGGTTTTGAATCCCTTGATCATATGTCTTACTATTTACATTTTCTGGGTCAAGTTTTTAACTTTTTGTGCCCCGAAAATCAGGATACGTGATCCTTTTTATTTTATAGGATTATTGTTGTAAATTAAATAATACATATAAAGCAATAAGCTCAGTGCCTGGCACACAGTAATATTTAATAAATGTTCATCTAGCATTAATAATGATATTAATACTACTATGATGTACTGATAAGCCATATCTTCATTCTTCTTCTTTCTTTTAGACCTACAGCTTTATTGAAAGATGAGGACAGCCGAGCGCCCCTCCCCGCAAGGTCCTGGCAGCATCGGGCTCAGGTACCCTGCAGCCAGAGAGCTGCTCCTTCTGTACTGGGACGTTAACATTTATCCCTGTCAACTATTTTGTTAGATCTAATTCCCCATTAAAGCTGTCAAGATTTAAAATTCTGTTCCATCAAATGTATTTATTTTCCCTCCCAGTTTTGTGCCATCTACAAATTTATGGGCATGCATCCCACATCTTTAAGTATGCTGATAAAGATGTTGAAAAGGGCACCCTGAAAAACCTGGCCACCCTCAACCATTAACAGCATTTCAAGTGGCATACAGCCACAGGGGTATCATGGCCGACTATGGAATGCCATGTACAAGTCCTAAGTCTCAGTTTACACTGTCTACTGTATTTCCCTTCCTATTAAGCTACAGTAACATGGTGAATATTTTCATGTTGTTTTCAGACTGTTAACAAAAGAGTCTAGAATCTTTCCTGGCAGGTGTTTTAAGCTCAGTAGTCTAGAACTTCTTCCCTTTTAAAAATTAGAATTACATATGTGAGCCCATTCCAGCCTTCTGCAAACTTCCCTCCTCTATACTTCAAAGACCAGAGCCAGCAGTCTAAATAGTAAGAATGCATTTATTTAAATGAGGAACTATGGATTCAATCAGAGAAGGCGTGTACTCTACAGTTTCTTCTCCCATGTAAGGCAAAGTTTGTTCATCCGTACAAATGCTTTTCTGCACGTGAAGATTATTCTTAACAGAGACACGAAACCAAAAGCAAAGACGCTGACAGCACTTCCTTCCCCATTATCTAGTCCCCCTGCCATAACCATTCTGAGTGTTTCTTTGGCTTAGAGCTTACTAACGGTTTTTAAGTCATTTTTTAAATCCTCACCTGAGGCCGTGCTCATTGATTTTTAGAGAGGGGAAGGGGTGGAGAGAGAGAGGGGGAGAAACATTGATGTGAGAGAGAAACCTCAATCTCTCATAAGCACCCTGATTGGGAATTGAATCCATGACCTTTCAGTTTACTGGATGACGCTCCAATCAACTAAGCCGCACAGCTAGGGCAAGAAAATTTTTAAATATAATCTTCTTTTAAGCCTAAGCTGATTTTGGATATTGAATATTGAACCTCTCTTTACCAACCTATGACACTATTCTAGTCTTGAAGTATTTCCTGTTTGTCTCAGAGGACCTGGTATATAAAATACCCAAGTGAAACTTGAAGTAGTGTACTTTCTTCTCTCCCACTACCCTTCAGACCCAGTCACCAGGACAGCCTTTTATAGCATATCCTCTATTCTTTTTTTTTTTTAAGACTTTATTTATTTATTTTTAGAGAGAGGGGAAGGGAAGGAGAAAGAGGGAGAAAAACATTGATGGGCGACAGAAATGCCTCTTGCATGTCTCCACCCGGGGACTGGGGCCACAACTCGGGCACGAGCAACCCTTTGGTTCGCAGGCTGGCTCTCAATCCACTGAGCCACACCAGCCAGGACTGGCATATCCTCTTTTCTGATGATCATGGAACTACTGTTTAAAAACCATATAAATTTTAATATACCTTAGAGAATTTATTTAAAAAAAATAATAAAAGGGAAGTTATCTAAAAGACTTCACATAGCACTAGGAACTCCCATGAATAATGTAGGTTTTTTGAACAACGTTAAATACATTCAAAGGTGCTATATTGTTTTTTTAAAAACATGTTCCTCCATAAACCATTGTCTAAAGCTATGATTCTAATGAATGACTCTTCAAACTTATATTTCATTCTAAATTCAAAAAGACAATCAAAATCAACCAATTCAACATATACTTTTTAACTTTTGTTGTCTCGGTTATATGCATTTAAATCAGAAATATTTCATAATCTTTATTTCCCCAATAAAGCATTCACCTTTTCTATTATTCCTGTTGGCCCTTCCTGTTTGTTTTAAAATCTAATGCAACAGATCTCTGATTATACTGGCTTGTGGTGGAGATCAAATGTATATAAAAACTAGGTGCTTTTTAAAGAAATATATTTTACTGATTATGCTATTACCCTTGTCCCAATTTTCCCCCCTTTGCCTCCTTCTGCCTGGTACCCACCTTCTCTCCAGTAATCCCCTCCTTAGTTCGTGTTCATGGGTTGTACATATAAGTTCTTCGGTTTCTCCATTTTCTGTGCTATTCTTAACACCCTGTCTATTTTGTACCTACCAATTATGCTTAATCTCTGTTCCTTTTCCCCCAGTCTCTCCCTTCTCGCTGACCACCCTCCAAATGACCTCCATATATCTATTATTCTATTCCTGTTCTGGTTGTTGGCTTAGTTTTTTTTTTTTTTTAGATTCAGTTGTTGATAGTTGTGAATTTGTTGCCATTTTAATGTTGATAGTTTTGATCTTCTTCTTTTTCTTAAATAAGTCCCTTTAATATTTCATGTGATAATGGCTTGGTAATAATGAACTCCTTTAGCTTTACCTTGTCTGCGAAGCACTTGATCTGCCCTTCCATTCTAAATGATAGCTTTGCTGGATAGAGTAATCTTGGTGGTAGGTCCTTGTTTTTCATCACATTAACTACTTCTTGCCAGTCCCTTCTTGCCTCCAAAGTTTCTTTTGAGAAATCAGCTGATAATCTTATGGGAACTCCTTTGTAGGTAACTCTCTGCTTTTCTCTTGCTGCTTTTAAGATTCTCTCTTTATTTTTAATCTTTGGCATTTAAATTACGATGTGTCTTGGTGTGGGCCTCTTTGAGTCCAACATGTTTGGAACTCTCTATGCTTCCTGGACTTGTATGTCTAGTTCCTTCACCAAATTAGGGAAATTTACTTTCATTAATTTTTCAAATAAGTTTTCAGTTTCTTGCTCTTCCTCTTCACCTTCTGGCATCTCTATGATTTGGATGTTGGTATGTCTGGAGATGTCCCAGAGGATCCTTATAGTATCCTCGTTTTAAAAAATTTTTTTTTCTTCTTGCTCTTCTGAGTTGAATGCTTATTTCTTCCTTATGTTCCAAATCATTGATTTGAATCCTGGCTTCCTTCCCTTCACTGTTGGTTCCCTGTGGATTTTCCTTTATTTCACTTAGTATAAACTTCATTTCTTCCTTTATGTTGTTGAGTTCTTTGAGCATCCTTATCGCTAGTGTTTTGAACTCTGCATCTGATAGGTTGGTTATCTCTGATTCATTTAGTTGTTTTTCTGGGGTTTTGTTCTGTTCTTTCTGTTCTTTCATTTGGGCCATATTGTTTTTCTTCTCATTTTGGCAGTCTCCCTGCGTTTGTTACTATGTATTAGGTAGAGCTGCTCTGACTCCCTGTCTTAGCATAATGGCCTATTGTAGAAAAGGCACCTGTAAATTGCATGGGCTGGAGCCTTAGGTAATCACCAGGGCGGGTCAACCCACTTCACTGCTTTGTGGCTCTGTGGGGGGGCAGGGGGGGTGCTCAGAGAGGGGACAATGCCGCTGCCTGGCTTCTGGAGGTATGCTCGGCACTCACCCCGTTTCTAGTCACTTCACCCACTTCCTGTATGGGACTTGCACCCTTCCAGCTGTTGCCCTAGTGGTGAATCCCAGAGTGGGTGGATTTGCATACATTCTAATTCCATGCAGGCCCTTTAAACCAAATCTCCTGAAAATCTGGCAGTTTCTTCTGCTGCCCCAAACTCCACTGGATTTTATAGCCAGAGGTTATGGGAATTTATCTTCCTGGTGCTGGCACCCTGGGGTGTGTGGTCTGGCCTAGGGCTGGGATCGTTTGCTCCCAAGGTATTCCTCCTGATTTTCATCCACCATATGTACATGTGGGATCATCCATTCACCTACTGCCTCTCTGTGCCACACCGTGTTTCCAACTGTTTCCATGACTCCACCCCTCCTACCCAGCTGGATGAATGTGGCTTCTTTAAAAATCCTTGGTTGTCAGACTTCCATACAGCTCGATTTTCTGATGGCTCTGAGTGTTATTTTTGTTGAGATCTAGTTGTGATTCTTTCTATGGTTGCACAAGGAGGTGAAGCATTTCTACCTATGGCTCCATCTTGACGCAAGTCTGAAAACTAGATGCTTTTTAACATAAAAATTAACATGGAATATTTATGAAGCAACAAACATACCAGCTTCCTATAAAAATGGCCATTATACCCATTCTAATCTTAAGAATTCATGTTTTGCAATAATATTTATTACTTTAATTTTTAATCTTTTTAAAAAGATTTTTTGAAAAGATTGTAACATCTAGTAAAATACCCAACTACATTTAAGACATTTTAAGTATTTAGTATTCTAACATTTCCAGTTACCTTGAAGCATGCATCTGTATGCAGATTCAGATATAGCATAGATGTGTGGAGGCATCTCGTGACGTTTCTTCCCTCTGTACATTTCAATAATATTCTCAGAGTAAATTGGAAGATTCTTGTAAGGATTTATGACTACACAGAAGAGTCCAGAATAAGTCTAGAATAAAAATAAAATAAAGTGTTTTAAAAAATGCATATATCAGACAAACAGAAATCACACAGTAATTTGAACAGGGACAACTCTATCTTTTGGATAATTAATCTATTCCCAATATTACATTTAGCCCATGATTGGCTATTCCAAACCACAAGTAAGCGATTCCAAACCACAGAGAGATTATTAAGTGACTCTCTCCTAGATTCACTCCCTCTTGCGTAAAATGGAAGTAATAATATATGCTTCATGTCTTTATAGGGTTACTATAAGATTCAAACAATGTTATTTGTCTTTTCACTTTCATTCTTTCCTGAGAGTACTAGGTATGAAAAGTTCATTAATACAGTTTCAGATTACACATTGCAACTAATCTTTAAGAAAATATCATTTAAGTTGGGATACTATCAAAAAAAGAATATCCACAATTATCTGGTAAGGTGATTATTAAAGAGATTTACAAAAAAAAACAACAACTTTTCACTTCTCTAATTTTTTTTGAAAATACAATTTTTTCATAAAAGTAATTTACATTAACTTGTTATATAGTTAAGTGGATTTATTTAAGTGATTAATAAATTTTTTAAACATTTCCCAAATTTCTAATACAGTAAATATCAATAAACGTAACCCACATAAACAAAAGCTCTTTGGGGGTCCTCAATAATTTTTAAGAGCCACTAGCTTAGAAGATACAATCCTTTCCTGATTTGTACAGTAATCAATACTCAGAACTGATGCTATGAACACTTTTGCCTTTTGGGTTTTTTAAGTTCGCATGGAATGATTTCTGAGAACAATCTACAAAATTGACCCTGGGAGTTTCACAGAAAAACAAGATCGGTTAGGATTGCTGCCAGATGCTCCAGTCCTCTGAGAGACTCAAGATGTCTGGAAAGCACACTCAGCTGCATTATGAAGCAGATCTTTTATTTAAGGTGATTGGGGTAAACCAACTCTAAAGGCAAGAGGACACTAAACCAGGATGAGAACTGATGGTGTTCAGCCCCTGGCCTGCTTCCCCAGAAACACTAAGGGAGTTCTAACCAACAGCTGTGTTGGGAAGGGCGGAAACCTTGGCAGTCGCCACCAGAAGGCACTCTAGAGACTACTCTATTTTGAACACTACAGTTACTAACGCTAAAACACGAGGATGAAAGCCTGCCAGGAAAGGTTGTTAAGTGTGATCAGAACTGTCTCTGTAGCTGTTCTCTGTCCCCCCTTAACTCACAGCGGCAGGCTCTAACGTGGACTGCCCTTCCTCCCCTAGATCAGAGGTATACGAGAGGACAAAGGGAAAAGGGCCCCTGTCCTAAGGTCACTGATTTCGGCTGTCTGCCTGCCTTACATCTGAATTGACCACATGGACATTCGTTCCTGTTTGCCTGAGCCAGAGTAATTATTGTATTATATTTGCCCCTCCCTTGCTGACCACTTAGCTCTTCAGACTGCTGGCTTCCTCACGGTGCAGCGCTGAGCTCAGACGGCCCTCGCTAACTCTTGGGCTTCTCACACCACTGACTTGGCTCTTTCTCCCAAATCAAGTCTCTTACCTAACTGGCCAGCCTCTCTTTGCCACCCACAGGACTAAGAGGCATAGAAAGAGAATAAAAACAAAGACTGTATTAAGGGTGAGACAGCTGAGGAAAGGCCATCTGAATAATTTGTTTTTGGGTTTATTTATACACAGTAACGTTTATAAATCATAACTATACATCTAAGTGAATTTTTATATATACAACCTCACTTTTTTAATTTAAAAATTAGATCATGGTTATCACGAAGCTACAGATTCTGTACTTCACTTTTATAAGAGGCAAATAATTTGACTGGCAAAAAGAAGAAAGAAAAGAAAAAGAAGTTCCCAGAAACATACATTCTATATGTATGACATGGTAACAAATCATAACAATGATATTTTTAATCAGAAATAATTCTAACATGTGTCTACCATGTGTTCGGTACTTTTCTGAGGACTAAGATTACAAAAATGAGTAACTCTCACAAATATGAGTAAGTCATCAAAAAACAAGATTAAATAATCATCAGTATCCCGTGCTTGCCAAAGACAGGCAGTAATAAATGTTTAAGTGGAAATATTAAATTTAAGTGCTTAAAGAGGTAACTTCTATCTAGAAAATTAGCTCTAATGTTGGGTTCCTGCATAACTGGCATGTATCACTTTCGTCTTTTCCCAAGGCACATGGCAGGAGACCAGCATATTCAAATAATTCCTTTGAGACCTTCGTGTTCAAATTAAACTCCACTGAAGTATTTAAAAACATACACTCTAGACATGAAGACAATAAATATACAGTAGACAAACAAGACACAATATATGACACGAAAAAGAAAGTGGACAAGAAGAGAAAGATTTGTAGAAACTATAAATAGAAAAAGCTACCAAGCAGAACACATAAGCCCCAGGCACTGAAAGCCCCGCCCATCTTGCCAGAAACTCTAAGACTAGGTACAAAAATTCAGACCTAGATCGTCTTTGATGTTCTTTATAAAGACTATTGGGTCAAAAGGAGGGATAAAGGAAACCCTATTAAAATAGTAAGAGCATAAAACTTGGTGACAGGATAGGATATATCCAAGGCAGAGTGAGAAGTCCCGTCCAGCTGAAAATTGTCCGTACCATGGAATGGGAGAGGTAAGAGCCCAGAAGGCAAACGGAACAATTCAGTTGTCCGCTATAAGCTATTAGGTATTAGAGGTTCAGCAGAAAAGAGGGAAAGAAAGAGGCATTTTTGAAACAGTGTGAATCTGGCAGCCACGTGGAAAACAGAGCGAAGGGCAAGAGGTGAGAAGCGGAAATGGAGACCACGGAGCAGCCCTGACGCCAAAACAGCCGCGATGCAAGAAAAGGCGGTACAAGAACGCGGAGGGGGTGAGGTGCATCACGGAGAAAGCTGGATGGAGACTCAACAGTACTGAGCGACTCCGAAGAGAGAAAAACTATTTAAGGCACGAGTTACAGCCTCCAGGGTTTGCAAGCTTTAAAGACTGGAACAGTTACTGTTGGACAAGAAAACTAATTTAATTTGTGGGAAAATAATGAATCTCCTTTTAACATTTTGAGATTGTACATTAACAGAAGATTTATTATAATAGGTGAGGCCAGTAGAGTGCCTAGTGAGCAGGTGGAAATACCAAATTGCTAAAGCTGGGAGAAAAATCTGAAGAACAGCCAAGGCTTGAGGGATAAGTCTGCATAGCCTTTAAGACACTGAATAACATATACATAAGAGAAATACAAAAATATTTCCACAAAAACCTTTGCAATTTTTCAAACAGGCTATGCTACTATATGCCTCCAGGATTCTATACATGCTGATCACTCTGCCTGGGATGCCCATCTCCTGCCTAGTATTGGGAAATTTTCTCATCCTTTAAGTGTCAGACCTCTGTTTAAAAAAGCAGGGATATAGATACATTATTTCATAGGTTTGAAGGGTTAGAGAACCAGGACATGGAGGCAGGTGCAGATGTCAGTGAAATGGAGCAGAAATTCAGAACAGGGGAGTGAACTGGGAGCATCACATAAACCTGCACCACAGCTGTAGCTCTCAGGAGACCAGCGAAAGAGAAGAAAGGATGAACAATTCACTTAACACCATCTGCACACACCACACCTAGATAAAATTCACATGTGTGTTTAGAAGAAAACAAACAACCTATGTAATAAGACTTTTGTCCAGAGGATTCAGAGAAAAAAATTACTGGTGGAAATGATCTACAAAACAAGCTAAAAGAAACTTTAGGAAATAGATTTATAGCTGCAACAGAATTTAATATAATATGGATTCTACTTATTAGAACAGAAATGCATAGGGAAAAAAGAGGTGACTAAGGCAAGGAAAGACTGTAAGGAACAATCTAAAATTTAAAAAAAAAAAAAAAAAAAAAAAAAGCCCACAGTGGAGAAAAAGGGTGTCAGGAAGTCAAGTGACAGAACAGACACATTCTGAGAGTGCCCTTCTTACAGAAAAATAGAACAAATGCAAAATGATAAAAAGAGTCAGATAAAACCAATAAAAAATACTTAGAGGGCAGATGAATGTGGAGAGAAGAGAAAGGATAACTAAAATATTAATTATTACCGTTCCTTTGGGGGGAAAAAAAACCAGAACTCTTTAAAAAGAATAATAAAAAATAAACTCAAAAACTGTGTGTGTGAGAGAAAGGGTATGTATCTTGAGCTAAAAAGAATTCATCAAGCCAATGAACACAGAAGGAGTCACGGCATTAGACTGTCACCATTTTGCAGCCTATGATAAAATAGATCTGAACAGTGCCCGCCCCTGGTGGCTAAAACCCTTAGGAGAATGGCAGACAAGGACACTCCCAACGCACAGATAGGGATCCAAATTCCAACTGACTCACCACTAACTCACTGATCAATCTCAACATCATAGTGAAAGACAACCTGGCATCATGTGTCTCCTGAATCCAAACCTGATCAAGCTTCTGGAACCAATTACCACTTTATAGGAAGTACCACAGGAAAGCAATCAACAAAATCCAAAATATGGGAAATTCTATAGCAAAATTGACCTTGTTCCTTCAAATTAAAAAAAAAAAAGGTGGGGGGGGGGATCATGTAGATAGAAGAGACATGGCCACCAATTACTATACATTGACTTGGTTTGGATTCTGAATTGAATAAACCAACAATAGTAAACAATTTCTTATATATAATAACGGGCACATGAAGTAACAGTTATGACTGAAATATAAGATAAATCTGGATCCCTGTGAGTCTATTTTTATTGTCTTGCATTACCTTGGATAATAATATTTTCAAATAATTAAAAGACACAAATGAGAATTCTGACAGAGAACTGGAAACTATTAAAATAAAACTCAAATGAAAATTCTAAAACTGAAAAACAAGTAACTGAAATTAAGAATTCATGCCCTGGCTGGTGTGGCTCAGTAGACTGAGCACCACCTGTGAACCAAAGGGTCACTGGTTCGATTCCCAGTCAGGGCACATCCTCAGTTGGGGGTGTGTCAGAGGCAACTAACTGGTTGATGTTTCTCTCCCTCTCTTTCTGCCTCCCTTCCCTTCTCTCTCAAAACAAACAAATAAAATCTTAAAAAAAAAAAAAATTCAGTGGCTGTGTTGAAAAGAAAATTAGAGCTGAAGAAAGAATCAGTTACTTGATATTTTAATTAGAAGCAAGTATCTATGGAAGAAAACAGGATGGAATTATAGAAGAATGTGAGCGATATATGAAACATGATGAAAAGGTCTGAAATACAAGGTATTTGAGTCCAAAAAGAAGAAAAGAGAGAATGGAGCAGAAGCATATATGAAGAGACAATGGCTAGGAATTTTCCAGAACTACCAAAAGGTATCAAGTCACAGATTCAAAAATGCTACAAATTCCAAACAGAATATATATATATATATATACACAAACAAACAAAAAGCCATCTTACCTAAGCACATCAGAACATCAGAGTAAAACTGCTTACTGAAAGCCAAAGGCAAAGAGGAAATTTTATAAACCACCGGTGAGGACAAAAAAATGAAATAAAAAGATTACCTTTAAAGAAACAGCAATAAAACTATAAGCTGAATTCTCAACACACTAAAAAGAAAAAAAGAAAGGCAGGGATAATACACTGCAATGGTATCTTCACAGGTTAAAAGAAAATAATTGCCAGCTCGGAATTCTAAATCGGGGGTTGGGGGAGAAGTTTAAAATGAAGATGAAATACAGACATTGTCACACAAATAAAGAGACCTTTTCTAAGAGATGAAAGCTAAGAGATGTAGAAAAAAATTAAAAGCAACAGAAAGTACATGGGTAAGACTGAATGGGTACTGACCAAGAAGGAGTAAGTATCTTGTGGGTTTTAAAATACAGAGAATTGAACAGCAGTGGCACATAACTTTGGGAGGGAGGAGTGAAGGAGTTCAAGGGCTCTGAGATCTAATGTCAGACAGACAGAGCTGCATTACTAAAAATAAAGATCATGATGATTCACCAGAAAGATAAAAATTCTACGTTTGTACATATGTGACAACATAACTTCAGCAGTATATAGCAAAAAAACCTGACAGAATTAAAAAGAGAAATACTTTAACAGTAGCATGGAACAAGCAGATAAAAATAAAAAAACCGTGAAAACATGTCAGACTGAATGACACTGCACATATAAGACACACTGCATCCAGTAGCGTCGTGGACATGTTTTTCAAGTGCACGATGACCTCTTATTCAAACTGATCATATGATGGACCACACAGCAAGTCTAACAAATTCCAAAGGACTAAAATCATTCAGGGTTATGTTCTTTGACCAAGGAGAGATTATTAGAAATAACAAAATAAACCTGAAAATCCCCTTGTGTTTGGAAATTAAGCAACTAAGTAACCTGTGGAGGCAGCAAAGACATCCTCCTTATTTTGAACTAAATGACAATAAAAACAAGACACATTAAAACTTGTAGAATACTGCTTAAGTTTATTACTTAGAATGAAATGTCTAGCCTTTAAGTACCTATTTGAAAATGACTATATAAAAAAAAAAATCAGTGATCTAAGTATCCATCTCAAAAATTAGATTATGAACAAATTAAACCCATAGAAACTACTGTTTAAAAAGAAAAAAAAAATGTAATAAACAGAGCCCCTTCCAATGGTGTCGGAGCTGCATCCCAGAGGAACTGCCTTGCAGACCTTATGCCTCAAACCTACAAAACGTTAAAACGGCAAAATAACCTTTGGACTGGACCTAAAAACAGCACTGTATTTCAAACAATTGTTTGTAAAGGTAATAAGAAATTAGATATGATGACTACCAGATTGAAAATTTAAAAACATTGTTTAGAATTAGAGTCACTAGTTAGTTTATTAGCACCTATAGAAATGCTTTCCGTCTATTGATGTGATTGTTCCCCTTCCCTTTCCCATAAATGCCCCTTGCCTTTGTGTCCGGATGGGAATACTATTTGGGCGGGCGTCTGCCTGTATCAATGTTTTCCAAATAGTTATTTTTTTTTAATCTCAAAATAAATGCTTGTTATCTCTCACTTTGGCCTTTTATTTTCAGGCTAACAGTACAGTCGTGGTGGCCACTTATGAGAAGGCTACATCTGAGAAATGTCATTGAGTGCACTTACACACACCTAGGTGGTATAACCTTCTACACACCTAGGCTACATGGTATAGCCCACTGCTCTGCAGAGGAGGAAAAATAATTTTCTCTCTTACTGGGTAGCTGCTGAGACATCCCTGTGACAAAAGATTAACAGGAGAAAAACAAACAGAAGTTTAATAATATGTATACCTCCTGTATACATGGGAGACCCAAGAAAACTGAGTAATTTGCCAAAATGGCTGAAGCCACTACCTTAAATACCATCTTCAGCTGAAGACAAAAGATTTTGGGGGTGGGGTGTCAGTTATGGAAGATTACTAGGGGCAAAAAGCACAGTAAATAGGGTAGGGTTGTTACGCAGATAGAAGTCTTCTGAATTGATTAGTTTCTAGAGCCAAGGTTATCCCTGTCTTCCAGGTACAGGAAGGAGGCACCCTGACCAATGGAGATTTCCCTTCCAAATTTGTTACCTTTTACAAAGGGTAACTTCTATGTGCTTTTCAGGGCTTCTCCCATGTCTGCTGCTTCTCAAAAATAACCCTTATGCCAAAGAGACATAGTTTGGAGTGACAAATTCTGTTCCCCTATAAGCTCCCAGGCCACAGGCCTGTGCAGCCGTTACTGTACTGGATCCTGTAGGCAACTATAACACAGTGGTATCTGTGTGATGCCCTGTGCTAGGACAGTACCAACTCACTAGGCCACTGCCATCCATATATACTCAGTTCACCATTTACCCAAACATCATGCAGCAGATGACTGTAGAAGAAATGTAACAGCTGTACTAAAGGTAGATAGATAGGTAAAGAATAAGGTGGTTTAGATGAAGGAAGGAAGGAAGGAAGGGAGGGAAGGAGAGAGGAAAGGAGGAGAGGACCAATAAAGTCAAAAGGCTGTTCTTTGAAAAGACTAATAACTGTCAACATAAGAAACAGCCCAACCTGTAAGAATTTATGAGTTTATTTGAGCCAAACCGATGACAATTGCCAGGAAGCAAAACCTAAACAGACTGAGGAAGTGCTCTGGAGAATGGCAGTTTTGTACTTCATTTTATACATTATAATCAAAAGAGGAGATGTAAGTGGGTTACATGAAATTCATTGGTGACATCTTTTCTATAGGTGGGTTCAGGGTAGTTATCAGTCAACAATTAAGGCAACAATAACAATGAGGGGATCTGTGGTCTCCCTCTGTTGAGGTGCCTGTGCATTTGAGGAATCTGGAAAAAGGAAATTTGACATTCCAAAGGTATGTTATTGGAGAGGCAAAAAGACAATAGACGGCCTTGATCAAGGTAAGAATTGTCTTTTTCTTTTAAATTTAAAAAATCTTTTAATTAGATAAAATAAACTAACAAATGTAGAAAAATATGAACTCAGCAACCAATCAAACAAGAAACAAGGTTTAAAAAACAACAAATCCTCAAAGTTATCAAACAAAAGAAAGGCTCATTTGAAGTCTGGGGAAAATACTTGGATGTGGCTTATTTCTGTCTCCTCTCCCTTTCTCCTCTCTCCTTCCTACTTACTCTCTTACTTAGTTTTTGGTCTCCTGTCCCCTCATCTTCTGTCTTCCCTCCTCATTCTCCCTCTTCCTCCTCCTCCCTGATCTTTCCAGCTCTCCAGTCTCTAATTCCCACTAATAACTAATCGGGAGTGGGGTTATGGATAAAGGTAGGTTAAATCACGATTGGAGGGTGATGTGGGTGAGGGAGACCCAGAAGAAGGAGCTGAAGTTTGGGTTCTGAGCCCCTGGGTGCCTGATAGGGACAGGACTACCAACCTGGTCCTAGTAGCCATCCAGGGGCTGGCTTTTCCCTCCTCAGCTCAGAACCATGGCACTTGGTACTTGAAAGATAACAAGATCCAGTGTTTGACAGGGATCACGCAGGGTATCAAAGGTGGCTAGATCTAGGGGGATTCCAACCCACAAATCGCCAAGACCCAGGCATCAAACTATCTCAGCCACCTGTGCAAGCAAATTTGGAAAAGTTTAGACCCTCCTGGTTTATCCCCTGAGCTTCTTTTTTATACATTTTAATTTTTACATATTTTGTAAAAGTTTTATACATTTTAGTATTTTAAGTGTGTTAAATTTTTAGTTTCATTGTTAAAAATAAGGTGGATTCTGAATTTTAAAAATAATAACTTACCTTTACCTAAATAAAGACCAAAACAACTACTGCCATGTGGTTCTGCTATGACATAACTCTTCTTAAAAAAAAAAAAAAATTATTTATTTGTTTATTTATTTATTTATTTTTAGAGAGAGAGGAAAGGAGAAGAGAGGGAGAGAAACATCACTGTGTGGTTGCCTCTCACTTGCGCCCCCAACTGGGGACCTGACATGCAACCTAGTTATGTGCCCTGACTGAGAATCGAACCAGCGACACTTGATTCGCAGGCTGATGCTCAATCCACTGAGCCACACCAGCCAGGGTGAAGAATTGACTTTTGTTAGGGAAGATTCTGGCCTAGGACATGGCTGCTCGCCATGACTTAATTTTAATTACAAAGTTTTCATTTCAGACCACCCTATGTGGTTACTTTAGGTCTCTGAGTTTGTAAAGCCACCATGCAGGCCTCCCTGAACTTGCTGGGTTTAGTATGTGGCTCCTTTTCGTCCACATAATATTGGTAAACCTCTGATGAGACTCATTAAAAAAAAGGTAGAGCATATTATTAGTATCAGGAATGAAAGTGAACATCACCACAAATCCTACAGAAAATAAGAGGGTATTATGAACAACTTTATGCCAATTAATTTGAAAATAGACAAATTCCTAGAAAAAGTTATCAAAACTGATACATCTATTGAAGAAAAACTTCCCCACAAATAAAACTGTATTATTTGTAAAAGAAATAACATCAATTCTAACCAAACTCTTCCAGAGAACACACAAAGATAAAATATTACTTAATTCATGTCATAAAGCCATCATGATCTTGCTAGCAAATATGACAAGGACATTGAAAGGAAGGAAAATTTTAAGTCAGTCTCACTCATGAAAATAGATGCAAAAATCCTAAACAAAACATAGAATCTAGGAATCTAGTAACATACATATACATATATATATATATAAAATATATAATATTACAATCAAAAGAGAAGACGTAAGTGGTTTACATGAAATTCACTGGTGAGAGATTATATATATATATCGTCGTCGTCGGCAGCCGTCCGTCTCGAGAGACGATGGTGTAGCTTCTTAAGAGTCTATCTGCACCGCCGAGAATGGCTGTGCAGTCCGACTCGGAAGTGACACGGTATCTGTCTCCTCCCGTGTTGAATCGACATCTTGCGATGACGCTGGAGTGTCCTCTCCAGTGAAGCTGAAGCTACAGAGCCTGGGCAGGGTGATATGGAGGGTCTGCTGTTGCCCATGCAGCAGACCCCCCCTCTCTTCGCAGCTGAAGTGTCCAAGGGAAAGACGGAGTCAATACAGCTTGGCTTCAGGTGCGCCGCAGGAGTTGCCGGTGTTGACTACAACGTCAAACCGCCTTAGGGACTCCGGCTCCGGATTTTCTGTCAGGGTTTACTCCCTTAGCCTTTCCCCTGAAGAGGTATGCCGCAAGGCAGCGGAGGTTTTTTGGAGTCTTATATATATATAAGAATACTTGGTCCTTGCAAGGCTGGTTTTAACACTAAAATTCACTACAATAACAAAATAACCAGAAAAATCACACTATCATCCATGCAGGATTAAAAACTAAGAGTAGAATGAAACTTCCCTTATTCTGCTAAAAGGATATTCAAAAAAATCATAGCAAACATCATTCTTTTCAAAAAAATTTTTAATTTAATTTTCAATTACTGTTGACATATATTAGTTTCAGATGTATTACATAGTGATTTTATAAAGTGATCATCTTGATACGTGTAATACCCATCTGACAGCATGACAGCATTATTAACTACATTCCCTATGCTGTATTTTATATCCCTGTGACTATTTTTATAACTGACAATTTGTACTTCTTAATCCCTTTCACTTTTTTCACCTAATCCCCCCAAACTTCTTCCCTTCTGGTGACCATAGTTTGTTTTTTGGATTCCACAGATAAGTGAAATCATATGGCATTTGTCTTTCTCTGTCTGACTTATTTCACTTAGCATAATATCCTGTAAGTCCATCCATGTTGTCCCAAATGGTAAGAGTTCATTCTTTTTTATGGCTGAGTAATATTCCATTGCAAACACCATTCATTTTAAATTTATTCGACAAACCTTTATTTTGTATTTTTTAAAACATAGGTTGTTTTATAATATATATGTCAATTAAAATGGTAGAAATTAAGAAGTTAGTTTATACTGTATTGTTTTTTATTCTTTGTCAGTGATCTTACATAAAATAGTTACCCCTATACAACAAAAGAGAACTCATCTAGAATTCTACTCTAACTAAGAAAGTATCTTTCATGATCATCAAGCCTCATTAATGTTTTGGAGATTACAGAAAATAAAGAAACATAAATAAGTTCTATTGTTGGGACGTTTTATCATATGGAATATTTGTTCTCATGAATGCCTCTAACACTTTGAAACTTACAAAAGAAAAGATGTTCAGAACTGAAGAACAGACTAAGATATTCTCCAAATGGTATTTTTTAAAACTGTACTTATTTGAGTGACATTGGATAACAAAATTATATAGGTTTCAGGTGCACAGTTCTGTAATACATCATCTGTACATTGTATTGTATGTTCACCCCAAGCCAAGTCTCTTTTCATCAGCAAACATCATCCTTAATGGTGAAATGCTGAAAGCTTTCCCCCTAAGATCAGAAATGGTATAAAGATGACTCCAATCAGTACTTCTCTTCAGCTACATGTGCTGAGGGTCCAGGACAGTGCAATGAAGCAAGTTCAAGTGTGTATGGAAAAGAAGGGCTTGTAGCGAGCCTGACAAGGGCAGTGACCACGTAACCACACAGAATAGTCTGATCATAAATTTCCTAACTGGGCAGGTCATGGGGCGTAGTCACATTCTGGGCCTATCGATACCTTAATAAAAGGTCAATCTTTGCCTTAAGGGAGGCCTGTCCACTGTTTTTGTGCATCTAAGAGAACATCCCCTTGGAATGTCAGTAACTATCTTTTCCAGACCCCTCAGAGGTGTAACCACCCCCCTTCACAGGACACCCCAAAAACTCCTCACTTCCCTGTTGTCCTGTACCATCTCTATTCACTGTTAACTATCCCGTACCCACTGATGTAAAACAAGTATGGATCTCTCCGTTTTGCTTTTTATCCAAGCCTGGAGACACCTCCCCTTTGTTTCTCCAGCCTTCTTACCACTAAGGAAGTGCATGGAACTTCCTTTGATTCTAAATGTATAAAAAGGAAATGCAGGCTGCTCTTGGTTGGGGGCCGTCCTGCACTTAAGGAAGGAAGATGGTGGTAAAGATGAAAAAGTCGCTGGAGCTGATCAACTCTAGGCTCCAGCTTGTTAGGAAAAGTGGAACGTACGTGCTAGGGTACAAGCAAACTCTGAAGATGATCAGACAGGGCGAAGAGAAATGGGTCATCCTCGCCAACAACTGTCCAGCCCTGAGGAAATCTGAAATGGAGCGCTATACCATGTTGGCCAAGACTGGTGCCCGTCACTACAGTAGCAGTAACACTGAATTGGGCACGGCGTGTGGAAAATACTACCGAGTATGCACACCGGCTATCATTGGTCCAGGTGGTTCTGGTACCGCTAGAAGCATGCCAGAATAGACTGATGAGAAACAAATCATGCAAAATTTTTTTGTAATAAAACTGGCCATAGCTTGGTTTAAAAGCTGAAAGGAAAGGAAAAAAAAAAGAAGAACAAACTGCAAACTTGCCATTCTCCAGAGCATTTTCTCAATCTTCAAGATTTTGCTCTGGGTCAGTCCTCAATTTTTTGGCTCAAACACTTACGAAATGTTATCTATAGATTTGGACTCACTTTCATTTACAAAAGAAATACACAGCAACTGTTTGTACATAACGATAACAATTAAAAAGGAATATTTAGAACACAATTTTTAAATGGCAATGTCTACCAGCCCAAAGAGAAGCACACAAACCCATCAAACAGACTAGGAAGTCAACAGATTTATGAACAGCTGGTTTAGAACAAAGGTGGCACTTCAGAGCAGTGGAGATATAGGGCCGTCTCACTAAACAGCATGGGGTCAACTGGAGAGCCATTTGGAAAATAAACTAATCTTACACTGTACACAAAATTCAACTGCAAACGGACTGAGGATGACCTAAAAAATATATCATAGAATTCTCCTCTCCTCTGGCTTCAAACTGAGTTCGGCCAATGGGAGACATTGGCGTGAAAGGAGATAAAGTCCGGATATTAATGCCCCAGGGCCTGCCCTGCCGGCTGTCATGAGCTGTGGACATCCCTCCTTACGGGACACAGTTCCACACAGCTATCCTCTTCCGGCTGAGGCAACAGCTCTTCGCATGGCTCCTTTAAAGATCAAGTTGTATCAAGTGCTCTCAGTCATCACTAGAGCCGGTTACTGTACAACTAACATTTGTTTTCTAAACTCCATCCACATGTTTGTAAATTGTCCCCTTATTAAAACTCTCAGAATATCTAGTTTGAGGGCCTTCTGCTTCTGGCTAGACTCGGACTAAATCAGGCATTATCTAAAAAAGCTCAAAATATGAGTTAAAAATGTGCATATTCTCTCACCCAGGAATCCCCCTCCTAGTTCTATACCTCACAGAAAGGCGTGCTAGGGGCGCTGGGTACGTGCCCAGTGCTGTTCACTGAAGCAACCAGTGTTCATAATGTTCCAGTTTCCAAACTGGAAAAAACAGATGTCCAAACACATTTAGATTAAAAAAAAAAAACAGGTCAAAAAAACCTCATAATGGAATAATACAGTCAAACAAAAATGAACAATGTCAACAGTTGAATAGGGCAAATGGCGTCTTTGCATAATCATGAAAATAGTTTTGATTTCACGGACCCCCCCGAAAGTCTTGGGACAAAACCCAGGAGTCCACAGATCACATTTTGAAAATTATTAAATTATAACATAAAGCAATATGAATGGCTCTTTAAAATGTTGTTGTTGGCAGCCGTCCGTCTCGAGAGACGATGGTGTAGCTTCTTAAGAGTCTATCTGCACCGCCGAGAATGGTTGTGCAGTCCGACTCGGGAGTGACACGGTATCTGTCTCCTCCCGTGTTGAATCGACATCTTGCGATGACGCTGGAGTGTCCTCTCCAGTGAAGCTGAAGCTACAGAGCCTGGACAGGGTGATATGGAGGGTCTGCTGTTGCCCATGCAGCAGACCCCCCCTCTCTTCGCAGCTGAAGGGTCCAAGGGAAAGACGGAGTCAATACAGCTTGGCTTCAGGTGCGCCGCAGGAGTTGCCGGTGTTGACTACAACGTCAAACCGCCTTAGGGACTCCGACTCCGGATTTTCTGTTGGGGTTTACTCCCTTAGCCTTTCCCCTGAAGAGGTATGCCGCAAGGCAGCGGAGGTTTTTTGGAGTCAGAGTTTTCCTTCTCTGATGTGCCCTGACTGGAAGATCGAACCAGCGACACTTAGCTCGCAGGCTGACGCTCAATCCACTGAGCCAAACCAGCCGGGGTTCTTTAAAATGTAATGCTGAGCAAACAAACAAATCAATAAAAAGTAGACAGAAAAGGCTATATAAGATTCACTCACATAAAAATTCATAAACAGGCAAAACTCAACTATATTGTTTAGGAATGCATGCTTAGTTGATAAAACACACTGGAAGATTTTAAGATACTTCTCAGTAATTGATAGTCCAAGGAGACAAAAATTAGTAATGCTATAGAAGCTTTAAAAAATTAAAAATCTTGGTCTAAGAACTATATACAAAACCCCACACCCAACAATAACAGAATATGCCTTCTTTACAAACACATATAGAACATTCATACAAACTGACAATATACTATTGTCAGTTGCAATTAATTTTGACTGCAATGCAATTAATTTAAAAACAACAAAAAGATAATTTAAAAACCAACATTTGGAAGTTTTAAAAGTATACTTTTAAATGGTTCATAGGTTAAAGAAGATATCATAATAGAAGTTAGAAAATATTTAGAACTAAATAATACAAATACTACAGTTCAAAACATGTGAGGTGAACTAAACCAGTTATCAGAGGAAATAGTCACAGCTTTTAAGTGGTTTTATTAGGAAAAAAGTGAATACTGGATGAGAAGATGAGAAGTTGTATGTTGGGGAGAATAAAAGAAACTAAACCTGTTGAATAACCAACTTATTTAAAAGAACATATATGGTATCTTATCTATAGAAACACATATGTCCAAGAAGGTCCTACCCAAGTTATTAGTGTCAATATCCTGGCACCTCAACTGATCAATTTCAACTGACCAGTTAATTGCAAAGCCCCACACATATCTATCACAATGCTAGCAATCATAGCTATCCACAGCCCTATTCTCCTAACATAGGATTTCTTCAGTGTCAAGTGCTCCAACTTGAATCTTAGGTAGAAACCCTTTCTCCATTCCACTAACTGAGCCATGATCCTCACAAACCCTCCCTTCTGCTGTGACCTTCATATTTGAAGAAAAACTCAGATTTTCCTTTTTTATACGACCAAGGGGTTCATGCTTTTGAAAGGAAACTCAAATTCACTCAGGTTGTACCTAAGTTGGAAAAACTCAAACTCAATAAAAGACACTTGCACAGAAAGCTGTAGCAGTATCATGAAGCATGACTACAAAGAAAATGCCTTTTCTTTCACTCCTCTTACCCACAATCCCCTTCCCCTTTCTATTTTTCCTTCTTTCCCCCCGGTTGCAGGCACCTCCAGGGTCCAAGGTGGGGAAGCAAAGTGAAGATGGCAGGAAAAGAGCCTGGTTCCTTTCCACATCCCGGTTCTCCACATCTTTTTGGCTGTGCCATCACACTTGCAGCCTTCCACAAGTCACTGCACCAGCTGACATTCAAAATCGATCCATAGCTCAAAACTGTGCTGTCAACATTGCGATCTGACCACAATCTTCATTTCCCAGTTTTCTCCCTCTCTCACTCCCATTGCCTTTGCTCCAGACTCCTTCACCTTGTTTGACAAGGGACAGAAGAGAAAGGAACCGTGCAAGCAATGGAGACGCAACAGTGACAGGTCCCCCTGCCTTCACAGACATGGGGCAAGCCTACAAATTTGGCGAAACCACACAGCCAGACAACAATGTGATCCCTACACACATCACATTCGGTCTCAGCTGGATTCTCAATGCTTCTCTCCAATCGTGTTCTTATCTCTGGCTTTTCTTTTCCAAACGTTTCCCATTCCCCTCAAGCCACCTTCCCAAACCTGGTGCCCCATACTCTCTTATTTTACATCCTACCTCATAGCGGGACAAAGAGAGGCCCCTGGGCTTGATTGAAGCTTCTTTGTCATAGGTCATGAACGAGCTATTCATTTCTCAGATCTCCCCATGGCTAGCTCCTTCCTATGGGTCATATTCTAGCTCAAGTGCTACCTTCTCAAGAGCCCTTCCCTGACCTGCTGTGGCAAGTCGGTCTCCTATTCATTCCACCCAGTTTCATTTCCTTACAGGATGTATCAGGAGGGTAGACCTGTCCTGTCCACAACACTCTCCCCAGCGCTCGGTAAATACTCACTAAATAAACTAATTCCTATGGTAAAGCTAGTTCTGATCTGTTAAGTTTTGAATTATGCATGAGCTTCAGTATCGCACCTCTTGCATGAAATTCTTTTTCAAATTCACATCATTACAGCATCAACTTCTCTCTATTTCTCTTCATTCTAAACCTAAGTCCTAGCTCTACCACCTTCTTTACATCTTTGCCAACTACATCTACCATCCCCTTAAACCTGTTTTGTCTTTCTAGATTTTTGTCAGTTCCTGACTTGCATTTTTACTCTCTGCCTCATCCCTTATTATTTTTAATAACTTCTATATGGCCAGTGACATTGTCAGTGACTGCAACATACTTATGTGTCAACCGCTAACCACAGGACAACCCCAGCCTCAATCTTACCCTGAATTGTTTCCTCTTAAAAACCTCAGTCTCATCTTTCCCATTTCCCCACGCCCAGTGACCTTGTTCTTCCTCTTCAGTGAAGCTTCTAAGCTTGCAGACCTTGCACTTTACACTCCTGGATATACACTGGATTTCCTCCCAATTTGCTGTCCATATCCTACTACTCATGCAACTCTTAGTCCCATATTAAACTCCCTGGTCTTTCTGCCACATGCTGTCCCCCATCTTATTATACTCTGGAGTGACACCACAAAAGTCTTCACGTACCATTCAGTATATTTAATTTCAGACTAGCTTATTTAAAATTACGTGTTAAAATTTAAAGCAAAGCAAGATTTGGGGTAAGAGGCTACCTTTAATAGAAATAATGTTAAACAGAGAGTATGGGTAGTCCCTATTCCCATTTGATTATGACCGTACGTATAATTTACATTAATTCCTAGTCACCATGCTTTCCATGACTATTTAGAGAGAATACTTACATAGATAAGTCCTGAATAGTAACGATCCTTCAGATTATGCAAAACAGAAGCTTCGTTCAAGCACGTCAATTCTGCCATATCCTCCACCTTGGAAAACTTAGGCGGGTTCATCTTCTGAATATCATCTTTGTTGACCATTGCTTTCTTTCCATTTTCTGCCAACTCCACCATAACTTCATCTCCCCGTTCTTCTTTGATACTTGCTGCCTCAAAGCCATGGCGTTCTGATGGAATCCACACTAGCTTTTTAGCAGTCCAATCAGCCTGGGTGGCAGGGTTGTAGATGACAGCCCTGTCCACGAAGAGATACCTCTCTGGATCTTCAAGTCCACTTCTCTGTGCCATTGTAAACAGAAGGATCCAAGAGCAATTGCCTCTATGACAAGAGAAGGATAAAGTTAGATACTTAGAAATATAAAATGATTCACAAATTTTACTCTTCTAAGAAACTTAAAATAAAACCTTTGGTAAACAGGAAGCATAAACTTTGAGTTAAGAAGCTGGGGTAGTCCTCTTGACAGCCATACTAACCAAGTTTCCAAGGTAAATTTCAGGGGTGACCACAAATTACGACTCTGGTTGTCTGAAGACCACTCAAGACATGCCCTCAGTACTGAAGGCTGAAAAGCAAGTGGAAGGAAAAAGCAAAGTTCCAGTTTGACCTTTTCTCCCCTTCATCTCCTCTTTCACCCTCACCACAAATCAAACAGAGTTAGGAAGGGAAGAGAGAATGAAGAAAAAGAAAACAATTCGTAATACAAGGCCTATGGAGTAGTTCCAGAATTCGTGTGACCACCAGGATATAGCTACAAAGCACACGAGGAATGCCAGAAGAGCAACACACAGGGTCTAAAACGAGTCTCCCATTCAACCCTCAGACAAACTACTCAAAGTTCTTCCTTACGAATACTCCCAGCAGTCCCCCTATAGCTTACCTATGGTCAACATGGTCTTAACGTGCTCAAATAAGGCCACAGAGGACAAACGTAACTGGGCTTCACATGACAGCCTTTCAAGTATGTGATGGGAGCTATTCAGGTCTCCACTCCCATCCTGCAGCTGCTCCCGCTCCCTCTGTCTCCTCTTCAGCATTCCATCCTTCATCAAGACTCATTCCACTACCCTGAGCTCTTGCCTCTCAAGGGACTCCATGTGCTTATGCCCCTTCAGAGTGTGGGACCCAAAAGCAAACACAATGTTCCAGATATAGCCTCCCCAGTGCAGAAGAAAAAGGAACCTTTAACAACCGTAGATCTGCATTAGTAAAAGCTGTTTCTGGGACTTTTACAATCAATGTATCTCAAGACTTACTTGGCATATTTAGCATTCATTCACTGTTGGCTCATAATGAGCTGTCAGCTGAAGCTCCATACATGCTGCTCCAAGTCACCCCCCCCCCCGTACTTGTACAATTGGCTTTTGGATCAAATAACAAGATTTTACATTGATCACTCACCATCCTGATGTGACTCATCACTCCTACTTGACAACATCTTTTTGGAATCCAATATCATCATTAAACACTTTTGTTATTACTGCAAATTCCAGGTTATTACAAACTTCATAAGCATGGGTTCCATCCACGACTCCATCCAAATCAATGCAAGAAGCCAACTGAGTACCCACCCTTCCTCTGTCAAATCCTCCCAACTTCTCCCACCCCCCAGAAATGATGGGGATTCTTTGTAGGCAAGATAGAAGGCTGCAAAGTCAACCATAAAGTAGTCCAAAGTTGTTAAGAGGTTCTTACCTTGTCCATAGATAAATTTCAAACTAAAATGGTATAAAAATGTTGTACACTTACTGTATGTGTGTGTATCTGTGCTTTTCTAAAAGAACACTCATGACTTTCTTCAGATTCTTAAAGGGATCAATTTGTGTCCTAAAAGATGAATCACTGATAGCGGGTGCAGATACTACCCCTCCCTTTCCCTCTAGTAAGAATTTACTACAGTCAAGTAACTAAAGACACTTCAGAAATTATTTGTTACAATGTAATGCATTATGAACACCCATGCTCTAGAGCATCAATTCAGTGTGCTGCAAGGATTGTTAAAACATACAACAGGATTGTTAAAACATGCAATATCTGAATATTTAGTAAGGGCCACTGACCTATTGTCCCTTAAACAGCCAACACAACAATAGCTATTTGGTGTGAATGAATCAAAATTATAGCTCTATTTTTGTCAGATTGGCAAAAAATATATTTTTTGGTACGCCACAGAATTTTAGTGATTAATTTATGTGTGCCATGGGATGAAAAAGGTCGAAACCACTGTTTTAGAGCGCGGTTCTCAAACTCTGGTGTGTACATCAGCAACACCTACAAAACTCATTAAAATACAGATTGCTGGGCCCCAACCACAGTTTCTGATTTACTTAAATCTGGGGTGCAGCACAGTAATTTGCATTGTTAACAAATTCCCAGATGACGCTGATGCTGCCGGTCCCAGGGCCACAGTTGGAGAATCGGGGACCGCACTTTTGAGAATCACTGCTCCGTAGTTCTCTGGCTGCCAAGAGAAGCCACTGTTACTAACAGGTATTTGAGGTAGAAAAGAAAGGCTGAAGACCAATGTTCTAGACTAATTCATACCAAGTTTTGAAGACTATGCTAATGTTTTAAGGATAATGAACTTGGATAAAATAAAATCACAAAACAAAATGAGAAAAAAAAAACACAAAACGTGTCACATTAAGTAAGACTTCTACAAATAAAACTGCTAACATGATTTTTAAGTAAACTTGCATTTGCCTTCTTACAGAAAATATTCATGGACAAACATGCATTCTGTCTGAAGAATGGTTTCAAAAGCCCATTACCTCTACGGACTACTCCATAAGATTATCAACAAGTTTTCTGTCTTTCCAAATTAAACACTAAACACTGCTAAGGAGGAGGCATGGCTTTGGAGTGGGGCTTATCCTAGAGGAATTTGGAGACAACCAGACACACACTCTGCCTAAAGGCCAGTCTATCAAAAGTGAAAATATCCAACTGTAACAAAACATGATAACAAGTTACTCTTCTTATTCTTGTCAGGTATTAACTGTCTACCCTGTACAACACTTAGGAAACTGTCTGCTGCCAGTAGGCCCATACACGTGTCTTTAATTTTACATTGGGTATGCTTAAATTTAGCAGGTAACTCTAAATTAGAATACTTTAGGATTATTTCTAGAGCAGGTCTTTTTTTAAAAAAAGTAAATTATGTACAGTAGTCCCTTTCTATATTGCAGCTCACTTATTGCGGCCTCACTGTATCGTGGGATTTTTAAAAATATTTTATTTAATTATTTATCGCAGATTTTTCGCTATATCGCGGGATTTTGCAGTACTACATATGTATGTTGTTAAAGTTACGTAGGTTTAAGAGTGTAGAATATGTTTAAGAACATAAGTAGTGTTTATAAAGTGTGGGAAAGGTTAATAAGGGAGTGGGAAAGGTTAATAAGGGACTGGGCATGGTTTGTAAGTGTGTGGGAAGGGTTTATAAAGCCTTAAAGTATATATAAATACTAAAATAAATGTAAGGTTCCTACTTCGCAGATTTTCATTTATTGCGGAGGGTCTAGAACGTAATATCCGCGATAAGTGAGGGAATACTGCATTTAAAAACTGATTAAATCAGCGCTATTTTGGTGGGGAAATGCTTATAAATTAAGAAAAATCCAATAGATCACAAGTGTAATTACAAAATGTTCCCAGTTTCGTGGGTGAAAATTACATATACATGTTTTTTTTTTAAGGTGGGGAACAAATTAACCATGGGTCTTCACTGGGTAGTGGGATTGATTACATATTTTTACTTTTCCAGTGTTTCCTACAACTAACTAAACACTGTGATGTGTCCCTTACTATCTTTTCTTGTTCCTTTTCCTGTTCCTTGCTATCTCGTAAGCACTCAGTCTAATCCCTGGTCCAAGAAGGGGTGCTATACTCACTGATCAAACACTACATGAGTGGTCCCTACCCCCTCATAGTAAGTTCTCCTCCACAACCAAGAACCTACCATTCCTTTAAATCCTGACCCAGATGACACACTTTCAGAATTCTTTCCAGATCCATCTGGCAATTTAATCCTTATCCTTCTAACATTTTGTGTTGCTTTTCTGGCATTTTTCTTGCCCTCCCTTGCACTGTCCCAGAGGGCTTAGCAGGTAGTAGGTACTCAAACTGTTGTTTACTTTATCGTGTTCTGAGGCCAGTGAAGATTTTTTTGTTCATTTTCACTCTTCACTTGTGATTGCCAAATATGTTGTATTTTTTTCATTCCATTGTACATTTGCGACCCAATCTTGATAATACTGGTATTTACCAGTGAACCACTCCCAAATGCTTTGCCTTGCAGAAAGGGTAACACCATGATTTTTAAAATAGAAAATACTGTTGTTATATGTAACTAATTATGGCCAGACACTACTTACTCTAAGCAGTTTACATATATCAACTCAATCCTCACAACAGCCCTGTGAGGTAGGTACTATTTATATCTTCATTTTACAGATGAGGAACCTGAGGTACAGAGAAAGCCAAAAACCAGCCCAAGGTCACAGAGCTAAGAAGTAGCAGAGCCAGGATGAAACCCAGAGTGCAGCCCCTGAGTTTATTCTCCAGTGATAGAAGGTGAGAGGGAAGGAATTTTGAAGGGTATGATGTACACTATATACTGTCTCTCTACAAAAGAAAAACCCTGTCGATTATGGCTTCAAGAGTACAGGTTCCGCCAATGAACACACTTGTACAATCTGGAAAATGCTTTATATTTTATAGAAAAAAAAAAAAAAACACCTTATACTTAGGGGGAAAAAGAATAAACAGGAACCTCTTGGTATCATTTGAAATAACTGCCTTATTAGAGTTAAATCGTTTATCTGTGTAGTGAAAACCCCACACCCTTCATTGGTTTTAGGTGCACACACTTCCGAGCTCCCTCCCACTATACCATTTTTGACTTCCAATGAAATGCCACACAGAAAATTTCTCAACTGCCTCCCAGCACCTCCTATAGGTAGGTATCCTGGAAAACAATTCAATTTTATGAATATCTTGTACAAAAAGTCAAACAAAAACGATGGACAAATATTCCATGATAGAGCATCTCTATAAGACAGACACACTAAAACAGAATTGTTCCAATTTGTGTAATGCTACTGTTGAGTTTGCTTGCACTACAGAGACATCGTGCAAGTCTGTTAATTTATCAATATTCTGCTTAATCAAATGAGCACAAATACAAACCAAATGCAAAAGGGGACACTATGGCTATTCATGGTCTGCACCAACTCCCAGCTGATATTTGTGTCACAGATTTCTGAAATGTGAATCCAACCCCAGGAATTTTAATTCACATATGATGAGAAAGTACATAAGCCGCAGTAGCATATAGTCTTTCACCATCCAACATGCCCTTCAAAATTTCCTCCATCTCACCTTCCATCCAGTCTGTCTTTGTAATTATTTCCCCAAGGAGACCAAATGAAAAGCCAGGCTCTCAGGTCACATCCCTTTGCAGCAAAAGCTCCTGCTATATCGCACAATTACACCATATGCTTTCTCCAGATAAGAACGGGGAAGCACTGAATTTAAGATGCAGAAGTAAGGAGATGCATAAAATGGCCACTTTTCCAGAATCTGAGACAGACAGGGCATACGTAAACACCAAAAGCACGGGACTAAAAGAATAATTAATAAAGATAGACTGATGAAGGAAATAAAACAATAAATAGATTAAAGTTTTCCAGAGTGAGATACTATCAAGCATAATTAAGCCTGACTCAAGGATCTTCAGTTTCAATGTTAAAAAACAAAATCTCAGCAAAGCCAAAGTATTATATTTAGTATTATATTATTCAGCGAAAACAGCAGTCTTTGTTTCATTTGCAGTCTGGATCTACCCCGCCTGCTCTCCCCTACCCCACCCCACCCCACCCCCTTCCACCAACCGCAGTGATCTTGAAGGGAGCTGCAGAGGCCCTAAGAAACAGATAACGGTCATAGGCAGAGGCCACGTTCCCCAGACCTCCCTGGCTGAGCTCAAACCCACGGAGCAGCCAACCTCCCTCCTAAGGCCCTAGTTCCCAGGCAGGCCAGGCTGGGGGCCTCCCGGGTCCCTGGGCCGCACCCGCCCGCCACAGGCCCACAAAGCCCCGCACACGCCAGGACTGCGCGGCTTCAACTTCCCTCCGACCCCATTCCAGTTTGATTTTCTGGGATCCGGGTGTGACCCCAGATGCAGAGGGCCAGGAAGACTCCGCGGCGAGCCATTCCCAGATCACTCACACAATAAAGGGATCCCGAGGCGAGGGCTGACCCTCCCCCCGGCCGCTCTGCTGCAGCGCGCCCCCGCCACATTTCCCGCCTCGCCCCCAAGCCGCCGGGCCCTCGCCCGGCGTCCACCCCGGGCCCCGCGGACTACGTAGTGCTTTATAAGACGTCCCCTCCCGCTCTCCTTCAAGAGAACCAGCAGAGCCCGACCTTGCCCACACCGGGGGCCGGCGCCTCAGACCCTCACCCGCCGCGCGCTTTCCGGGCAGCGCAGAGCCCCTGCCCTCCGGTTCCTCCAGCCCACAGGTCCGGGGCGCTCCGCCCGCCTTCCGAGCCCTTGGCGAACCCCTTACCGTACCCGGGGTGCCCGACCTGGCCTAACCCCCAGGACCCGCCAGGAGCCCTTCATGTCGAGTCTCCCCACCCCCAACCAGGATCGCGCTTTACAGCCCGCCCAGGACTCCCTCCCCTCCTGGGAGGCAGATTCAGACTCGCGGGACACCCTGGGCCCTACCAGGGCACCAGACCCCCAAACCCTGGGGCACTCGCACCCCACACAACGAGTGCCAGCTCCCTACATCCCCACCCCCTAGATCTCCATCCCCAGCCCCCCAGGGGTCGTTCTACCGCACATCCAGGCCCTGATCCCTGCAGGGGGTCTCACTCTCAAGGACTTCGTTCCCTGCCATTCCAGGGGTCTCTCCACTCACTGCGGTTCCGTACCTCACTCCTCAGGTCCCTTCCTGGATGAATCTACGACCCCGCAGCACAGATCCTCCGCCTAGAGCCCCTCTAGCTTCCCCTCCGCTCCCGATTCGGCTCCGTTCCTGCTGTCCAGAGCCAACGGGCCCCCCAACCCGGGATCCTTCCCTCCCCGACAAACCGTCCCTCGGCCCTCCGCCGCCGCACTCGGACCGGGACAGTCGCACCTCTCACCTTCAGCTGAAGATGGTGGCGCCGGCGCACGTTCCGAGCCGCGACCACAGATACAGCGCCTCAGTCCCAAACCCACCGCTGCCTCCGCCGGGCTCCTTTAGCACTGCTGCTCGGGACTGCCCCACCCACCCCCAGCCTCATTGGGCCAGCTCCACGCCCGTCACCGCCGCCCCCAGACCCACTGGTCCGTTTGAGCGCCCATCTCCAAGGGAAGACGTTAGCAACGCGAACGAAGCTACCTTCCCAATGTCCGCGCCCTCCACCCACCTGAAATTATGCTCATTGGCTCCCGCTCCAAGCCTTAACCGCCGAAACCCCAATCTCATAGGCTATTCTGTACGCCCGTCACATATTCCGGGAGGTGCGGCCGGAGCAGTCGCGAGCGATTGGCTGGCTAGGGAAGAGATGGACAGCTGAGTTGGCAGAACGCCCGGTGATCCCGCAGGGCAGCGAGTGCGGACTCTGCTGGGGCCGGGGCAGTGCGGACAGTAGGGCAGGTGTGCCGCGGCAGGAGGACAGAGCTTCCCCCTGACGCGCCTCGCCTTGACGTCGGGCCGCCGCGGCAGCCCACTCGAGCGTCTTGCTTTCCGCTCTGCTTGCTGCAGCCCGTGTGTCCCGTAGCAGGACCGGCTTCCACCGCGGAGTCTCGGGCTCTAGCGCTGCCGGCGGAGGCGGGGCAGGAGCGCGGTCCAGAGGCCTTACGTCACCCCCGGGGCTGCTGGGGGTGGGGACCGCGACTCCGCGGCTCACCTGCAGTGGGGGAGGGGAGGCAGGGCTCCGGGTACAGCTCTGCCCATGCGCACTGGCTCTCCCCGGTCCCCCGACTGCGCTCCACGATCCGGCCACTGTCTCCACTCTGGAATCCTAGGTTCGCCCTGCCCAGGTCTGCCGAGCGCTGGACACAGGACAGCTTCCTCCCGCTGCCGCAGTTCTACTGTTTTCAAGGGGAGGGGACTTCCTACCCAGCCTCCAGCTGGGCTTACATTCCTGAAGAATGTGAAACCAACTGGCCTTGGAGAGAAGGCTTGGGAAAGGGACTTGATTCACCTCATTCATTTGTTCATTCATACATTCGTTCATTCATCAAATGGAGTTTCCTACGTGAGAGGGGCTATGAGGAGGTTCTGCTAGACTGTCAAATCCCCTTAGGGCCGATAAGCTTTTCAAAATCCTTAGAAATGTTTGAGACTTGAAAAAAAAAAAAAGGCTCCAAAATAAGGAATCTGGAAAAATAAAAATAAAAACTATCTAGTGGAATGTCTACAGAATCTAGTCAACTGCATGACTCAAATAATTATATATAGCTATAATAAAGTTTAAGTCACAAGAATAAAAGGAATGATTTATTTTTGCAAAAACATAATAAAAATTCTTTGAAAAAATTTTACAGCAAGATACAGTTACTTCACGTTGGATATGGGTGCATTTTAATATGTGTGACATGATGTAAGTGGCTAAGCCTAGGAAACTTCCAGCCTGGTTTAAAAAAAAAGTGACTAAAGCAAAGAGCAAAACAAGGCAGGAAATGATAAGGAAGGGTTGGTGGAATTCAGAGACAGTTCCAAGGCAGCCAGTTGCAGCCCTTCCTGGGGAAATCTGAATCAGGTCCTATGTTGTCCTTTGTTCTAGTGCATTGGGTCCCCCTACCCCCCATCCCCGCCTGCTGGGTAAGCTGCCCCTTGTCCAGGTGTCTTGTGACTTGGCTCCATAAAGAGATCTATCCTTAATGCAGTCTGCACACAGAGTACAAGTGAACTGTGCAAAATATGTGAATGATATTCCTATTCTGAATTTTAAAACATTTCTCAGGAAAACCAAAGACTGTCTCTAAGGCCTGAATCTCAGCTTCGTAAGCCACCGAAGTCATTTCTGAATGCACTGTTCTATGCTTAGAGCACCCACATACAAATAGTCCTGTTAGCCACCAAGTCTGTGGTTTCTCATAATTTTTAAAACAAACTCAGTGGACCATCAGAAGAGGAGGGCAGGAAGCTCACTAGAATTAAACATCACAAAGAAGTTAGTTCTGAAGAGAAGTCAATAATAAAGAGAATGGCACTACATGTAACACTAGCCTAGGCATCTCTCCAGCACCTGGGTCCTACATTCCACTGTCTACTAAACATCTCTACCTAGACTGCATAAGTCCCAAATCTATTTTCATCCCACTCTCACTTTATCCCACCACCCAAAAACTCGCTCTTTCCAACTTCCTTTGGCTTGAAACCAGTCTTGAAACTTCTTTGATTCTTTCCTTTCCCTTGCTCCTACATCGTGTCTTCCTCCGCCTCTATTATCCATCCAGGCAGACTCTTCTGACTCCAGTCTCACCCCATGTGCCTCCATTCCAGAATCTGTTGCCATTTCAATGAGGAAAACACAGGATTTAAAACCAGATAGACCTGGCTTTAATCCATCTTTGGCAAATTTCTTAATCTCATCTCTAAAAAAGGGATACAAATATATATGTAAAGGACTCATTCAGTGAATGTGTAACAGAATGATTTACTGGGGATAAAAGTGGCATTATGAACATATAGTTAGGAAACTGTCTTTTTTTCCTAGTCTACTAGTTCATTACAAGAGAGTGACAAAAATTTTCCCTCTCTCCATGGTAATTTTTGCTGGCCATCTAGGCTGAATTTATTCCCAAAAGGAAAAGTTCACAGACCATTGTTTTTCAGAGTCTAGGTCAGAAGTCCAAACTTGTTCCCTTAGGGTAGGTCCTGCCCATGAACCTGTTTTGTTCCATCTGCACAGGGCTGATATGCAGCATTAAAAAGAAAAAGAAAAAAAAAAAAGGAATGGATTCCAACATTTAAAAATCAAGATCAATCCAAAATCATTAGCCATTAGGGAAACACAGATGAAAACCATAATGAGATCCCACTTCACACCCAGTAGAATGACTAATTAAAACGACAGACTGAACAGAAACCCTCAGTCACTTCTGGTGGGAATGTAAAATGGTGCAGCCTCTCCGGAGAATAGTTTGCCAATTTCTTAAAAAGTTAAACTTGACCCACAATTCTACCCTTAGGTATCTACCAAAAAACCAAACAAATGTAAAACATATATGGACATAAAGACTTGCACACAAATGTTCATAGCAGCATTATTCACAACAGCAAAAAGAACGGAATGGTCATCAGCTGGTGAGTGGATAGATGAGATGTGTTACATCCACACAATGAAATATTATTCAGCAAGAAAAAGGAAAGAACTACAGATATGTGCAATAACATGGATGAACCTTGGAAATACGCTCAGTGAAAGAAGCCAGTCACAAAAGACCCCATTTCATATGATCCCGTTTATATGAAATGTCCATAAAAGTCTATGCTATAGAGACAGAAAGGGGAAGAGTAGTTGCCGGAGAAGAGGGACAGCAGAGGGCTTGACAATAAATACACACGAGGTATCTCACTGGGATGAGAAACATATTCTAAAACTATTTATAGTGATGGTTGCACAACTTGGGAAATTCACTTTAAAAGTCATTGTAATTTATACTGTGAATTACATAATTTGCAAAAATATACCTTTATAAAGTAAACTTTTAGATAAAGAAAAAAGGGCTAGCACATGAGAGTCCAGGAAGGCTTCCCTTGAAAAACAGGAAGATCTGGAAATTCAGCAACAATTTATTGATGCCTCACCTGCTGCTCCTTTTTAAACAAAGCTTGTGCTCTCCAGTGTCCCTCAGTTGCCACTGCTCCCTGTTTTATCTTAGAGCTGACTTGCTTTATTTGTTAACATTCTTTGCCTGGTCTTTTTAGGCATTCATTTTAGTGTTTGGTCCCTGTCACACCTGTTGAGGTATTTCATGTCAGTTTATTCCAGAGAGAGAAGAAGGAAGTGGTATTTTTGAGTCGAAGAGCTGCTCCCCTAACTGTGGTGAAGAAGTAGTAGGTTTGGAGTGTCCTTGAGAGGTACAGGCAGGGCCCCTCCTTTCAACAGGACTCCTGGAAGTGGTAGGGCCTTGGGGCACAAGCTGTGGTAACCTTCTCACAGCCCATCCAGGGCAATAATACCTGACCTACATGAATAATCAACTGTGGCATCTTGAAATAAAAGGAGTAATGATAAAAAGAGAGACTCCAGTGAACTGAGGTAGAACCTTCCAGTATTTTCTTGTGCCTCTTAAGCTCTGGATTTTTGGGGGGGAAACTAGAGAATACGTTCCTGAAAATTACTTATTTAAGACCCTATAGAAGGAAGAATGCAGGTCTTTTTAAGCCCAGAAAGAAGTTCAGAGCAGCCAGAACAGAGTGAACAAGCTCGGAGAAGTGGCGCAAGCTGGGACTGAAGAGTTAGGCAGGGCCAGAGTGTATGTATAACCCGTGAGGCCGAATTCCGAGTTTATCCAGAGGAGAATGCGGAACTATGGAAGAGTTTTAATTGGAAGAGTAACGTGACCAGGTTTGTGTTTTAGAAGAATCACTCTGGTCGTAAGGTATAGAATGGGTTCAAGTGGGATCAGGAGAGACCCGTGAAGAGGCTGCTATAGCAAACGGGCCAGCTGAGAGACGAGGCTGACTTGGTCTAAGAAGAGGACCGCAGACAGGAAAGACATGCTCGGAGTTTGGTAATTGCTGTTGCGAGAGTTAAGGGAGTATCTAAGGTACCAAGCCAACGCATGAAGATATTGAAGTGCCTGGCATAGTGCATAAAGATGTCTATAGTGCCTTGCACAATGCTGGACACATTACAAATCGATTCCCTTCCTCCTTCTCATGGCTTCCTGAATTAAACACAATCCCTCACTGTATCCTGTACACACTTTTATAAAAGCACCTGCAAAAATTCCTTACACCTTTTCAAATCCGTCCCTGTACTCATGTGAACTGAGTGTAAATGAATCAGGAGGCTTTGGCTAGAATTAAATGATAAAGGTTTATTCAGGGGTCTTAGGGTTTTGACACCAGAAACACAACTGGGCAATACCCAGAGTGTTCTGAAAAAGAAAAAAAAGCTAAGGGTTCTTATAGTGAGAAGTTCATTCTTGAGAAGAATTAGTCCTGCATTCTTAATTTCTGGATTGGTCTAAAATGATAATCTTCCAGATCCCCAGTGTTCTGGATAATGGATGTCAGGCAGTCTGGGTACATGAACGTTCTTTCCTAAACCCTTCAGGGGGTAACCAGAGGGTTACCTGTAGGACTTCTATGCAGATACATACACATCTCCAGGCATAATTGGAGCATTCAAAAGCTTAAGTTTCCAACCTAGTTAAAATAAGAGTGGACTCATTTCCTTGTGCCTCAAGCTACTTCATTTTAGTAATTCAGAAGCTTGGCTAAAGTGACTTCATTTTATTTTTCACTCTTTTTTTACCTCCTTTAAGACCAGCACTGTTCACTAGAAGGAGAATGTGAGCTACCAAGACAAGCCACCTATGTAGGTTTAAACTTTCTGGGAGCTATATTTAAAAAGTAAGGAAAAATAATTGAAGTTACTTTTAATAACATATTAACCTAATATGAAAAGAATATTACATTTCAACATGTAAGCAATTGAAAATCATTAATAGAATGTTTCACTTTCTTCTTCTTAAGCCAAGTGTTCAGAATCAAATGTGGGTTTTAGACCTACGGCTCACCTCATTCCACACTGGTCACATTTTAAGTGCACAATGGCTGCATGCAGCTGGTGGCTACGGTACAGGACAGCGCCGCGCTAGACTTGTTGCAGGCAAGGCCAGTGTGTTCAGCTTGTGTCCCAGGGAACTACCTCAGTGCTGGATACATAGCAGCTACCTGTTCAATGTTTCTTAGATAGAAAGATGGATGGTTGGGTGGGTGGATGACGAGATCTCTTCCAGATTTCCGGGTATCATTTTAGCTGAGCCCGAAAGGTGAGCTCAAGATTACAGCACAGGTGATGAGAGAGGACGGTGGGCTACAAGGAACCAAATTACAGGCAAAGGCAAGGAAAAGTGATACCAGAAACAGTGGGAAGTAACAGTGTTTGGTTCAAGTATGGCACACACCCTGGAGGTTCCTGAAAACTGACACCAAACTCTCTATCCGCCTGGGGGATTCTCAAGCTTCTAGTGCCATTCCCATCAGTAAATATTTAAAGAACAAATGAAAAGGGAGGTGAAAGGAAGAGGTAACAGAAGAGAGGGAAGGTTTACAAAAAGAAAGGAAACTGTTAGCGAAGTGATTAACATGGCCTTCATTAATGTTAGCAAATAACAAACAACAGAAAAGTTTATCAGAGGATCCAGGGTGTCTGGTGGTTGATGGAATGAGAAACAGGTTACTGGAGGCAGTTGGAGAAGTCTGAAGTCTGGCCAATGGTTAGAAATGAAAACAGGATTGTGGGTCTGAGAGTGTCTGCGGGTCCCTGGGAGGTCAGGCCTGGTGGGGAGGTGGAGAGCCAAGTGTTGGTGCAGGGGGCCCAAGTTTCAAGTGGAGCGTGACTGTTGTCATATAACACAGCACTGTGGCCACCTGGTCTTTAAGGAATCGGGGTCGGTTTCCTTTTCTTTTCGTCAGTTCTGCTCACCAGGTGGAGAGAAAAATCAAGAAATCGCCCTAAATGTGCTGAAAATAAATATAATTCTTCAGGAAAAAAAGTGCATGGGCATCTCATTGTCTTAAAAGAAATCCAAATCAGTCTATTCTTGAAAGATATTTTTTATCAAAGACTTTTCTTGTTTAAAACATTCTGCATGATAGTGGGCAAGTTCTTAACTTCTCTGAGCCTTAATTTAATTGTGTGCAAAACAGGGATAACAATAACACAGATTAACAGTCAGTATGAGTTACTCTTTATTATTACTATTACATTCATCACCAGTATCATTACTTTTTCAAAAGGCCTTATACATGGCCTTTCACAGGAAATTTACAGTACTCTTCCATTATTTTAAATGATACATGAAAAATATATAACCTGCAGAAGAAATCACCTAAGGTTATCAAAGTTCTTATACAAGAAAAATATAAGATAGAAAAATAATGGTAACTGGACATTATATAACTTCACAAAATAGCCCTTCATAGGAAGGTCCACTCTGATACACAAAGAGATTCCTCTGAATTTAGGACCATTTGCTCTGTGTATCTAAGCAAGAGAAACACGGAGAGTGGAGGGACAACCCCGGTATTCACAACGCACCTGGACGTCACACAGAACCCTCTGCAGTAGTGAGTATGGCCCAGTGGATACGTGTCTGGATTTGGCAATCAATTACATTGGCTCTACTGCTTATGGCTATGGGACCTTGACCAAGTTTTTTCATCTGTAAAATGGTGATGATGATAGCACAGGCTGAATAGGATTGTTTTAAGAATTAAATAAGACAGTGTTTGCTAAGGCAAATTTTGTCCTCACATGGAGGAAAGCGGAAGGGGTGTCTCTGGAATCTCTTTTACAAGGGCACTAATCCCATTCATGAGGGCTCCAACCTCATGACCTAATCACTTCTCAGAGGCTCAACATAAATTTAGGGGGAC
This sequence comes from Furipterus horrens, assembly GCF_987537825.1. Lineage (NCBI taxonomy): Eukaryota > Metazoa > Chordata > Mammalia > Chiroptera > Furipteridae > Furipterus > Furipterus horrens. Next base: position 53,667,007 of record NW_028327181.1, on the reverse strand, counting down.
AGAAATATTCATTCCATTGCATTACTATTCTCTCTACTTTTGCATATATTTGAAATTCTCAGTAACAGGAAATTGTAAAATTATTTTTGTTGATAATAATCTCTGCTGGGAGGACAGGATTCTAGGGAAAAGAAAATGAGATCAAAGAGAAAATAAGAAATTCCTCAGTTTGATTTTCACAATCCTGCATAATCTGGTCTCAAATTTATGTTTCCTGCCTCTTCAACACACCTGTTTCTCCCAGTCATCTCTCCTCTGTCTTCTCTATCTGCCTGTTTCTTTCTGGCCTTCTTCCCTTAGTCTGTGCTGGTTCCCGTTGGAAGGTTCTTTCTCCACAACTTCGCCTGGCCAACTCCTCCCACTGGGAAAGGCTGACTTCAAGTTCGCCTCCTTCCTGAAGCTTCTCTGAACACTCTAGTCAAAATTTCTGTAAATTCCTGTTGTACTTAAAATGACTTTGTTTTCTGCCTGTGTGTACTCTCCCCTCTAAATTAAAATAGAAGACATCATTAGCCCTGAGGCTGGCACAGAGCAGGCCCCTAGCAAATATTTAGTCAATAGCAGATACTGATTCAGCTTGAGATCCCTCATCTACCTGTACTGCCCTTGCAGTCTCATCTGCTCCTTGTCCTGATGACTCAGCAGACTGAATTAATCCTGATTCCTTGAAGGTACCCTGTGCTTTCCCATTACGACCAAAACCTCCTCTGCCAGGGCCTTCCTTAGGTCTCCACCTACTGAAATTCTACTCACTCTTGGAGCTTTGTCTTGTGTGCTTCTTCCTCCAAAAGGCCTCACCTCTACTCCCTGTCTCACCTCCAGCCCAACCAAATGTGGTTCTTATCTTCTTTTAATTTCGTAAACAGTGGATTTAAATCTGAACACAGTTTTCGCAAGAAAAATCACTGACCACTTTGAGAATCACATGGAAGCGAGGGATGCTCTTTCTGCTCATAGGCATGCACACATGTCACAGCTGATTTTGTGGGGGACCCAGGTTACATTTCTGCCCAGCTCCCTTCCTTATAGCACTGATCATAATCTTTCTAGTGCTCAGGTGATTTGTAAACAACACATGTTTTCTTCTAGACTTATGAGGATTTATAGGAAAAACCATGCCTTGTTTAACTCCGGATCCCCCATGGTACTGTAGCACGCTCTTGCACACTGTAGGTTCTTGAAAGACATTTGATGCACAGAGTCAAGTTTGACTGCTTGGATGATGGTTGTGGACTCCTGTTTAATAATCATCTAATTAATCAACCACATGCTTTCTAACAGCTGTTCTGGCTCATGTTAGCTTTCCAATTTGTTTCTTTACTTCTTTTGTACTGGGGACTTAAACTGTGGCCAGGCCAAGGAACAGACTCAAGAGATGGTTTTCAGATTTGTGAGGCTGCCGAAACTCTTACTGTAATTATGAGGCATCTGTGGCAGAGGCTGGAACACCGACTGGATTTTTTATTACTCTGGGCTAAGTCCTTGCTATCCTCCAACCCTTGCTCTTCTTGACCTGATAGTATGGCAAACATTGGACCTGCCAGGGGAAATAACATCCTACAGGCACTCTGGGATGCTGGCTGGGCGCTCCACAGTGTTTTATATGAGGATGGATCTGTTGTCTTCACAAAGCATGTGGCCTTTACCATCATTGGTCTCAGGGACTATTGCAAGACTCTATCTGTCCAGAAGCCCCTCTCCACAGACTTGCCATGGTGCTGGCCGCCTATCTGCCCAAAACTTCCCACCATCTGAATGACTCTTCTTGCTTGGCCCATAGCAATAGAGTGTCACCATAAGATGCACATGTCACCTGAGAGTGAGAGGGTGATTCTCTCCAGGATCCTGTTTGTATACGAGGATGAACATTCTAGTCAACTTAGTAAATATTTTTCTTAGAAGGAGTCTGGCCACAGGGCCCGGGGAGCCCCTGGGGGGACTGCCGGCTGCTGTGTACCTGGTAGCCTCACTGAAGCTCCACAGTGTGAGAAAGTCAAGTTTCCCAATCAGTTGTGCAGTGTTTCTTGGCATCTTAGGCAATGGTGGTGCCTGCTCTGCACTTGTGTGTGCTCATGAAAGGAGATCTCCCCATTTTCTTCTACTGAAAACACCAATGATTGTGAGCCCACTGATAACGCTACTTTTTGTTCCAGGTGTCTGAACGTTGGCTTGCAGGAGGGAGACAGGGACCCTGCCCAGGAACCCAGCTTTATTGATGGAGCCCAGGCTCTGGGTCCGCCCTTCATATGGACATGTGGGCATCACAGAATCTAGACTGTAGGAGCAGCCTAGTCATCATCCCACAGATGAGGTCCCAAGAGTGCACAGCAAACCGGGTCAGAGCTGGGACTCAGCCCTGGTTCACCTGCCTGCTCTCCATTGGGGTCATCACGGTCAGCCACAGCAATGCTCCTCCTGTGTGCAGAGCTCCTATTTGTGAAGAAAAATAATACAGATCATTTCAGGTAGAGTCATTAGAATTCAGAGGATGCCGGTGGGTTTACGTGAGGGGTTGTGGAGGAATGGGAAAGAATTCACAGAAACGGGCTGTGCTCAGGTCAGACATGAGTGTGGGAGAGGAAGGCATGGGGCATCCAGATGATGGGGAGCCAGATCTAGAAGCCAGAGGGAGACTTAAAAGAAGGATGCACATTCTTCCCCAAAGTGTCTATTTACGAATCACAGAAGCCTCCAGTTACCTTCTCTTCCCTCAATGCTTGAAAGCCTATGAAATGCCTAAAACTTTTTCCAGGTCCCCAACTGGGTGGTCAGAGGCTCTTGGCTCATGCATGTTATATATAAGCAGGAGATATTCAAATAATGTCTAGTGCAATGGTTAAACAGGGATGCTTTGGAGTTGGGCAGCCTGAGTTCAAATCCCAGCTTGGTAGTGATTGACCTACCTCTCTGAGTCTCCAATTTCCTTCCCACATGTTCAGGGTCACCATGCGGGTTTAGGAGCCACTGTACATAAAGTGGAAGCATGGTGCCTGGGACACAGGTAACTCCTCAGTAAATGATGGTTGTGATCATTCTGGTACTTTGCTCCTCTGTCTCCATAGTCCTGGCTCCTGAGATAATAAGAAGTTGGCATAGAGACTGATGAGCTCCCTCAGAACATACCTGGAGTCAAGGCCTATTCAAAGTTTCTCTTTCTCCATAGCCACATCTTTCATTTTGGAGAGAATTTGGAAGAGCTATCCTGGGAACGGAAAACTTGCATCTGACAAGAGGTATGTGCAGACACATGTTAGCAAATGAGGTCAAGGTTTCAAAATACTACTCTGACAGATGAGTCAAGCTTCACACAGTGGTCTTACTATTTACCTCGCATGACGGCACATCCAGCGACTGATAGGGTTGGTTGCCAGGAGTTATAATGGAGGGAGTTACTCATTGGAAAATGTGGCTGCATTGCCCAGACTGAGATCTGAACTTGGACTTCCAGGGATTTCACCCAAAATAAGCTGAATTCCTCAGCTATAATTATCGAAGAAACACAGCCAAGGAATCATGTGCCAGACCAGCTCTGGTTCCTGCTGGGAAAGAGTGGGTTCAGGCGGGGAATACTCGTGGCTTTCAGCGGGAGAACGAGCATTGGGCACTGGCTTGTCTGACCCTCGTGGCTTGTCTGACCCTTGTGGCATTTATTGTTACCATCAAGGACCATTGCCAATTGGTCAGTCACTCACCCTTCGATTCATTCCCTCAGAACTATTTTATGATCAGCTAGTACTAACAGCTAACATTGGCTTAGTATTTATGTGCTAAGCACCTTGTATGCATTCTCTCATGTCTTCCTTCCCACAGCCCTATGAGCTAGGCCTCATAATATAGCAGGGTTAAAATTTTTAGCTCAACTACAACTGGGATGCGTGGAGAAAATGTCAATGTTTCATTGTGTCTGTAACTAACCAAGCCTTCTTTCTGAGTCCCCTGCCTCTTCCACCTCCATGGGATGAGAGTGGGAGGAACTAAGTGGCTAATCCAACTGAAACCTTTGTCTTATCTTATTACTTAAAGAGTCCTTTTAGATAATGCTCAGTCTCTCAGACAGCCCCTGCCAGTATCCCTCCCTTCTCTCTTCTCTCCCTCTGCCTCCCTGTCTCTTTCTCTCTCTCTCTGTTGTGGGTGTAGGAATGTGTGGAGGAGGGTGAATGGCTCACTCCACCTTGTGGTTGAGGGGAAGCCTGGGAGTCGCTGGGGTAAGGTACCCTGGCCACTGGGGCCATGTCCCGGATTTTCTCATTTGATGCCTCAGCACACATCATTCTCCTTCTCCTGTCGCTTTCCCAAGAAGACCACACTCCTGGACCTGGCTTTCAAGGCTCTCTCCACTAGCAGTTGGATTCCTACCTTCCAGCTTTCTCTTATATGCTTCCAATTTGTTCTTGAAGACCCAACAGACTTATATCCAACTACACCTTAGAGAAGGCCTTTTGGGCACCAGAGCCTGATCACTCCCTTTCTCTGAACTTCTAAGGTCATGATATTTGGCAATTAATCCTGTACTCCTTGGACATACTTTCTTATTGTTTCATATTATTTAGCTCTCCTGTTGTTATTTACCTTTTAAGCTCCTTTAGGGCATGGATGATGCCTTATGTCTGGTTGAACTCACCAAATCTAATCCAGAGCCTAGCATAGAGAAGGATTACAGGTGTTCACAAAGAAAAGGTTCACATCTCTAGCATGTGAGGAGCTTCTAAAAATAGAGAAGAAAATAACCAGTAGCAACCACAGAAAAATGGTTAGAGATATGAAGAGATATTCATAGAAAAAGAACAGAAAATGGTCCTTACGACACATGGTGGTTACCAGAGGGAAGGGGGTGAGGGGACAGTAGAGGGTGAGGGAGGCCTTACATGATGATGGAAGATGATCTGACTGGGGTGGTGGGCACACAATGCAATATACAGATCACACGTCACAGAAATGTGCAACTGAAACCTATATGATCCTATGAACAAACCAGTGTCACCCCAACACATTTAATTAAACAAAAAAGAAAATGGTCCTTAATCATATAAAAAAATGCTGCAACTTGCTCATAATAAGAACACTAGCCTATTGGATTGGCCCAAACCCCAAAGTTTTACCGTTCCCTCTTGGTAAGGAGGGAGAGGAACAGGCGCACCGGGTGTTACTGGGAAACTACCTCTCATTAGGCAGGAGTCTATTGCCTTTGTGCTGGGAGGAAGGATGGGACATGGTTAGTTTGTTCGTCTTCGCTCTAACATGAGCACTTACTTTCCTTGCTCCGATGCTCCCATACCTCAAAGCTGTACCCATCTCCAATGTCAGCTGCAGCAGAGCCCACACACATCCACGGCATTAGACACAGCCACCCTTACTTCAGGGCTATAGGACAAGAGACAAGAAGTGTTTCCCTGGGGCCTGAATGGTGTTAGTTATGAGAGAGGCTGTTTGGGGACCCCTGCCTGCCAGTGCTTTGTGCTGGTGACTTGGTGCCCAAGGCACCCATATAACACCTTTTAGTAAGCGTATGGCTGTGTTTGATATGCGGGGCTCTCTAAAGCACAGGGCACAGAGCAGGGACCCAGCGTAGCCCTTCTGCCAAGTTTTAAGGGAAATCTGGTGTGGAGTCATCTCCAGTGGAAAGAGCAAGTTGGAGAAAAGTATGCACAGAATGTAAGAAAGGATGTATTTTTTTTCCATAAAAGGTAAGCTGTACATTAAAAAAAAAAAGCATCTGTAGAGAGAGAATGGGAATATAGTAGAGTGACAAGGATAGAAACTGGACTTCTTGGAATATATCTTGTTTTGCAGAAACTTTGGAATCATATAAATATTTTATAAACCACACAAAAATCAAAGTTCTAAAAAAGGGTAGTCACTAAAAATCTAAAGTAAATGAAAAGAAAGATGAACCTACTCCATCTGAGGCCCAAGCAGGCAGAGAAACACTGTTCTAGGTGACTCTAAAGCACAGAAACTTGACATTCCTAGTGGGATAAACGCTAAAGAAAAAAAGAACTCTCTGGAGAAATGAAAAGAAGAAAAAAATTGTTGTCTACAAATACTATTCCCCACTGATGAAACCAGGATTCCTTGGAGAAATTGCTGAGTCCAGGTCTGAGGCAGGAAATATCAAGATGAGTTTGGAACATCTTTTCAAAACAGAAAGCCAAGGAAACAAAATATTAAAAACTGCTAAGCTGTGACAAAAGGACTCAGGAACTAACATGGAGAGACTCCCTCTGGCCAAGATGGGAGTCTCAATGTATCATAATGATAAAATGGTGATGAATTGAAACATGTCAAATATGGGTAAAAACGTGAGTTCATCATGATTAAAACAAAAAAGTAAAGTTATTAGTTAACTTTGAAGAGGGGAAGGGAACAATCGCATGATTTTGAAAACCAGTAAATAGAGGTTAAGAAATAAATCAGGCATTTATTTTGCCTTTTCTATACAAAGTGCACCTCACAATAGTCAAGTGATGAGGAAGAAGTTTTCTCTTTATAGAAGTACTGCAGTTAATAAATGACAAAAGAATGATAGAGTTGGGATGTCATTATTTTACAACCCATGAAAATATTGGATCTGGACAATAATCATCAATAGATGCTAACATCACAAAGAAAAAAACAAACCTGACGTGTATCTCCTGTTGGAAGTACATAATCCAACCTCTGAGCTATTCTTGTACAAAACAAACAAACAAAAAAGCACCACAAATCTGATTGAGCCCCTAGATATCAGTACCAATTTACTAGAAAAACAGAGTGCTGAGAACATACAAAATAACCATCACTATAGGAAAGCAATAGAAAAAAGCGAGACTGTGAGAAATTTTATAGGCCTAACAACCTGCTTTCTTCAACAATAAATTGCAGGGAAATTAAAAAGAAGGAAGACAGAAATCAAAGAGAAACCTGTAGATCAAAATCAAGAGGCAAAATACTTACCAGCCAACATAATGTATGAACCTTATCTGGAACTTTATTCAAACAAATGGTTAAACATATAAATCGCTATATAAATATAGATATACATATGTCGTCGTCGGCAGCCGTCCGTCTCGAGAGACGATGGTGTAGCTTCTTAAGAGTCTATCTGCACCGCCGAGAATGGCTGTGCAGTCCGACTCGGGAGTGACACGGTATCTGTCTCCTCCCGTGTTGAATCGACATCTTGCGATGACGCTGGAGTGTCCTCTCCAGTGAAGCTGAAGCTACAGAACCTGGGCAGGGTGATATATACATATATATACATATATACATATGTATATATAAAATAATTGGGAAATTTGAACACTAGATATTTGTTCATATTAAGAAATGACTGTTAATTTTTTCTTGTGATAAGGAATCCCTATCTAGAGGTACATACTGATATATTTAAGACAAAATAATATGATGTTGGGACTTATTCAGAATAATCTGGGAGGAGTGGAGAGAGTTATTGTTGAAACAAAATAGTCTCTGAGCTAAGAATTGCTGAAGGCTGGGTGACAGGTTGGAGGGCAGGGCACCAAACTATTCTTCCTTTTGCTTATGTTTGAATTTTCCATCATAAAAAGCGAAAACAAATAGTATCCAAAAGGTATTTTTAGTTATAAAACAGGACATGCATTTTGAAAAAAAAAAATTATAGAAGTACAGAAGGTGAGAGGTAAAATCTCCAACTCCCCCACCCCCCACATCAGCCTCAGGAGTAATCACTGGGGGTGGTTCAGCCTATCCTGTGGCCATATTTTGCATTACTGCTCAGACAGTGTCACTCTGCTGCCCTGAGGAGGGAACATATTCTCTCACCCAACTGCCTTCAGGCTCAGCCATGTGACTTGACCAAAAAACTACAAGCAGAAAATGACTAGAGTGACTTCAGAGGAGACCCTTTAAGAGCCAGCACATGGCTCTCTTTTCTCTCTGTCATGATGTTCCAGAAAACGGGGTCCTAGAGTGAAGACAGCAGAGCCACAACCAGCCCATGATGCGCTAGTGTGTATGACAAATCAAGCTTTGTGGTGGCATTCACTGAGATTCAGGCAGGCATTTATTCCTGGGACATGCCCCATCTATCCCGATGGATACAATATCCTTCCGTACCTTCTGCTGGACATCTAGAAACAATTTTTCCCCACACATATTACACATACTACTTACTTTTCAATTAGTTTATGTTTTTAAAACTTAATAATGTATTCTGGGCATTTGCCTCTGTCTACCTTGAAATACAACCAAGCTGAGTTTCCAAAGGCCCAAGAATAATTTACTAAAGCCAGAAACTTCTGTTTCTTTAAAATAGGGATCAGTGGACAGGTCCTTGAGAAAAAAACCCACGTGGGAAGTGCGCTGAGTGTCTTAGTTTGAATTCCAACACTGGAGCCCCCTGGTTACTGGAGTACACCTGGCAGGGGACTGTGGACTTCTGCATGGTTCCCAGGCTTTTCCTGCCTCAGGAAGGCAGGAAATCTATGAGACTGTTAAAGTGCTTGTCTTTCTCTTTGTGATCTTGCAGGCACTACCTGTGGTTGGAAGTGAAATCCTGGATTTCCTCAACAGCTTGGAGCCAGAGGCTGTGACTGTGGTTATGATCACAGGAGAACTGAGCACTTAGTTTCTTGGTTATGTTCTCAAACCTGAATTCCAATGGGCCTCCTGGGCTCCCAACTCTTAAGCACGGGCCAGGCTGGCCTGGCTCGTACACGGGACACCTTGGCGCCACCTTTCACACTCCAGGCCACTAGCATGTGAGCTCCTTGGGGACAGAGATTTTTATGTTTTGTTTACTGCCATGTGCTCAGTGTCTAAACAGCCTGACAAATGGTAGACGCTCAGTAAATATTTGATGAACGAATGAATCTGAACAGTTGTCAAGTCCTGTGACTTCTCCCTCTATATTTTTAAAAAATCTGTGTCCGAGGATATGTTTACTAATTTGAGAGAGAAAGGGTGGGGAGGGAGGGAGGAAGAGAGAGAGAGAGGGAGGGAGAGAGAAACATCGATTTGAGAGCTAAACATCAGTCGGCTGCCTCCCGTACCCGCCCCAGCTGGGGATCAAACCCACAATCTAGGAATGTGCTCCAACCAGGAACTGAACCCATAACTTTTATTTTATTTTGGTGTATGGGACTATGCTCCAACCAACTAAGCCACCTGGCCAGGGCTTGCTTCCCTCTATGTTTTATCTTCCATCTGTCATCCTCTCATTCCCATTGTGGATTGGCCACAATGTTTTGACAATGCTTCCATTGAGACAGGGTGTGCATGCCCCTCACTTTTGAATTTGGGTGGGCTTTGTGACTACCTGAACCATTAGAATACAGTGGAAGTGATGTCACGCCAGCCCGCAGGCTGAGGATTCAAGAGGTTGGCAATTTCTATTTCTTGTCTGTTGGAACTCTCACTTTTAGAGTCCTGGGCTGCTGGATAGGCCCCGAGGCCAGCCTTCCAGCCATTTCGCCAAGGAGCTGGACATAAGAGGGATGCTATCTTAGATCCTCCTGTCTCAACCTGCCAGCTGAATTCCACTGGGCAACTCCAGTTGGGTGATGTGTGGAAAAGAAGAACCATTCAGCTGAGTCCTGGGTTGATTTACACACTACTCGCTGAGCCTGAGTTCCTGAGCTACACAATTTTAAGATATAATAAATATGCTGTTCTTTTAAGCCATTAAGTTTTTGTTAATGCCAGAACATTACCATACTCGGGACCGTATAACTTCTCACCTGGAGAACTGATCCATACATACTGTTCCCTGACATTCCAACCATACCCTACACTGCTCTGTCTGTTTTTATGAAGGAAATATGTGGGGTGCCTGCTTTTAAAAAACAACAGGTCGCCCTGACCGGTGTAGCTCAGTTGGTTGTGTGTCATTCCTCAAAGCAAAAAGTCCAGGGTTTGATTCCCCATCAGGGCACAAGCCTAGGTTTCAGGTTCGGTCCCCGGTTCCGGCATGTATGAGAGGCGACCAATCAATGTTTCTCTCTCACATTGATGTTTCTCTCCCTCTTTTTCTCCCTCCCTTCCCCTCTCTTTATAAACAAATAAACAAAGTCATTATCAGCAGAATAGAGCATAATCTTGTAGCCTGGCCCCATTGGCCTTCCAAGAGCTGTCTCCGAACTCAACTTTCCAAGCTCTTCTATTTTCCCATCACATTTCTTATTTTTCAGTCAAATTCAACTTTTACCTCATCCCCTTGACACGCCATGAGTTGGGTCATGTGACACCCCCTCCAGGAATGCTCTTTACCTCATCTATATGTGTCCACGTCCCACCTACCTTCCAAATATACCCAAGAATGCCCATCTTCCTAGTGGAAATAATCTTTTCTGAATTTGCAAAGCATTTTATCTGGGCCTTTCAAAAAATTGACCCTTTTGCACCCTTCTAACATCATAATGTGGGAAGATGTCTTTACCATTCCTCATAGCCCAGGGAGTCTTTGAAGGCAGGGTTCACATCTTATTAATTTAAACTCATTAGCAAATATTGATTGGACAAACAGGTGGATTAAAGAATGATCAGGGCCCAGTCTCACTTCTTTCTTATCACAGGTCAGCAGTAATAACATGACACTCATGCATCTTTATAAGCTGTGGTTCAGTTTCCTTAATCTGGTCCCACCAGGTACGTTTGCCTGAAACACCTGGCCAGGCCTCAGTTCCTCGCTCTCATGTCTCAGCTCCGTCCTCTTCTCTCTCTTGGTTCAGTTCAGAGGCAGGCTCTCCCGGGCGGTGGCACAGATGGACACAGCAGCCTCACACCGACACCCTAGCAGTTTAGCAGCCCCCGCGGAACAAACGCGCTTTGCTTTCCCAGCAGTCGCAGAAGTGTAGGAATTAGGAGTCACCAGACATACCGGAGGCCTGTCCCTGTGGCCAAGGGGAGGGGCTGCCTTGATCACCCAGGAGACCCCAGGAGCTGGAGCTGGAAGTGGTGATGGTAGAGAATATCCTAAAGGAAAACGATGGTATTGCTACCAAAGGAATGGGAATGGACATCGGAAAGGGAAAACAGCAGACTCCACCCTGCCCACCCTGGGAAGAGCAACCAAGCTCTACAGAGAAGGACTGCTTTTCCTCGAGCATGGTGTTGGGTACCTGTTCTGTACTGGATGCTTAAAAAAAACTGTCCCAACCAGGTAACGGGGTATCCAGCACCCATGATAGCTCTACTGCACTGACACTGCCCTCCCCCATCTCTGTTTCTTACCCGAACTAGTTTTAAGTTGTCTCTGATTTGCCCTTCCTCACCAATTACATCTTGCTCTCATATCTCCTGGCTCACTGGCCCTCTTATCATCCAGGAGCATGAAAGACAAGAGCTTTTTACTGCCACTTCCCTGTCCAGCCCCCTTGTACCATAACCATGCACTTACACCTCTGAGCTGCCAGCAGCCACCAGGCAAAGAGCCTATCTGAGTAGTAAAGAGACAGAGACCTGATGATATTGCTTGAGCCCCAGAAACCAGCCATACCTGTAGCCAGCCAACCCCTGGCACCTGTGAATGTGACTTTATTTGGACATAGGGTCTTTGCAGATGTAATCAAGTTCAGATGAGGTTCTATGGATATCTTTATAAAAAAGACACCAGTTCCCATAGGAAGAGAAGAGATGCAGGGACAGACACATGAGGAGAACACCATGTGATGATGGAGGAGGAGATTGGGGTGATGTGTCTGCAAGCCAATGAATGTCAAGGATTGTTGGCAACACTGGAGGTTGAGGAAGGCACCCACAGAATCTCTCCTGCAGACGAGAGTGAGAGGGACAGAGAGAGGGACAGAGAGAGAGAGAGAGAGAGAGAGAGAGAGAGAGAGAGAGAGACATTGACCTGTTCCCTGTTGCTCCACCCACCCATGCACTCATTGGTTGCCGCCTGTGCCCCTACTGGGGATTGAACCCCCAACCTTGGTACATCAGGACAACTCTCCAACCAACTGAGCCACCCACACACCCAGAGCCTCACAACACTTCTGAGAGCAGTTTTGTGGGATTTCCCCACAATAAACAATTCTCCCATACCAGCTGGATGTCTTACAGTGCAACTAAATGCTGACCTGTCTCCTTGGAGATAGCTTCAGATTCCACAGATTAAGGGCTCAGTCCTACAAGACCACCCTTCCCCTTGCTTCAGAGCTGGTCAAAAGTCCTGGTTATCACCTGTGCTTCTGACTGACACCCTATAGGTTGGATGTTCTAACAACACCCTCCTTGGGTTTGATTCATTAGCTAGCGCGGCTTACAAAACTCAGAGAAACACTTTCCTTACTAGATCCTCAGTTCATTATAAAAGGATGTAAGTCAGGAACAGCCAGATGGGAGAGATGCACAGGGCGAGGTGTGGGGAAAGGGCACCAAGCCATCACACCCTCTCAGCCTCACCCCTCTCCCAGCATCTCCACGTGTTCCCCAACGCAGACGTTCTCTGAACCAGCCCGTTTTGTTCTTATGGAGGCTTCATTACGCAGGCAGGATTGATTCGTCGTCGTCGGCAGCCGTCCGTCTCGAGAGATGATGGTGTAGCTTCTTAAGAGTCTATCTGCACCGCCGAGAATGGCTGTGCAGTCCGACTCGGGAGTGACACGGTATCTGTCTCCTCCCGTGTTGAATCGACATCTTGCAATGACGCTGGAGTGTCCTCTCCAGTGAAGCTGAAGCTACAGAGCCTGGGCAGGGTGATATGGAGGGTCTGCTGTTGCCCATGCAGCAGACCCCCCCTCTCTTCGCAGCTGAAGGGTCCAAGGGAAAGACGGAGTCAATACAGCTTGGCTTCAGGTGCGCCGCAGGAGTTGCCGGTGTTGACTACAACGTCAAACCGCCTTAGGGACTCCGGCTCCGGATTTTCTGTCGGGGTTTACTCCCTTAGCCTTTCTCCTGAAGAGGTATGCCGCAAGGCAGCGGAGGTTTTTTGGAGTCAGAGTTTTCCTTCTCTGATATGCCCTGACTGGAAGATCGAACCAGCGACACTTAGCTCGCAGGCCGACGCTCAATCCACTGAGCCAAACCAGCCAGGGTCGGCAGGATTGATTAAACCATCAGTAATTTGTGATGGAACGCAACCCCTCACCCCTCTCCCCTTCCTGGAAGTGGGGAAGTGGGGGTTGGGACTGAAAGTTCCACTCCTCTAATCACTGGTCGGTCTCCCTGGCAACCAGCCCCCACCCCTAGGTAACCTAGGGGCTTCCCAAAAGTCACCTCATTAATGTAACAAGACACCTTTTCTGGCTCTGGTCACTCAGGAAATTCCAAGGGTTTTTGGAGTTCTGTGCCAGGAACTGGGACAAAGATTAAATATATATTTCTTATTATAAATCACAGTATCACGGAAGCCCTAGGAAACCAATACATGCTCTCATTCCTCCCCACCCCTTAGCTTTGTGAGCCAATGGAGTCCCTGGTTGCTTAAGCAAAATTGTTTCTATTACTCACAGCTGAGTCCTCAATAGTAGCTTGTTACCACTCTACACGCTGAGAACGTAAAGACGAATTAAACCCTGTCCCTATCTTTGAGTTACCCATCCTGTGGCCCTAAGCCCAGCACCATCTAACATTACTGGGGCCAAAACCAGTGAGAAGGGCAAGAAGAAACCCAAAGCTATACTGGGGAGGCAATTTCTTAACTCGGATTAATGAAAGTAATTTATCTCAAGTACAGTTCAGACTCTTATCAAAAACGCTAATGACTTCCCATCCCATCCAAGACAAAGGCCAAACTCTGTAGCCTGGTGCTGGAGGCCCCAGCCTGTATCTCCCACTATACTTGGCTCCTTCTCCTCCACTTCCTTTGTTCCAGCCCCATCAAATTACTAATTATTCCCCTAAGGACACCACATGCTTTCAAAAGTTATTACATTCTCTCCTAGCAGCTCTGTCGACACATAGTGCTTTCCTCCATCTCAAAGTCTGACCTGTCTGTATTGGTTTCCTAGGGCCGTCATAATAAATGGCCACAAGCTGGGTGGTTTTAACTGACAGCAATTTATTCCCTCAAGATTCTGGGGGCTGTGCATATGAGATTAGGGTGTCAGCAGGGCCATGTTCCCTCTGAAGGCTCTAGGGGAGGGTCCCTCCTTGCATCCCCTTAGCTTCTGGTGGCTGCTGGTCATCCCTGGCATTCCTTGGTTTGTAGACACATCACTCCAACCTCTGCCTCTGTTGTTACTTGGTGTTGTCCTTGCACCTGTGCCTGTGATCAAATTTCTCTCTTATAAGGACACCAGTCATTGAATGGGGCCCCCCCTAATTCAATGTGGCCCCAGATCTTAACTTGATCACACCTGCAGACAGGTATTAGGACTTGAATAAAACTTCTGGGGGAATATCATCCTTCCAAGGACAGCTCAAATACTTCTTCCTGCAGGAAACCCTCATCACGCCTACAGCACGAATGTCCAGTGCTCCTGAGCTTTGTTGCAGCCTTATCACATCTGGCCCTGCAGTATAGACACTATTGAACTTACTTAGACTTGGGAACCACAGGACTTGGAGTCAAACCTTGTCTGTATGATCCAAATCCCATACTCAGTACCTGTTCTACTAATCAGAAAATAACCTATAAATGTTTGCCATTTTGAATTAAACTGATAAGGAGGAAAACAATAAGATGAGGGAGAGGGTAGAGGGCTGGCACGTGTTAGAAGGGTTTTGTTTTTTTTAAAGATTTTAATTATTTATTTTTAGAGAGAGGGGGAAGGAGGGAGAAAAAGAGGGAGAGAAACATCAATGCAAGAAAAATATTGATTGGTTGCCTCAGGACTGAACCTGCAACCCAGGCACATGCCCTGACTGGGATTCAAACCCATGACCTTTTGCTTTGTGGGATGACACTCAATCCACTGAGCCATGCTGGTCAGGGCTGGAAAGGTTTTGAAGCCGTCAGAAGACAGAGAATAAGATTGAAGTTGTCCCAATAAGAACTGAAATGCAATTGCAGTTTCTCTCTCTCTCTTCCTCGTCCTGCTCAGTCCCCCACTTGTAATAGTTTTGGTCCCTTGCATCCTCTAGGTGGAAGGGCTTTTAAATGTTCTGAGGGCCAAGGGGAGTCATTGAGACCAAGAATGGCCCCAGTTCAGTGGCTGCTCTGGCCTCATGGCTCAAGGACAGTGAGAAATCCCCCCTCGGTAAGATTCATGGTAGCCTCCAGTCCCAGACTCTGACTGCCAGTTGGGGACCCAAAATCAAAAAGACACCAGGAAGACCTTCTGTGTCTGCTTGATGCGAAGCAGCAGTCTGGGCCCCCACGGTGCTTCACAGAAAATTGTCGGCCAGTGTCTGGGCCCAGATGATGCTGATCCCTGCACTAAAAGGAAACAGCATGGCTGGCCCAGAGCCTGGGCTCCCTCCTTCTGTGGTCTGAGCACATGGTGCTCTTGTGGTCTGCCTGGAGACAAGAACACCACTGCAGTCTCCTAGGCATCCTGCAATAGCTGAGAAAGGGTGGCCCAGCACCTTGCTGCCTGTCTTTTGGGGAGAGACTTTCAGAGAATGGCCCAGTAAAACACAGCTTTATTTATTCCTCTTCATCAGAATGCGTCAATTAGACCCCAAGTCAGGCTTTGGGCCCAGGTTCCAGCAACCCCTTAGTTAGGGTTTCTCTCTGGTGTGTTGGTAGTTCTTGCTGAATTGGGCAGTTGATGCAGAGACTATTCCTGTAAATCCAGGTCTGAGAACAATGGTCTCCTAAGGAAGACTACCAAAAAGTTCAAGAGGAAAAGAAAGTACAGGTAACCCCCGTATAACACGGTTGTTAGGTTCCTAACAAATACTGTGTCATGCGAATCCGTGTTACACAAAACAAAGAACTAGTACAGAAAGGAGGGTTTCCAAAAATTAAAAAACATACTATTATATTTTTATAATTAAGAGAAATATCTTTATTAAAGCAATTTTCATCAAAAGTATTACATATTAATATGAATTAAGTAATGTTTTCTTCGTGATCACTACTAAGCTCCATTAACCGAATGCGTTTTCTTTCTGACAAGATAGCCTCATCCTCTGAACTTTCTTTAGCATTATCTTTATTTCTATGCTCTACTTTCTGCAAAAAATATGTTATTTTAGATTGCTTGCTTTTAGCTGAGAGATCTTTACAATTTTCATTGTACAGCGTGAAGCACTTTCGAAGTTCTCTCTTACACTTTGTGCTCCTTTCAGCGCAAGGACCTTCAGTTAAGAAATATGACTAACTGTTCGGCTAAGTCTAGACCTTTTTTTACACTTTTTAGAGTAAACTGTTTAACTTCTTCATTTTCATCAGTGCTATCACCTCCTAAGTTATCTTGGCACATTCCAGATGTCATTTCCACCAAAATTTCTTCATCAGTTTCTTTTTCTACCAGCAATTCTTGGATATCTTCTACAGTCATATCATGTTAGGGTGAAACCGTGTTATAAAAGTGCCGTGTTATACGGGGGGGGGGGGGTCCCCAGTTCTCTAACCGGGTTAGAGTGAAACCGTGTTATAGAAGTACCATGTTATATGGGGGTTACCTGTATTAAAACCAGTCCTTATATAGTACTTACATGGCCTTATCAAGAATTACTTTATACTCTGGCTGGCGTGGCTCTGTGGATTGAGCACCAGCTTGCAAATTGAGAAGTGACTGGTTCAATTCCCGGTCAGGGCACATGCCTGGGTTGTGGGTTTGGTTCCCGGTTGGGGCATACAAGAGAGACAACCAATTGATATTTCTCTTCCTCTCGTTCTCCCTCCCATTCCCTCTCTCAAAAAAAAGAAAAAATCTTTAGAAAAAAAAAGAATTACTGTAAGAACATGAGAGCATCAGTGACACTGATGAGAAGAATAAAGTAAAAACCTTTGTAAAAAAAAAAAGGAAGAGTTATTTTAAGCATTTCACATAGATAGACATGGCAGTAGACTGACTGTATTATTGTCCCAAATATTCTCTGCCCCTCCTTATGGGAAAATTACACCTCCCCCCACCATGTTGACATGAAGGTTAGCCAAGGAAGTGTAAACAAAAGTGGCACATGTTATTTTTAAAAAAATCCTCACCCAAGGATATGTTTCCATTGATTTTAGAAAGAGGAATGCAGAGAGAGAGGGAGAGAGAGAGAGAGAGAGAGAGACATCAATTAGCTCCCTCCTACATGTGCTCCCACTGGGGATCTAACCCTCAACCTAGGTATGTGCCCTGACTGGGAATTAAACCTACAGCCTTTTGCTGTATGGGATAATGCTCCAACCAACTGAGCCACCCTGCCAGGGCCACATCATTTTTAAGAACAAGCTTAAAAGTCATTATATGGATCTATCATTAACCATTTTTTTCCTGCTGTCCTAACACCAGCAATGTTCCAGATAAGGGCTGCTCCTTCAGTCTGGTCCCAGGGGCAAGTGCCAAATTTAACCTGTAATGGACATGTGATATGAGCAAGAAATAAATCTTTATTGTTGCAAGTCACTAAGTTTTTGGAGCTGTTTGTTATTGCAGCACAGCTTAGCTTAAGCTGACTATCATAATCATCCCCATTTCACAAATGAGGGAATAAAGGCAGCCAATGATTGTGCAACTTGCCTGGGGTCATACAACTAGGATTTAAATCCAGACTATACTGCCTCTAATAATGTCCTTGTTGATTTCTTTCCAAACTCCTTTAGCTGGCAAGATCCCCATGTATGCTCTGTTTTTCTTCATTTCCCATGGAGGTAATTAAGAATAACCAGCAGATTATTTGGTCCTCAGTATGTAGAATGAACCACGTAGACAGACTCTGTACCATAAAACATAACTGGTTGTTGCGTGAGCCAGCCTCATTGGTATGCACATCAGTTAACAAGTTAATTTTTTCCATACCACAGTCTTTCAGGAAATAACAAACAACTTTATCATTAGAAATTTAAAAACTGAAATCAAATCTTGTCTCAGAACTCCAATTTCTCAACCACTTGAAAGCTTCTCTCCTGTCCCTGATTAGGAAGTTTGCCGTAGGGAAGAGGCTCACGGTGGCGCCCGGCTGATTTTGTTCTTTCACACCTCCCCTACTCACCTCACTGCCTCTGGCTCTTGCAGAATTAGGGTTGGCGGCGGGGAGGATGGTAAGAGGTAGGAAAATTCTTATTTGGCTTTAGTGTCCTCTGGGTGTGGCAGATGTCAAATGCCAGCTCTTTGTGACAAGGACCTCTTTTATGGACAATAAGGGGCAGAAGTCCCTAGAGTCTCCCATGGGGGACATCCCACAGCACCGCTTTCTGGCCTAGGTAATGTACTACCCGGCTAACCACTTAGGAAGGAGCCCTTCTCCCCACTGTCTTCTGCATCCAACCTCTTTCTTCTGGTGTAACTGGCTCCCAGCACAAGGCCCTCTTATGTGGAATCCTTTTTAAGTGAAATGGCCTTATTGAGATATGGTAGGCATGCAATAAACTGTACATATTTAAAGTGTACTACTTGATAAGTTTTGATTTTGAAGGGGCCCCATGAAGAAGAATCAAGAAAATAAACATCCCATCACTTCTAAAAGTTTCTTTATGGCCCTTAGTGATTCCTCTCTTCTGTCCCACCCCTATCCCCAGGCAACACCCGTCTGCTTTCTGGCACTATAGGTAAGCTTGCATTTTCTAGAATTTTATGTAAATAGCATTATACAGTATGTACTTTTGTGCATGGGGGTGTGTATGTTTCTTTCACTCAGCGTAATTCTTTATCAGTTCATCATGAAGTCCCTTTTCAAGAGAATTTAGGCCTGGCCACCTTCCATGGATGCACAGGGCCCATGGGAACGTCCACTCACGGTGTCTTGTCACACAATGCAGGTGCAGCCTGGTTCCAGGCAGGTGCCCCAACCGCTCCACCTCTGTTTTCCAGGTGTGGCAGGCTCCGGTGCAAGGACTCCCAGGGGACACAGGCCAGGCTCTCTAAGCACTGCAGGTCTGTTTCACTTGGAGTGAGGATGGGAAAGGCACCCCCTCCTGTCCTTTGCACCCCATCCTGACGACTTTGGGCACATCCTCCCTTTCCTATCTCCTTGTGGCTCCTGCAGCTCCCCCTTCACAGCCTCCGGTGGCTGGCGCTATGAGAGTCCCCAGCTCGGCTCTCTGGATCACCGACTGCAGTGAGTTCTGTCTGCATAGTCTGGAGTCTTTCTTTAGAATATGAGAGCACCTAACATACTATGTTCTCTGCTGAAACAGAGACAACAGGAGAAGCTGGATGCTAATAATCAATGTAATATTTTGGAGGCTAAAGGATGCCCTTGTGTAAAAATATCCCCGGAATGGTTTTGCACCCAAATCCAACATCAGTATGTGGGTGAGGGGGATGGGAAGGTCCCCACACCACCAAGCAATTCTCTGACAACAGCTGAGTGTCCTACATTTCAACTCAATTCTGACACTATCTGCCTGGAGTGTTAGACAGCTTCAGCTTCCACAGGTGAAGGGTTCAGTCCCACAAGTGCAACCCCCTCTCCACTGAACTTCAGACCAGTCCCAAGCCCAGGTTATCCCCTCTGTGCTTCTGACTGACCAGCTGTGGTTCGGAGGATCCAATGACCCCCTCCTTGGGTTTGATTAATTTGCTAGGGCAGCTCACAGAACTCAGAGAAATGTTTTATTTACTAGATTGCTAGTTTATTATAAAAGCATATCACTCAGGAATAGCCAGATGGAAGAGATACGTAGGGTACAGTCTGGGAAAGGACACGAAGCTTCCCTGTCCTCTCAGAGCTTGCCACTCTCCCCAAATGTGCATGTGCTCCCTGACCGGGAAGCTCTCTGCACTTCTCCTTCGGGGTTTTCATGGAGCCTCCAGTACAGAGTCATGATTGATGAAATCATTGGTCACTGGCGATTGATTCAGCCTCCAGGCCCTCTCCCCTCCCCAGAGGTCAGGGAGATGGGACTGAAAGTTCCAGTCCTGTAGTAGCAAGATTGAGCCTCCTGGCAAGCAACCCCCCTCCTGAGGTCAACGCCAGATTCATCTCTTGAACACAACAAAAGACACATTGCGGGCTCTCCTCATTCAGGATATTCCAAGAGTGTAAGAGCTTCGGGCCAGAAATGGGGTTAAACACCAAATATAGATCCTTTTTTATGAATCACAATATCACAGTCCCTCAGATTGGACTAGTAGCCCAAGGATCCCAGACTTCATCAGCTTTTGAGGTGGTGCTGCCCTTTCACGTCCAGAGCACATTAGCCCTGGGCCCCAGAAGAAATGCTCCCAAGAGCTGCTAATCTGCCCTGAGCTCCACTTCTACCCCAACCCCCACCCCAATCAGCCCTGCGATTCTGGGTCACTCCATGACTCTCTTCTCCTCCAAGGACCCCTCCTCAGTCTAGAGGCTGACTCTTCTGCCAATGGCTACCCCTCCCATTAGTATGGCTTCACCCCAAGCATGGCACAGACCCCTCCCTCAAGCACCCTAGCAAGACTGAGCCAGGCTTATTTAACATTTAATACCAAAAATTTGGAGGCAAGAGCCTTGGCTGGTGTAGCTCAGTGGATTGAATGCCAGCCTGTGAACCAAAAGGTTGCCAGTTCGATTTCTGGTCAGAGCACATGCCTGGGTTGTGGGCCAGGTCCCCAGCTGGTGGCTGTGAGAGGCAACCAATTGATATATCTCTCTCTCCCTTCCCCTCGCTCTGAAAATAAATAAAAAAAATATTAAAAAACAACTTGGAGGTAACAGAAAGAATAGTGTGGATGGTCTTGTCAGAGGTTCCCTTCTTATGGTTGCCAGATCTAGCAAATAAAAATAAAGGAAGCTCAATTCAATTTGAATTTCAGGTAAACAATAAATAATTTTTTAGTGTATGTTCTGTGCAATGTTAGGAACAATCATTATTTGAGATGTACTTACGCTAAAATATTTGTTGTTTATCTGAAATTCCAATTTAATTGAGCATCAACATTTTATCGGACAACCCTACCCCTTCTAGTGTCTCTCTGTGGCCATTGTTGTGTCCCCCATTGCAGAATCAAACTCACTCTCCCACAATGAAAGAACCCTGGAGACCCCTCCCTTCCTGGGCGCAGGCTTTTCAATCCTCAAGACTCCCTTGGAGAGCCTAAGGCTCCTTCAAGTCCCTGTTTTGGACCCCAGGATGACTGCTCTTGGAAGCATACATTCCTTTCACGGAAACCCCACCCATACCCAGAATAATGTGGTCTTGCCCTTAGTTCCCAAGGGCATCAGAACAATATGCTCAGCACATTTCCCAGGTTGCACAATTGTTCTAGAATTTGCCAGCCTGGGGAACGTCAGGGGAGTCCAGGTTGCCCGAGCCATGCCAGTCAGGCTGCCTTTTGGGGACACAGCTCCAGCACCTCTCCCAAACCTTTGGGTGACCTCAGACACGACCGCATCGCACATCTCCCCAGAAGAAACTGTAATTTTAGGAAGAGACATGAGGTGGCTCTGCCCACGGGGAAGACACTAGTTTATATGATCATGCTGATAAGGGAACCATCCCGCTCCGGAACAGGGTAACATGTTTGTTGTATCTTTACAAAATCAAAGGCCAGTTAAAGGGTTTCCCCTAAACTGAGGCAGTCAGCTGTCCGCAGGCTAACATCCTAGCCTCTCCGGAATTGAGAGGCCCACCTGTGCATTTAAAATGTTCATTTTCCCAGACCTTGGCTATTGTAAATAGAGCAGCCATGAACATGGGGGTCATCTCAAGCGCCTGTCAGTAGGTGAGTAGATAGAAAAGCCATGGTAGGTTTACACAATGGAATACTCTGCAGCAGTAAAAAGAAGGAAATCTTACCTTTTGCAACAGCATGGACGGACCTGGAGATTATTATGCTAAGTGAAATAAGCCAGTCAGAGAAAAACAAATACCATATAATCTCACACATATGTGGACTCTAATGGACAAAATAAACTGATGAGCAACAGAAATAGAGGCGTGGACACATGGAACAGACTGACAGCTGTTAGAGGGGATGGGGGAGGCAGAGGTTGGATGAAAGAAGGTGATCAGCCAAAGAACATACATGCAGGACCCATAAACACAAACAATGATGTGATGATGGCCAGAGGGAAGAGGAAGCAGGGGCTGGATGGAGGGGGACAAAGGGGTGGGAAACTGGGGCATTTGTAATTATGTCAACAGTAAACATAATGAAAAAAAATTAATTAAAAAATGTTTGATTTTCCTACTCAGGATCATCAAACTTTCATAAAATCTCAGAGTTCAGTTTGAGCCAAGACCTCACCTGCTTGCCCACCTGGTATGTATCACTAATGATCTATTCAATTGATAGATTTTAAATCTTTGAATGCCTTGCTAGGCTTATTTATTCAAAATACAGTGATGCTTCAATTATGCAGCACTGAATTCTTCCAAAGCAAACGAGTTTCCCAGATCACTGAGGCTTATCTCTAAAAATCCCAGTACTTTGTTTAGTTTAGTCATTTTGGTTGGAATCCATCAAAACTGTCACAGCCCGGTACTACAGTTGCTTCTTTTTACTTTATCTGTCTCCTTTGTCCTCAGGCTACCAGATGGTTTAACACTGCTGCTAACATGTCTGTCTGTAGCAGCCCCCTCCCGTGTTTTACTCACTGCTGAGAAGGGTATGTTAAAAAAAAAAAAAAAAAAAAGAATAAGTGGAATTTTCAGGCCTGAAGACTTTTCTCACAAACAAAGCTCTTGTCTTTAGTGTGGGACCCTTGAAGGTTATTCCAGAAGCTCAAAAGGTTTTGTTTTGTCTTGAGGCTTAATTTTAGACTTTCATCATTCTAAAAGGTTAAGATATTTTCCCCTTCTGGATCACTGAGATGTCATTCTCATGAAATCTGCCAGTTCCTTTAGAACGAGCTCCAGCAAGCCATAAAAGTTAGAGCTGTTGCTAAGGGAACCAGGCAAAGCTTGCTTAATGTATAAACCTGGTTATTACACTTAACATTCAAGTAGCCACCAGAGATTCCTAATGGGAGAGGGAATGCCTCTGCTTTTGAAGAGGAAAGTGGAAAACGACTTCTCTCTCGTGGGAGAGGGTAGCTCCTGAGGTTCATTCTTTGTTGCCTGGAGACAAACCTAAGTGACTTCTCTTTCTCTGGTGTTTCTAATGGTGGAAGAAAAGGAGGAGAAGGGAAGAGGAAGTGCAAGCAGCCCTCTTCTGCACCAGCTGTTTGGCTGATTGCGGTGGGAGACACGCGCCGCGAAGAGGGCGCCCACGACCCCGGCAGCAGCTCCACAGACTTCAAGGCCGGCTCTGAGCTGCGAGAACTAGCCGGGAAATGTTTGCATCCTGACCCAGAGAGCTGAGGAAAGAGCGAAATATTGTTTTCCCCTATAAAAGGAAATAGGTTAAAAGAACTAAAATGTTGAGATTGAAGGACAAAGACATAAAATTGTCCCTGGTTCCACCGCCGCCCCCCGCCCACACCATCCACTCTTCATCCTGATGTCATGTCGCATGGGAGGGGACCACATTAGGTCATCCAGTTGTCACACTTAATTAACTGTTGCAGAAAGTAAGGCCCACAGAGATCCTCATCAGACAGAACCGCGAATTCTAACTCCTGGCCTGGGATGTTTTCTCACTGCATCAGTTAAGGCAGAAATACCCTGGAAAATTCAGGCATTTTCTCACTTCCCAGTGTTCCCTCGGAGCAAAAAAGAACGGTGTTTCTAACTGTGTCCCACAGAACACTAGCCCAAGAGGTGCTCCTGCAGTTCCGCTTCCAGGTACAGCCCTGAAATAACTGAAAGCAGGGACTCAAACAGATACTTGTGCACTCGTGTTCACAGCCTTATTCACAATGGCCAGAGGGTGGAAACAATCCAGCAGACGGATAAGCAAAATGTGATATATACATACAGTGGAATAGTTAATATTCATCCTTAAAAAGGGATGAAATTCTGACACACGCTACAACATGGATGAACCCTAGGACATTATGCTGAGTGAAATAAGCCCGTGACAAAAGGACAAATACTGTAGGATTCCGTGCATGTGCGCTACCTGGAGTAGTCACATCCATAGAGACAGAGTACAGTGGTAGCTGCCAGAGGCTGGGGGAGGGGGAAATGGAGAGTTATTTAATGAGTACAAAGTTTCAGTTTGGGAAAATGAAAAATTTCTGGCGGTGGATGGTGGGGATGGTTGCATAACACTGTGAATGCATTAATTACCACTAAGTGGTAAATTTTGTGTTATATTTTAACACACACACACGCTCCACTAATTGGCGGTATCAGCAAACAAACCAGTCTCAGGAGGTCTGAACACTAAGCCCCACCCCCTTCACACACAGCCTCAGCCTTGGCCAGCCACAGTGCACAGTCAATAAAAGACTCAGAAAAGTCCTAAATCAAAGGCTGTTTAATTCGATTTAATCAAGCATTTCCTCAACTGAATACAGACCCTTTTTATTTGCATGGAACACTATTCATAGCCCACATCCATGGTGTGCGCTTCTGGAAAAGCTGATAAAGAACTTCATACCGCTCAGAGTATTGCTCTCAACACCTCACTGGACGCTGCCAGCAAGCCTAAAAGAGGGTCCCAAAAAGTTAGACCTCAGTTATAGTTAGTGGCTATTGAACAATTAATGAGCTTATTAATTGTTCTTGTTTACTGATGAAGAAAGTGGAGCCCAGAAATGTCAAACCCACACAAAGCTACTCTGCCAAGATCAGTGTGGAGACGAGACAGGATCCCTGTTGCCAAACCCTGGTTTGGGATGTGCCCCCTAACCCTGTCCTCATCTCCTGTTGCCCTTTCTGGGTGCCCAGATGTGTGAGCAAGTTCGCTGAAGACCCTTGGAGCCCCAGGGCCGTGAACAGCACGTCAGGGACACCAGAGGGGACAGCGCTCGGGGAAGGCAGGCTCTCTCTCGTCCCTGATAGCCACGTCAGTAAAGGCCAGTGCTCCCAGCCCCTTTGCTTTCTCCTCCTTTCTCCAAAGCAGGGCGGAGAGTCAGGAGATGTCCCATCCCTCGTAGCAGTTCCCAAAGTTTCCTGACATAAGACTCATCTGGGCTGCTGATTAAAATACAGATTACAGGGAGCTAAGTCAGACCGAGAAAGACAAATACTGCATGACCTCAATTATATGTGGAGTCTTGGAAAAAAAAAAAAAAGAACTCAGAGAAACAGAGAACAAGGTGTGAGGGGTGGCTGGGAAAGTGGGTAAAGGGAGTGAAGAGGTACAAACTTCCAGGTGTGAGATAAATAAGTTCTGAAATGCAATGTACAGCATGGTGACTATAGTTTACAACACTGTATAGTATATTTTAAAGTTGCCTGGAGAATACAGTAATCCCTCTGTATCGCGGTTCACTTATCACGGCCTCACTGTATCATGGGATTTAAAAAATATTATATTTAATTATTTATCGTAGATTTTTTGCTGTATCGCAGGATTTTGTGGTACTGTATGTGTATGTTGTTAAAGTTACGTAGGTTTAAGAGTGTAGAATAAATGTAAGGTTTCTACTTTGTGGGGGGGGTCTAGAATGTAATACCCATGATAAGTGAGGGAATACTAGACTCCAAAAGTTCTCATCACAGGGAGAAATTTTTGTAACTATATAACATGATGAATATTAACTAAACTTACTGTGGTAATCATTTTGCAATACACAGGTATGTCAAGTCATTATGTTGTTCGTGTTGCCTGTCAATTACATAACAATAAAACTATAAAAATAAGTACATGAGTTGTGCTTCAGTATGCTCAGCTACAAAAACATAAAATGAAATGAAGTCTAGGGTCCCAGGTCCTTCCCCCAGAGATTCTGACTGAGCAAGTCTGGGGCAGAACCTAGAAATGTTTTAAACAAGTGTCCTAGGTAACCTTAACTTGGAGAAATTCTGAGTACCCTTGACCTTAACACTAAAGGGACCTTAACAGGACATCCTCTGGTTTAGTCCCCGCAGCCACGGCTATTGCAGGTGAGGCTCAACAGAGCTAAAGGGATTGTCCAAATTCATACGGTTCCTTTTCCTAACCGTCTTCATTTAAAACAGACACAAAATCAAAGTGCTCCTTTCCTCAAAGAAAGATGCAGGTCTGCTATCCCTCCCAGCAAACCCTACCCTGTTCTAGCTCTCCCTGCCCAGTGGAGACCAGGCTCCCCCCTCCTGTTCTTTGGGCAGGTCCAGCCACCCCAACAAATGTCCCAGCTGTCATCTCCCTGCTCCAGACCTAACTCTGACGGCAGTGTTGACCCAAATTGCGTTCTGAGCATTGATGGAGACCAAATGGTGCTTGGCTTTGCTTGCCCACCCCATTTCCTTCTGAGCACGAAACTATCTCAGGCTCTAACTATGCTGCAAGTGGGAGCTGGCAGCCTCCTCAAGCAGCTCCCCCCACCCACCGGCTGCAAGACCCGGTGGCTTCAGCCCAACAGGGGAGATGGATGACCCGTGGAGACGGGGCTGGGCACACACACAGCATTCCGTCGTCACTTGGCAGAGCCTTGTCAAAGAGCAGATGGAAAAGTCTGAGGACACTCAATTTCCCAGATTCCTGTTCTGTGGGCTCTACCCCATCTCAGCCTCGACAAGTTAGTCTTTTCAAATGAGTTAGCACTCAGCTCCTCCCCACCCATGTAACCTCCTCCCCACCCACGTAACCACCAATGATCTTGACTTCAGGTCACAGGAGTGGGCAGCTATGAGACCGATTGATCGGTGGGAGGGTGTGGTTCTGGGGACCATCTGCCTGCCTTTACTGAAGAGGTTGCCCCTGTTTGGGGGGTCTTATAGAGACCACAGTTTCCCTCCTAGGGGACATCAGTGCTCCATGGGGCCCTGAGTCCTTGCCAGCAATAAGGGCAATGCTTGGAGTCACCAACCCGGCTTTCTGACTGTGTGATGATAACACAGAACCTCTGTGGGGCTCCTTCTGGACCTATAAAATGGGGTAATAGCATCTCCTTCATGGGCTGTGGTGGGAATTGAGTGAGATGCTTTGTGTCCAGTGCTTGGCACACAGCTAAATGCTCAGTGAATGGCAGTGATGATCATTTCCTGAGGTCTCAGGACACTGTCTCACCTTTCTATGGCTCCCCTTTGCCACAAGGAATGCCACCAAGTACAGACAGATGGACCTGGACTGCAGCTGTCACAGAGCCTGAATACTGGCCATCTAGAAATACTTGATTCAATTCAATAAAAATTTACTACACACACACACACACACAATTATAATGGCCATCGGGGGGTGGGTGTCTTAATCTGTGGGTTTTCATGTAAAATAAACACGAGGGATAGAAGAAAGTATAATTTGATCTATATTGCTAAATTGCTTCCTGGAAAGGTTGTATCAATGTACAATTGCACATACAATGTAGGAAAGCGCCTGTTTCCCTATCCCCCTCCTCAACAATGCCTGTAGCAACATTTCCTAAGGCATCGTCAGTCCGATGAATTCTCTCAGTTGTTCTGATTGGTGAACCTGTGATTATTAGTGAAATAAAAAGGTTTTTTAAAAAACTATTTATCAAATATTTATATCTTTTCTTTTGTGAATTTCTTATTCATCCTTTGTTTATTTTTCTAAGGCTTCTTCATTTTTAAATTAGATTATAATATTAATTTACAATTGATTCACAGTTTATAATTTATAATCATATATCAAAAATATAAATCCTTTGTCATCTACAAGGTAAATTTTGTCTGACTTTATCTTTTAATTTATTTTATCATAGTACATGTATTCTAAAGTTTGACATTTTTAAGTAAACAATCTTTTTTTAAAAATTGAATTTATTAGGGTGACATTGGTTAATAAAACTATACAGGTTTCAGGTGTACAACTCTACAATATGTCATCTGTATATTGTATTGTGTGTTCACCATCCAAAGTCAAGTTTCCTTCCATCACCAACTATCCCCGCTTGGCCCTCTTCTATGTCCCCGACCCCTCTTTCCCTCTTGTAACCACCATATTGTTGTCTGTGTCTGTGAGGGCTTTTTTTTTTTTGCCTAATCCCTTCTCCCTTTCCCCCAGCCCCCAACCCTTTTCCCCTCTGACAGCTGTCAGTCTGTTCTCTGTATCTGTGAGTCAAAACCATCTTTTCTTTTATAATTTTGTCTTTTGATAAGACACCAAAGAAGACCTCCTTTACTCCAAGGTTAGATTTTTTACTTACATTTTATTCTAGTACTTTCTTATTCCCTATATTTACACAGTTAGTCCATCTAGAACTGTGCTGCTCAATATGATAGCGATCAGCTACAAGTGGTGGCTCCAGTATACCGGCCCCAGTTCAGGTGCTGAATAACCCCATCTGGCCAGCAGCCACCATACTGAACACACAGGAATAGAGCATTTCCTTCATCACAGAAAGTTCTATTGGACAGCACTGATCTAGACAGCATTCATTTGGTAAATGATGGGGAACCCAACTTTTTTTTTTTTGAAACAGTTCAGGTAGTTGTTCCGACAATATCTTTTGAATAATCCACTGCTTTTATCCTGATTTGCAATGCCACATGTACATTTATAAGTCTAGTATTATATACTTAGACCCATTCCTGTACTTCCTAGTCTATTCCTTTATCTACCTTTCTAATTTTCACCAGGGCCACACAATTCTAACCATTATGATCTTCTAAGTTACTTTAATATTTAGTAGGGAAGTATTTTTTCTTTCCTTATTATTATTATTTTTTAAATTCTTGGCAATTTTTTTGTTGTCGTTCAATTACAGTTGTCCCAATTTTGCCCCCATTGCTCTCCCCTGCCCCACCCACCCCTACAGTCAATCTCCACCCTGTCGTCCATGTCCATGGGTCATTTATACTTGTTCCTTAATTAGACGCTTCCCCTTCATTCCCCCGTTATCCCCCCCGCCCCTCTGGTCACTGTCATTTCGTTTCTTATTTCCATGTCACTGGTTCTATTTTGCTCATTTGTTTGTTTTTGTTCATTAGGTTCTACTTATAGGTGAGATCATAAGGTATTTGTCTTTCACGGCCTGGCTTATTTCACTTAGCATAATACTTTCCAGTTCCATCCATGCTGTTGTGAAGGGTAGGAGTTCCTTCTTTCTTTCTGCTGCATAGTATTCCGTGTGTAAATATACGACAGTGTTTTGATCCACTCGTTTACCGATCGGCACTTAGGCTGTTTCCAGCACTTGGCTATTGTAAATAGTGCTGCTATGAACATAGAGGGGCATAGGTTCTTTTGAATTCATGTTTCAGGATTCTTAGGGTATAATTTAATCCCAGTAGTGGGATCACTGGATCAAAAGGCAGCAATTTTCATACTTGTTTTTCCAGACAAACTTCCTTTATTTCCCATCAACTAGGCTCCCACTAGACTTAGCCGCTTGCCCTTCTGCAGCGTCACTGTGTACTGTGTCCTCCTCCTGAAACTTGCTCCTTGGTCCACTGGGAACTTCGGCTCTTTCTCTCACTGCAAGGCTTCCATCGAAGCTCTTTCTGATGCTCCTGGGCAGATGTAGGTGCTTTTCTCCCACTGATTTCTGTACATTCCCTGTTGGAGCAATTAGTTTAGGATTCTGCACTTGTTTGCAAGTCTGTCTTCTCACTGTGAAAAACAATTTGAAGAGGAGAACTATGAACTTTCAACTTTGAATTTCCATTACCTGCCATAGTCCTTGGCTCAAGGCTGTCACTCAACAAAATGTACCGAGTCAAAGAGCATAACCCAGGCAATGCTGGAAAAGTTGACTGTGGCATGCCATGGAAGGCCTTGAACTGATGACTTTGAGCTGGCTAGGGCTAGGACAGAGCCACTCTGTGTCCGTTTAACCTGGCAGTGATGCAATAACTGAATTGGAGCGGAGAAGTGTCAGAAAGCCAGGACACTAGCCAAGAGGCCATGATAGGAGTTCAAAGCAGATAGAATAAAGGTCTGAATTAGGTTGGTGGCAGGGGCTTGGAAAGGAGGGGACGTTGTTGGGGGATGATGCAGGGTTAAAATTGTCAGGACACTGAGGACCAATGGAGCCAACACTATGACCAGCAGCCTAATAGGCTCTCTCTGCAATTTATTCTCATGAAATTTTCAATATCTATAAATGTGTTGTGTCATTCACAAATATGACAATGACATTTTATTATAAAGTCTAAATGAATGATTATAATGATAGCAACAGTTGTTCTAGAACTAGATGAGTTATCTCAGTCAAGTTGCTTAACCTCTTTGTATCTGTAGAATTGGTATTGCCACAGTACCTCCCTTAGAAGGCTTTGGTGAATTTATATTTGGGACGCGCTTAGAACAATACCTCGCATGTAGTAAGTTCTCAGAAACTGTTGGCTATTTTAAAAATTAGTATTCATACATTTCCATTCAGATAAGTACCCATTTATCCCTGTACATAAGGTAGCTCCTAACTTGTGACAAAAAGTAACTAGTCATTCGTTCAATGACTCATGAAGCCTTCTGTGGGGCAATCCGTCAAAGGCTTTTTGAAGGCTGAAATCTGTACATAGATGTATGAATGCAATTGGAGAAAAGAAGTTATCCTTCCTGTATCAAATTTCTTCAAGGATATCATTGCCCCACTCTGTTCAATTGTGTAACTGGTAAAAATTGGTCTCTGTTTCCTTTGAGAGGTGATGTAGGGGCAGCTAAGAAAAGAGCTAAGAAGTTCTTGGGGTGTGTAGAGTGTGACTGGGGACATGTAGATGGAGAGGGAGGAGAGGCCTCTTCAAGTGAGACCCATACCCCAAAACAGGACAGGATGCTATTTCCCCACATGGCTCCCATTGTTCATGGGGAGAATGTGAGTTGAGAGGGAGGAAGTGGAGGTTGCAGCTATCTTTTTGCCCCCAGGGGAGAGGGTTCATGAGGAGCTGTGATACCTTCTTTAGCCAGAAACGACTACTGCCAGCATATATTTAAGTCGTAAGGGTTAGGTCAAAGGCATCTCGTTCTGGACGGTGCTCTGTGGACTCCTTGGAGTCTACGGCCCAGAGCAGCTATTAGCTGTGTTGCCTTCATTTCCCCCACTTGTACCGTCAGTCTTGGCATCTTGTCCACGAAGAGAGCTGTGCCACTGTGTTTACTATAGCTCCTATCATCTTCAGAGAAAAGAGTGAACTCCCCCAGGATGTCTGTTCCAGGTTTTATCATCCTGCTCACAATGAAAGTTAACATAGCATAGTGTTTGTTCTTGATTCTGTCCTCTTACCCGAAGAAGGCCGAGAGGTACCACTGTCTTCCTTAAAGCTTCTGTGAGTCCTCCTTGTGACTGGAGGTTAAGGTGGTAATGCCCAAAGCCGAGACTGCTGAGGTGTTCTGGAACTCTCTCTCCGTCCACGCTGCCCTTGCCTCCGGACTTGCCTGGTTCAGTCCTCCAGGACAGTGTTCTGATGCTGTAAGGTCTTGGTTAGCATTGCTGTGTTTGCGAGGGGTCACACCAACAGTTAATGCCTTTGTGCTGGAACAAGGTCTCCACTGTGTCTCTCTGGGTGAAAACAAAATCCCCGAGACGCAGAGCTGACTTCCAGAAAAGGCTCCCGTGCTAAGTCAGCCAACAGACTCCAGAGCTAATCGGAACCAGATGTGAGTTCTTTCACCGAAATATATTGCGGGTCACAGATTTATTTTTTGAGAGCACCTATAATAACAATTAAAATCATAAAATGTGTTTTCCCTAGATATTTTCTCCTAGTTAACCAAGCAATATAGTCTGATAAGTCGGGGCTAGCCTAGGCCAAAATCAACATATTTGCTTTGTTGGAAATCTGCAGAATGTGTCTGTCTGCGGAGGTGTGCTCTGGTCAGGCCAGGAACGCCTGCCAACATGCAAACAGTTTCCTAAAATATCCCGTGCACGCAGGAATGATAAGAGGACTCCGTGGCTGGGAGGTGGAAAGAGAAAAGCCTGGGGGAAAGGCATAGGATGAATGGCATTAAGCATAATTCATGTAACGTGGCAGATACTTCCTGTGTTTAAAAAAAATAGAGTGTATAAAGGATTCAGCGACTGCCGACAACTTTCTCCATACCAGCCTCACTGCCAAAGTTCAAGCGCTGGGCAGAGGTCCACCTCTGGGAAGCACATGAGCAGATTCCTGGGTTGTTCTTTCATTTAAAGTCTTCTATGAAGACACATCTATTTTGTTTTGTTTTGGAGATGTTGTCAGGCATTCCTAGGAGCTGATTCTCTGTCCCCCAGTGGCTCCCTCAGACAGGTGCTGCCAATTGTCCCCACTTGGGTCCCAACTTCAGGGAAAGTGGCCTGGAGTCCAACGTGAGATGTCCTGAGCAGGGCCTCCCGGCCCCATGATCACTCTCCGTTCCTGGGGCTTGTTCCTTTACTTGTTGGGTCCTTTTCCATTCCACTGCATCCCTTATTTCCCAACACTTGGGCTCCCGGCCCCCTCTGGTCCTCACCTTCTTTCTGTGCTTTGCTGTTTTTGCATCCACCCTTCTCTTTGATGGCCAGAGCCCGTTCTCCATTTTTGTAGCAGCCACCTGTTTCTGTGCGGGGAAATGACACTCTCCACTCTCAGTCCTGAGTCCCACTGGAGTTGATTATCCCTCTAAGACCTCCCCTCCCACACCCCAGGCTCCTAGGATGGTATATGCCCGAACCCTGGCTGAAGGATAATGAATTCAGTGAAGGCTCATGATCACTGGAGATTTTGGAATTCAAATCCTTTCTTTAGAGAAATTAGGTTTTTAAATAGTTAATCCAGTCACAGGGTTCCACAAAAATAAAGTACAAGACGCTAAGTAGTAATAAAATAGGAAACTATGTGTCTGTGAGTTACAAAATGAATAAATTGAAAATTTGAGCTGGCACAAGACATTTCCATAGTCTCAGAGTAACTCCCTACAAGACACTCATTCATTACAAAGGGGAAACGAGCAACTTCACAGCAGAGAGTCCTGGCAGACACCACCTTAATCAGGTGATTAACATTAACATCGTCAACAATGGGACATAGCAACACCATGTGCCGCCTGATAGAATGCAATGAGGTCATAGATCACGTCTGTGATATTCCTGCCCAAGATTCAGAACGCGGAGCTCCTCATGAGGAGGCAGTGGGCAAACCCGGCCGAAGGCGCTCAGCGAGCTGCCCACCGAGGCCGAGGAAGCGCCGAGGAGCTACCGCAGCCTGGGGGCCGGCCCACGGCAGTACGTGATTTAGAACTGGGTCTTTTTGTTTTTATAAAGGACATTATTGGGACACTTGGCGAAACTCGAATGGTGGAAATATATCCGTTAATTTTGGTATGTTTAAAATTGTATCGTGGTTACGTCAGGTGAGGTCCACACTGAAGCACTCAGGGGCAACGGTCATTGTGCCAGCAACTTACTCTCCAACAGTTCAGAAAAAAAGTAGTTTTTTTTTAAAACCGTATTTGCAGTTTTCATGTAAATTTGAGATTATCTTAAAATAAATTGTTTTAAGTTATCTGAGAAAAATTTTGCTTCTAATTCCTGACCCCCATCTGCTTACTCCCTCCCCAGGAATAGATAACCATACACCCTTGTGTGTTCTTTAGAGGTTTTCTTTCTAACGTGTCTGTAAGAATGAATGAGCCAATGCCCACAACTCACGAGGCACTCTTTAATACAAGAGTCTCTGAATCACAATCTAGAGGATCTTGAAACGTTGACAAAGCTTAAGACACAGCTTTCCTGAATGTTCCTCACTCTCGTAGCTCTTGGGGATTCCCAGTCTCAGGGTGTGGAGCACCTGGCTCACAGCTGACCTTGTTCAGGTTGGCATCTTGTATGCTCAGTCAGGCCTCTCTCTCTCTTCTCTCATCCGAAGTCACATGGCTTTGCAGAAATAAAAGGGCTGCCTGCTCAGAGAGCTCATCTACCAAGGCCACCAACCCGTGGAAAACAGTTGACCTGTGAACAACATAGGTTTGAACTACACAGGTCTACTTATACAAAGATTTTTAAAAACAAAAATACCTGTACTGTTTTTGATCTGTGGTTGGGAATCCACAGAAGTGGAGGGAGGATTGTTTGCATGGATCCACTCCATTTTATACAAGGGACTTAAGCATCTGTGGATTTTGGTATCTGCAGGGGGTCCTGGAACCAGTCTCATGGATACTGAGGAACAACTAAGTTTTGGGGCAAACGTTATCTGTGGATTTTCCATGGGGCTTAACCTGGAGAAGAGGAAGTGGTAGGAGAGGAAGGTAAATGTGGAATTGTTGGACGGTGTTCAACAACAAAGAAAGTAAGCTGACCCAATTTATGTTTCTAACAGGTCATCCTTAATAAAAGATTCATTTAAAAATGAACAGAAGATTTGAAGAGACACTCTCGTGAAGAAGCTGTTTGAACAGCAAATGACCCCATGAAAGAATGCTCAACATCATTAGACAGGAGGAAAATACAAATTAAAACAACCATGAAATACCCCACTAGAATGGCTATAATTAAAAAAGACTGACAACATGAAGTGTAGACCAGGATATGACGAAAGTGGACCCCTAGGTCAGTGCTGGTGGGAATTTAAATGATGCAGCTGCTTTAGGTAACAGTTTGGCAGCTTCTTAAAATTTTTAGCATAAACTTACCACATG
Organism: Furipterus horrens; assembly: GCF_987537825.1. Taxonomy (NCBI): domain Eukaryota; kingdom Metazoa; phylum Chordata; class Mammalia; order Chiroptera; family Furipteridae; genus Furipterus; species Furipterus horrens. The sequence goes on along the minus strand of NW_028327181.1, from coordinate 53,632,553 downwards.
ACTTAGCGTTTCCATTATTAGGTATATACTCAAGAGAAATCAAAACACATGTCCATACAAAACCTTGTAGCAAACGTTCAAAGCAACAATTTTCATAATGGCCCCAAACTGGATGCAACTAAAGTGTCCATCAGCCCGGGCTGGTGTAGCTCAGTGGATTGAGTACTGGCCAAAGTGTTGCTGGTTCGATTCCCAGTCAGGGCACATGCTTGGGTTGCAGGCCAGGTTTCCAGTTTGGGGTGTGAGAGGCAACCACACATTCATGTTTCTCTCCCTCTCTTTTTCTCTCCCTTCCCCTCTTTCTAAAAATAACTAAATAAAATATTAAAAAATAAATAAATAAAGTGTCCATCAACTGATGAATGGATAAGCAAATGGAGCAAATCCACGCAGCAGATACTACTCAGTAGTAGTACGAATACGGTATCAGTGTGAAGTACACTTACATTTTACAACATGGATGAACCTCAAAAATATTATGCTAAGTGAGAGAAGCCAGACTACAAAAGACCATATATTGTATGATTATACTTACATGGAATTTCTAGAGAAGGCCAAATAGAGACAAAGCAGCTCAGTAGCTGCCTGAGGACGGGGTGGGAGGTGAGGGCAAGAACTGACTACAGATAGGCAGGAAGGAAGTCTTTGGGGTGACGGGAATTTGCTAAAATTGGATTCTGGTGATGGTTGCAAAACTGTATAAATTACTAAAACTTGTCCAACTGTAACTTTTAAATGGGTGAATTTCATGATATGTAAATAACATCTTCATAAAGCTACTTAGAAAGAAAACAATCATTCTGGGAAGCAGGGCAAGGTGAAAGAGAGAAGACCACTTAGAAACCTTGGAGTGCCTTCTCTCATGCTTTGTTTCTCGGATTCACACCTCCAGAAATCAAATCTCCTTTAAAAAAGAAGCACGAAACCAGTTCTCCACAGAAAAAGCCAGAGTAGTGGCACATTCTGACACACTCTTATTCAACAGACACGGAGACTGGCACGAGATCTCCAGCACAACTAGCAAATGCATTCCGGTGGTGTTGACTTCACAGTTCCTCCAAGAACAATGGATGGGAACCTGCTTTGTATTTATTCAATAAAGAGTCAATTTTAGTGTGTTTTCCCCAAACAGAACAGAAAACAATTGACTTTAAAGATAAATAGAAAAGTCCATCTCTAGTGATAGAAAATTGTTCCCAGCTTTTAAATTACAGACTCCACTCTCACCCCCTCAAAGTCTCAAAATTCATAGGAGCTCTTCTCCACCCCTCCTTACGCTGGTCTTCTGCACCCTGCCTAGCAGAGGGAAGATGTTGGTAAGCTTTTGTTAAGGACCACGTGACTGAATTTTAGAATGTTTCCATTTCCATCTTCCTTGCTGTCTTTTCTTCCTCTCTACTCATTTTTCCAATGTGCTTTCTATTTTTGGTATCCTCCTTTTTTTTTCCTCCTGGGTCCTGTTATTGTTGGGCTGCTCTTCACAATTGTGGGGCCTGGGCCCAAAGTACAAACGGAGGCCTGGCCTGTAATATTTCTAAATATTTAGAAATTGCAAGCCCAAATGTCACACTGTTAAATAGACGTGTTCTTGTCGCCTACCTTGACATTTACCTCCATAACAACCTGGGAGGCCGAGTCTGAATTTAGAATTCTCATGCTCCTTGGAATAGGGAAGCTTAGAGGAGGCCTGTGCATCCCAAGCCCCAGCTGCAGCCCACCATCCTCCTCTCTGGCCCCAGCTCCGTCTCACAGCAGGAAGCACCTCTCGTGCACTGCTATGAACCCGCCAGCCCACAAATCCAGGCTTCGCCCTACTACATTGCCCCCCAACCAAAAAAACAAAGAACAAAAACAGCTTGACCTAGGCCGTGCCCCAGGCCTTGGGGTGTGTCCTATGCAGGTGGCAAGATGCACACCTGAGGGGATAGAACCAGGGGAGAGGCCAGTGTAGGTCCTGGAAGCAGGCTTGGGGCCATTGCGCAGGCAACTTTGGAGTCCTGGTACCAAAAAATGTGGCCTAATAGGGAAGAGAAACATGGGACAAGTCTTCCATATTTATTCAATAAAGAGAAGCAGGGCCTGGAGCGGCGCCAGGGCGGCTGGCCCTGCCGCCCAGGTCCGGGGGCAGTACTGATTGTCCTGATAAATTTGGTACGAATTGATTTCCTGATATCCATCCATCCCTGTGATTCTGGAATAAACCCTGCTTAGTCACGGTTTTTATATACTGCTGGATTCCATTTGCTAATGTTCTACACAGGAATTTTCCATCCATATTCCTAAGTGATATTAATCTAATCTTTATGCTAACATCATTAAGTTTTGATATCAGGCTTATGTTAGTTTTGTAAATTGAGTTGGGAAGCTTTCCACCTTTTTCTATGTCCTATAACAGTTATTTTATTCCTTTTCATCTATGAGGGATTTATAAAAATATTCTCATTGTACCTTGCTGCTGTGGCTCAGTGGATTGAGCGTTGGCCTGTGAGCCAAGTGTCACTGGTTCGATTCCCAGTCAGGGCACATGACTAGGTTGCACGTCAGGTCCCCAGTTGGGGCCACAAGTGAGAGGCAACCACACAGTGATGTTTCTCTCCCTCTCTTTCTCCTTTCCCCTCTCTCTAAAAATAAATAAATAAACAAACAAACAAACAAATAAATTATTAAAAAAAATATCATTGTAAAAAATTCAAACCATATAGAAAAAGCAACCCTTTGACTCTCTCTTGAAATCCTATTTCCCTGCCGAGAAATTACCATATTATCCATTTGCTGTGCATTCTTTCAGACCTTTTCATTTCTATACATATATGTGCATATATAGAATATGCTACTTTTCTTTTTTTACATAAATGGGATTAAATTATATATACCGAATCACAAGGTTTTGTGTATATTTTGTTTTGTTTTGGTTTTACTTAGCAAATTTATGTCTTGGAGAACTCACCATGTCAGTACATACAGAACTATCTCATCCTTTTAAAATGCTACATCATAGTACCTAGTATAGATAGATTTATTCAAAACTATTTTCTATTTGAGGGACACTTAAGTGGGTTCCAAATCTTCTTCATGATTATGCTGAATTGAATTTTTTCATAGTACTTATTACCTTCTGATTTTGTCCTATATAGACATTTGTTTGTTAAAATGTTCATTCGTTCATTGTTCTGTCCACCAGCACTAGAACTTCAACTTCCTCAAAGAGAAACATTTTGCTGCTCTGTTCCTAGTGCCTAAAACTTTATCTGGTACATAGTTGTCACTCAGTAAATAGTCACTGAATAAATGGATGAATGAAAGATCATCTTTGTAAATGGCCCTTTGAATGCACATGCTGTGGAGCTCAGTTAAAAGGTGCAGACCTTTGAAATAAACTTTTGTCTTATTTAAGACACCATTCTTTATTTTTTTGTAATATAATATATGTTCTATGTTATATGACACAAAATACACATTTTGTTCTTTGAAAAGGATAATAAAATAAAAAAGGAAGAAAAGAGCAACGGAGCTATGAATTTCAATAGCAACTGTAGATTTGAGCTTCTCTTAGGGGAGGGAAGGGTGCGGTCAGCAAATCAAGCAGGTGAAACAAGAAGGCAAAGGCAAGTCCACCCCCGCCCCGTGCTGAAATCAACAGAGAGGGAGCAAAGCAGGCACCACTGGAGCCTGGGCTTAAGGAAAGGGGGACCCTGGTGTACCTGGGAACTGGTTTTTCTATAGTTTGTCTTATAGAGTTATTGTTTTGCAAACTCAATTTTCTTGATTTTTAACCTGAGTTGGGTGTGTGGTTAATTCAAATGGTGAGAGGACAGGGATGTAACTGTATACAGTTAACCAAGCCCTGGCTGCAGTTAGACCAATGGTGACAGCTTACCCTAAATTCAGGCAGAGTACCGCAGAGGCAATCAGCAACCTCTCTTGAAAGTCTCGTATCTCAAGTCCAAGTTCCATTAATTACTGTCAACAATGAACACACGAGCACAAAACCATTTCTCTGCCCTCTCTCACTTGGCCAGTTTCTTTTCCTGGGCTTGCCAGCTCCAGTTCCCACACTTCAGTTTTCTGATTCAGGCTTCACTCCCTCATGATGCTAACCTGGCCTTTGACCCTCAAATTCCCCTTCCTTTTGATTTTGCTCAAAAGAAGGTGAAAAGTGGAGAGGCAGGGTGGAGGGAGACCGGAACCTGCATGATCCCGGCTTTCTAGGTTGGAGAAGGCCCCCTGTTCCCTCAGCTATCTTCTTGTTTTTTTGCTTTTTCTTTCCTTCCTGCTGGGCAGAGAGGGGTTGCTGTTCTTGCTCAGCTGGCTGATGTCACCTCACCTTGGGGCCAAACACTGTTTTGTGCTATTATTAACTGAAGAAGCAAGCTTTGACACCCATTCCTTGGCAGCTCATGATGAAACACCATGTCGCTTGTGTCAGTAGCGAGGCTTGTGCCAAGCACTTTCTCTGCGCTACCTGCAGCAGTGTCCTCCCAGGGTGTGTCTTGCCAGGTTTAACCTTGACCTCCTGGGAGAAGACAGCCAGCTGTAAGTCCCTTCATACTTGTCTGGTACGTAAAGTCTGTTGGTGCTTAGGCCTGCAGGCTCTGGAACTGTATTCCAGCCCCTCCCTGAAGCAGTTGTGGGAGCCTGGCAAAGTGATGACGCTTCTCTGGGCCTCAATTCTCTCATCTTTAAGGTGGGCCGAGTAGCAGAACCAAGTGAAGTAACAAGCCTTCAGCACCCAGCATGGAGTGGGTGCATAGCAATTGGTTAGTAGCATGACTATATAAACAATCTAACTGGTCTTCATAAAAGTTCTTCAGCTCCTGATTTTGTGTTTAAAAACGGTGGGATTTAAAGAAATTTGGAGAATTTAATAGGGTGCAGAGCCCTATTTAGTATTCAGGGCAGAGCCAGGCAGGAATCGGGACTCTGACTCCCCAGCCAGGGCTCATCCTTATCAGCCAGCCAGACCTCTCAGCCCCCTTTGCTTGGGGGGCCTGAGGCTGCCCCAGGCTGGGGAATCAGGAGCAGGTGGGTCAGATTCCCCAAAAAGAGCCAGCCGGATTTGCAGCTGGCACACATTAGATCACCCGGGGAGCTGGGGGGATAGATATATCTCACATCACACGCCTGAGGCTTATCCCAGGTCATCGCAGAAGAATGTCCCGGGCCCAGACACCAGCAGTTTGCGAAAGCATCCCCGTGTTTCTCCTGTGCAGCAGGGTTGAGCTTCCCTGTGTATATCATAAGCATGATGTGTGCCATGCTAGAAGAACCAGTCCCTATTACTTGCAGCAAATTAGAAGGCAGGGACCACCAAAGGCACATTTAATCCATTGTGCTCTCCCTGACAATGGCTCCTTGACACCTTGTGAGAGGCTGGCTGCCTTCCTCGCCCTTGACAGTGGAGGTTTAGCTGTTCCTGAGAACACCCCCTAGCCTGTGCCCACCACTCAAGAGTTGGTCTAACACCGTCCATCTGTCTTTGCTTTAGGCTAGCGCCACCATCTGGGAATAAACAGTACTACCTTTGACCTGTGGGTCTGGAGTTTAGGAGAAGACCTAAACTGGAGGTGTAAACCTCAAAAATCTTTTTTCTTTTGGGTCATGCTGCAGTCCTTTATTATTTTATTTACAAACTATATTTGACGTATAACATTGTATAAATTTAAGGTGTATGTGTTAACCCGATACATTTATATATTGTAATATGATTACTGTTGTAGCGATTCTTAGCACCTCTATCACATTACATAATTATAATTCAATATTGTCTATATTCATTATACTGTGCATTAGCTCTCTATGGCTTATGTACGACTTCTTGCAAGTTTGTACCCTAAAACAACATCAAGCTTATCCCCACCCCCATCTCCTGGTAACCACCATTTTATTCTGTTTTTTACAAGTTTGACTTTTTGAGATTCCACATGTAAGTGGTATCATACAATACTTGTCTTTCTCTGTTTTACTTATTTCACTTAGCACAATCTGCTCAAGGTCCACCCATGTTGTCCCGAATGGCAGGATATCCTCCCTTCTCCTGGCTGTACAATATTTCATCGTATGTATATACCACGTCTTTTGACTACCAGTGACAGCCAGGCATATGCCTGATGCTCCAGCGCCATCCACGTTCAGGGCAACTTGATTCGGCAGGTGATGAGCCTTGGAAATCTGGAGGTAGAAAGTGAGGTCCCGACAGTGGCTTTGGGGATCACCAATATTTATTCAGGTCTGTTGGAATCTCCAGGATTAGCTGCCTGTGCCGCCCATTTTGCTGCCTTTATGTCCCTGTGCAGGCTGGGGCAGCATCTCTGCCTGATTAGGCCAGGTGGGGAGGGCCAGCCTACAACAATTTGCAAACACAGGTTCTGGGAGCCGGGGATCTAATGGACTGTGACTCCACACCTCTTGAATCCTCCCCAGCCTCAGGGATCATCCGCACCTGGCCAGCTTCACTTGGGTTGGGAGTGCGCTGGAAGAAGGGGACCCAGGCAACGGGAGAAAGGAGGAGAGTCAACAGAGGAGGTGGCCAGCTTTGAAAAGACTTCAGGGGCAATATAGGGAAGAAGGGGACAAGGGGTGGGAGGGGGAGGATCAAGAAAGGGAAATGACAGCCAGCAGATCTCTTCCCCCACATTCCTCCTGGAATAGTTTTCATTCCCTCGGTTTATAGAAGAATAACAATTAGCAAATCCAGTAAAAAGAGCCAGATATGGAAATTGTTTGTTCATTTGGGGGCCAACATGCATTAGTGAAGGAATGTGACCAGAACTATATATAACCCTTCTCTTGGCCCACCCACCTGTCCAGCCGAGTGAGCGATGGTCTGTTTGTTCTGGGCTGGTATGTAGCTCATTGCACTCTGGGAGCTCACCATCTGGGCCGGAGCCTGGCTGCCAGTAGCTCTCAGTGACCATATATGGCAAAATGATATATGTGATAAAAAGAAGCCAAATTCTCCAATTGCGTCAGCCCCCAGAGTATGCGATCGGGCTGGGTCGAAACCCCTTGCAGCCTCACTCTTCCTCCCGCCCCCAACCTTTGCTCCGAAACCAAAGGTGCTCAGCGATTGGCTGCGGGAACAGGGTGGGGGGCGGGGCCTCTCCTTCAACATCTTCCACCGGGAGCCCAGATACAGACTGACTTGAACGTTTGTTTGTTGCGAGGGAAATGACCAGCGAGGGTCAGAGCTGCGACGGCGTTTGCACGCGGCCTTACACCAAGAAGACTGCAAGTTTAGAATGATAACACATCCTTTGCGGAAAGCAGCCTACTGCAGTGCCAGTGTGTATGTGGGGAGAGGAATAGCGGCACGGGTCGCCCCAATTTCCAAGGATAAAGTGAACCACGTTCCCCAACATACCTGCAGTTCCCTTAAGCCTTAACCTACCAGGAAAAAGATTCAGTCTAGATTGCTTAGTTGGGGCTGGGGGTATTATATTGTTAAACACAGCCCCTCTTCCCTGCCCCCAGCAGTGAAACCCCAGGGCTACACTATGCCCCTTCAGAGAGTCCCCCTCTGGGCCAGGCACTGTGCCTGAAGCCGAGGGAAGGTGACCAGCACAGGCAGGCTCCTGACTCTCAAGCAGCTGGCCCTGGGGAACAGATGAGGCGATGGCCATTGCTGTTGGGGCTCAAGGTGGCTTCTGGGAGGAGGTGACACTGGACCTAAGTTTAAAGGACAAGCAGAGGTTTGCTTAATAATGGATGGGGATTAGGGACAGAAACTCAGGGCTGCAGAACCGCAGAGAGCGTGGGTGAGTTCCCTGGTGGTGTGGGGAGCGTGGGTGAGTTCCCTGGTGGTGTGGGGAGCGTGGGTGAGTTCCCTGGTGGTGTGGGGAGCGTGGGTGAGTTCCCTGGTGGTGTGGGGAGCGTGGGTGAGTTCCCTGGTGGTGTGGGGAGGTATGAGGCTGGGAAATACAGGGGACGGAACCGGGAGACCTTTCCCAGGAGGTGCCAAACATCTGGATCTCTGCCAACATCCCCAGCCTTCTAGCACATCTGAGTCCACTGTCCCTGAGCACATGCCAGGCCTGGCACACACACACACACACACACACACTCACTCTTAGGAATGTGGACAGAGATGCATGCCCATGCTCACCCCTTGCCACATCACATAAGCAAGGAAATTTAGCAAAAGGAAAGAAAAGGGGGACAATGAAGTATGAATAAGAACCAGGGAGGGGAGAGAAGGCTGGCCTTGTGAAGGCACCTGGCCAGGATGGGGTGGGTGGCAGGAGTGGGAAGTGTGTGGGAGGGAGAGCCAGGAGTTGTTGTTGGAAGGGAGGAGACATTCTAGCATGTTCTGGGCTCCCCTTTTGGGGAAGGAACAGATAGGAATGGAGACAGCTGTTCAGCAGAGGTGGGGTGGGGGTGGAGCCAAACATAGGTTTTTCTAGCTCAGACTCCCCCAACTCACAGTTCAGCTGAGGATGTGTTGTGTGTTGGTGCTTTTGCAGGGGGCCAACACCCACCTCAGGTACCCCTTTCCTTGCCTGTGGGATCTGTGGCCCCTTGAGTTCCACTTCTCTGAGCTGACCACAGAGGCTGGGCACTGGCTGCAGGAGGTCCCTGAGAAAAAGCTTTGCTGTGGTTCAGCAGGGAAATAGGGTCTTGGGGTTTTCATCTGGCTTTCTCCCCTCCAGGGTGCATATATTGACCAATGGTGTCCCCTAACATCTTGGAAGCATGATAGCCCGTCCTGAAAGGGGGTGAGCATCATCAACAAACTTGCCTTCAGAGACCTTCATCCACTGAGCATTAAGAGGGAAGGATAGGTTTTTGGACTCAGTTTAGTCATTGCTTCCACCAGGAAGCCCTCCTTGAATCCTCAGGGCAAGCCAGGTACCCTCCTGTGTGCTCACCTGAACATCAGAATGCAGTAAGATATGTCCAGGGGAAGCAAGGAGCAAAGTATAATGTCTCTTCTGAGCTTGCCTGAAAGTCACACATCATCACTTCCACTCTATCCTGTTTGTCTCACAGAATAAGACAAGTAGGAGACTACAACAGCATGAACATCAGGAGGTGAGGATCTTTAAGAGCCATCTTGGAGGCTGGTTATCATAGTTAGTGAATTTGGGATTATTTGTCATGCAGCCATAGGTAACTAACCCAGGGTGGACACCCTGGAAAGGGTACTTAGGCTCAGGGGGACCGGCAGGACTTAACTAGACAGACTCCTACAAAGTTCCCCAGACTTTCTAGAGGACAAACGCTACCCAACAGCCCCCTTCCTATTATGGAAGTCCACCCTGCCTGCCTCTCATGTCTGTTATATTTATTTGCTGCTCTTCAATAAATCAGTCCAAATTGAGGGGCACCTCTTCTTTGGACTCAGGAACAGATTCTGAGGACAGGAACGTCTTCTGTCATGACTGATCCAGTGCTCAGGACGGGGCTTGGCACACAGCAGTTGCTCCATAAAAATCTTTAAATGAGTGGAATCTTTTCAGGACAAAGGGAGCTGCTGTAAGGATACGGAAGGTCCAGAACTGGAAGTGGAAGTTGGAAGGGAAGCAGCCTCAGGGACCAGCAAGACTGCGGCAGATTTCCTCCCTCCTGAGTCTCGGCCTCACGGTGCACTTGCTCCACCCCTGCCTTTCCGTCTGGCTTCCTCTGCCTACTGGTCTCCACTCACCGCAGCTCAGCTTCCCCCAGGCCCCCCGCCTCCCCCATTTCTCCCCGTGGTATCTTTTTCTGCTGACTTTCAGGTCCTGCCTTCCAGGAACCTTATACCGCTCCTGCCTGCTCCTGTACTGAACCACCTCCTCCAAACTAATCCTTCCCACCTACATTTAAAGATTCTCTGGGCTCTCCCACTGAAATAACAAACAGACGCTCTCTTCACACATCCTCTTCCAGTTACGTTTCCTTCCCTTCACAAGGAACTTCTTAAAGGGCTGTCCGTATTTCGTTTTCCTTTCTTCACCTCACATGCAGTTCTTACTCGTCCCACTCGCCCCATCACTCCACTGACACTGATGGAAGTCTTGCTCTGGTACCAGTGACATCCTCATCTTACATGATCTCCCCATGACATAGACACAATTGGCCAATCCCTTCATGGATGCCTTGTTTCCCACCCCGGCTGTGGTTGCTCCATCTCAGCTTGGCTCTGGTTGCTCCATCTCGGCCTCCTTCCTGGGTTCGCCCCCCCCCCCCCTCTCCCCCTGCAGGCCGGTGAAATTTCTTAAGGCCGGGCCCATGGGCCCCTTGCTCGCCTCTGTACTCTCTAACCAGGCAGGCCATTCATGTTACACCTACAGGTTCTTCTGTTGCTAATATGCTCTATGGCTCTGGAGATGATCACTATCCATTTTCTTCTCCTTCCAAGAACGTGTTAGGACTTACCCATCCCTTTGGAACATGATCATGAACTGAGTGTAAGTGACACACATCCCTTCAGGGCAGAAGCTTTGAGAAGCAGTCTCCTTTCTCTGCCTTAATCTTAATGGGAGCACAGGTTGAGATGGAAGTTTCCTCAGCCTGGTCCCTGAGTGTCTATGGCTAGCAAGGCCTTCTCGATGACCCACTTTAACATGCAGCATGATGAGAGATAGATCTTGTTGAACTAAAATACTGAAATCCAGATTCTATCTATCTATCTCTATATCAGTCTGTCTACCAGCTTTTAATGTCTTTGTTGAGTTTGGGTGTTAGTGTATTTCTGGTCTCATAAAATAAATTGGGAAGTGTTTCCTCCTTTATTTTCTGAAAGTTGGTATCAGTCTGGTGTTATTTCGTCCTTAAATGTTTTCTTTATGGAAAAGATTTTGATAATGAATTTAATTTCTTTAATACATAAAATTATTTGGATTTTCAATTTCATCTTGTGTCAATTTTAGAAAGTTTAATTTATCAAGCAATCTGTTCATTTAATCTATGTTGTCAAATTTATTGCATAACATTGTTCATAATATTTAATAATTATTCTTTTAATTGTTTTATTATTATTTTTAATGTCTACAGGCTCTACTGTGATATCTTCTCTTTTATTCCTTATATTCATAATTTATAATCTCATTCTCTTTCTTTGATCAATTTAGCTAGAAATTCACCAGTTTTGTTGATATTTTCAATGAACCAGCTTTTGGCTTTGTTACTTTTCTGTTTGTTTGTTTCCCATGTCACAAATATTTGCTGTTATTATGGTGATTTCCTTCCTTTTACTTACTTTGGGTTTACTTCGCTCTTCTTTCTAGCTTTTTGAAATATAATCTTAGATCATTGATTATATATCTTTCTTTTTTTCTAACTATGCTAAATATTTTCCTTTAAGAACTCCTTTAGCTGTATCCTACATATTTTGATAGATTATATGTATTTTCATTTAGCACTGAGCTCAACATATTTAATTTCCAATTTTCCTTGTGTTAAAAACAAGACAACAGGACCAAAATGAAATTACTTGTGCTAAGTCCCGTGTTATTAAACCAAGACTTAGTGACAGTTTGGACTTGCCCAGAAATGGGATCTTAAACCAGCCCGTCAACCCCTGTCTGAGATGCACTAATGAGGTGACCTGCCTGATGGACCCCTGCCACCCCCTACAGGAGAGTGATCTGGGAATAACCAGCTCACTTGTTAGCCTGGTGCACCCTCCTTGTTCCTGTGCCCTTTGACCTATAAAAGTCTTTCATGCTGTACAGCTCTTAGAGCGCCTTTCTAGCGGTTGGATTGGACGCTGCCTGATTCATGAACCACTGAATAAAGCCAATACATCTTTAACATTTACTCAGCTGAACTGCGTTTTTTTAAGAAGCAGATGCCAAAATGACATGAAGGATGAAGGGGAGAGAGGGAGCAGGAGTAGGTGAAGAGAACCTTCCAGTCTGACACATGGGGGAGAAAAGAGGGAAGGAAGAGCCTCAGACTGCAACGCAGCTCTGAGCAAGTCTCAGTCAGGCCCACGGAGAGCCCAGTGCAGAGCCGCCCCTGTGAGTCAGCATCAGCCGTGGCGCTTGACCTGCCGCACTCAGTCATTGGCTGGGAGCTACGTTGGTGTGACCGCTGAGGCTGATTTGAAGGTGCAGTGGTTGGGGGCTGTCTGCCAACTACATTTCTCGAGAGTCTCTTGAAGGGACTTGTGAGTAGTGCCCCTCTGCAGTGTCCCCAGACTAGATGGCATTCCTTTGATACATATTGCCATAGAGCCATGTTCCTTCCCTTTAGAGAACTTACCTTAGTTGGGACTACACCACTCATGAGCGTTATTTTTGTTGAAGGTCTGTTTCTTCTTGAGAAACAGGGACGATGGACTTGCTCTCCATTGTGTGACAGCGGTGTGATCATTCTGAGTTTGGGGGATTATGTCTCTGGATTTCAGTAAGTGCTTGTTAGAGAAATGAAAGAATGGACAAGTAACTAATAATGAATTCGGTCTCTCAGAATCCCCTAGTAGCCCGCCGGCCACCTGGGGGTCTGTTGCTGACCCTGCCCGATCAGCTATGTTGGGGTGGGGAGCTGCGTGGTACAAATCTGGGTGCAGCAATGACTGCCTCTAGAATGGGCACCTCAGAACCACCATGTAGCTTTGTGTATCTTCCTTGTAAAGGGGATGGCACGCCTCCCCCTGACTTATTCCAGAGACTAGTTCCAGCTGTGAGGAGCAGCGTAGATGTCTGTGAGTCCCCCACCTCCTGAATGAGCGGTCCCCAGGAAATAGCTAGTCCCTTGTATCTGAGGCTTTTGTATACACCTAGCCCATTCCCTTACTTTCCCCTCTCCTTCCCCAGAAGCCTGCCCTTCGTTCTATTTTCCCTGAGCTGTTTCAGGTGGGACAAAGGCAGCCTGTCGGGGCCAGTTCCTTCTGGAGTTTGCTAACACGGGATAAAGATAGAGCCTTATGTTAGGAATGTGGGCTCTGGGATCAAACCACAATCCCATTCACTTCCAAGCTACAGGACTCTGGGCAAGTCACTCACTGCTCTGAGCCTCATGTTTTCATCTGTAAAAAGAAATAGCAAAATTGCAAAATCAAAGGCTGTTATGAAGGGTAAGCAGTAATGGTTCTAAGTTCAAGGCCCACTGGCCTATTAAAGACTGAGAAATCTTGCAGCAAAGAGACCCCAGCTTTCCTCAACTCACTGGACAACAGGTTAGCAAAACTCAAGCACATGCATGAGATCCTAGGGCTCTACAGAAGGCAATTCCGGAAACAGCACTCTGAGATTTGAGCTTTTTACTTTTAGAATACTGTGGGTGGGCCTTTATAATAGTTTTTTTTTAAAGATTTTATTTATTTATTTTTAGAGAGAGGGGAAGGGAGGGAGACTTGGGGAGAAACATTGACGTGAGAGAGGAACATTGATTGGTTGCCTTTCGTGTGCACCCAAACTGGGATCAAACCCGCAACCCAGGCATGTGTCCTGACTGGGAACCGAATTGGTCACCTTTCGGTTTGCATGACGATGTCCAACCAACTGAGCCACACCAGTCAGGGAAGGATACTGTGGACCTTTAAAATGATCACAGATGAGATCCAGGTGGCCCTGGCCTCCCATAAAATCATTCTGAGTTGAATTTGAAGGATTGTCTCTGGGTTTAACAGAGGGACGCTGGAACTCTCTAATGTGATCCATGGCTTGCTCTTCAGGGATGTTGCAGATGACATTATGTGATGATTTTTCTCAGGACCCCCCTTCTCTGGCAAAAACTAGTCGTGGTCATTGAGGTATGGAATGTTTTAAGCGGGGTGCACTCTAAGATTAGGGGTTCACTCATTCCACCATTCACTTTATAGATGGGAAACCAGGCTCAGCTAGAAAGGCAGGTGACTTGCCCAGAGACTTACAGAGCTGAGGGGCAGGACTCCCGATCAGAACCAGCTGTCGGCCACCTGCTGGCTGGTCGAGCTGGGCTCTGAGGGAGATGGTGTCTCCTTGGTTAGAACTGGGTCTAAAGGACCACCTGGTGGGGACTGGGAGGCCCCTTGGCTCCTCTCTCCTTCTCCCAGCATGGGTTATGTGGAAGGAGGGGAGGGGGAGGATCATGGCTGAAGGTCAGGGGTTAATAGGCCTGAGTCCAGATGGCAAGCAGCTGGGCCGAGGCACGAACCAAGCACTGCTTCCTCCCCTTCCTGGTGATTCCAGGGATGAGAAGGCAGGGAAGGAACTTGCAGCAGATGGAAGGGAGACCGAGGAATTTGGAGTGGGCCCAAGGGGCTCGGCTTTTAGGAAATGAGGGGGAAACATGTTCTGCTCTGAGAGGACATTATTTATAAGAAAAGCACTGGGTAGACTGGTGGGCTCTGGCTTACATTTTTTGGCCGTGACCAGCCATACCAGTTCATGTTTCTAAGACAACTGAGGAACCAAATAGGAACAGCATTCATGATGATAAGAGGACTGTTGCAGGCTGGGCCAAGCCAGACAAGTTGAGCTCAAAGATCAGAGTTTTGAGGCCAGTTCTAAATTTAGAGTCCAATTTTTGAGGGAGCCAGAATGAGCTCTCCCTGCATGAAGTGTGTCAGAAGAATAGAAGATACAAATCCCAAAGAGCAACTAGTACGGCGGGGGGTGGGGAGCCCCCTTCAGCCAGAGATGCTAAGAATGAGATCAACTCGGCTCTTTATAAATTTTTTTTTTTTTTAAGAAAAAAACCCTCAGTGTCTTTTCAAACTAAGAGCTTTGAAAGTACTGCATTATCACATCCTCTCTTCTCTCTTCCCTGCTGCTTTAAAAAAAGTATTACTCAGAAAGACCCTCAAAGCAACTCAGGGTGTATAGGGAGGTGGCACAATTCAAGCCTCCACTTCCTCGTCCAAACCAGCCCCCAGCTCGCCCCAGATGGACCAGGCTCCCTCCCTGGTGAGTGAGCTCTTCCCAGGCGACGGAAGGGTGCAGTCATCACCAGGGTGGGCCCTTTCTGTTGGCTCGAGCCGTCTCTCATTGGACAGTTCATGGGATTGCACCCATGCCGTGCTGATGCCAACATGCCCATGGAGCAGTCACTGGAGCCCACTCTTCTGCTTCCCACCATGAATGCTCCCATTGCACTTGAATGGAATAGGGGTCCAAGGACCTGGGCTCCTGGGCTATACCCTCCACTCATTCTTTTGCCCCCGACCTCTTTTACCCTCTGCCTTGGCCATCCGCTTTGCTAAGAGATCCTGGAGCGTTTAGCTCTCAGAGCCACAGTTTCCTCATCTATAAAATACCAAGTTGTCAAATTGTGTCAAATCCACCCCTGGAATGTTCCCTGCGCTCACACCCACCTCGCTGCTCCCACGTGTGCTGTCTAGGTCAGGGCTTCGGCACCCGTGTGAGCCTCCTCATTTACCGGCTGCCTCCGCTCGCCCGGCACACACAGGACTCCCGCAGTCTCCCTGATCCAGTCACTCTCCTGCTGCAAACCTTAGCATGGCTTCCCATCGCCTAGAGTCAAGTTCAAATAGTTTAGCCTGGCGTTCCTCGTCACCCACCTGTGACTAAAGGTGGCCCCAACCTACCTTTTTTTGGCCTCATACTTGTATACCTATCTCTTCCAGCAAACTGAAAACTACACTTCAGGTCTCGTGTCTCTGGGCCCTCATTCACATGCATCGTTTTATCTGAAATGTCCTTCTCCATGTTTCTGCATGTCTGACCTTTACTCTACTGACTCTCCACCCAAAGCCTGATCATTAGCTGTGTGACCTTGAGCAAATTTTTTAACCTCATGTCCCAGTAAGATTGCTTCCAGAGATGACCACAACAGTTTCTTTCACTCTGCACGTCCTTTGCAATGTGACTTGCCCTTCCTCCCATGTCAGTTTCCTTCCACTTGAACCTGGACTGGTTCTGTGACCTTCACTGACCCACTGAATGTGCGGCACTCGATGCTGTCACTTGCAGTTTCTGTGTTTGCACTGTGGGAAGCCAGCTGCTGAGTAAAGATGTCCTAGCTATGCTGCTGAAGAGAGAGAGGTCACATAAAGGACAACCAAAGTGCCCAGCTGACTGCCAGCCCCGAGGCCCTAGTCATGTGCAAGGCCGCCTTGATCCTCCAGCTCCAGCCGAAAGCCTGGCCAACACCGTGAAGCAGAGATGAGCTGTCCCTGCTGAGCCCTGCCTGAATTCCTGACCTGCCAAACTGTAACAAAATAAAGTTATTGCTGCTTAAGCCACTCATTTTTGGGTGGATTGCTGTGTAGCAATAAATAAATGAACAAAGTCTCCTCACCTACGAAATGAGAATATCAATGGTTTCCTGCTTCAGAGAAAGCAGGGCGGGGGGATTAAATACGTCAATCTGCATAAAGCACTTAGAGCAGCATCCGCATGTTATAAGCACTCAATAAATGTTAGCTCCTCATAATCTGAAATTACTCTGTTTAATGTTGTCTTACTCATTGCCAGCCCCCTTCCCCAGTGGTGTCTGGCATATCGTAGACGTCCAGTAAACACAGCTGAATGTCAAATGTCCCCTCCCTCATTGAGGCCTCTGATTACTTCCCACCAGAGGAGGATTGCCCTCCCACCCCTGTCCCCATTGCACGTCACCAATGCCCCTGCTAATGCAGATACGTTCAGCCCTGAGCTCTGGTTGGTAGTCTCCTTTGTGGAATGTGAGTTCCTTGAAGGCAATGTCCTTGCCCATAATACTTGGGCAACAAATGTTTGTAGAGTGAACAAATGAACGACCTAAAGAAAGTGGGAACAATGCCACCTGCCCTATCACCCTGCTAACGAGGCTCATTGCATAGTCCTCCCCCCTTATCCAAGGTTTCACTTTCTGTGGTTTCAGTTACTTGTGGTCAACTGCAGTCTGAAAATATTAAATGGAAACTTCCAGAAATAAACAGTTCATAAGTTTTAAATGGTGCACTATTATGAGTAGTGTGAGGAAATCTCTCACCATTCAGCTACATCCCGATGCTAGCCGCAGACAGTCACTTAGTAGCTGTCTTGTTGAGAGAGAGAGAGAAACCACATTCACATAAATTTTATTACAGTATATTGTTATAATTGTTCTATTTTTTTATTAGTCATTGTTGTTAATCTCTTACTGTGCCTAATTTATGTTAGATTTTATCATAGGTGTGTGTGTGTATTAAAAAAAACATAGTATATACAAGGTTTCAGGCCTCCATCAGACATCCACTCAAGGTATCTGCTGCGGTTAAGGGAGGACTACTATCATTGAAAAGGGGGTAAAAATAAGAAGTATTCAGGCACCTCTGTGCTTCCTCTGGAGGAGCACATTTAGCTGCAATTCTGCTGTTTCTGTGTCTTCTTGTCACATCTGTGTGACCTTTAATTTTTAGGGCCCAAGAGAATCCAACATGGGACTTCTAGAGGAAGTCTCCCTGTTTCCTGACCTGTGAGCTGGTTGACCTTGCAGGCCATGGAAGTACAGGGCGTGATGTCACAGACCTGGGAAGGATTGATGACTCCCTAGTCTGTTTCCATTGTTGACAGATGCCTGAAGTTCCATCACCAAATGAAAAAGAGCTGATTCCTAAGCCATAATTCAAGCAGGTGTCATTTTAATATCTTTAAGACTTAGATAGTCCAAAGGGGCAATAAAATATGAAAGAAGGCAAGATTCCATCTGGTTCAAAGATCTTTAGTTTTAGATAGAAATGACTTATCTTAAAAACCAAAGACATGCGTAATGAAGTCAGATGGTAGAGTTTCCTGTGTAGGGGGTGGGGATGTGACGTGTAACTTGGATCTAGGACAGGTGGCACCTCCTTTGAAATATGGGGTCATTGACACAGCAGTGGTAAACAGGGCCAAGTAGCTGTTCTGTGTTCTCAAAAGAGTCAAGAAGGCAACCCTTAAAATGGTATGAGGTGAATATTATAGTTTCTTGGTGATTGAGCATCTTTAGATTTAAAATTAAGTATAGAAAGTTTAAGGGAATCCAAATCATGGTATTAATGCTCTTCTGTAAAAGAATCTGTGAGCATTTGGTATTTATGTACTTATAATTCAATATGATTTGGCCTACTTGGAGTAAAGATCTTGAAATTCCAATCTAAAATTAGTAAGAATGTAATTGATACAGATTCATAATTTTAAACTGAAAACCTCTCAAATGTATATGTAGTTTTGGAACATTGAGGAGAACACAAAGTTCACTATATTTATAAGTTTAATTTATTGGATGAATAATTTAAATATAAATAGTTGGAAAGGTTTTGTTAACAAGTCAGACCATTAAAGTACACAAGGAAATTGAACACAATAAATGTTTAAATGCAATTTAAAGTGTTTAAGGGAATTTATCTTTGGAACTGGAATCAGACAAATCCTTTTAAATGTGATTGTTAAAATACATTGAATAGGATCTGTAAGCTGAAGTTTAAGGAAGAACTAGGCTTTTTTGAATAGTAATTTCAATAAATAAAATATTAATTTAAAAAGTCAGATAAACCTCTGAATCATTCTTGTCTAGAAGATGAGATTTATGGTAATACCTGCCTTGTAGAATTGTTGAGAGGATTAAATGGAGCGCTGGGTTTAAAGTGTTGGGCATCGTAACTGTGACATGTTAAGCATTCCATATGACATGCCAGCAATTCTTAGCATTATTAACTGTTTCTTAAAGGAGAGTATAAAAATGTTCTGAGATAGGAGAGATGTCCTGAGACAGGCTGTGACATAGGACACAGGCAATCCTGGTGGCAGAGTTAAGCTATCCACTGCACATCCTTACCCCTCAGTCTCTCTCTGGCTCACCCCCATCCAGTCTGGGCCTCCCCCTAGATGTGGCAGGGTTCTTCAGAAGGAGGGGTGTTCAGTTTATTATCGTTACACCACCCGATGTCTGCTTTGCCAGGGCCCTGGGAGACATTTCTCTCAGTTCACGCATTCATCCATCCTGCAAACGTCCTTTGGTGGGTGCTACACCAGCCACTGGTCTTGGCAGTGGGGGTGCTATAGTGAACACAGATGACAACCCTGCCGTCCCTCCTAATAGGAGAGACAGACATTACACACAATCGACAACTAAATGGGGCGGTATATTAGAAGATGATCCATCTATGAAGCAAAATCTCCGGGGCAAGGGATGGGCGTGCTTGGGTGGGGCCTGCACTTTTAGAATGGGCAGCCATGGTGGACCCCACTGAAGAGAAGACATCCAAGCCATTTGAGCCAAGACCTTACGGATGTGAGAGTGAATTCCACACTCAGGGAGCAGCAAGTACGAAGGCCGCGAGGTCAGAGTGAGCCTGAGCATCAGAGTCTGGAGAGAAGTAAGCCAGGGGGAGGGAAGAGGGTGAGGTCAGAGAGGGGCCAGGGGCAGGGGCGGGGGCTGCTCATGGAGGACTTCATGCCATCGGTGTGAACTCTGGCTTTTACTCCGAATGAAGTGGGATATTTGGGGGAACTACTGCAGAAACTTATGAGTTGCGTATTAGATATTATTTAATCAATATTCAAATTCATGAGTGTGATAATTCCTATGAAATGGAAATAAAAATTTTGGGTGACATTGTTTTTAGAAGAAACATGTTAAAGTATTTACAGCTGAAGCATGATGTTGTCTGTCACTTATTTTCAAGTGATTAGCAAAAAAGCCAAAAACAAAAAACAAACAAAAAAACCTTAGCTATTCATAATGGTTACCTACCACTGAGTAATAAATTACCTCAAAGTGAGGAGCATAAAACAAGCAGCTCACACATAGTATATGAGGGGTTCTGAGATTACCATTGTTCAGTTTTCACTTTAAAATTTTATTTAATTATTTATTTTAAACTTTGCTTTCATTGTTGACGCTAACAGATGTCCCCATTTTCCCCCTTTTGGCCCACCTCCATCTAGCCCTCAGCCCCTGGCCTCTGGCCACCACCACACTGTTGTCTGTGTCTATGGGTCATGCATACCTGTTCTTTAGCTAATCCCTTCATCTTCTTTCATCAACTCCCCCTCCCCCCACCCCTCTGACAGCTGTCAGTCTATCCCATGTGTCCATGCCGCTGTTTCTGTTTTGTCAGTTTATTTTGTTTATTAGATTCCACATGTAAGTGAAATCATATGGCATTTGTCTTTCCATTTTTCACTTCCTTACTGTTTTTTAAAATATATTAATGCAATCTGTAATGTTAATTGGGCTCCAATCATGTTCAAGCTATGGCATTCAGAATTGTAGAGATCCAAAGATCACCACAGGTCCTTCCATTAAAGAATATGTATTTCATTCATTTAATTCAACAAACATTTAATGAGCAACTGCTATGTCCCAGGTGCTGCTCTGAAAAACAAGGACACATCTTTGAATAATACAGAAACTATTTCTGCTTTCATGGAGTTTATATTGTAGTGGAGCTAGTTAACAATAAACAAATAAGAAAATTAAGTAGTAATAGGTGCTATAAAAATACAATGGGCTTACACACTAGATAGTGATTGGGTGGCTACTTTAGACTAGGCTGTTAGCCAAGAAAGGGCTCTTTGAGAAAGTAAGGTGACAAAAACCCAATAATATTATCTCACATGATTTCTGAGGATCAGAAATCTGTGAGCGGCTTAACTGGGTTAACTTCCAGGTTATCATGAAGTACAGTCAAGATGCTGACCAGGGCTACAGGCATCTGATGGCTTATCTGAGGGAGGAGTGTCTACTTCCAAGATGCACTCATGTGGCTGTTGGTGGGAGGCCTCAGTTCTTCACCACGTGGACTGCTTGAGTGTCCTTAAGGCATGGCACTTGGCTTCCCCCAGATTGAATGAACCCAGGAGAGAGAAAGGAGGAAGCCATTACCATGCTTTTTAGGACCTAGTCTTAGATATCATATACCTTCCCTTTAGCCATATTCTATTCTTCAGAAGTGAGCGCTAAGTCCAGCCCACACTCAAAGGGAGTGGAATTAGCTCCACTTCTTTGAAGAGCAAAGTATCAACGAATACTCTTTGTAAGGGCTATACAAGATTTGTTATTGTAACAATTATTATCTGTATATTCAACTCTGCTGGTCCCCCCGTGGAGAGAGGTAATGCATAGACCTCCCTCTAACCAGTCCTCAGCGCTCTCTGTGGGATTCGGGGCCTGAGAGGGCACACGCAGGAAATGTTTGTGGGGAAAGGGAGAGGGCTGGGCAAAAATTCAGCATAAGAACAACCCCTAATCTCTCCCTTCATCATGTCTGCTGTGCCCCAGGGAGGAAGGGGCCACCAGGAGTTACTTCCACGTTTTCTGTGATTCCATCCCCAAGGATGGCTTGGGCAGCATGGTTAGGCGGGCACCCACTGTCTTCAATATCCCCTCTCTGGTGCCTCACACATCACACCTGCGGGTACTGCAGGTACTCAATAAATATTTGATGATGATGATGTTGAAGGTTCTCCCATGTTTGATGGCTGTTTATATGGATGAATCTTCATACCTGTCTGTCTTCACTCCTGATGCTTATTGATTATTTAAAGACCACAATTTTGATGAGAGACTGGCATCATGATCCCAACCACCAGGCGTCTCATGAGCAGAGTGACAAAGAATGATGGCTTATGAATTCATTCAATCACTAGAGTCACAATGATAGAAAATGTTCTTAATGAGGTACATACAGGGTGAGCAAAACTAGGCAGTTGTTCATATGAAAAAATACAAATTAATAAATAATACTGCAAGAATAAACTGTTTCACGTACTCACAACCGTAAACCTACCTTTGCACACCCCTGTATATTAATTAATTTAATCCTGAAAGTAACCAATTGAGGTGCTCTTATCTTCATTTTCCAGGTGAGGAAACAGAGGCAGAGAGAGATTAAGAAACATGCCCAAGGTCAGTGTTCAGAGTCTGTGTTTAAAACTACTACATTAGCTTTCCTCTTAAAATATGTTCAATTTATCTTTAGCATTTTGAGATCTAAATATAAGCAGGAGTTAAGTAGTATATGAATAATTGAGATTAAGATTTGGGGAACTAGAAAGCCCAGGTATCCTGGAATGCTAAGCAGGCAGGAACCCAGGAAACACCTAGGGAAGAACTTTTCAAACTGGATTCTGGCATCCCAGACTTTCTAAGTCAGGGGTCCCCAACCCTGGGGCCATGGACCAGTGCGGGTCCCATCTGTCTGTGGCCTGTTAGGACCAGGGCCACAAAGCAGGAGGTGAGCAGTGGGCCAGCACAACTTCATCTGTATTTACAGCCACTCCCATTGCTCTGATTACCGCCTGAGCTCCGCCTTCTGTCAGATCAGTGGCAGCGTTGGATTCTCATGGAAGGGTGAACCCTACTGTGAGCTGCACATGCTCCTTATGAGAATCTGATGCCTGCTGACCTGAGGCAGAGCCGAGGCGGTGCTGCTAGCGCTGGGGGGTGGCTGCAAATACGGATTATCATTAGCAGAGAGGCTTGAATGCACAGAGACCATAATAAATCAAATGCTTGCAGGCTCATATCAAAATCCTATCAGTGAGTGGCAAGTGACAGTTAAGCTGCATCTGGTGGCAGGTTATAAAGCCATCCCCCGCCTCCGCTCTGGTCTGTGGAAAAATTGTCTTCCACAAAATCGGGCCCTGGTGCCAAAAAGGTTGGGGACCACAGTTCTAAGGTGTCCCAGGACCTGTTTGCCAGGAGCGAGGAAGCTCCATGGGGCCTCTCCACACAGTTCAGCCACAGCACTTGGATCTGTTCCACACATTGTTCCTCTGCACAAGGCCAAGTTTGTATGGATGACTCTAGCGGCTCCAGATTGTCATCAATATTTGAGAAAGACTTGGGAAAAGGCAAAAATGTTATTGTTTCCTTTTAGTGGCGGTATCTTCAGAGAACACTCCTAGGGTTATCTGATTCTATAGGGGTTTGCACATTCTTTTCTTTTTCTTTTTTCTCTACCATTTTGCAGCTCAGTAGAGACAGAAGTTAACTTGTGGAGATAATGCAAATGATTTCTGTTTATAGAAATGCAAATGAATTCATACAAGGAAGTTGCAATTGACTCCTGCTTTGTGACAGAGATCACATTTGCATCTATTAGCAAATTAACTTCAGCCTTCCTGATTGTCTCTGCATGTGTCTGTCCTTTAGATTCTTGTTTGAACCAGGTTTTATGTCATACTGGTTTTCTCAACTGAGGAGTTCAGTAAAATCGTATACATTCTATATTTATATGACAGTCATTAATTTTACTTAAAAAAACTATCCTTTAGCAAGATGGTCTCTGTGCATACACTCCAGCCTCCCTCCCTTTCCTGTGCACCATCCGATCCACTCATGCA
Organism: Furipterus horrens; assembly: GCF_987537825.1. Classification (NCBI taxonomy): domain Eukaryota; kingdom Metazoa; phylum Chordata; class Mammalia; order Chiroptera; family Furipteridae; genus Furipterus; species Furipterus horrens. The sequence continues at coordinate 53,609,394 of NW_028327181.1, read as the reverse complement.
GGAGCCAGAGCCATCTTTTCCAAGGGCAAATCTCACCACGCTCTGCCCTGGCTCGCAATGGACTTTCTGTGTAGACTGCTGATACCAATGTGGGTCTGGCTTCTGCTGAGACAAGCGTGTGCCACCAGCCTGAGTCTGACACCTTGCTTTGCAGCAAACAGTGGGACAGCTCCCCAGGGAAGGAACTCCATGCAGGCACAAAAGCCCCATGCCCGGTGATTAAGCCCAGATTTTTCCAGCAGCACTCAGAAACTTGCCTTTCCAGCACAGGACAGAGAAAGTTTGTGAGTTTTGCTTTGTTTTATTTTTCAGATGGAAAGATCTACTCTCTATCTCCTTCCCCAAACCTCATTCCCAAGATCTTAGATTCTGTGCCGGATTGGGTTTCTAAGCCCGTCACTATAAAACAAATAAACTCATACTCAGAGTTTAACCTTTGATCTCTTGTTATTATTATTTTAAATAAAATCATCTAGTGCTCTTCAGTTTCTTTAGAATAAAACACAAGATCCCTGGAAAGGCCTACCCAGAAGGGCCCGGCTGATCTAGCCCAGCCTATCTCTGTCCAGTGACACAGGCCTTCTGAGCCATCACTTCCAGACACAGCGTCTTCCCACTTTGTGTTAGGACGGCCTTCCTCTCCCTCTGTTTCCTCCTCCTCATTGCCCTTTCCATCATTGTCTGGCTGAAAAACACCTACTCATCTCATAAGTCTGTTCCTAAATGTTACATAGCTTCCTCAGAAGGACTTGGTTGGTTCCCCACCTCCAGCCCTTTCTATGATCTCAGCACCCAGCACTTCTTGCCAGCCTTGCAGTGATAATTACTTAGTTATTTAACTATTTGTAAATGTTGGTCTAATCTCTTTCTTTCCCAAGAGACCAAAAACTCCAAGAGTCAGGAACCACATCAATTGTTTACTAATCTGTCCCCTTTGCTTCATTCAGTGCTTGGCATATAGAAGGCTCTCAGTAACACCATTGTTTGTCATTCAACAGCCCAGGTGTGAGGGTGGAGGGTGGGGTGGGTGGGTACGGAGGATGGTGCCTATGGGGGCTGTGAAATGAATTATGGGTAGGACCGGGATGCTGTCTGGCCTCTAATTCATGGTCCAGCCTCCTTCCCTTGAGTCTGGGCAGCCTATGACTTGGTACTGTGCTCATCAGTCTTGAACTATCCTAGGTCATTTCTTCATCAAATCCTAGTTTTCCGTCTGACTATTCCTTGCCAGCTGGTCTTCCTTTTTGTTAATTTGCCATTAATCTCTGAAATAAAAGTGCTCCTGGAGCACCCCAATAGGCAGTTGTTCCAAACAGTTTAGCAGCCCTCAAAAGGTTAAACTGAGTTACTGTATGACTAGTAGTTCTATTCCTAAGACATGAAAACCTATGTCCGCAGAAACACTTGTACAAGAATGCTCATAGCAGCATTACTCATAATAGCCAAAAAATAGAAACAATTCAAATGTCCATCAACTGATGACTGGGTATGAATGTGGTTTATCCATATAATGGAATATGATTCAGCCATATATAGGAATGAAGTACTGACACACACTACAACATGGATGAATCTTGGAAACATTATGCTAAGTAAAACACAAAAGACAACATATTGTATGATTCCATTTATATGCAGTGTCCAGAATAGGCAAATTCAGAGAAACAGAAAGTAGATTATCAGTTTGCTTAGGACTAGGGGGTTGGGAGGAAATGGTTACGAATTTTTTGGGGGGAGGGTGGTGATGAAAATTTTCTCAAGTTGATTGTATTGATGGTTGCAAACTCTGTCAATATATGAAAAACCATTGAACTGTACTGTTTAAATGAGTGAATTGTATGGTATATAAATTATATCAGCTTTATTAGCTGTTAATTTATTAAAAAAGCAGTAATTCCTAATCTTCTGGGTTAAAAATTCTTGGGAGAATCTAATGAAAGATATAGGCTTTCTTCTGCCCCATCTCCTCCTACTTCTCTCACTCATGAAGAGTCCATAACGCAGGCATAGAAAAGTTTCATAAAACATCAGGACATGCCCAGACTGACTCAAGTCCATTGACTGATTCCTGGGAGGGCAAGAAGCTCCAGGAAAATCCTGTCTTGATGATACTGTCAGGAAACGTTAGGTCAGGTGCACATCTGAAAGATTTCTTTATATCCACGCCTCTCTCGGCCTTTGACCACCCTCGTTACAATTCCTCTTGCCCCCGCCTCCCTTCCTCTTCTTTCTCAAGCTATTTTGACATCCTTTCTTTCTTTATTTATTTTTATTTTTAAGTATATTTTATTGATTATGTTGTTACAGTTGTCCCAATTTTTTTTCCCTTTGCTCCCCTCTTCCCAGAAGCCCCCTTCCGTCCAGCAATCCCACCCTCCTTAGTTCATGTCCACGGGTTGTGCATACAAGTTCTTTGGCTTCACCCTTTTCTATATTATTCTTAACTTCCCCCTGTCTATTTTGTGCCAACCGATTATGCTTCTTAGTCCCTGAACCATTTCCCCATTTCTCCCCCTTCCTCTCCCAGCTGACAACCCTGCAAGTGATCCCCACACCTATGATTCTGTTCCTGTTCTGGTTGTTTGCTTAGTTTGCTTTTGTTTTTATTTTTTAAATTCAGTTGTTGATAGGTGTGAGTCTGTTGTCATTTTAATGTTCATAATTTTGATCTTTTTTTACTTAAATAAGTCCCTTTGACATTTCATATAATAATGGCTTGGTGATGATGAACTCCTTTAACTTTACCTTGTCTAGGAAGCACTTTATCTGCCCTTACATTCTAAATGATAGCTTTGCTGGATAGAGTAATCTTGGTTGTAGGTCCTTGCTTTTCATCACATTAAATACTTCTTGCCAGTGCCTTCTTGCCTGCAGAGTTTCTTTTAAGAAATCAGCTGATAGTCTTATAGGCACCCCTTTGTAGGTAACACTCTGTTTTTCTCTTGCTGCTTTTAAGATTCTCTCTTTATCTTTATCTTTTGGCATTTTAATTATGATGTGTCTTGGTGTGGTCCTCTTTGGGTCTAGATTCTTTGGGACTCTCTGTGCTTCCTGGATTCCTGGACTTGTATGTCTATTTCCTTCACCAAATTAGGGAAATTTTCCTTCATTATTTTTTCACATAAGCTTTCAATTTCTTGCTCTTCCTCTTCTCCTTCTGGCACCCCTATGATTCAGATGTTGGCATGTTTAAAGTTGTCCCAGAGATTCCTAAGCCTCTCCTCATTTTTTAAAATTCTTGTTTCTTCATTCTGTACTGGTTGACTGTTTTTTTCTTTCTTATATTCCAAATCATTGATTTGAACCCTGGTTTCCTTCTCTTCACCATTGGTTTTATGTGGATTTTCCTTCATTTCATTTAGCATAGCCTTCACTCCTTCCCTTATGCATTTGCCATACTTAACCATATCTGTCAAGTCTGTGAGCATCTTTATCACCAGTGTTTTGAACTCTGCATTTGTTGAGGTTGGCTATCTCCTCATCGCTTAGTTCTCCCACTGGAACCTTGATCTGTTCCCTCTTTTAGGCCATACTTCTCTGTCTATTCATTTTGACAGGCTCCTGTGTTTGTTTGCCTCTGTGTCTTAGGTAGAGCTGTCGCTCCTGTTACATTGTAAGGGGCGGAGCCTTAGGTATTCCTCAGCACAGGGCGACCCGTTTCACCAGGTTGTGGCGCTGTGTGTGGGGGAGGGGTCTGAGAGGGAACAATGCCACTTACTTGGCACTCGCCCCTTTTCCAGGCACTTCTACTTCTGTATGGACCTGGTGCCTCTCTAGCTGTTGCCCTGGCCATTGTCCCCAGAGTGGGTGGGTCTGCAGACGTTCTAGGACCGCGGGGGCTCTTTAAACAATTGGATTCTGCTGAGAGACCAGCAGTTTCTGCCTCTGCCCCAACCTCCACTGGTTTGTATAGTCAGAAGCAATGAGGCTTTATTGTCCCTGGTGCTGGAACCATGAGCTGTGCAGTCTGGTGTGGTGCTGGGAGTGCTCCCCAGGTGTCCCTCTTGACTTTTTTAAGTGTTTGACTGTGCATTCTGTCAGCCTGTCGCTGCCGCCACCACACCACGTCCTTTCTGCCCTGGCTCCACCCCTTCTACCTGTCTGGTTGAGTATTTCTTCTTTATATCTTTATTTGTTGGACTTCCATGCAGCTCAGTTTTCTGGAACTTCTGGTGGTGTCTAGTTTTGAGGTACTTGTATTCCTTCTTAGTTGTGGAGGGAGATGCTGCATGTCTGTCTAGACCTCCATCTTGGCCGGAAGTTGATGTCCTTTCTTGATTAATGTGGTAGCATGCGCATGACCTTCACCCCTGGCATTATGCCCAGCTTATGTGACAAAAGGCAGGTTATATGGATGGGCCTAACCTAATATCATGAGCCTGTTAATAGCAGAGAGTTTTCTCTGGTTGGGTATTGGAAGAGAACATTGGAGGGATTCAAAACGGTGACAGTGACTCCATTGCTGGAGTTGAAGATGGAGGACATAGCACATGACAAGGAACGCAGGTGGCCTCCAGTAAGGGGAGAGAGCGACCCCTGGCTGGCAGCCAGCAAGGAAATGGGGACCTCAGACCCACAACAGCAAGGAACTGGATTCTGCTAACATGTGAACAGATTTGAAAGTGGATTCTTGCCTAGACTCTCCAGAGAGGAGCCAGGCTCCACCAACACCTTGATTTCCGCCATGCACAGAGAGCCCATACTTTTGACTTACTACTTTGAGATAATAAGTGGGGCTTGTTTTAAGCCAGTAAGTTTGTGGTTGTTTGTTATGCAGACTGGAAAATTAATACAATCAGTTTCACATCACTATGCAGCTGGCTTTCATTCTGTTGAATATTTCTGGATCAAGCTCGTTTCCTCATAAAGTCCCTAAAATGGTTATTTGCCCCTTAGAGGGTGGTTTCACCACGCTCTGGATGTCTACGAGCCTGGTTCTTACCATTCCCTTCTCTGTGGTTTACAAAGTGGGAGCCTTCTCAATGTCAAACTGTTGAGTTTCAAAGAGCTAAAGCTTCAGGGAACACTGGGCCATGCTGGTGAGGAGAGCTGAGGCTCGGCTGGGCCCCAAGGCCTACTCCTTCCCTCTTTTCCTCCCTCCCTCCTCTCCTCCTTTCCATCAGGAGAGCTAACAGCTTTGTGGGGAATGGGGTGTAAGTCCCTGAAGGTCTTGTCTCCCTTTACCCATAAAACACCTGGAGCCCTACTTCCCACCTTTGCTGTTGAGAAACATTCACTTCTGGAACCAATCGGTTATTTTATGCTTTAATGAGCTGGTGTCTTCTCTTGTCGGGAAAACTCCAATCGGCTCTTAATTCTATCTTCTTTTTCTTGTGACATGATCTCATGCACCTGAGGCCCAAGTCTCTCTTGACTGGGCAGCGTGGGCTTCTCTTTCCGTGGATCCAGGGCCCAGGTGGACATGCTGAGGGACGGGGGAGCAGGTGTGAGAGTCTGTCCGTGACCACCGCCTGCCCCCACTCCCCGTGGGAAGCCCTCTCGCTCAGATTCATGAGAACCTCTGGGCCTTCTGGATTTGCTCTGCCTGGTTCTGTGCACTTGGGAAGGAGTGTGTGGATTTGTGGTTTTGCTTGTCTTCAAGAAATCTGCCTAGACCCACAGGTTTCTTCTCCCCATGTCTGGGCTTCTTTTGAAATCTGAAAAATGCAGGAGTATCAGGGCATTATACACATTTGTAAACACATGTAGGGTAAGATAAGCTTGTGTGTGATCACAGGAATGATACGTGTGAGTGTTCACAACTTCCCATTTCCATCCAACAGGAAACTTGACACTCAAGTAGAGGAGCTGGAGGGAGAGAAGAGGGGAGAGGAGAGGAGAGGAGAGAGGAGAGAGAGGGTCTCTGGTGCAGGGCTGGGGGGAGGGGAGGGCTAGATGAGGGGACACTTGGCCTCCCAGGAAGTGTATGGGTTGGACTTCCCAAACATATTTCACAGATATAGCAGAAACAGTGGGGTGTGTATATTGGAGGCTCGGGGGAACCGCCTGCCCTGCACCCTCTCCTGCATTTCAGGACACAGCCCAGGGGGATCAAAGGCAAGGGGAAGTTATTTTAGAGGCATATCCTTCACCCACAAACCTGTTTCTGAAAGGCCCTGCAGTCTCCTTCCAGTGAGACTCTACCCATTCCCCTCAGCACCACCCCGAGAACCCGCTTCTCCGCACACCCCTTTCATAGAGACCTCCCTTGGCCCTGACCAACAGTCCCCCCCCCCCCCCGCCCCTTTCCTCACCTGTGAAACAGAGATAATGGTGGCATGACAGGCAGCTTGGTTAGGCTGAACTATAGCTCCCAGAAGTTGTTTCCCCAGGCGTTTCTGCAGAGGGGACGGGATGGCTCACAGAATCTCAGGTTTAGGGGTGGAAGTGAAGTGGCAGCCACTTTGTGGCTTGTACATTCTGTTGCTGCTCTGCCGGCTGCCCTTGTCACCTCATCCCTGTAACTGTCCCCAACCCTCCTTCAGCTGCTCAGGTTCCTGGGCTTGGGGTGTGTGCTGTTTCAGGATGAAGGGTCCTGCCCTGGCCGGGTGCCTCAGTTGTTTGGAGCATTGTCCTGTACCCCAAAAGGTCATGGGTTTGATACCCGGTCAGGGCACATATCTCGGTTGTGGGTTTGATCCCCAGTCAGGGTGCATACAGGAGGCAACCGATCAATGTTTCTCTCTCTCATTAATGTTTCTCTTTCTATTTCTCTCCCTCTCTCTCTAAAATTGATAAAAAAAACATATCCTCAGGTGAGAATTAAAAAAAAAAAAAGGATTCTGGCTTTTGTGGGACACACATACCAGCAAGCTTGGAGATGACAAGGACTGCCATGGGTTTCTGCCTATTCCCCGCTTGTGCGTCTGGATTCTCACCCACTCTTGATCTCCCTCACTTTACACCCATATTTCTCTCCCAACTTCCTCCCCCTGTGGGCTGCAAGGCCCAGTGTCAAATGTGAAGGTGACAGCTTTGTGGAGAGTGCTTACCCAGTGCCCACTGCTGCCCAAGGTCAACCCTGTAGCAAAGTCCGTTATCTAACCTCTGTCTTCTGCGGTTCTGCTGCTCTGCCCCCCGGGGCAGATGGAAGGAGCCCAGGTTTGGTCCACTGTACAGTGGTGGCTCTCCAACCAGAGCGTGCACCTGAATGGCCACACTGGGGACAGGCTGGGGTCTGTCCAGAGTCTCTGATTCTCAGGTCTGGGATGGGGTCTGAGAATTCGCATTTCTACTGAGGGCCCAGGTGTTGATGCTGCTGGTGTGGAGGCCGAGTTGAGAACCACTGTGGTGTGGTGGTGCATACAAAGGCGAGGCGGTACTGCTGCCCGAGGCAGGATCCCAGGAGGGGGCCTGCAGCAGCACCTGGAGCTAATGGGGCTCCCTGCAGCCCTTCTGGAATCACAGGGGCATGGAGGAAACAAGGAGCCTTGTTCAGGTTGCTCCTCAGCCTTCTTTGGAGGGGACAGCAGCAGTGTCTCCGCCTTCTAGAAGGCAGTCTGGCTGAGGGTGCCCAGCCTCGAGGCAGGTGGACCTGCTGTGAATCCCAACCCTGTCATCTGTACCAGTGTCCTCGGGCAAGTGGCCTGCTAGGTAAGACAGGGACAACTGTGCTGCCCAGAGTTTTCCCCGGGATGATGAACATTAAATGTATGCTCAATAAATGCTGCTTCCTCTGTCCACCTCTGACCTGGCGTTTGCCACTGAGGACTTAGGAGTGCGCAATTGCATTTTTGACCCTAAGGGTAAGACTTCACATTTACCTGTTCTCGGTCTGGCTTTGCTGCTTGTAGGCTATTATCCCAGGCTGCTCCAACGCTATCATTGGGCAGCCTGCCTGCTAGTCCTACATCAGCGCTGCTGACACTGTGCTGTAGCTTCAGGGTTCACAGGTGGGGCACCAGGGCTTGCTCCTGGGGTCAGGGGAGAGTTGGAACTCCGATTTGGAAATCTGCCTTCATAGCTCCTAGTGAGCCTCTGCACCCCAATTAGAAAAACCAACTTCAAAACATGTTTGAAACGGCAGAGGAAAGTACGTAGTCCCACATACCTATCCTGCCTGTCCGCTGCCCATGTGAACACTTCAGTGTGCAAGTCCAAAGCCTAGGAGACACTAGGTCTGAGATTTGGTTTCTAGACTGTGGGCAGCCTAAGTGACCAGCTTCAAGAGGGGGTGCTTTGGGGGGTTCTTTCCTCAATGGACCCTCTTCCCCCATGAATAAATAACCAAAGAAAGAACTTAGCGACAAACTCCTTATAGAATTTAATGTTTTCAAAGGTGGGATGGACTGAGGCCCAAGGGGATATACGGGAGGGTGTCTGCCAGCAAAAAGCACTTGGGGTCCCAGAGGGCTGGCCTGGGCCGCCTGGACTGCGAGCTCCCCTGGAGCTTATGCTCTCTCCGTCTCTGGCCATGGTTGCCTCTTAAACCCGGATCTGCTGCTGCTCCTTCTTCTTGACCTCCGCCCAGATGTCCGACAGGTCCTGGATAAACTGCTGGATCTAACAAGGTGGGGGGACCCAAGTTAACCCCACCCAGCAGCAGGCCATCCTACCCCAAACAGCGCATGTCCAGGCATGGCCTGGAAGGAGTCACCGTTTTCCTGTGACTGGCTTCTTGAAGCCCCTTCCCCTCCTGTGATAACCAACGGCGCCAACACCTGGCCAGGGCTGAAGTGGGATATTTTGAAATAACATTAGGGCTTTATTAAGTGTTCCTATAGAGGCAGATCAAGGTTGAAAGGGAGTCAGAAAGCCCCGAATTTGGAGTGGATGAACTGGAGGCTGTGACCTAAGCAGGGAACGCTCAGCAGGGGCAAGGAGCTGGAGATCACCGCCTCCTGCCCCACCTTTCTCTACAGCAGCTGAAGGAAAGGGGCCTGAGGACCTCGGCAGGTCCATGAGACCCCACTGCTGGGGAGAGGCACTGCAAGGCCAGGGCTCTTTTTACAGTCTAATATATTCTCTGTCTCTTATTCCTTCACGAGTGCACAGTGGCTTTTGCCAGAGTAGAGTGTTTTGATGACGTGGGCTGTCACAACAGAATGGAGACAAAAGCAGCTGTGAGAGTCCACCTGTCCTCTGTGAAGCCAGCACTAAGGGAATTTATAGTGTCAAGTAACACCACTCACCCCACAAAATATTTTTAATGTATTTTTTCATTAAAAATGATATTTATGTTCATTTGCTTCTTGTCATTTTAAGATGAATAAATTATTAAATTTAAAAAAATGTGTATTGATTTGAGAGAGAGTGAGAGAGAAACATCCATGTGAGAGAGAAACATTGATTGGTTGCCTCCCATTCATGCCCCAACCAGGGACTGAACCCGAAACCTAGGTATGCACTCTGACCTGGATCGAACCTCCAACCTTTTGGCGGATGGAACAATGTTCCAGCCAACTGAGCCGCACTGGCCAGGACATGAATTAAGTATTTTTAATTTTTCTGTTTGAGTTTCTAATATGGTAAATATCAGTAGATACACCCAATATAAACAGAAGCTCTTAGAGGGTCTTCAATAACATTTAAGAGTGTAAAGGTATCCTGATATCAAAAAGTTTGAGAATTGCTGCTTCAGAACAAACTTCCTTACAAATTCCCTTTACAGTCTTTGGACCATCAACAGTTCTGCTCTAACATGCCTTAAGAAGCAGGCAGGTTTTTCGGTTTAGGGAAATCCTTCTTCCTGGCCATTCAGTGGGTGAAATCCGTTATATTTCATGACTTTACTTTGTTGTTCTTGTTGTTGTTAAACAGGGAAATGCCTCTCAGTCACTTGCTTTTTAGCTTGTGTTTGATCTTCACTCAACAAATACTTACTGAGTGCCTGCCATGCGGCAGGCATTGTTCTGGTCACTGGGGATACAGCAGGGAACAAAAGAAAAATCAGTTTTCAGGAGCTTACTTTCTACCATTTCACAGCAGAGGAATAAATAAATGGTCATGTTTCTCTTCCTGTCACAAGGAGTGTGGCTAATGTACCTACTGGTGCAGAGGCTCCCAAATTATGGGATGTGTTTACTTTTGTTCAGAAGTGAGATGATTTTAGGTGGCACATGGCATCAAATAATTTTGGATCATACAGTGAAAAGGTTATTTCTTTTCAATTACTTCAAAGAAAAAAATCTCAGATTGGTACTGATATGACTCTAACACTTCCCTAAACTTGCTGATTCACCTCCTCCTTCCTCATCAATATTCTGTTTTCCCAAAGGGTACAAAAGGCGTAGGCCTTTGGGAACTCATTAGATCTCATAAGACTGTTTTGCACAACGAGTTTGATAGTAAGTCCCTGCTACTATCCATGTTGATTGGGTTCAACAGGGTTTTAGCTTTAATGCAGTGGTTCTCAAAATGTGGAACCCAGATCAGCACCATCACCTGGGACTTATTGAAAATGGAAATTCATGGGTTCTCACTTCGGACCTACTGAGTCAGAGGCTCGGGGGGGTGGGGCCCAGCAATACTTCCCAGACCCTAGGTGATTCTGATCCTGTTAACATTTAAGAACCATGACTGTATCCAGTTCATTCCTCCGCTCAACCAATCCAGGACCCTCGTGGTTCATCAGACACACCCCAGCAGGCCCCTGTGCCTCTTCTTACCATGTCCAGCTGTTTGTGCGTGTCCTCCAGGGCCACATAGGTTGCCTCCTTCAGCTGTTTGCTCACGGTCTGGAAGAGGTTCAGCGTTGCCATCTTAATAGTGCCAAGCAAGAGGGTCTTCTTGGCTGCAGTGTTCTGGATGTGTGCCCAGCGAGATTCCTGGAGAGAGGATGAGGGAGGGATGTGAGCGCAACCAGTGTGTGTGTGTGTGTGTGTGTGTGTGTGTGTGTGTGTTCCTCACTCATTCACCCAATACGCCCAGAAGCCCCCTGCCCAGATGGCTCCTCACCCAGAGGATGACATCACTGCGGGCGCGGTCGAAGCGCATCTGCAGGCGCGCCAGCTCGTTGTTGTGCTGCAGGATCTCGTCGTCCTTCTCCTCCATGTAGCGCGCCAGCCCCGCCTTGGCACGCTCGATCTTCTCCTGGCCCTCCTGCGCCGACTGCATGAGGTCGTCGTGCATGCTCACCAGCGTCTTGTAGCGCGCCATCACCTCATGGATCTCTTCAAACTGCGGTGGGGGGCTCGGTTCACTGCACAGCAGCCCTGGGGCCCAGCGCAGCTGTCCCTGCTACCCGCCAACTTCCGGCCTACGTTCCTTGGCCTCGTAGAGACCCCTAGGCCAAGGTCAAAGGGGCAGAGGCTCTGATGACGTTACAGTCCTGCTGCTTGCTCCTCTTGGGTTGGTATGGGCCATGGGCCATGTGTTGGGTACACGTGCATGTTGGACTCATGGGAGGAGCTTTACAAAGGACACCTGGCAGGCTTCACCCCAGATAGCTGGATTAACAAACAGGTCTAAAGTGGTCCCTGGCCTCTGAATTTTGCACCCCAGCCAGGTGATTCTAGGGTTGAGAACTTCTGGGGGAACGGCCTGGGTAGAGATGGTGGGCTGTGTGTGGCATGTTCAGGAGGCTCAAGAAAAGTTAGTGTGAATGACCTGAGTTCAAGATGGGGAGGGAGAGATCGACCTGGAGCAGTAAACAATGTGCCCAGTAAACCCTGAGAAGGAACATGGATTTCATCCACCGAAGGGTTTTAGAAAGCAGAGAGGGAACTTCATGTCTCTATATCTGGAAGCTCACTCAGCACATAATGCAGCAGCATACAAGCAGAAACAAACAGGCCACGTCAGAGCTGCCACATGCACTGTCAATGCTGGTGGCAAAGGGAGTTAGGTGCCAACTCAAGAGGCTCCCGCTGTCCAAACATGGGATACTTTGAACATCAGTAAGAATAAAGGCAAAAGATTAAAACATATCAAACGTGTTAAAAAATCCATGAGTTGATAATGAGTATAACATTACAGGCCACTTTTGGAGGGTGTTGGAACACCAACTCATTTTGAAAATGGTAATAAAGAATTGAACATTTAACTAGCTGCACAGTAACCAAATAGTGGATGAGGGGAAGAGTCTCTTTATGAAGTCCTTTTCCCTGTGCTAATACACTAATTATATGTGAAGAAGAGGTGACCCAACATTTCCAGCCCTCCCAGAGGGGTCTTCTGCCCCCTCTTAGTAAGGAAATCAGAACTGTGACTTCTATCACCGAAGATTAATTTTACCTGTTTATAAACTCATTAGTGGAACCAAACAGTATGTTCCCTTTTATGTTTGGCTTATTTGAACCAGCATAATAATGTCTGTGCTTTGAGAAACATATCATCCAAATGCAATGTGGGACCCTGTAGAACCAACCAACTGTCCCGAAGGCATTTGTGCAATAATGGGGGAATTTTTAACATCAACTGGATATTTGATATAAAGGAATTACTTTCAAATTTTTACTAGGTGTGATCATGCATTGCAACTATATTAAAAAAGAGCTCTTCTCTTTTAGAGTTACATACTGAAATACTTATGGATGCAGAAGTATAATTTGCTTCAAAGTGGCAGAGGTGGGAGGTTTGGAGGATTTGACTATGAGCTGATAATTGTTGGTATGAGGTGATGAGTAATGGGCATCCAATAGACTATTCTCTCTATTTTTGTATATGTTTGAAATTTTCCATAATAAAAAGGCTTTAAAAAATATTGATCAGAAAAAGTAAGTCACAAAAGAATATGTGCAACACTATTTGTATTTTATGGATGTGTAATATGTTGCCAAAGTAATAAAAACAAGCATGTGAATGAGAACTTAGAAAATCAGAGATCCGATTACCTCCGAGGGGAAGAAAAATAGGTTCAAGGGAGGCACAAAAAGAAGAAAGAGTTGAGGGCAAATAGAGGCAAATATTAAGATTTGACAAAGCTGTGGTGAGTACTTGGGTGCTATTATCTATTTCTCTATACTTTCCAGTATGCTTAAAATATTTGGAAAGAAACAAAGAAAGAAGGAAAGAAAGAGACCGAGGTGGGGGTGCACACTGGCTGTAGAATGCTGGGCAGGCTGGTGGCCAGAAATACGGCAAAGCTGAGCTCCAGATGAGGTGCATTGGTGGTCTGGATGAGGAAGGGGCAGGGACTGGATTCCAGAAATACTTAGGAGGAAGAATAGACCAGATCCGCTGATTGATGGCTGCGGGGGTTGAGGAAGGAGGAAGAGTCAAGGATGAGTCTCAAGTTCTGGTGAGGCTGTGGGTGGGAGGCTGTCGGTGGGTGGCCGTGCCATTCACCAGCACCAGACACACCAGCAGCAGGCTGGCCTGGGGATCACAGGAAGCGGAGGAGGTGAGTTGTGGACTCGAAAATTAGGTGCAGCCTGAGCTCAGGACTGCACGCGAGAGGCAGGCCAGTCTCCTCAGTTCTAAGATACACATTCTACCAGCTCTGAATTTGTGTTATTTTCTTATCATTTATCTGCTGCTTCAATATAGTAGTCTTCCCTCAGTCTCCCCTCCCCTCAAAAAAAACCCCCAATTATTAAAGGGATAATTTATCAGATTTCTTAGAATGGAGGCAATACACGAATTTGGGACTCAGGCATACATCACGTAGGTTAGTGGTTCGATAAGGAAGTTGCTGCCACTTTAAAAAGCTGTGCGTCCCTTGTCTCTCTGCAGCCCCCATGGGACACTGCTCTACAGCTGAGAGGGCATGCCTCGAACCTCACTTTGCCCCCAGAAGGGGTCCTACCTGCCCTTGTCACATGGGGCATGGGGCAAGGAGGGTGGACGGCCACCGGCTCGGGCGGCATCCACAGGCGGCCCAGGGCATTGGTCAGGGAGAGGAGTGGAGGGTCTGGAACAAAGGCCTGAGGAACATTTAAGGAAGGAGCTAGGAAGAGGAGCCCCAGAGGAGCCCGAGGAAGAAAGCAGGAGAGGGAGGGAGGGTCCAAGAGGAAAGGGCAAAGATATGTATAAAGGAGGAGTGTCAATAGTGTCAAATACACCCGACCCTTGAGCCATGCAGGGGTTAGGGGTGCTGACCTCCCGTACAGTGGAAAATCCACATATAACTTCTGACCCCCCCCCCAAACTTAACTACTGATAGCCTACTGTTGACTGCAAGCCTTGCTGATAACATAAACGGTTGATTAACACATATTTGGTATGTTACAGGTATTATATACCACATTCTTACAATAAAGTCAGCTAGAGAAAAGGAAATGTTATGACAATCAAAAGGAAGAGGAAATACATATACAGTACTGTACTGTACTTATCAATACCGCCAGTTTGTGTCATCTGTTTTAGGCTACATGGTTTGTCTGTGAGTTTTTTTGATGGTCTACTGAAGAAAAGCACGTGTACGTGGAACTGCGTAGTTCAAACCTGTGTTGTTCACGGCTCAGCTGGACTGCAGGATGGGTGGGTGGGAAGAGGGTGAAGTCCCCGAAGTGCTGGCCACAGGGCAACTTGAGGAAGAGCAGTTGTCAGTGGGGCCCACAGAGGAGCGGTTAGAAGCAAGGGCTCCGGCTGGGCGAGCCTGAGCAGTTTACCTAACCGCTCTGAGCCTGCATTTCCTCCTCTGCAATGGTAATCCAATGGAGGGCTTTCCTCTCGGGGCAGATGCGTGGACGGAGTGAGTCACGCGTGCGCAGCACCTTGCCCAGCGCCCACTAAGCTCTCCAGCTCTGCACAGGTTGGGTGTTTTCCAGTTTCTCTCCCTTCCCCTCCCTATTTACTCTCAAGTAAGCAAAAGCACCAGGTGGGCAGGGGAAGCAGGGATGGAAGCAGGCCACATCCTGAGGCAGGCAAGGCTTATCGTTCATGCAAAAAGAAACCCCGTTCCCCCAACACACACCTCACACCATCCACACAGAGATATTTACACAGCTGTCACTCACAGACACCAAGATACACCACCTGGTCCCCAACCCTGGCCACGGGCCTTGTGCAGCTGCCTTCCAGGGCTGGATGCATGTCTTGAGTAGGGTGACCATCCCTGCAGAGGGCCCCCAAGCCCCCTAGCCACAGGTCCTGGGCAAGGGGAGATGGGGCTGCGGAAGGCACTCGCCCTGCCCCCACTCACCTCGGAGTTCTCCACCACCTTCTCCAGGTACTTGTTGAAGATGGAGTAGCTCTGCAGCTTTCTGCTCAGCCGCTGGTGCTGCAGCCGCAGGGCCGCCATCTCCTGCTTGGACTTGGCCAGCTCGCGCATGCGCTGCCTCTTGAGTTCCCTCTCCTTGTTGGCTTTCTTCAGGGCGCGGATCCGTTTCTGGTCATTCTCCTGGGGCCAGGGAGGGGGTGTCTGTCAGGCACTCGCCCTGCCCCTGCCGGGGCCTGGGCTAGCGGCGCCCCAACACAGGGCGTCTGTCTGCTAAGCTCAGGTCACCCTGGGATCATCATGGGGGCAAGAATGCCCGAGGCCCGAATTTTCTCCCGACTTGGTCCTTCGTGCCTCAGTATCTCCAACTGTAGAAATGAGAGACAGTAGCCCCTCTCTTCCTTTCAAAAGCTGGGGCAAGGGTGCTCCAGCCACAGGGAGATGAGGCGGGTGACAGGCCAGCTCCCAAGAGTCTGGGGGCAAGGCCGTTCCAGAGAGCACAAAGCTGGCAGCTCAGACCGGCCGTGGGCTCAGGCGGGAGGAGATGACGCAGGCAGTCTGATGCCCAGAAAAAGACATGAGGCTCAGCTACTGCAACCAGGCCGAGCCCCCTTCTCCTTCCTTCTGCAAAGCCCTCCCCCGAACTTTAGAGGGCGAATCCAACCCTCACAACACACTTGTGTGGCTCCTTTCCCTCTCCAGGGGCTCCTGGGGTTCCCCATGGATGGTGAGGGTATTTGGGGACATGTGCAGAAGGCACACAGAGCGTTTCATTGTGCCCTGTAAGCCCAGGAGAGAACTGAAGGGCCCTAAACCAGTAGTTTTCAAGTCCAGCTGTGCATCACAATCCCCCAAGGAACTTTTAAAAATGTAATTGCCTGGGCCTGACTTCAGGCCTGCTGACAGCAAATACAGAGGAGTTCTAGGTCTGTATGTGTAACAAGCTTTCCAGGATTCTTATGCCACTGGAACCCCAACTTCCCGCTGCCCCAACCCTGTACTCGCTTTTTCTCTGGTCAGTAAGAACCAGACCTCTGGACAATATGCCTGGCCCATCAGCTTCTTTTCCACTTGGGTTAGGCACAGAGCAAGACAGAAGATGCTTAAAAGTAGGACTCCCCTGTAGCAGAGGCCAGTGATTACTCCCTGCAGCTGGGCCAGCCCTTCCTTTGTGGAGAAATCTGGATTTTAAAATGGTTAAATCACTCCTCAAAGGACCAGTTGAGAGGAGTTGCCTTAGAACAAACTTTAGTACCTGGTCCTTCATCCACCCCCTCCCAGGACCCTCAGTGCTAGGAGGGAGAGGTGGGTGAGTTGGGGGGACTGTCTGATTCGTTTTGAATCTCCAAGTGCCTAACCCTGACCATACCTTATTCATTCATTCATTCACTCACTCATTCATTCATTCATTAGATAAATTGTGTGCCTCAGGTATGAGCAAGGAAATAATAAATGGAAATCTAGAAGGAGCAGTGACTGATAGGTGAACAAGAAACTACAAACAGCAAGTAAGCGGGGGGATGAAGGGAGAAGTGTCAGGCATTATTGAGCACTTAAGAGACATCTAATCCAGGGTGAGGAGTCAGCAAAAGGAAGGAGGAAGAGGAGAAGGAGGAGGAAGAGAAGAACAAGGTGCGGGAGTACCTGGATGAATTGTTCAAACTTCTGAATGTGTGCATTCAGCTGGGCTTCCTTGACGCCCAGTTCCTCCCAGCGCAGGTTCAGAGTTTCCATTTTACGCTGAAATTCCTTGGGGTAGGCGGAGCAGAGAGGTCAGGAGAGCCTCTGATATGGGTACCAAGGAAGGCCACAGTATCCCCTGCCCAAGCATCTCGATCCCCAGGCCTCCCACGTTCCACCAGTCCACCAGTCCACCGGTGCCTGGTTCAGAGCAAAGCATCCCAGGACACCAGTCCCCCAAGACTCAGATAGTTTCTGTCTCTGCAGAGGGAGCAAGAGCCACCATCCAGGACTCCTGGCGCTAGCCACCGCCACCCACAAAAAGAAGGGCTGTTCCTGTGGCCCTTCCTTTACCCCACCTCCAGTCCCCCACCTCCTTCTTCTGCAACATAGCATGGTGCATGATCTTGGCCTCCTTTTTCTTCTCCAGCAGCTGGACAGATGGGGACTCTGACTGTTCCTCGATGTGGGGAAACTTCCTGACCAAGACAAGAGCAAGAGGGACCTGGGAGTAACCCGTGGAGATGGAAAGCCATGGGGAGGGAAGGGAGCCTGTCCCCAGTTGAGTGAAAGGAATGGTCTGTGGAGAGGGAGAGCTGTGTTGATGTCTGGGGAGCAGGTGAAGCAGGTGATAACGGTGGGAATCTGTATGATGGGGGTGGGTGACTTGGGACACTGGGCAATAGGAGTAGGAGTGGTTGGGCGTGGGGCCCGGGCAGGAAGGTATGAGGTCCCAGGCACAGGACGGTTCAGACCCTGACACTCACTGAAGCAGTTGCAGCAGCCGCTCCCCATACTGTAGCCGGAAGTACTCGGCCAGATCCTCCTCCTCCATGATGCCTAGATTCATGGTGGCAGCGACCCAATGGCCCGGGCAGCTGAATCTTCAGCAACAGTGGGTGGTGGAGCCTCAGGTGGCTCAGGAGTGACTGGGCTCCTGCTTCTCCTTTCTGCCTGCTTTTTGGGGTCCACAGAGGATGGGTGTCTGAGATACTCCTGGGAAGACGTCTGAAGCCTGAGATCAGTAGTCATCTGAGAGCTGGTTACCTAGCA
The DNA here is from genome assembly GCF_987537825.1 of Furipterus horrens. Taxonomy (NCBI): domain Eukaryota; kingdom Metazoa; phylum Chordata; class Mammalia; order Chiroptera; family Furipteridae; genus Furipterus; species Furipterus horrens. The sequence continues at coordinate 53,591,621 of NW_028327181.1, read as the reverse complement.
ACAGGTCTCCTGGTTCTGTGGCCACCAGAGAATCTCAGGCTTTGCCCTCTGACCCCTGCCTCCGCTGACCGCACTTTGGCTGGCGTTCTGCTCTCTGCTGCAGCATTCATCGCTCAGGACTTTGGAGAGGAGTTAGGTGTCCAGGGCTGGGAGGCAGGGTCTGGGGTTTCGGGAGGGGTGGGGGGGTGCTTGCCGCACCTGGGACAGGTGGCCGAGACGAAAAGGAGGGAAGGAAGGGAGGTCCTTCGCTGAGGCAGGGCTGGGGGCGCACAGAGAAGCTTGGGTCCAGTGGAGGATGGGAGGAGAACCACGAGGTGGGCGAAGGAGGTGTAGGTGTGTGTGTGGGGGGGGGGGCGGAGCCAGGCCCCTCAGAGGGTAACATGCCATCATTCGAGGTTGGCAGAATATTAAACGATGAAATGCCAAACCAAGGTACGTGTTCACTTTAGGATGGCTGGCTGCCTGCCTTGATTCCGACAGGGCGTTGCGCGTACGCTCATTTGGCTTGAGGTTCAGCATCTTGGTTTGAGACCCTGTGTGCGAGGCAGGCGCCCCCGGAAGTAACGCCGGGCTCCCCGGCCCACGCCGGCCGCGCCTCGCTCTGCTCCGGGTCTGGGAGCCCGAGCCGCAGGGGTGGGGTGCGGTCTTTGGTGAGGTGGCGTCCGGGGATCACAAACCCACCCCCGCGACATTGCCGGTCCTCTTGCGCCCCCTGCTGGCCGCCTGACCAGCCCTGAAACCGGGCCTGGGAGCAGGGGCAGTCGGGTGGGGGCGCTGCCACTCCTGCCGGCCCGGTTCACACACCCCGGCTTTTCCCCTGAGCTGGCCGTTTCCAGCCAGTCCCGCGGGCTCAGCAGAGGCAGCCCTATATATAGCTCCCATCCCATCCAGAGCGCACCCACCCACGCACCCCCTCACCGTGTCCACCCCACTCGAAGCCCCTCAGCCCGCAGGGTGACAAGAAGTCCAATAAAGATGGTAAGCTCCCCAAAGGGGTATGTTTCTCTCCTTGTTGATCCCCAGAGCCTGGCACAATCAACCTGGGGTTTCCCTCCTTTCCTTGGGGGAACCTGTGTAATGCCAACCTGAGGAGAAGGCTCCCCGCTTCTGAACCACCACTTCGCTCTGGAGTTACATAGTCACGTCCTTGGTGCGTCTATGGAATCAGGTGGTCCGAGGCCAGGATGGAGCATGCAGGTGAGACATTCTCTTCTGCCTGTGTACCCCTCCCCTCTGGGTGCTCTTCCTGTACCTTGCAGGAGAGTCTTGAGAATCTTCACCCTCGCCACCCATCACCGTCCCTCTCTGGGGTCTCCCTGTCTTCCCCGGGAGATGAGGGCTGTCTGAGAATCACAGAAGTCTTGCTCTCCCCAGCTCTCCTCCTCCTCCCTCCCTGAGTGAACCTTGCTTTAACCTTGCTTTCTCCCTTCCTCTCTTCCTTAATACATTAAAAAAAATTCTCACCTAAGGATACGTTTATTGATTTGAGAGAGAAAGAGAGAGGAATGGAGAGAGAGAGAGACAGAGACAGAGACAGAGAGATGAGACATCAATGTGGGAAACACCCATCAGTTGCTTCCAGTACTCCTTGGACCAGGGATGGAACCTGCAATCTATTTCAATGCTCCGACCAACTGAACCACCGGGCCAGGGCTCCCCTCCTCCTCCTCCTTCCTGATATTTGCCCCTGAGTCATCTTTCAAAATCTCCTAATGGATTTAGATTGTTGGAGACCAATAAGCATAATATATTCTGTTTTCTGTCCTTTCTCATTCTCCCTCTGAGACAATTATCAGCTTTAAAAGGTGGAGGAGGAAATATCAGGAAAAAATTAGGTTAATATCTCAAAAAATATTATCTCGCCATACAGATCTAGCATAGTTGCTAGGTCCACAATAGAGTATTGGGTATGGCAAAAGCACTTTAAAAAATATTTTATTTATTTTTAGAGAGAGGGAAAGGGAGGGAGAAAGAGAGGGAGAGAAACATCAATGTGTGGTTGCCTTTTGAACACCCCCAACTGGGGACCTAACCCACAACCCAGGCATGTACCCTGATCATGAATCGAACCAGTGACTCTTTGGTTTGCAGGCTGGTGCTCAATCCACTAAGCCACACCAGACAGGGGAACAAAGCCACTTTTTATCTATGTTATATTCCATTTTATATATGTTTTACATTTCACATAAGTGGAACCATGCAGACAAATTACATTAAATGCAGTCATGTGTCATTTAACGATGGGAAATGAGAAATGCATTGTTAGGCAGTTCTGTCATTGTGCCAACATCATAGTGTGTGAACACAAACCTAGATGGTATAACCTACCTATTGCTCATAGGCTACAAGCCTGTACAGTGCGTTACTGTACAGAATACTTCAGGCACTTGTAACACAATGATATTAGTGTATTTAAACATACCTAAACAGCAAAGGTACAGTAAAAATATGATAGAAAAGATGAGAAACGGTGCACCTGAATGGGGTACCTACCGTGAATGGAGCTTGCAGGATGGACGTTGCTCTGGGTGAGGCTGTGAGTGAGTGGTGAGTGGTTGTGAAGGCCTAGGACATCACTGTGTACGACCCTAGACTCTATGAACACTGCACACTTAGTATCCATTCAGTTTATTAAAAAAATTTTTTTTCTTCAATAATAAATTAACCTTAGCTTACTGTAACATTTTTACTTTAAAACCCCAGCTTAAAACACAAACACATTGTACAGCTATGCACAAATGTTTTCCTTCTTTATATTCATACTCTATAGGCTTTTTTTTCTACTTAAACATTTTTTTTCTTTTTTTTTTTTTTACTTTTTAACTATTTAAGTGTTAAAAACTAAGACACAACCTGGCTGCTGTGGCTCAATGGATTTAGCGTTGGCCTGCAAGCCAAGTGTCGCTGGTTCGATTCCCAGTCAGGACACATGACTAGGTTGCACGTCAGATCCCCAGTTGGGGGCACGAGTGAGAGTCAACCACACAGTGATGTTTCTCTCCCTCTCTTTCTCCTTTCCCCTCTCTCTAAAAATAAAATAAATAAACAAAAAAACAAAGAAATAAATTATAAAAAAATTTATAAAAAACTAAGACACAAACCCACATTTTAGCTTAGATCTACAAAGCGTCAGGATCACCCACATAAGTGTCTTCCACTTCCAGGTCTGGACCCTACCGGATGGTCTGCGGGGACCGTGGCTGCAGTTGTTACCTCCTGTGATAACCTACTTTCTCTGGGGACAGCCCCTGGAGGATCTGCCTGAGGCTCTCTTTGAGGAGGTGTCACTTTTCAGCAATATGTCCGTGGTGGCTTGTTGCTTTGTTTTCCATCATAGATTCACTTACAAGCAGATAATGCATGAACAGTCCCATTAGTGAAAACCTCTCGATGTTGGGGTCCATGTTTTCAAACTTTTTCAGGAGCTTGTGGAAGTCTGCCAAAGCTTCTGCTGAACCATTCACTGTATGCTCTTAAGGGACCACTGTTGCAGATGTGGTCTATCCTTAAGCAAAGGCAGTTATGTGGTATATAACTATGTTTCAAGATGATATTGTATTGTATTAGTTGCTGTAATAAACCACCTCAAGTCTCAATAACTTGACAAGTTCCCATGTGTGTTCTCCAAGTGGGGTGGTTCTCTTGGGAGACTCTTTTCCAGGCAGTGAAGGGTCTAAGCCTTGCCCATCTTGTAGCTCCATGACCTGCATGGTTGATGTGGAAGGAAGAAGAGAGAGAAGAGAAAAAAAGGCCCTTCTGCTCCAAACACGCTCATCACCACTCTGTGCCCTGGCTTTTGGTGGGAACCGACCACATGCAAGTGACTGGCGAGCAGTAGCTGTGTTCCCAGGAAGACGAAACTAATTTGATGAGCATCAAACCAGTTTGTGCTGGGCTCTTGAGAATTAAAAGGAGGTTTGGAAGTAAGCTGAAAGTGGGGCTTCATAAACCAATTGACAAGGGGAAAAAAGAAAAACAGGGCAATCACAGTATCATGTATGAAAATCTTAATGGAAATACTACCAAATTTAATTTAGTACACCATAAAAAAAGTCCATCAGAACCATAAATACAAAAATGTTTTTTTATTAGAAAATCTGTTAATAAAATTAACTCTATCAATATGTCTCAAGACAAAAGGCTTATTATCATTACAATTGATGCCAACTGACATTGAAAAACTTAACATTCATTCGATTAAAAACAACTAGTGTACAAAGGTACTCTATTAACATGATAAAAAAAAATCTGAACCCTATAGATAACATTAAAATTTACATCAAAGGCATTATTGTTAAAGTTAGGGATAGAGCCTTTTTTTCTGTCACTATAATCATTTCATATTGTTTGGGATACTTTAGCTGTTGCAAAAGGACAATAAAATTAAGTTGGTTTTTTTTTTTTTTTTTTTTTTTTTTTTTACATAATAGCAGATGCTGTGATCATGTACTGTGAAACTCCAAGAATGGTTAATTAATGAAAAATTATTATAATTATATATAATACTGTACAATCTATGAACTGCTCTGTGACAAAAGCAAGATGTAGAACAGTATGTATAGTGTAACCTGGTCAGTGTATGTGCGTGTGTATGTGTGTGTGTGTGATTAAATATAGAAAAAGCTCTAAAAGGATATTACCATACTTCTGGGGAAGGAAATGGCATTGGTGGGAGTAATGGTTCTTTAAGTTTTTAGTCTTTATATTTCTGTATTGTTTAATTTTAAAAAAATAATGACCGTGTGGCTAGAGTTGGCATCCTTGTCTTGTTGTTGTTGTTGTTGGCAGCCGTCCGTCTCGAGAGACGATGGTGTAGCTTCTTAAGAGTCTATCTGCACCGCCGAGAATGGTTGTGCAGTCCGACTCGGGAGTGACACGGTATCTGTCTCCTCCCGTGTTGAATCGACATCTTGCGATGACGCTGGAGTGTCCTCTCCAGTGAAGCTGAAGCTACAGAGCCTGGGCAGGGTGATATGGAGGGTCTGCTGTTGCCCATGCAGCAGACCCCCCCTCTCTTCGCAGCTGAAGGGTCCAAGGGAAAGACGGAGTCAATACAGCTTGGCTTCAGGTGCGCCGCAGGAGTTGCCGGTGTTGACTACAACGTCAAACCGCCTTAGGGACTCCGACTCCGGATTTTCTGTTGGGGTTTATTCCCTTAGCCTTTCCCCTGAAGAGGTATGCCGCAAGGCAGCGGAGGTTTTTTGGAGTCAGAGTTTTCCTTCTCTGATGTGCCCTGACTGGAAGATCGAACCAGCGACACTTAGCTCGCAGGCCGACGCTCAATCCACTGAGCCAAACCAGCTGGGGTTCTTTAAAATGTTGTTGTTGACAGCCGTCCGTCTCGAGAGACGATGGTGTAGCTTCTTAAGAGTCTATCTGCACCGCCGAGAATGGTTGTGCAGTCCGACTCGGGAGTGACACGGTATCTGTCTCCTCCCGTGTTGAATCGACATCTTGCGATGACGCTGGAGTGTCCTCTCCAGTGAAGCTGAAGCTACAGAGCCTGGGCAGGGTGATATGGAGGGTCTGCTGTTGCCCATGCAGCAGACCCCCCCTCTCTTCGCAGCTGAAGGGTCCAAGGGAAAGACGGAGTCAATACAGCTTGGCTTCAGGTGCGCCGCAGGAGTTGCCGGTGTTGACTACAACGTCGAACCGCCTTAGGGACTCCGACTCCGGATTTTCTGTTGGGGTTTACTCCCTTAGCCTTTCCCCTGAAGAGGTATGCCGCAAGGCAGCGGAGGTTTTTTGGAGTCAGAGTTTTCCTTCTTGTCTTGTACTAGATCCTGAAGAAAAAGCTTTCAGTTTTCCCCATGGATTATGATGTTAGCTTATGGGCTTTTATAAATTGCTTTTATTGTATGGAGGAAATTTTTTATACCTGTTTTATTGAGTGTGTTCATCATGAATGTATGTTGAATTTTGTCAAATGCTTCTTCTGCATGTATTGAGGTAATACTGTGGTTTTTATCTTTCATTCAGTTAATACAGTGTATCACATTGATTAATTTTTGTCTGTTAAACCAATCTTACATCCTAGGAATAAATTACACTTGGTCATGGTGTATAAACTTTTTGATGAGTTTGCTAGTATTTTCTTGAGGATTTTTGCATCTATGTTCATCAGAGATTGGCTTATAGTTTTCTTTTCTTGTGGTACATTGTCTGACTTTGGTATCAGGGTGATACTTGCCTCATAAAATGAGTTTGGAAGTATTCCCTCTCATTCTATTTTTTAGAAGAGTTTGAGAAAAATTGCTATTCATTCTTTGAATGTTTCTAGAATTCAGCCATGAAGCCATCTGGTCCTGGACTTTTCTTTGTTGGTAGGTGTTATTGATCTGCTCAGGCTTTCTATTTATTCTTGGTTCAGTCTTGGTAGATTGTATGTTTCTAGGATTTACCCATTTCTTCTAGGTTATCCCATTTGGTCACATATAATTCTTCATAATAGTTTCTTATAATTATTTTTACTTCTGAGACATCTGTTGTAATGTTTCCTGTTTCATATCTGATTTTTATTTAATTAATTATTCTTAATTAATCTAAGGGTTTGTTGATTTTATTTTTTTTAAAACCCTATTCTTAGTTTTATTGATTTTTCTGTTGTTTTTCTATTCTCTATTTGATTTATTTCTGTTCAGATCTTTATCATTTCCTTCCTTCCAACTTTGGGTTTAGTTTGTTTTTCTTTGTTTAGTTCCTTGAGGTATAAAGTTAGGTTGATTATTTGAGATCTTTTTTCTTTTATAACATAGGCATTTATTGCTCTAAATGTCCCTCTTAGTGCTGCTTTTGCTGCATCCCATAAGTGGTGCTCTTGTTTTTATTTCTCTTGAGATTTTTTTGTTTCCTTTTGATTTTCTTCTTTAATCCAGTGATTGTTCAAGATTATACAAATTTAAATTACAGGTTGATTAGAATTAAATGTAAAATACATTGTATAGCAGGATATCCAATGAAAATGACACTATTCTGCCCCTGGTGAAAGAAGTGCCAGAATATAGCCTTGACGCACGGAGGTACGTGAGCCACATTTGGGTCTCTGAAGACTGTGCTTGGCAAGTGTGTCTTCTGACCAAAAGCATATGGAGTCTCCATTTTCCTGCAGCCTCACCAACACCATATATTACTACTCCAAATTTTTGCCCATCTGATTGGTGAAAATGATACTTCATTGTTGTTTTAATTATTCTAATTATTAGTGAAATGATGTATCTTTTCATATATGTGTAGCCATTTCTTTCTCTGTGTGTTTCTTGTTCATATTTGATGCACATTAAAATTGAGCTGTTTGTACTTTTTTAATTGAGTTATAGCAGGTCTTTCTGTATTCTGGGTAGTAATCCTACAATTTTGATGCTTTCTTACACCCATCCAAGTATTTTTGAGTGGGTGGGACCCACACTAGCTGCAACAAGAGGCAGGGAAGGCGACCAGTGACAAGCTGACCAACAGCAAGTAACGCAAGCCAACTCACTGAGTCACCGGGAGAATGAGCTTAAAAGCAGAGGTGTCTCCAAGCGGAAGACGGGGAGGCATCTTTGGTCATTTTACCCTGTGACCACATCCCAGGAAATACAGTGGACCTGCAGTCCCCAAGAAAGTTTTGAGCTTTCAGGCTTAGTGCAGACTCTTATTAACAACCTAAGTCCACTCCTTTGTGAGTCCATTCTTTGACATTGTAGAAACTCTCACCAAACCCCTTCCAGGTCTTACTTGCCTCATTTGCATGGGGGAGGGGGCCTGTGATGGAGCACATCTGGAGTGGTACTTGCACAGTGCTGTTGGCTTGAATAGTTGGATTCTTGGCTCCATCACTCTGGTGATTACAAAAACATCAACACTCTGTGGCCTCCTACTTATCTTGTTTGCTTCTTCCAGTGTCTCCTCTAAATTTGTTAACTTTAGTTATTTTATTTCTAATTAAATCCACTACACTCCCCTGCTCCCACACAATAGATTTTTTATGATCAATACTGCCCAACCTCTATATGTAAATATTTTCTCCCAGCCTATCATTTGTCTTTTACTTTGTGTTTTCTTTTATCATAGAAATTTAAAATATTTACCTAGCCAAGTCTGTTTATCACTGTTTTGTGGGGGGGGGGAAAACACTGTTTTGTTTAAAAAAGTCTTCCATGCTCACAATTACATTCCAACCCATTTACTTTTAGAATTATATTATTGAAATTTGTTTAATTGTGGCAAAATATGCTTAACATAAAATTTACCATCTTCTTAACCATTTTGAGTGTACTGTTCAGTATTGTTAAGTGTATTCATGTTGTTGTACAATCAATGTCCAGAACGTTTTCATCTCGAAAAACTGAAACTATACTTATTAATCAATAACTCCCCAGCCCCCTCTCCTCCCTAGCCCCTGGAAGCCACTCTTCTACTTTCTGCCTGTGAGTTTGACTATTCCAGTCGGGTAAGTGGAGTCACAGAGTATTTGTCCTTTTGTGACTGGCTTATTTCACTTAGCACAATTTCCTCAAAGTTTATCCATGTTGGAACATGTGATTGGATTTTCTTCCTTTTTAAGGCCAAACAACATTCAATTTTATGTGTATACTGTGTTTTGTTTATCCATTTACTTGTTGATAGACGAGTTGCACCCACCTTTTGGCTATTGTGAATAATGCGGCTATGAACATGGTTGTGCAAATCCCTCTTTGAGAACCTGCTTTAAATTCTTTGGGGTATACATCTGGAAGTACAATTGCTGGATCATAGGATAATTCTATTTTCAATCTTTTGAGGAACCACCACTCTGTTTTCCACAGTGGCCGTACCATTTCCCATTTTCACCAGCACTGCACAGGGTTCCAATTTCTTCACATCCTCACTTGTTATTTCTGTTTTATGGATGGTAGCCATCCTGATGGGTGTGAGGTGATATCTCACTGTGAAATTATATTATTTCTTAATTAGAAGGGTAATAAATGAATACATTCTCATTATACCCCAGTCAAACGATAAAGGTGCAGCTGGAGCCCCGTTTATCTACCACTGATGCTGTTTCCTAGAGGCGACTGCATCTCACCAATACTGACACTGAACACTTGTGATGTGTGCCTGGTGCTCTCCTAGGCTGGATGCAACAGTGAACAAAATAAGCTTCCCACTGTTACAGTGGCTGAGGGAGGAAATAGGAGATAAATTCTGGTGACTACATCTGCAGATATTGTCACAGGGCACTGCCCTCAGTACAACCACAGGTGACCATGAATAGGGAGGGGTCGGGAGTTGGGACAAAGGAGCCAGTAATGCCCTCAACCAGGTGTCTCCCATAAAAATCTCTTCAACAGGCCCTTCAGGATCTGTGGGCACAAAACCAAGGTCTAAGAGCTTTCCAAGAGCCTGCCACAGTATTTGAAGCTTGGAAATGATTATTGGCTCTAAAACACAAAATGGGAACCACAAAATAAAAAATAAGTGTTTAATTAAAGGCATACAAAGGTAATATTCCAACTTCATGAGTTGTTACCTTTAGCATTTATGCAGCATTTCATGCTTTTGAAAGTAATCTGGGGACTTGATTTCCTCACTTCTCAAGAATTCCCAATTGTGTACAGATTTTTGGAAAAAAAATGAAAGCAAATTGCAAATTAAGTGAGTTATTCATAAACAAATAATTTCAAAAGTAAGTTTGTAAAAATTCTTTCACTTTTTCCCTCATTGTATTTAGTGTTGACTAAATTATATTACTATTATTTCCCCCCAAGTTATACTTAGAGTGCATCTTAATCTGCTTGTTAAGACAGGTCTAGGGCTTAGAATGACCTCTTTTTTTTAATCTTGACGTTCTAGGAGTGTGGCCCTCTCTCTGCATAGGAGGCTGGCGAGTGCTCTCAGTCCATCTATGGGAGCTTCTGCCAGTGACCTCAGCACCCCTGAGAGACCTAAATGAGTGGGAAGGAGCTTCTCGTGCTGAGATCCAAGTTATGCCATTCATTTTATTCTCCTTGCCTGGGACTCCTTCAGCGATGACACTTCTTTTAATTTTTAAAAAAGATTTTATTGACATATTTATTTATTTTTTATTGTTATTATATTACAATTGTCCCATTTTTCCCCCATTGCTTTCCCCTGTTCCACCCATTCCCTCCCCCCCAGTCAGTCCCTCCCTTGTTGTTTATGTCCATGGGTCATTTATACTAGTTCCTTGACTAGACCCTTCTCCCCACCCCCCTGTCTCCCCCTCCTCTCTCCCCTCTGGTCACTGTTAGTCTGTCCCTTGTTTCTATGCTTCTGATTCTATTTTGTTCATTTGTTTCTTTTGTTCATTAGGTTCCTGTATTAGGTGAGATCATATGGTCTCTATGGTCAATTAATATTTGACAAAGGGGGCAGGAGCATAATATGGAATAAAAATAGCCTCTTCAACAAATGGTGCTGGGAGAACTGGATAGGGACATGCAAAAAAATGAAATAAGACCACCAACTTACACCATACACCAGAATAAACTCAAGATGGATAAAAGACTTAAATGTAAGCCATGACAACATGAAAGTCCTAGGGGAAAACATAGGCAGGAAAATTTCAGGTATCCCATGCAGCAATATTTTTGCTGATATATCTCCTAAGGCAAGGGAAATAAAGGAAAGAATAAACAAATGGGACTACATTAGACTAAAAAGTTTCTGCTCAGTGAAAGAAAACATCAGCAAGATGAAAAGGGCACCAACCATAGGGGAAAACATATTTGCCAATATACCTCGGATAAGGGTTTGATCTCCAAAATATATAAAGAACTTCTATGACGCAACACCAGGAAGACAGGCAATCCAATTAAAAATGGGCAAAGGACCTGAACAGACACACAGAGGGTCCATAGAAACATGAAAGGATGCTCAACATCCTTAGCCATTAGAAAGACACTTTTTTAAAAACCTCAAACAGGTATTTCAATAGTCACACTTCTCAATCTTCAAACATCAGAGTTGAAAAGGTTAAAGATAAAATATTGCCCTCAAGTCCATACATAGGTAGTAAAAGTGGAATGAACTACTGGAAATGATAAACAACAAATTTGGGTGAAGGCTACTACCTCTTGGTGGTGGTAGAGAGAGGGTTCCTATATGTTGGTGAGGAGCAGTGTAGATTGGGCACTGGGTACACAGGTGTTCAGTAGATTGTCCGTGTACTTTTGCAATGCCAGAAAGAGTTTCATAAGGAAGTGACAAGAAAACATTACGTCTCCTCAAGGCATTTGATGTCTCACTTGTAGGTTCTCTGCCAAACCTCTTTTCAATCGGTGGTTTTCCCTTTCTCTTGTGAGCCTCTGCCAGCATCCTCCCCCTTCTTCTCGTTCCTTGAAACTTGATTGACATTCCACCCTCTGAACTTGACATCCATTTCTGCTCATGACTCTCTCTTTTTGGGTGTTCCCCCATCATGTCTCGTTATTTCCTTGGAAACGGTATAGTCTTAAATATCTCAAGTCACTTATCGGCCGCCCCTACATTTACCACATGGAATCACAGAATTTTAGAGCTGGAACAGCTTGAGATCATCTCTTTTAAACTTCTCATTTTACAGAGAAAAAAAATGGAGACTTGGAGATTTAGCTTCATGTTCAGCAGCTGCAGAGCTAGGATTCCAACTGAGACTCCCTTGAGGTTTCCCACAAGATTACAAAGAGAAGCTCTTTGCTCCTGGCCCTGGAGATGCTGCAGAGGTGAGAGGGAGGCTGATGGGTCCTTGAACTGAACCCCCAAACTAAGGGGAAAATCTTAGGGAGGAAGAAAGTGGTTGGATGTCTCCTTCTCTTTGTGACATGCAGTCTAGAGCAGAAGAGGGCCAGCTACCAAGAAGAGGGATCCCTGCCAGTTCTCTCTCTGACATTGCTCTGGGGAGAGTGCTGCACCTACCTTATTGCCACGTGTGGCAAGGAAACAGCATTGGCCCAGTGCCAACTTCATGCCCGCCCAGAGCAGTGGGTGAGAAGCACTGAAGCAGATATAGGGCCCTCCGAGGGGGGCGGCCCCTAGAAAAGGACAAGGTCTGGGGAGGAGGTTCTGGAAGACTGACTGAGAGACAGGATTGCCGGGCTGGGAGAGGCAGCAGGGGAAGGTGTTGCTCTCAGACAGCAATACCAGAGGCTACTCTGACTGCGGTAGTGGGTGGGCTCAAGAACATGTGAGCTCATGGGAAAAAATACTGTGATGTCTGAGCGGGGGGCGGGGGGCGGGCAACTGCTATAATAAAAGGCAACCTACCTTGGGAAGTTTTTAGTAATATTTTTTTCAAACATTTTTTATTCTCCCTATTTTTCTTGTCCTTCTGGGACTCCTGTTAGCTATATATTGATATGCTTTTTGGTATTCTATAGGTCTCAAAGGCTCTGTTCACTTTTCTTCATCGTTTTTCTTAGACTAGATAATCTCTATTAATCTGTCTTCAAGTCTGTTGATTATTTCTTCTGATCATCCAAACTTATTACTGAGCCCCGTTAGTGAATTTTTTATTTCAGTAGTTGTACCTTCCAACTCTGGAATTTTTATTTGATTCTTTTTTGTAATTTCTATTTTTTTGTTAATATTTTCTATTTGGTGAGACATTGTCATAATTTCCTAGACATGGTATCTCCTAGTTTTTAAACTCTTATTTCTAATAGTTGATTTAAAGTCTTTGTCTAATAACTTCCACATCTGTGCCCCCTCAGAGATACTTTCTGTTGGCTATTTTTTTACAGGGTATATAGCATACTTTTATGTTTCTTTACATATTTTTTGTAAATAGATAATTTTGTAAATGTGTAAATATGAATTTTGTCTAAATCAAACATTTAACATGACATGTTGTAACAACTTGAAATCAGATTCTCTCTCCTCAGGTTTGCTGTTGCTGCTGTTTTTTGCTATTGTTTTTCTTGCTGCATATTTGTTTAATGACTTCTCTGAATTAATTTTATAGATTCTATATCCAATACAGTGTTACGCTCTTGAGTTCTTTGTTAGCCTTTTTTTTTTAAAAGTTCTTATTTTTAAGTCTGTTTTCTAGGGTTCATTCCTAGTTCAGTGTAATTAAGTGGGGAGTCAATGATTGGTCTGAACATTTCCTTAAATGCCTGGTCTATATGTCTTTTACCCTTTGGCAAGGGAAACTAGGTCTGAAGGCACGCATTCAAACGTCAGGCAGTCTGAATGCCTGAACAGCCTCAACTTTCGCTTGCGGAGTGCATAGGGCCTGAAGGTCAGCCAGAGGTGAGGGACTGGGGCCTCCTTTCCAAGGTCTTTCCCAAGCATGCACATGTGTGCAGCCTTCTAGAGCCCCAAGGATATATTGGAGCTTTTCAAAGTTCCCTGTGGTTTTCTCGTTCTCCTGGACTTACTTTTAAACTTTTGCTGTTGTTGGCCAGGTTCTTGTTTGCTCCAACCAAAATCACAGCCTTAGACAGCTTAGATATTGCCAGCAGATTGCTATGTTTTGGGTAATGCCCTAGGGATAGCTCCTCCACTCACCCCCACACCCCCACCCTGGTAGCTAATTTGGACAAATATTGACTGTGCTATAGGGAAGGGACTTTTAACATAGCACCAAACAGAATCAGTGTTCTCCATTAGCTCTGAGACTGCTCTCTTTTCGTGGCTACTAGGTCACCAGAATGGGGAGGAAGAGGGGACAGGAACGGGCCCAAGTTAGAATTCCACAGACACCGCTGTCCTATTGAAGTTCAGTACTTCTCTTGGATAGATGATTTTCAGTTCAGTGGTTTTGATACATTTCCAGAGTTCTGAAATGTTTGATTTAAGTTGTTTTGCCAGTGTTTTTGTTGTTTTTATGGGAGAGTGGGTTACCAAGACCCTCACTTCACCATTCCAGAAGTTGTTCTCCCTTGAAAGCATTTTAAAAACAGTGGGAACTCAGTCAGATGAAAAAGGAATCCAGGATGCAGCAATGAGGCATGCAAAGTAAAGGGGAGAACCTATCTTAGAAAAGCATAATGTTACCTAAATTAGCAATGCTTCTATCCTGCAAAATAATCTACACAGAATAAAAGCATGGCTGGGGAAGGAGAATGGGGAGCTGACGGAAGGAGGAAAGACTGGAGGGCTATGGAAGTAGGCTAGGGCACTTGTCCTGTTTAAGGAGACGTGTAGATTTGTTAAGCTGAAGAAACTGACAGGGGGAAGAATAAAGAGAAATAAGGGTCCTAATAAGTTAGGTTAACCACGAGAAGAGTGTAAATGGAGTGTTGTATTTTTGACAGAATAATTGGATCTTGTAAATGGAAAGTAGAAAATTCAAACTTATCATTTGAAGAAAGGAAATTTTGAACTATTACAAAGATGCAAAGGAGTAGAAACAAAGTAAATGGAAAACACAAAATGAGGTAGCAGAAAGAAGTCCTAAAAATATTAATAAATATAAATGAGATGAATTAAACTCACAAATCGAAATACAGAGACTCTCTAAATGGTTATAAAAACAAGGCACCATACCATATTGTTAGGAAGAGATCATCTAAGCCAAATTGGAAAAGGTTAAAAAAGTGGTATTAAAAAGAGAAAGAACTTCAGGGTAACAATTTTGGCATCTGAAGAAAAATAAATTTAGGGTGAAAAATAACGTAAGCAACAAATAGAAATATAATAATAAGGAACAATAAATAAAAAAAACCATAACAATCCTAAACATGCATGCACTCAGCAATATAGCCTCAAAATATATAAAGCAACAAACAGTTAATATGGGGGAAATGGATATATCTAAAATTATATTTGGAGATTTTAGCACAACTCTTTCAGAATGTGATGCATCAAGCAGACCAAAAAAATAACAGGATAGAATATTTGACTAGTGCAATTAATAATCTTGAAATAAAGTATGTACGCACACACACACTTATACCTAACAAAGGAAATCTCCACAAATCACAAAGAGCAATTGCAAACCATAATAAAGTAAAGTTAAAATTCAATAAAAAGAGAACACTTAAAACTCCCATATTCCTGGGGAAAACATTAGATTACCTTTGGGCTAAAGAGGATGTGACAAGGGAAATTATGAAATACTTAGAACTGAATTACAATTTCAAAGTTTGTGCTGAATTTCAATGTCAAGATGTGCACTAAAGCAATACATATGGGAAATTAAAAATTTTGACTACATTTATTGGAAAATTAGAAATATTGAGAAGAGCTAGTGTGTAACTCACAAGGTAAAAATGAAAAGAGCAATAGAGCAAACTCACAGAAATAAGAAGAAAGTAAACAACAAAGATAATGATAGAAGTGAAAAGAGAGAACAAAAAGTAGACAAAATGAGCAAAACTAAAAACAAGTCCTTTGAAAATACTAAACACAAACCTCTGATACGTGTAACTAAGCAAAAAGCACTGTTCAGCTGAGTCTGGGCTTTTCCTGCTCATGCTCGTCCACTTACAGCTTCAAGGTGGCTGTTTCTCGTCTGAGGAAAGGGGAAGAGGAGGAGGGGGAGCCTATATCTGGGAAAGTTTTTGCTCTTAATAATATTGTCATGGTGGTGGTAAAATGCAGATTTCCACATGCATTTGGGAAGGTAACCTCTTGGCTTGAATACAATGGTCAGGAAGACAATTTGGGTAGAGAGAAGAATGGTTATTGAATAGGCAAGCAGCAGTTTTTGCCTCACGAGTGCATTTGAAAACTTGGGTAAAAAGCATACATTTTCAGAAAAAAAAAAGTAAAATGTCATATGAATAGGTAGAAAACAGTATAAACACTCATATATTAAGTTCTCTTATATGCAAGAAAACTTGCAACTAGTTTTACCATTTGTTGAACAGAGAGGCTTTATTTTAATACAAGTTTTTCTATAAAATAGTTAATATAGAAGTGCTAGTATGACCATAATGACAAAACTGGTTAAGAAAGTGAGAGAAAACAAAGTGAACATTAATGAAAAAAGTATTTAAAAAAATTGGCCAGCCAAATCCAACAGTAAATTTTAAAAAACATAATTTATCCAGATTAAGCAAAGGTTATCTAAGAATTTATGTTATTTAAAAATCAAAAGTACACGAATGTAAAATTCTCCACACAAATGGACTAGAAAAGAAAAATCATATGATCTCAATAGATGCAGGAAATTCTTAATAAAGTTTAAGATGAAAATGTTATGGAAACTAGGAAAAAAAGAGAACTACTTTTGCTTAATAAAACCTTCAGCAAACATTATATTTTAAACTTTAGATGTATTTTTTTAAGGTTTGGAACAAAACTTTACCACCACTATTGAACATGGTATTAGAAATTCTCGCTAACACACTAAGACAGTGAACACCACCACCAACAGGGTAAAGACAAAACTGTTATTATTTGCAGCCCTGGCTGGTGTTGCTCGGTTGGTTGGAGTGTCATCTTGCAGACCAAAAGTTCACTGGTTCGATTCTCGGTTAGGGCACACAACCAGGTTTCGGTTTGATCCCCAGTCAGGGCTCTCTCTCTCTCTCTTTCTTTTTCTCTCTCTCCCTCCCTCTCCCTCTCCATCTCCTTCTCCCTCCTTTTCTCTCTCTCTAAAAGCAATGAAAAAAAAAAAGTTCTTTGGTGGGGATAAAAAAACTTTTTTAACTGTTATCATCTGGAGATGATGTACTCATTTACATAGTTAAGAAACATAGAGCTAAAAAAGGGTTGGACAAGATAGTTGGAGATTGTGCCTACCATACTAAAACCAGTAGGGTTTGTTTTAACAAGTCAATAAGCAATAGTCAACAACCGATTAGAAAATATAAGAGAAAGTAAAATTACCTTTCTCAGTAGCATTAAAAACTATCAAATATTTTGGACCTTATATAATGAAAACTACATAAGATCTTAATGGAGTAAAATTTAAAACTCTATTGAAGGACACAGAGAGGACCTGAATAAGTGGATATACTGTATTCACAGATAAGGTGACGTAACATTGTAAAGATGTCAAATTCCTCCAAAGTAATGCACAGATTCTATGTAATTTCAATAAAAATTCCAGGCTTTTTTTTTTTTTTCAGAGAATGGTGACAAAATTAGTTTTAAATTTACAAGGAAAGCTAAAGCCTGAAGAAGAGCAAAGAAGAAGGGACTAGCCTTATCAAATATTGAGACATATTGAAAACCAAGTGTTAAGAACAGTGCCCCATCAGTGCAGGCATGAAGAGATGGATGAAACTAGATAGAAAGAGCACTCAGGAGCAGACCTAGGTATGCAGAGAGAGAACCACAAATCAGTGGAGGAAAGGGTGGATTATTTAGTCTAGGGGGGTCCTAAAAATTGACCAAATGGAGACATACAAAGGTGGATCCCTATCTTAAGCATATGTGGAAGTAACCCCAAATAGATTTAAAGACTTCAATGTGAGAGATTTAAATTATGAAGCTATTATTTGAAAATGTAGAACATATCTTTGTAATCTGGGAGTGGGGAAGTAAGAAACTTAAATAAGATCCTCAAAACAAATTGTAAAGGGAGAAAAGCATTTAAGATTTGATCGCATTAAAATCAAAGATTTCTGTTCAAAAAAGGACACCAGAGACAAAGTCAGCAGATGGGTAACACATTAGACACAGGTTTTCCTGCATGAAAATCAACATAGGATTGACACTTAGAATACATAAGATACTAGTGCAGAACAACACGAAAAAACCCACAGGAGACCTGATAGAAAACTGGACAAAGGATATTGTGGACATGTTTTGATCTCACCTTGGTTAAAATTGTAATTGGAACCAAAGGTCACAAATCACAATGGGAAAACTTTGGGAGGTTGAAAATGCAAGACATCTTCCTTGCTCACAAATCCGGAGAGACATCTATCAGGTCTGTGAGTCCCCTGAAATTCCTTCCTTTTTCAAACAGGCTGTACTTCTCAGGGTGAAGAAGACCCACTCTCCTGGCCCTGCTTGCTGGGGCCTTGCTAAGTTCTTTGGTGGCTGGAGAGAAGGAGCAGCTGCTTTGCTGAATGAAGTGGGCAGCCCCCCACCCCCACCCCCGGCCTCCAGTGGAATTACTACCCTTTCTTAGCCCTAGCAGCTCAGGGCTGGGAATCCTACTTCCTACCCCAGAACCCTCAGCTCCAAGAGCCAAATGGGGAGAGTCAGAGTCTTCCTCCATTAGACCTGCCTCTTTTCCTGTAAAAATAAAATGTAATTGTGGTAAGATATACATAATATACAACTTATCATTCTAACACATTTCAAAGTGTATAGCTCAGTAGTGTTAAGGACATTCACATTGCTGTGCAACCAATCTCCAAAATTCTTGTTTGTCTTGTAAAATGAAGACTCCATACCTGTTAAACAGCTTCCCATTCCCCCTGCTCATGCCCCAGCAACCACCACTCTGCTTTCCGTCTCCATGATTCTGACCAGCCTAGGTACCATATTCATATAAGTGAAATCATACAGTGTTTTTCTTTTGGGGACTGGCTTATTTCACGTAGCGTAATGTTCTCAAGGTTCATCCGTGTTGGAGCATGTGACAAGATTTCCTTCCTTTTAAAGGCTTAATAATATTTCATTCTACGTATACATCACATTTGGCGATCCATTTTTCTGTTGATGGACACTTGGGTTGCTTCTATGTTTTACTTATTGTAAACGATGCTGCTATGAATGTGGGCTTACCAATATCTCTTCCAGACCCTGCTTTCAATTTTGGGGGGCATATACCCAGAAGTAGTATTACTGGGTCATATGGTAGTTCTATTTTCAATTTTTTAAGGCACCACCATGGTGTTCCCCATAGTGGCCACACCATTTTTCATTTCCTCCAAGAGTGCATGGGAGTGTCAATTCTCCACATCTTTGTCAACATTTGTACTTTCTGTTTCTGGTTTTTGTTTTGTACTAGCCATCCTGATGGGTGTGAGTTGGTATCTCATTGTGGTTTTGGTTTGCGTTTCTCCAATAATTAGTAATGTGGAGCATCTTTTTCTGTGTTTGTTGGCCACTTGTACATCTTCTTTGGAGAAAATTCTGTTCAAGTCCTTGGCCTATTTTAAAAACTGAATTGTTTGCTTTTGTTGTTAAATTGTAAGAGTTCTTTATATATTCTGGATATTAACCCCTTGTCAGATGTATAATTTGCCCATATTTTCTCCCATTCTGTAGATTTCCTTTAGCTCTGTGGTATTCTTTAATGTTAGACCCGTCTCTGTGCAGCCTTTGTCCCCTACCTGTGAAGCCGCCCCCTCCCTCTCACTGGTGGTGGTCATGAAGGTGGTGGTGGGCCCCAGTTTGAATGTAATAGTGGCATCTGGTGGCACTTCTCTCCCAGGTTGTCCTTATTTAGATTTGTTTGGTTTCAGTAAGATAAAGATTTCTGGGCAACATTGAACAAAGAAGAGCTATTTAAAAAAAATAATTAGCTTTCTAAATGCTTCTTTAGTCCCTATCCCAGACAATGCTAGTGAAATTTGGAGAGTACCCACACTACCTCTGGCCCTCTATGGAAGGCAAGATTTCTTCAAATGTGCAAACATCCTGAGTTCCTGAGTTGCTTTGACTCACTAGTTCCAGGGACAGACACAGCGATGTGTTTGCTGCCCACGGCTGGGCTCAGAGGCAAGGTGGGCAGCTGTTGTGAAGGGGATTCAGATCTTTCTCTCAACCTTCCTTAGAAAGGGTGGGCCCCGGTGGCGTCCACTCACAGCCGTCTGACCTCATTGAAGGCAGGCCCAGTGGCCCCCCACCCAGTCTGCCTCACTGGGGACAGGTTCCTCACTCTTCTCCAACAGAAACCGAGACAGGCAGTCAGTACAACCTCTAAGCGAACACATGGGTTAGATTCTCTCCTTTCCAGAGGTATGATCTATTTTCTGGGAAAAGGACACACAGATTTGGATGTAACTTGCCAAGAACAATGGAAGGACTGTTTGTTGATGCCATCTGCTCCCTGAGAAAAGGAAGACATTGTGACATAGTGATATGAGAGGGTGTCAGGATTTTCTTGAAGGTCCCGTGACAAATCCTCTTATCTTTTTCCTTTGCTAATGGGGGCCCGGTGAACGCCTGGTCCCTGCAGGCACCCGGGTATGAACTGGCGAGACTCATGCAGCCAGTGTTGCAAGGGGGTGGGGGTTGAGGAGCAGGAGGCGAAGATCTATGAAACTGATGTTGTTATTGTGGCTCCGACCCCATGTGGCCCCTTATGAGTCCTAGGGAACTCCAGGGCACACGCAGTCATTTCTCCTGTTCCTTCTGCACCTACCCCAGCACTTACCCACGCTGACTAGGACAGAGGCAGCATTAGGGTAGCCTGTCTCCTCAGGAAGAAACGCCTGGGGCCGCTCTGGGACAGTACAGCCGCGGGCACTTGTGTTCTTTACGGGCCAAGTCCAGGGCAGACCCTGCCGCCCTCCCTCTGCCCAGACCCCTCTCCTGGGCACACCTCCTGCCTCTCACACAAAGCCAGCTCAGCCACTGGCACCTGATCCTTGAACTTTTCTGAGGTTCCAGGCTCCAGGAGCTAAAGGGTCTTCAGGGAGCCAGCCTCACCCTTAGATGGAGCTTTGGGAAGGGCACCCAGACCAGGTTTGCCCCAGGTGGCCCCTGGGGAGCTTTCCCAGTGTGTCTGGTGCCCCCTGGTGGAACGCTTCCAAACTGCTGGTGGAACCCCTCCCTCCCTCCCTCCCTCCCTTGTCTTGCTTTGCTCTCAGAAGCCCTCTCCCTCCCGATCTTATGGCCCTTCCACTCCATGTGGAGACAGAAAATGGCTTTTCAGGCCTGAGAGGGTACCCTCACTCCCTGCAAAGGGCAGAGGGGACGCAGGGATCCAAGGCTGCGGCCTGTGAGGCTGACATGAGCTAAGCTGTGGGGAAAGCGGGGGAGGTTGGGTACCACCAGGAACGAGTTCCCCACACAGAAGGTGCCTACCCAGACAACCCTTCCACCACAGACCCCACGCTGGAGCCCCTGCCCGCAGGCCTGCATTCTAGTCCCCACAGATTGACCCCCTGGTTCATCCCATCACCCCCTGGACCCTGGCTTTGAGGGCCGGCAGGATGAGGGGCCCCCTCCCTAGAGAGAGCTGGGGCTTGGGGCTCAGTGTGGCCTTACTACACACCCGACCAAGGGCTTAGTGCTCAGGGAAGGACGTGAACAGTCATTCAATCCCATGTCACCCCTCAGGTTCCAGGACGCCGTGCTCTTCTGCCAGGTGAGGAGGGCCGAGGCCGAGACCGTGGCAGCGTTAGGGTCGCCTGCCTCCTTGGAAGAAACACCTGCAGCTGCTCAAAGAAAGGAACCATCTCACAGCCGAGTAGCACACATTTGGAGGATCATGGAGGCCAAGGCCCTTGCTTTACAGACTTGGAGCTGAGACCCAGTGGGGTAAGAGATTTACTCAAGGGGTCATATCTTAAACTTACTCTGTAGCAGAAGACACCTCACCAGATCATGTTCCTATCACAGATCAAGGGTTCCCAGGATTGAAAAGAACTTCAGTGCAGCCCAGCCTCATGTCTCCAAGCTACTCCCAACCAGGCTTGAAAAGAGACTGAAGTTTCATAAATGTGATTATGAAAAGCTTAGGGATATTGATTGGGAATGCCTTCTGCTCTTCTCCACATCACAAATGTCACCAAACAACGATGTCTCTGGTCTCAGTGACAGTCAGTGATTGTAGGTGGGAACTAGCAGGATTAGGAATAGTAATGTTTTTTGCTGTACTGTCTTTAATTTTTATGATGTTGGCACTGGTTGTCTGTCATCCTGAATTCTTCCATTTTTTTTCAGAATTTCTCCCTCATCATATGAATTGAAAATTATAAAATCATCTGACCCTTGATACCTTTTTCTCCACCTCATTATCCAATCAAAAGGCAATAGCTATGTTATTGATTCTACCTCTGAAACTGCTTTGCATTCTGTATTTGTCTTTTCAGGTTGCCACAGCTAACACCACAGCCTGGGTGGTTTAAACAACAGATACTTATTTTCTCACAGTTCTGGAGGCTGGAAGTCCATAATCAAAGTTCTAGCAAATTCAGTTTCTGGTATGGCCTCTCTTCCTGGCTTATAGACATCTGCCTTCTCACTGGTCCTCACATGGCCTTTCTTCTGTGCACTCAAGGTGGGGAGCCAAGGGGAGAAGGAAGGAAGTGGGGAGAGAGGGAGAGGAAGAGAGAGAGACAGAGACAGACAGACAGAGACAGAGACAGAGAGAGATGGAGTATGAGCACTCTCTAGTGTCTCTTCTTCCTCTTATAAAGACACCAGTCTTAACGGATTAGGGCCCCACCCTTAAGACTTCATTTAACCCTCATCACCTCTTAAAGACCCTACCAAATATTGGGGTTTAAGGCATCAATGTATAAATTTGGAGGGGACACGATTCAGGCCATAGTACATACATTATCTTGTCATTAGATCTTCACACGCTTTTGAGATGCAGCCCCTTCCTGCCTAGACAGTTGCAATGGTCTGTCCAAAACAAACATCCCAGCCCCCAGAAGCTCCCCTAACTCAGAACCATTGTTCAAAATGCAACTGGCAAGAGAGAGTCAAAAACTTTCAGTGCCTCTCCACTTCCTGGAAGCAGCATGACATTTGGAGGAAGGACATGGGATTTGCAATGGTGAGGTCTAGGTTCAAGCCCTGCCCCACCTGCATGACCCTGAACAACTAAGTGAGTTCATCTCCTGAACTTCAGTTTCCCCTGCTGTAAAATGAGCATTAGTGCAGTGAGGATTATGAGCGTCACCATATGCAGGCGACAGAGAGGCACAGAAAGGGCGGGCACAATTTCAACCTGTGTGAGTTCCCTTTCTCTTATGGTGACATTTAGGGTGTCCATAACCTGATTCCAACCTGTCTCCAACCTTTATGACTCCTCATGCAAAATCCACAAGCCAACTCAATGAGTCGTCCCTGCCACGGCCCTGTCTCTGGTCATCGCTCGCTCCCTTGCTAGAATAGCCTCCCCACTTACTGGAATCAGCGTTAACACAGAGTTTGAGAGGACAGGCTCAAACACACTTGGTTTTGAATTTTTAACTTTTCTGAACTTAGTTATTTCACTTGTGAAATAAGCTGACGCTCTGACTTAATGAGGTGAGCTTTGTCGAGCTCTTAGCAGGACTACCCAGGATTCTTGCCAGTCCGGGTGTGGGAGCCAAGATTTGTCACTGAGCACCGACTCTACTGAGTTGACAAGGTCACACAGAAAATTACCAATGTTGGTGTTTTCCAAAGTCTCTTGCAGGGATGTTTGTTCTGCAAGATAGCAGTTGGTGTTATCTTGAAGAAGGTTGTCATACTGGATAGACAAGGAGAATTATGGGTCCAACAGAGGTAACAAGTTTGTTGACTACAGGGCTTTTCAGAGTCTTTAATTGCTAACATACATTGTAATTTTCTAAGAAGCACCAATAATTTACATCATTTTCCAAACCTGTTACCACGGAATCCTTTTTTAATAGGCCCCCACCCCACTCAACTAGGATTAAATGTCGTACAAAGCTCATTTGGGAAATAATGGTTTAAGTGAACCTGAGAATAAATGTTAATAGCTCATTTAATATCTACTTTCTTCATAGCTGGAACCAGGATAGGTTAGAACTTGATGTTTCTGATAGCCATAAGGCTGGGAGCTAAACATTTACCTGGTTTTGATTTTATGAAGCTTAACTGACCTACTGGCTAGTGGTTAGAGTGAAAGCCACAACCTGATATCTGAGTCTTTACGGCCCAACTCTTTCTTCAATATGCAGGCTGACTTCATCTTCTCCACGAGGGTGTCTTCCAAACATCCCAGCCCTCAGCCGTCATACCTGCCCTGCCCTTCATGAAATGCTCACATTTGAACTTCTCGCATGACCTTAGCTTGTCCCGACTTATGCTGTTTGTGTACCTGTGTTCAGTTAGAATTTCCAGCTGGACTTTGCCTCTGGTTCCTGGGAGGTAGCCTCTAAATCTTTAGACTTTATCTGAGTTTTAAGAATGTCTTTGTTATTCACGTTGGCCCTCTCAGACCACACCTGTGTTTGTGCAAATGAAGTGACTCAGAATGGGACTGGCCATGCCAGAAAACATCAACCATGTGTTAGAAATTTGGGACTTTGAGCCACACGATGTCCCGACAGCCTGATTCCTGGGGAGGAGAAGGGGACTGAAGATTGAGTCTCAGGCCAGTGATTCAATGAGTCATGCCAATATAATGAAGTCCCAATAAAAACCATGGACACCAAAGCTTGGTGAGTCTCCCCAGTTGCAAATACTCCATCTATCTCTACCCATCAGTGTGCTGAGAGCATGCTGCCTTCTGACTCCGGAAGGAGGGGACATGACATGTCACATTTGGGACTTCCCAGACTTTCCCCCTCTACACCTCTTCTTCTGGCGTGTTCTGATTTGTGTCCTTTATCTATAATAAAATTGTAATCATAAGTATGGTGCTTTCCTAAATTCTGTGAATGGTTCCAATGAATTATTGAACCTGCGGGAGAAGTTGGAACCTTCACATTTGTAGCCAGTTAGTCAGAAGTGGGGGTGTCTGAACTGAGGCCAGCTGGGTGCCCTTAACCTGTAGAGTGTGTCCTACCTTGGGGCAGTTGATGTCAGAAGTTGCTGCAATTCTGCTGAGTGAAAGAAGTCAGACATAAAAGAGTACACATTGGGTTGGTCAAAAAGTCCGTTTAGTTTTTTTCTGTAAAATAAAAGACACATTTTTTGTTTTCACCAATGACTTTATTGATGTGGATATTTTTAGTGTGTCAGCTGTCTCCTGCGTGGTATAACGTTGATTGTTCTCAGTTAATGTCTTGATTTGATTGCAGTCAACTTCAGCTGGCCTACCCAAGCATGGGGCATTGTCCAAACAGAAATCTCCAGCACGAAGCTTCGCCGACCACATTTGACACATTTGATCAGTCACAGCACCTTCTCCATACACTACACAAATCTTTTTTTTTTCTGCATTTTAGTTGCTTTTTTACCTTTGTTGAAATAACAAAACATAATATGCTGAAAAGGTTGCATGTTTTTTCTTTCATTTTCAACATTAAAATGGCTACACAAAAGTTCACCCATTTTGATTTTTAAAAAATGCACACTGTTACGACAGCTTTCACGACACAATCTAACAAAATTGTTTCACATGAAGTTAAAGCCAACTAAGCACTACTAAAGCCATCTTACGGAAAAAACTGAAAGAAATTTTTGGCCAACCCAATATTATAGTCTTTAGGGTGGGCAAAAGTAGGTTTACAGTTCATATGGAAAAAGACATGCAGATTATGATTATCACGATAGCTTTATTAAGAAAAAAAAATCACCCATAAATGTAAACCTCCTTTTTCCTACCCCTTTATAGTGTCAGAAAGCAGGTCAGTGGCTCTCTAGAACCAGGGGAAAGTGAGGGGGAAAGCAGGGAGTATAAAGGGGCAGGAGGAAGTTTGGTGGGTGTGATGTATCTGTTCAACATGTTGCTTGTGGTGATGGTTTCATAGGTATATAAATATATGTTAAAAAGTTTTAAAATAGTACAATTTAAGTAATATGCAAGTTATTATATGTCAAAAATACATCAATAAAGCTAATTATGTTTTTAAAAATCTCAGTGAAGTCCTCACCTGTCATGACCTTGTCCGGAATCTTCCATGGCTTACCCAAAGTTTACTGAATCAAAATGTTCCATGACCTGGTCCTAAGCTAACTTTCCAGCCTTGCTTTTTGGCATTGCCCACACACATCCTTTGCTCCCACCATATGGTATTTACTGCTATTCTCCAAGTAGACCCCATACTTCCCCTGCCTAGAGTGTCCTTCCTGAGTTCCCACTTCTCTCTACCTTGAATTCTTGAATCAGAAACAATCTGTCTCTTTCCTAAACCCCTGCAATGTATTTTTTTTTGTGTGTGTGGGGAGCATTTTTCAGTGTCCTGTGCTTCCTTATGTACATGTGTCTATGCAGGAGTATATCTCCCAGTTAGACTCTTAGCTTCTTGAGGGTAGGGGGCTATGTATTTTTCTCATTCTTGTATGTTCTATGACCAGTAGCATAATTCTTTACAAGTAGAGGCTAGTCAAATATTAAACAGCCCAAAACACAAGTTTCTCAGCATCCTTCCTATAAAATTTTAGATCCTTAAACCATTGTATCACTCAATCTCCTCCTCCACCTCATGCTCCTCTTTCTCCCCCCTTTCCTCTTCTTCTGACTAAATCGCACTTACTTTCTTAACTCTTTTCTTAAGCCAAGTCCTGTTCCTCATCCTCTTGTTTATGTTAGGGGGACACAGATAGGTTTGCATTTTGGTATTATTGTATGTTCTGTCTACATAGTAAATACTATCTACTGTCCAGTAAATACCAAGTGGTAGCTGCCTTAAATCTTAATATTTAATTTTCCATCTTTTATCTGATTTCTTGACCACAGAGCATAATGATTGAAGTTCCAGATTTTGACTTTGGTCAAGAGGGAGGCATAGGCAGACATGGCTCACCTCTTCGCACAACCACATCAAAATTACAACTAAAATATAGAACAACCATCACTCAGAACCATCAGAAATAAGGTTGAATGGAAGTCTGACAACTACAGAATTAAAGAAACCACATCCATGCAGACTGGAAGGAGGCCCACGTGTGGTGGATAAAAATTTGGGGGGAATATCTCAGGAGTAAGGAGTCCCAGCCCCACACCAGGCCCCCCAGCCCAGGGTTCCAGTGCCAGGAAGATAAGTCCCCACAACTTCTGGCTGCAAAAACCAGCGGCGACTGAGTCGGTGGAAGAAACTGCTGGAGCCCCAAGCAGTTCCCCTTAAAGAACCCACACACGGACTCACCTACTCAGACTCCCTCCCTCTGAGCTCCAGCACCAGGGTAGCAACTTGGAAGGCACCAGTGGCATACAGGGAGGAACTGAAGTGTCTGGCATCAAGGTGAGCAGAGGCCATTGTCTCTTTTCTAAGGCCTCCCCACACAGAGCTGGTAAGTTAGTGCCATATCTGAGACTCCATCAACCTGGCTAATATCCTTCAACCTGCGTTGGAGATCCCCAGGGACTCAGCCCTGCCCAACTACAGCCCACCCAAGATGCCTTTCCACATGAATGGCTGGTCTTGGTTCAGGCTTCACAACTTCCTAAATCCTATCAAACAAACAACAGCTGGCCTCAGTGAGCCCCAGGCCTGGCCCTAGCAGCAGCCAGCCTAGTTTCACAGCTTGGCTTCACCTGGGAATCTCCAAGCCCAGCCCAAGTAGCAGCCATCTCAGATGGCTTTATAGCTCAAGCAGGGTGGCCCCAGGCAAAGGTGGGCACTGACCTTGGCCTGCACCATCCGGGAAACCCCAGGACCTGCGCACCCAGTGGACAGCCACAGACCACATCGGAGCACCACCACCCTGCCCCTGCACAGCTGATCCTCCACAGAGGTTGGAGGTTGGTGGTTGGTGGTCAGTGGTCACAGTCAGTCCTTGCTGCTGACTAGCCTGGGTAAACCCCTCTCATGGGTCTGCCAACAGCAACCAAAGCTCAACTACAAGAGGAGGGTGTACTCAGCGCACACAAAGGGTGCACCTTGAGTTCCCTGCTTGGGTGATAGGGGAGGCTGTGCCACTGGACCCTACAGGACACCTACTATATTAGGCCACACTACCAAGACAGGGAGTCATAGCAGCTTTACCTAATACATAGACTCAAACATAGGGAGGCTGCCAAAACAAGGAGACAAAGAAACATGGTCCAAATGAAAGAACAGAACAAAATTCCAGAAAAAGAGCTAAACAAAATGGAGATAAGCAATCTATCAGATGCCGAGTTCAAAACACTGGATATAAGGATGCTCAAGAAACTTAGTGCGGACCTCAGCAGCATAAAAAAGATACAGTCAGAAATGAAGCATACACTAACTGAAATAAAGAACAATTTACAGGGAAACAGGAGTAGAGTGGATGAAGCTGAGAACTAAATCAATGATTTGGAACATAAGGAAGCAAAAAAGAACCAATCAGAACAACAAAAAGAAAAAAGAATGAAATAAAATGAGGATTGTATAAGCAGCCTCTGGGACAACTTCAAGCAGTCCAACATTCACATCATAGGGGTGCCAGAAGAAGAAGAGAAAGAAAACATTGGAAATCTATTTGAAAAAATAATGAAAAAAACTCCCTAATTTGGTGGAGGAAATAGACATGCAAGTCCAGGAAGCACAGAGAGTCCCAAACAAGATGGATGCAGAGAGGACCACACGAAAAAAAATCATAATTAAAATGCCAAAGGTTAAAGAGATAATCTTAAAAGCAACAAAAGAAATTAGTTACCTACAGGGGAGTTCCCATAAGACTTCCAGCTGATTTCTCAAAAGAAATTTTGCAGAAGGGATTGGCAAGAAATATTCAAAATCATGAAAAGCAGGGACTTACAGCCAACATTGCTCTACTCAGCAAAGCTATCATTTAGAATCAAAGGGCAGATAAAGAGCTACTCAGACAAGAAAAAACTAAAGACGTTCATCATCACCAAACAATTATTATATGAAATGTTAAAGGGACTTAATTAAGAAGATCAAAATAATGAACAATAAAATGGCAAAAAATAAAAATCTATCAACAATTGAATCTAAAAAAAAAAAAAAAAACTAAGCAAACAAGAACAGAGACAAAATCATGGATACAGAGAGCATTCTGATGGTTGCCAGGTGGGAGGGGATTGTGGAGGAATGGGTGAAGGGCTGAGGGGACTAAGAAGTAAAAATAGAAAGTTACAGAATAGCCATGAGGATGTAAAGCACAGTATGGAAATGGAGCAGCCAAAGAACTTTACGCATGACCCATGGACATGAACAATGGTGGGGCAATAGCCTGAGGGGGTGGGGGCAGGGTGCTGGGTAGAGGGGGACAAGGTGGAAAAATCAGGACCACTGTAATAGCCTAATCAATAAAATATAATTAAAAAAATAAAGTTTCAGGTTTTGGTGCCACCAGGCAGGATCTGAATCCCAATTTTGCCACCTACTAGCTGGATGACCTCAAGCAAGTTACTTAGCCATCAATTTTGTCATCTGTTAATTGGAGATGGTATAATGGGTACATCCTAAGATGCTTTGAGGACTAAATGAAATAGTACATGTGACGTGTTTAGGACAGTGTCTAGCATATAGTAACTGCTCAATGGCTATCATTCCTTTCACTGCATGCTAAGAAGCATTCAGCAAAGGAGTGGTGAGACACACAGGGAAGGAAAGGGTAAACAGGTGGATCTGTACTTGGTTAGCCACATAGAATCACTTGGAGATGGCATTAAAAACAGATTCTTGGCCCCACCTGAGAGATTCTGATGGACCCTTTTGGAATAGGTGACTTTTGGATTCTTTTTCAATAGGTGACTTGTGTGGCCAGCCAGGCGTGGAGCTTGGCATAGCAGAAAATGCACTAAATTTCAGGTAAGAAGGTGCTTTTGCTTGTGACCCAATGTATGACTTTTTCGAGGTTCCATTTTCTTGTTTGTGAAATGAAGCAAACAAATTTGATTTACACATATTCCTAGGGTTGCTGTGGGAGGTCAAATGCCTAAGTCATTTCTGTGGGGAAGTAGGCTTGCTGTGCAGAAAAGAACTCAGGCTTTGAAATGAGACAGGCCTGAATGTGAATTCCACTTCTGATACTGTGCCAAGACCTTGCCAGCCCTCTCTTCTTCCTATAGGGCCATGATTTTGCTTGGGGTGTAAATGTGCCCAGTGGAATATACTCCATCTCCCATATTCCTTTGCAGTTCAGGGTGGCCATGTAATGTAGTTCACTCAAATCTGCTAAGGATTTCTGGGAAGGTTTTCCTGATGTAGGCTTTCAATCCTGTTGCTCCCCCAGCCCTCTTCTTCCTGCCTGGAACATGGACGAGAGGCCTGGAGTTGCAGCATCTATCTTGTTATAAGTGAACAAATAGGGGGGGGGAAGGCTTCCAACTGGAGGTGGCAAAGAGATGAAAAGATTTAGGTCCCCAGTGGCATTGCTAAGTAGCTGTACTAGCTCTGGATTGCCTACCCCTGGACTTCTTATGCAAGACAAGTAGATTCCTAAGTTATTATTTTTAAAAAATATATTTTATTGATTATGTTATTACAGTTGTCCCATTTTCCCCCTTTGCTCCCCCTCCACATGGTACCCCCCATTCCCTCCAGCAATCCCCCACCCCTTAGTTCATGTTGGTGGGTCATGTATATGTTTTTTGGCTACTCCATTTCCTATACTGTTCTTAATATCCCCCTATCTATTTTGTTCCTACCAATTTGTGCTTCTTAACCCCTGCACCTTTTCCCCCACTCCTCCTCTCCCCCCTCCTAACTGATAAACTTCCAAGTGATCACCATATTTATGATTCTGTTCCTGTTCTTGTTTGCTTGGTTTGTTATTTAAATTCAATTATTGATAGTTGTGAATTTATTGCCATTTTTATGTTCATAGTTTTGATCTTCTTTTTCTTAAACAAATCCCTTTAACATTTTATATAATAAGGGCTTGATGATGATGAACTCCTTTAGTATTACCTTGTCTGGGAAGCACTTCATCTGCCCTTCCATTCTAAATGATAGCTTTGCTGGATAGAATAAACTTGGTTATAGGTCCTTGCTTTTCATCACATTGAATACTTCTTGCCAGTCCCTTCTAGATTGCAAAGTTTAATTTGAGAAATAAACTGACAGTCTCATGGGAACTCCTTTGTAGGTAACTTTTTGCTTTTCCCTTGCTGCTTTTAAGATTCTTTATCTCTTTAATGACAGGCATTTGAATTATGATGTATCTTGGTGGAGTCCTCTTTGGGTCCATCTTGTTTGGGGCTTTCTGTGCTTCCTAGATTTGTATGTCTATTTCCTTTACCAAATTAGGGAAGTTTTCTTTCATTATTTTTTTCAAATAAATTTTTTCAATTTCATCTTCATCTTCTTTTTCTGGTACCTCTGGGATTCAGATGTTGGTACATTTAAACATGTCCCAGAGGTTCCTTAGCTTATCCTCATATTTTTTTTAAATTCTTTTTTTCTTTTTGCTATTCTAATTGAATGCTTTTATCTTCCTTGTGTTCCAAATAGTTGATTTGATTCTCAGCTTCATCCCCTTGTTGATTCCCTGTAGATTTTTCTTCATTTCACTTAATGTAACCTTTGTTTCTGTCTGGATATTTTTTTGCTATTGAAGTACCCAATGAGTTCCTGGAGCATCCTGATAACCAGTGTTTTGAACTCTGCTTCTGATAGGTTTCTTGTCTCCATTTCATTTAATTTTTTTTTCCTGGAGTTTTTATCTATTCTTTCATTTGAGCCATATTTCTTTGTCTTTTCATTTTGGCAGCCTCTCTGTATTTGTTTCTGTGTACTAGGTAGAGCTGCCTTGACTACCTGTTTTAGTAGTGTGGCCTGTCTGGATGAATGTGGCTTCTTTAAACCCTTGGTTGTCAAACTTCCACACAGCTCAATTTTCTGACAATTCTGGGTGATATTTGTTTTGTAGTCCAGTTGTAATTTTTGTTATAGTTGTGCGAGGAGGCAGAGTGTGTTTACCTATGCCTCCATTTTGACCAGAAGTCCAGGTTGACCTTTTTCTAATTGACCATTTTATACCTTAACCACCCATGAAATGTAGTTTTCTTTAGATTTATCCATGATGCCTGCTAGCTCTGGCCTCATACCCAAGGTTGCCATGTCTTCTGGCTGAATCCCTAAATTATTTAAGGTAGAGGCTGTTTTTGTTGGCTATTTGTACCTAAACCTACTTAGGAAGAATAAAATAATAATAATAAAGTTGCTAGAATGGTGTCTGAACCAGAGGATATTCATGTCTGTGTACCCCTTCTCCAGCTATGAGACATTTTCTGCATTTGTAAAATGAGGCCCCTTCTAAATCCCATATCCTAGATTTACCTGATTACACAATAGAAGAACTGGGCTCTGAGGGCTGGACCCTGGGGGCTGGGCCCTGGAATAAAGGATCATTTCTTGGTATATAGGGAGGGTTAGTGAAGGCACCCGACCAATGGACTAGGCACAGGTACAGTGTGGACTACCTATAGCATCTGATCCCTAGAGAGGATGCCACGCCCTAATCAAAGAAGATGCAAAAGACCTCCATGTGCTCTTGCAAAGTGTGCAAAATGAGAGTCCAAAGGACATGAAATTGCCTTTGTTCTGACATAAGCATGGAGACAATTCTAAGGGTCCTATTCCTGGTGACACATATTTGAGGGTAAGAATGAAAACCTATTAACTTCCACCCTTCTCCCCTGGACACATACAACATTTTCCACCATATTCTCTTACTGGAAACTTAAGCACCTGTATGTGAGTGTGGGCTCCTGTGTATCAGTGCAGTGAGAGAGAAAACAGTTTCAGTTTTCATTACATTCTTATCTGCCGAAGCACAGCTTTAAGAGGATCAGGCTAATGCCCTTTAGGACCCATAGGAATGTACATGACAGGTTCCCACTGCTTTCCAGGTACTGCCAGTGTGACCTGAGCACTCCAGCCACAGCTGAAATCAACAGCACCAGGGCCAGAACTAGCAAAGCTCTTGCAAACCTTATACATCAAGAATACAGTAAACGCAAAGAACATTTTTTTAAAATCAAATGTAATTTTCCTCCATTATTAAAAAAAAATTGAACTGCAAACATCAACTCTCCTTTTACTATACAAGTAAAGAAAATTGTACAGCGAGATGAACCTGTGGGGCTTCAACATAAACACGCTTTCTCTCTCCCATGGCTCCCAGGAGCCCCAGGCAGGATTCGTGGGTTCTGTCCCCAGCAGGCTGAGCTTTGTCCAGTGCTTTGGCTCCTTCCCAGATGAGCACATCCTGACTTTCTCTCAGCCCTTCCAGTCTGAGTGGTCCTCCCTCATGGCCTTCACAAGCCAGTCTCGTTCCATCCCCTGTTCAGAGTCGCTCGTGTCACTTGCCTCCATGGTCAGCAGCTTGGAATAGTTGATTTTCCGCTGCTGGGGCAGCCTTGGCCAGACGGACAGGAACAGAGTCAGCCAGAGCAACAGCACCACGCAGCTGGCCTGGTAGAGCACAGCCAGGCTGAAGTGCCTCACCACGAAGCCCCCCACAAAACTGCCCAGGCTGGCTCCGCCCCCGTAGAAGTGACCTTGAAACACCACACTCAGAGGCCTCTCGGCTCTGGGAGTGGCCAGGTCCTCTATGGAAGCCCTCACTGCCCACCACAGAGCCCCATTGCTGATGGCACTCAGGATCTGAGCAGGAAGGACGGCCCACCAGCTCCAGAGGAAAGAGTAGTACAGTAGCTGCCCCGAGAGGCAGCTCAGCCCCAGCCCCACCGTCCCCACTCTGGACAGTTTCCTAAGCAACATGGTTTTGAATGGATGAAGTACAATTTCCACCAGCAAGCCCATGGCAACTGAGAAACCCATAACCAGCTCGCTGCTCCCGTGGTCCTTCATGTGCCAGAATAGAAAGTTCTGTACTGTGCTGGTGGCAGCTCCTATCAGGAAGACAGTGGAGGCCAAAAGAATGAGGCGGGGGTCACCCTCTACCAGAGACAGCGCTTTGACGGCTCTGTAGCCAGGCTCCCACCGCCTGCAGGTGGGGACAGGAAAAACAGTGCTCACCGGTATGGCCAGGATGCTGACCAGCGAGTAGCCGTAGAAGTGCACCGCACCCCGGGGGCCACTTGTCCCCAGGAAGCAGTCCAGCTGCTCCACCAAGGCTGCAATGCCACACACCCCTGCTGACATGCCCAGCAGCTTCCAGATCCACAGGTTCCTGTACCGGTCAGTGGCGTCCACGAAATCCAGGTATTCAAAGAGGCTGTCATCCGCCACCTGCTCCAGAGGGGCTGTCAGCAGCTCCCAGAACGCTACGAACCCGAAGGAGAGAATGAAAGTCCATTGCAACCCTTCCAAGGACGGGTCAAGGGCCCCTGAGCTCGCCTGGGCTGTCGACAAGTTGGCTGGACTCCCCAGGGCTGTACCCCCCACAAGCAAAGGATGGGCAGTACTGACCACCTTAAAGGCACCTTCCCAGGGAGTATCTTTCACCCCTGAGGTGACAGGATGGAGAACTTCGGATGTGATCCTGGCTCCTTCAGCAGAGCCCACAGAGTATCCGGGCAGACGACTGAAAGTTTCTTGGACACTTTCGCTTGGTCCGTGTCTGAAGCCAGAGGCGTCCCTGGACCCAGCACTCCTCTTGGCTGGGAGGCAGGGCGCCCCCGCTCGGCGGTTTGAGGCTAGTTGGGCCGAGGTGAAGTTCACAGTTAGCGCGACCTCCGGTGGTAGGGCTGTGGGGCTCCCTCTGTGGCTGCCATTACAGGAGCGGTACTCCAGATCTTTGTCCCGCGGGGGCACCAGCACCATCAACATGCTGGCTCCCACCGAGCCCAGCAGCGAGCCTATCAGAAGCACCCTCCTTTTCTGGTAGCTTTTGGCCAGGATGGCACAGAAGGGAGCCCAGAAGGCTGCGATCAGGTGCTTGGTTCCCATTAGGATGCCCACCCAGGGCGCGGGCAAACCCAGCTGCCTCAGGTAGAGGGTCAGGAACGGGGTCACGGTGGCATCCCGGACCCCACACACCAAGTGGAAGAGCCTGGCCACTCCCAGCGCGCGGCTGATGTCCCACTGGGGGTTGACGCTCATGGCTTCCTGGCACCGTCAGACCCCGGCCGGAGGAGGGCGCTGCGCCAGGGACCCCGGAGGGACGGAGGCTCTCGCGGAGGAGCCAGCGGGCCCCGACTACAGCCTGCGGCGGCGCCGCGGTCACCAGGTCAACAGCCGCCCCCGCCCGAACGTCCGGCATCCGGCCCGGAAGTGGGCCCGCCCTGAGGTGCACCCGGGGGCGGGGCGGCGCACCTGCGGCCGTACCTGCCGCGTCCCGCGGCTTCCTCGGCGCCCGGCAATGGGCCCTCCTGCCGCCTACCTGCCGGCGTGTGCAGGTGCGCGACGTCCGCGCCTGTGGCTTGCAGGTTGCGCTCCCAGCTGAGCCCCCAAGCCCCCGACGCTCTTCTGCGTGGCTCACAAATCGGAGTCAGATTCCTCGACTGCCTCAGGCAAGAGAAACTATCGGGGAGGCGGGGAGCGAGAAGTGAAGCCAAGGTATGAGCTCCCGTCCTCATCTTCAGGTCTTTACCCAAATGCCCCTTGATCAAGGACCACCCCGTTACTGTCAGGGACCATCCAGGTCCACTCTCACTGAAATACCAAATCCCACCCCTCTCCCCAGACTCGCGCCTCCCCTTCCCTGCTTTACTTCCCCCCGTAGCGCCGACTACTATCTAACAAAGTACCGGTTTCTATAACACGTGTTATCTCGTTTATTGTCTGCCTCCATCGGAATCAAAGCTCCAGCAAGGCAGCTATTTTTGGCCCCGGGATTAGAGCTGTTTCACTGGACGTGAGCGCCCGCTGGAAGGGTCATGACTGGGTGACATAATCTTCTCCAGTGGGGAAGATCCCCAGAGAGGGCTTGACAGCTGAGGGCTGACTTGGATTGGCCCTCCAGCTGTCCCCCATCCACACATCCGTCCTAGACCCCGAAACAATATGTAGGTATTAGGCAGCTTTAATCTACACCTAAATTGTCCAGTTAAGGAGTACTTTCTCCAGAGAAGGTTAGCTAACATTTAGTTAAAAAGCCACACTCCGGAGACAGTGAACACTAGCACTTGAGCAATCTTAGAACAGCAAAGGGGACTTCATTAATTAGTGTAATACAGATTGGCAAAATTTCACTGGTGAAATTAGTGGTGTCCAATTACATTGATTGGTTATACTTTTTTTGGAGCCTTTCATGCCTTGGTGAACAGAGTCTAAGAATCTAGATATTCCTGCACTCCATACCCTTATGCTGCTTTAGGCTTTACTCCAAGATGGTCCAGCATCCAGCCACTGATGCAATGAACTGTTGTGCCAGGTTTGTTTAGAGCACCTAATATGGCTGGAGTGGGGAGGGGAGTCGGGGTGGGTGATGTATGTGTAGCAGAATTTGGTCTACAACTTGCTTTCATTGCAAACTGGTAGAGAAAGTAGTGGGAGAAGAGGCCCGGAGCCCTCACCTCACTCTAACAACTGTTTATTTAAAGAACCTAGTAACTATGAATGCCCAAAATGATACCAGTCAGTTTACATCACCCCAATGGCAGGGAAAAACAAAACAAAAACATCTAGCCACCTCCAGGCAAACTCACTCAAATGAAGTGATATCAGCCACTTCAGCTTGAAAATCACCTCAGTTACACTGAAGGCTGTCCCTAGTCCCTCCTCTCCTGGTTCTGTAGCTTCAGTGGAGGGCCCCACATCCATCTATGCATCAGTCTTCACCGGTCCAGAACTGACCTCCACTGAGGTCACGTTGGTGGCCATCGAGATGCCACTCACAGCTGTACCTCTCCTCTTTTCCTGTCAGACCCCTTACGCTTGTTTGCCTTTAACTACCTGAGAAAGCCTTACGTGCTTCCCATGTCCCATGAGGGCACAGCAACTCTGTCTAAGGCTGCCTTTGAGCCCATCCACCTAGATATCCCAGGTAGCCCTTCTTACACTATTCACCAGGCATTGAGAATGTGCCCTGGACTTGCCCCCAGTCCCAGGGCAATGAGGCCAAAAGTGAAGAGCCTACTCTTGGATCTCCACCCCACCCCATAATCCCTAGGGACCCCACCCAGGTGAAAGGGATGGACTCAAGTCAAGTCTTTATGTTCTCTCTATAACTTTCTCCCCCACCCCACAGCTAGTCCTGGGGGTGAGAGAACTGGTTCTGGGTCACTGATCTTCCCTATTTGACATGTACGTGTAAGTTTTTGAACTCAAAAGCCAAGAATTTTGATGTTTCTAATTTCTGCTTTCTCTGAAACTAGCCTGCATTCCTACCTCTGTTTTAGGACAGTTCTGTTTAGGAGTCCCTAAGTCAGGTAGACAGAACACACCAGTAAGCACCTCACAAAACTCTTATGCGGCCTGAGTAGATTCATTAGTGTAGATTAAGTAGTGACCTCAAATTCTATGAAAAATAAAAGCAGAAACAGTTTAGTGTGCATTTATTGAATCTGACACTTTCCTCTTAACTGGGAGAGAAGCCTGCCTGGGGGTGGGTGGGGTGGGCAGAGGCCCAGTCAGGGAAGGGAGCAGACTTGGGAGGAGGAGGAGGTGTAGCTGCCTTTGTCTGCTTCCCATGTCCCCCCAGGACACAGGCCTCTGGCCAGAACAGCAGCTGTCACTTTGGTTTAAAGGGCTGGGTGGGAGCTTGAGTGGGAACTGAAAATCAACGAAGGAGCAGACATTTGTGCAAGGAGCTGGGCTCTATGTGTGTGTAGCTTTGCCCAGGCCATCCTTGGGCCTTCCTGTTGGGCCCTGCTCCATCACCCCCCATGGCCAGCCTCCTTGTGCTCCGGGCACTCACTGGCTCCTGGTCAGAGCCAGAAGCTGTCCCGGGCAGCCTGGCCTTGCTCCAGCCATTGGTGTGAGTTTTTGGGACTGGTGGGGTAGTGTATCCTTCCTGTTGGGCTCGTGGCTCTCAGACTCAACACCTCCGCTGCCCCTTCAGGATCACTGGACGATGCCGGAGAACGTGTTGATGGGCATTAGGAGGGGCTTGGGCTTGGCTTTGGTCCTTTCCATGTCCTTCTGCTGCTGTGAACTGAGCCATAGAGCCTTGGACTTCTGGGCCCCAGAACATGGCTCTGGGCAGGGAGCAACCTCGAATCTGTGAGTGGAGAAAGAGCAGCTCGGGTCAGATCTGCTGGGGAATTTAAAGGTAGCCCCTTTATTGCAGGGCATAGAGGAGGGGGGCCCACAGAGGGAAGAGGAAGCGTTAGGACAAGAAAGAGCACTCTGGACCAAGGGCAAACACTAGAAGAGGAGAACATGCCTGGATGGGTCACTGTGTGTGCCTCCCTTACCCAAACACACCTCTCCAGGGGGCACCAGTAAGGGTCACATGAACTGGAGCATAGCTGTCACAGTAGGTCAGCTTGTGTTAAAGGGGCCAGTGCCAGTACTGGGCATTAGATCAGGAGGGCTGCAGGCTGAGGGTTCATAGAGGGATCTCTGCTACCCAGGGACAGCCATTCATTTACCCTTCTTCCTGGATTCAAGTCATAGGACAGTGGCCTAAGTTCACACCCACTGGGGACACCTGCCTGGCCAAAGGATCTCCTTCTGATGAACTAGAGGCAGGAGATGGTAGGGGTGGCTCCTGCTTAGGTGTGCCCCATGGGGCATGCAGCCCACGAGGTGGCAGGCCCAGCCTCACCTGGCCACATCCCTGAAAGTGCGCCGATTGTCCTTGTCCAGCACCAATGTCAGCAGCCTACGGTCCTGGCTCTGGATCTGGATGTTGGCCGTCCGGAAGGTGTTTGTCACTGTCTGCAACAAAGAGAGCTTGTGCATCACTTTTGTGACAGATGGCCCTGCCAGTTTCTCCTACCCTGAACTTTGGTGTATTTTTTTAGTCCAGCACATGGGGTCCCCGAATGTCTTCCTGCAAGTGACTCAGAGCACTGACAATCCTGCAGGAGATGCTACTAGGCTGCTCTTGTCCCTGGGGGCCTCCATGTTTCTGCAGTTCTTCCCCAGTCTGTCATCCTTAACTTTGAACACAACCTGGAATGCTGTGGCTAGCACTTGCCAGGTTATCAAGTTACCTGGGCCCATCCTATGTAACAGGCATATTATGAGTAGAATTTTATAAGTCCTGATCTCAGTTCCATGTTGGATTACATACAAAATTCTTTATCTGGGACAGAGACAGAGGCTCCAGAAAGAGACCACCTACCCACCCCTCTCCATGACTCAGATCTGGCCTTATCAGTTTGTACCATGGAATTGTCTGGCGGTGGGCAGATATAGGTGGAAGGAGTCCACCCTCTGCATGGGGAACCTGCAGAGGTTCTAGCCTTCTGCATCTCAAAGCCCTATGTGGCATCCCGAGAAAGTTACCCAGGGCCAAAGGAACACAGCCCGCAGGCACCCTTCTAACCCCGGACCTGAGTGGGCCACTCTGGGGAGGACCTCTCCCACTGGGCAGAGAATTGGAGCAGCCTGGGCCACAGGTGGGGCTTTCAGGGGGCCTTTCCAGGTCACAGGCCCAGCCCACGTGCAGACCGTATCTCTGGGTGATTCGCCACCACGGAACACTGGGGGCGGTAGTGCCCTGGAGTCCATCTTGTCCAGGTGTTCTCAACCCTGGCTGCTCATGAGAATCATCTTTCAAAATATAAAATTAGAGATCCTGATTTAAACGGTGTGGAGTCCAGCCAGGCATGGGCACTTAACTGAGCTAATCCACCTTCTCATGGTCATAGAGCAGAGGCACCAGCAGCAGCCTAAGCTGGAGGTCAGGCATGTCCTGGCATTTCTGCTGCAGCTTTGTGGGGTGGGGGCAGGCCAGCCAGACGTCTAGGGGCAGAGTGTGCAAGAATCTCACAGGAGGAGGGCCAAAGCACCAACTCTACAGCCAGACTGCTTGGGTTCTAATCCCAGCCCTGCCATGAATCAGCTGTGTGACCTTGGACATATTTCTTAATCTCTTTGTGCTTTTGCTTCTCACCTACATATTTAGAGAAAATATCGTAATAATAGCAACTAACTTGTAGGCCTGTTGTGAAGATTAAAGACAGTATATGTTAAGTGCCTGGGACATGGTAAGCACTGTATTCATGTTGGCCATTTATTGTGATTAATTATAAATTTGAAGAAGGAGCTAGGCATAAATAATGGCCTCAGCTGTCAGAGGAGAAGGGGAACCCGATGTGGATCCTTTCTGCCTGTCTCCTAGCCCAAGCCCCTTCTACCATTGCTCTATAGACCCGTGTGAGTCTGAACAGCTGAACTGTGAGTAAAGACAAAAAGATTTACCAGAATCTTTCAAAGACAGAGGGTAACACAAAGGGAGAAGGGACTGGTCCCGGCTATGCCACAGAACTGGTGGCAGCTTCGGTGCCCTTGAGCCCAGTCACAGTGGGCAGGCGTGGCCTGGGGCTGAGGGGAGGCAGTGGAACCCAGTGGGAACTGACCAGGCAGCTAGCTGGATGACGGTGAAACTCAGATGTCATCCAAGACCTTCCAGAAATACCTGGGAGGACAGCAAGGAGACTGCAGTCCTGGTGAGCTGGGGGCTAGGGGAAAGCCGGGGGCGCAGGGTTTATGATACAGGTGGTAGTCCTCCTGAAATGACCGAGCTGGCAAGGGAAACTCAAGGTCCCCACCCAGGGGAAAGCAGGGGTTTGGAGGGATTCACTGTGACTTGCTGTAGTTCTCACAGTGGTAGGTGGGGGACCCAGCTCCCTGACTCTCGAGTGTCCTCCCCACGGCGTCAGGCTGCTCACAGTGTCCGCCGCGGCCCCCAGGCCCCCATGGCCCTGTCCCTTAGATAACCAGAGGCAGGCTCGGGGTCTTCTGCCTAATTCTGCCTTTGATGGCCTGCACCCCTAGACACACCCAACCTGCCCAGCTGCGGCCTGTGAGAACCACAGGCGTATCGGATTTCAGCCCAGTAATGTGGCCGTGGAAGTCAGTTGAAGGGACTACATGCAGAATTTGCAAATGGTCCCAGTCTTAGCTCATGAGGGGATGAGCAAAACGCTGCTGGTTGTTCCTGCCTTCTACACCCCATGGCCCAGATTTTACCATTCTTCCATGATTTTCTAATTTAAAATTCCCATCCAGCCTAAATAATGTCATTGCTGTCTCTTAAGTTAAAAAAGTCACAATGCCCAAGCCCTGCTGTTCTTGGAGCCCGGAATACCATCACTCTAGCTCACCACGAACTTCCCGTTGCTTAGTGTTTATCATCTGACCCATTTGTACAGAACACGCACATGCACCTGCCTGGGTTCGAAAAGAAAAGCACAGTTACTGGAATTTCCCCCAGCAAGTCGGGGCAGGACTCAAAGGGAACTCACTGGGGCAGTAAATTTACGTTTGCAAAAAGCCCACAACCAGGCTGTTTAAAGAGGTCATTAAAAACAGAAACCACTGTAAGGAGCTGACTTCAAGAGATGAAATACATGAGGGTAAATGGGTTCATCTTGAGCTTAAAGGTTCAATACAGAGCTGTCATGTAGGAAAGCTTTCAGCTCAGTACAGTAGATCTCTCAGCCAGTTGGCGCTCTCTTTCAGTGGATAGGCTTCCGCAGGAAAAATGAGCTGCTTTCTGTTCGGGATGATGTCTCATAGGGGCGAAGGATGGACTAACTGACCCAGCAAACATCTGGTGTGGGCCTGATGTCACGCTGGGTGCGGGGAAGAACAGGGAGGAGGCTCAGACAAGGGCCTGAGTGCAGGGAGCTCACAGCTTGTTGACACACAAATATTATGTTACTGACTTCCGGCCAAGATGGAGGCATAGACAGACACGCTGCATCTCCCTCCACAACTAAGAAGGAATACAACTACCTCAAAACTAGAAACAACCAGAAGTTCCAGAAAATCAAACTGCATGGAAGTCCAGCAAACAAAGATATAAAGAAGAAATACTCATCCAGATAGGTAGGAGGGGTGGAGCGGGGCAGAGAGGATGCAGTGTGGTGGTGGCAGCAGCAGCAACAGTAGCAGGCTGGCAGAAAGCACACATGTTTTAAAAAGTCAGGAGGGACATCTGGGGAGCGTTCCCAGCTCCTCACCAGACCTCACAACTCACAGTCACAGCACTGGGGAAAATCAAGCCTCATTGCTTCTGACTGTGAAGACCAGAGGGGGTTGGGGCAGAGGAAGAAACTGATGGTCTCTCAGCAGAGGCCGCTTGTTTTAAGGGTCCCCATGGTCTTATAATATCTGCAGACCCACCCACTCTGGGAACGACGGCCAGGGCAGCAGCTAGAGGGGCACCAGTCTGGTGTGGAAGTGGGAGAGTTGCCTGGAAAAGGGGTGAGTGCTGGGCAGGCGGCATTGTTCCCTCTCAGACCCCTCCCCCACATATAGCGCCACAACGTGGTGAAACAGGTCGCCTTATACTGATGAATCCCTAAGGCTCTGCCCCTTACAACATAAAAGGAGTGACAGCTCTACCTGGGATGCGGAGGCAAACAAACACAGGAGCCTGTCAGAACGAGGAGGCAGAGAAGTATGGCCCAAAAGGGGAAACGGATCAAGGTTCTGGTGGGAGAACTAAGCGACAAGGAGATAGCCAACCTAACAGATGAGGAGATACACAACCTAACAGACACAGAATTCAAAACACTGGTGATAAAAATGCTTACAGGCTTGACAGATATGCTTGAGTACAGCAGACGCATAAAGGGAGAAGTGAAGGCTATGCTAAGTGAAACGAAGGAAAATCCGCACAAAACCAATGATGAAGGGAAGGAAACCAGGGTTCAAATCAATGATTTGGAACATAAGGAAGAAAAAAACCAGTGCAGAATGAGGAAGCAAGAATTGAAAAAAACGAGGAAAACTTTCCAAATTTTGTGAAGGACATGGACATACAGGTCCGGGAAGCACGCAGGATCCCGGGTGAGCTGGACCCAGAGGGGACCACACCAGGATGCATCATGACTGAGATGCCAAAGGTGAAAGATAAAGACAGAGTCCTGGGGCAGCAAGAGAGAGGCGGAGAGTTGGGCCTATAGGATGATGCCTATAGGACTATCAGCTGATTTCTCAGAGGACACTTTGCAGGCAGGAAGGGACTGGCAAGAAGTATTCAATGTGATGAAAGGCAAACTGAAACCAGGATTACTCTATCCATCAAAACTACCATTTAGAATGGAAGGGCAGATGAAGTGCTTCCCAGACAAGGTGAAGCTAAAGGAGCTCATCATCACCAAGCCATTATTATATGAAATGTCAAAGGGACTTACTGAAGAAAAAGAAGATCAAAACTATGAACACTAAAATGACAACCAACTCACAACTATCAACAACTGAATCTAAAAAATAAAAACAAAATCCAACTAAGCAAACCAGAATAGGAACAGAATCATAGGTATGGGGATCATTTGGAGGGTTATCAGCTGGAAGCAGGGAGAGGGAGAAATGGGGAAATGGTGCAGGGACTAAGAAGCATAATCATTTGGTACAAAACAGACAGGGGGAAGTTAAGAATAATATAGGAAAGGGCGAAGCCAAAGAACTTATATGCACGACCCATGGACATGAACTAAGGGGGGGGGTGGGACTGCTCGAGGGAAGAGGGGTGCTGGGCAGAGGGGAGCAAAGGGGAAAAAAATTGGAATTACTGTAACAACATAATCAATAAAATATACTTAAAAAATTATGTTATTAATGATGTTGTAAGTGTTCCTGTGGCTGTATCCCTGGGGCCTATGGGAGCACAGAGATGGGGCACCCAGCTCACAGGGAGTGATGAGTGGGGTGGGGTGGAGGGGTGGAGGGAAGGAGAAGAGCATCTGGAAGGGCCTCCGGGGGGGTTGACACCTAAGTTACATCTCAAAGGAGAAACAGGAATTATGAAAGGAAGACGAGGAAGAGGAAGGGAGGAATGGGATTTCAGGCCAAGCAAAGCACACGAACGAAGGCCCAGGGGCGTGACTGCTGGGATGCTTCCAAAAACATGGTGTAAGGGCCTGCAGGGGCTGGCCAGAGTTGTGGGTGGACAGGCAGAGGAGCCACGCTCTGCGGCACTGCAGAGTTTTTCTGCCCTCTGCTGCGGAGAATGGGAAATGGCGGAGGGCTTTTCAGTATGAAGTGGCATGTCCAAGTTCTGTTTTAGAAAGGTCAGTTGGGCAGAAAGGTGGAAGGTGGACCTAAGGAGTATGGGAGCGACATCAGGGGCACCAGCCGGGAGGCTATTATGTTTGTTCAGGAAAAGGGGATGGATGGTGGTCTGGACTGAGGGTGAACAACTTGTCCTGGTTTGCCTGG
The DNA here is from genome assembly GCF_987537825.1 of Furipterus horrens. Taxonomy (NCBI): domain Eukaryota; kingdom Metazoa; phylum Chordata; class Mammalia; order Chiroptera; family Furipteridae; genus Furipterus; species Furipterus horrens. The sequence continues at coordinate 53,547,882 of NW_028327181.1, read as the reverse complement.
TTTGTCCTGACTTTAGTGCTGAGAAGCCCCATGGGAAAATTGGGATGGTTGGCCAACCTCACTAGACCGGAAGGAGAATGAAGAAGAAGGGAGAGGTCTGAAAGCGCTCGAGAGAGAAAACCGGCAGCACACAGGGAAGTGAAGAGGAGGCGTGTGAGATCACTTCCAGGTTTCTGGCAGAGGAGCTGGCTAGTGATGGTACTGATAAATGAGGACAGAACATAGGGGAGCAGAGGAGGAACTGAAACGGTCGCCAGCACATAAATAGCTCTGATTTGGCCAAGCACTCTCCTCAGAGCTTCACATGTCACAACCATTTAATCCCTACAACTAGACGAGGCGGGCCATTATCCCCATTTTACAGGAAGCACTACTGAGGCTCAGAGAGCTTGAGCAACTTGCCTGAAGTCACAGGGCTGGGAAATGGCACGGGCAAGATCTGAACCGAGTCAGTCTGGCTCCCGTGAGCTCTTAATGCTAGAAAGCACTGGCTTTGGTTTTGAATATCTTGAGTCTGGGGTGTTGTGGGGTAGCCACTTCATGCTAACTTGGTTGAATGCAAGAGTCAGAGACCCAGGGGGTAAAAGTCAGAGCAGGAGATGTAGATTTGGGCTCCCTTAACAAATTGGACTAAAAGCGTGTACCTGGGTCTGATAGCCCAGGGACTAAGACAAGAAGTGGGCCACGGGTAGAAGAAGGGCACAGTAGCTATTTAAGGAACTGGTTTATGAAAAAGGGTGCAGGAAAGAGGCCAAAAAGAAAGATCAGACAAGTAGAAGAAGAGCTATGAGAAAGTGGTGTCTTAAAACTCACGGATCTGGGGAGTTTAAAGACTCAGAGAACAGGGCTTCAGTTCCAGTGGTAGAAGTCACTCAAAGGAATAGAATATCAGGGAAAATATCTATGACAGTGTTGCAAGCCAGCTTTATTGGAGTGTAACATATAAATATAATGTCAAATATAAATATTTTAATTTTAAAGGTAACCACTAATAGGAAAAACAGTACATGTAACTTCCAAATTATTAGAGGGGGAACAACAAGTGAACAAAAACTGAGCACAGAGAAATGTAAGAAACAGTAAAAAGCATTTAAAAAATCCAGAAAGTACAACATAAGATGGCAGAATAAGTTAGTGTTGAAATAGCATATAAAGTAAGTGTTGATGTATGAAATTCTCATTTGTTAAAAAACAAAGACTTTTGCACTGAGTCAGAATAAAATCAAATTATATGCTGTTTACAAGAGGCGCAGCTAAAATAAAATGCTTTAAAAATAAAGGGATGAAGATTTCTGATTTCAAAATGGCAGTATATATTTTCTCATTCTTATCCTCAAAATAAGGAGGCATATCTTTGATGAAGCTAGAAGACACCTAGAGCCCTAAACTACAATATTTGAATACAGAGAGAGGAAGGCCGAATGTAAAGATCAAAACGTGGGAAAGGTTTATGCATTGGAGGCAACAGCTGGGAGGAATAAGATGGAATTCACAAAATCAAAGCCATAGCGGGAGCGTTGACAAAGCTCTTTGAATTTTGGATAGATGCGGGGGACAAAAAATTTGTAGGTTAGAGTAATATGATGTGTTCAATTTAATAATTAAACATCATACTTTGTATTTCGTAGATACAAAACACACACGTACTTTTTAGTTGTTTCAAGATATTAAGAAAAAAACATTGATCATGTACTAGGAACTGAAGAAAATGTCAATCAATTCCAATGTCGCCATTATGTGGCTCTGATGCTGTGGCTGTCCGGTGGGGGTGGGGTGTGTGTGTGGGGAGCGGCAGCATTTGCCAATCTCAGGAATCCAGGGGCTTGGGTTTCAAAAGCCATGGGGAATGGGAGACAGAGCCTTGGGCCCACAAGAGGCAGGGATTTAAAACTGAGGTCCCCTTCCAGGACTCCTGAAGACCAGACTCCCAGCGAAAAACTAAATTAGGAGCAAGGCACGAGCGGTAGTGGGAAGTCACAGAGAAGCGTGTCTGCTGTGGCTCATGATATGAGTGAGGGCGAAAAGCTTCCCCTAGGAGTTCTTAGCCACAGACCTGTTCTTATGTGGCTGTGGGGTATACATTTCCACTGTCTGCATGGTCTGGGAATTTATAGGCCAAGAAAAAACTTGAAATATGGTCCTGGACTGATAATGTCATTGAGGCACTTGGTAAGAGCAAATATAGAATTTCTCTAGAAGGACAAGTTTTCCACTCAGGTTTTCCACAGATAAAACCCTAACAAATATGATCGCTCAGCTGAGGAAACATACCAGGAATTAAGCTGCTATGGGGGTCAGTGGACCCAATAAGCAGAAGACTTACCCTTCCAATAATTATAGATAATATAATTACATAAAAATATTTAAAATGAGTAAAGACATGTGAGAGGGAATAAAAACCATGAGAAATGAATAGCACACTATTGAAGAAAGAACACATGTCATTTTCATTGATTCTTAAACAATTTCCCCTCCTGTTTTAACATCCCTAAAATTAGGAAGTGTTTTGCAGCCAATGTAATAAGAAAGCATTTTTCATAGTTTAGGAAATATTGTTTCTTTCTTAGTGATATGTAAAATTATGGTATGTGTTTAATTTGATAAAATATGGTATTTGAAAAAAGAATCAGACATATGTAATGTGTAATATCAGAGGCAGAAATCATCAAAGGGAAACAACTGGTAGATTTGGCAACTTCAAAAAGTAAATAAATTTTAGGTAAAAGATTCGTAAACAACATTAAAAAAATCGAAAAGAAGTATTTCCAAAATACATGACAAATAAGGGGTTAGTGTTCTCATTATATAAAGTGGGGAATACCACAATATTAGTATAGGATGAGAATATACAGGAAATATACAAATGAAGAAATAAAAGTTATCAATCAATAAAAGAATCTTCAACTTCATCAATTATTAATGAGGAAATAAAATTGAAATAATGAAAAATTTGACAATTAAATTTGCAAAGATGAAAATATTAGTCAATGTGTTAATTGTGCAGCAAAATTAGCACTCAAACACTATGGTGGGAGTGGAATTTGATACAGACTTTCTGGAGGGCGATTTGGCAAAATACATAAAAAATCCTAAAATATAGATGCCATTTGAGAGTGATATAACTTCCAGGCATTTTTTAAAAAGGGATAACCATAATTTTCGGGACTCCCCCCCCCCCAAGTGTGTTCTTCACAGTACTGCTTATAATAGTGAAAAATGAGAGCTTACTTTAATATATTATAAGAAATCAATTAAATAATTACCTAGGTGTATATAGCCATTATGTAATAAATATTTAATCAAATAAAGTTAATGACAAACCATATTTAATGACATAAACAAAAATACCACCAAGCCATATTCACAATGATTTATTATATTTTTGAATAAAAAGCATTAAATTATAGACCAGTATGTATGGAGCCACCAATTATGTAAAAATATATAGAAAAAAAGGGCAGAATGATTACACCTCAAAATATTAATAGTCATCCTCACTAGGTGATGGGACTACCAGTAAATTTACCTTGTGCTTTTGACTTTCCTAAAATAATAAAAAATTTGTTTATAGGCTAATCATTATTTTAAAAAGGGAGGTTAAAAAAGTATAAGAACTAAAATGTGGCCTTTGGTCTTGGTGACATGGAGGTGACTTTGCCATTGTGGGCTGGGAGCAGATGGTAGTGGACAGGAGACTCACTGGGAATGAGGCAGGACAGTAAGAACCTAGAAGAATTCCTGGGCAAGTAGAATGGGGAAACTGATATGAAATAATTTAACAAAGCCAAACAATTTGAACAACTTAGAGCCAGCCAGTGCATTAAAAGACCTTATCTTCCCTAACCAAGGACACTTGAGAGCAAATGGTTTATGCCTCTTCTCCTTGACCAGAGAATACATAGCTTAGATCACCCTGGTTGAGGAGATAGAGAACAGAGACCCACCTAATGCCCTTTGTGCCAGCTAAACCCAAGGACAGAGGAAGTCAGGGAAACAAATAACAAAACCCAGTTAGAGCCAGACAGGAAAACAGCAAAGCAGACAAAAAATAACCCCAACCACCTTTTACACTCATTCTGAAGAACCAGCATATTACAATAAAAACACACTTGGAAAACTGATGAATATTCTACTGAAACCCTTCCTAAGATTCTCATCCACAGAAGAAAAATAAAAACCCTCAAGACAAAGACCTGGTGCTCACTCTAGAGCATGGCCATGCCCCTTCTCAGGCACGACTTCTTACTTCCTCCTCAACTCTAAGGGACCCCACGAAACTTGCAACCAGAGGAGCAGCAGGCAGCGGCAGTTCGTCCTAGGCTTACCCCCTGATCCTGACTACAAGGCGCCTTTTCTCTGACTTTCCAGTGAGCTAACAGCAGCCCTGCCTTGGCTCACTTGCTTCCTATAAAGTTTCTAGGGAGCTGAAGCTGAGCACTGCCTAGGCTCTCTCCTGTTACTCTCCCGTTGCTTCTTCTACCCTACGTCCCTCCTTTGTTTCACTGTCCCCAGCCTTAATAAACACCCTCTCAAAATCACCTGGTCTTGTGTTGTGAAATCTTTCCTACACGAAGTCAAGAACCCACATACTACCGGTCAGCTGAGGCAGACCCGCTCCGGACCCAGTCCTTGTCTACTAGCAGTAAGGAACTGGAAACTCCTCTAGAGGTACCTTTCAGGCAGCCTGACTGAGAAAGGGAGGAAGGAGCTACAGTGGGAGCTATAGAGGTAGCTGGGTTACAGTAGAGATTTTTCTTTCTAGGATGGAAAAGACTTAAATGTGTTTATAAGCTAAGAGGAAGGAGCAATGAGTGGGGGAGGGTCAAAGCTGGAGAAGAGAGAGCCAGGATAGAGAGGTGCCAAGGATCCACTGAGGTGGGAGGTCATGACTTTGCTGTGGCCCTGATCTGTATGGTGTAGGATTCCTTCCCGAAGCACTCAGCCACCTGAGCACACAGACTGAGAAGGAGGCTTGGTCTAAAGTGAGGATCTGCCTGGTAGTTGAGGGTTTCTGAGAACATGGATCAGGTATAACCGTGGGATCCAAGGCCCAGCTGAGCAGGGAAGTGAAGCCAGAGAGGCCTTCAGATAGGGAGAAGATGGATGAGTCTGTATCAATAAAGAAATCCATACCAATAAGTATCAATAAGGGCAAAGGGCAAAGGGCAGCAGTACAGCAATGAGGTTGAAAGGCCTGGTTTGACCTGGTCAAAGATTGGGTATAGTTGTTTAGAGTCGGGATGTTGAGTGGTCAGGGTATTGAGCGATGTCTTAGTTCTTCAGAGAGCCAGCAGATGGAAGACCAGGCCTTAACGCTTATACCACCTTATTTATGCCAGGGGATGCTCAATATTTCAAACCGACGGATTGGAAAGCAGATTCCTTCCAATAGGAAGACCCACTTCCATAGCAAAGGCTCAGAAAGGCTTACAAGTCCCTCTCTCTCTGAACACTGTTCCTCATGAGCTCCCAGCCCCCTGCCTGTTTGAATATCCCCAGTTCCCATTCTGCCCAGTACTTACGGAGAAGGACCTTCCCGCCAAGTTGGATGACTTGACAACCTCTGTCACGCTAACATTCAGGCACATGTGGTCTGTAAGGGGAGCAACAGTGAGGGGGAGGAGTGGGTGGGAGGAATGAGGGGGAGAGGCATCTGTGAATGTGGCTTCAGGGAAGTAGGGGAGTTTGAGATTCTAGGTCCTAAGAAGAGACCCCTTCCCCAACTTAACTTCCTTCCCCATCCTGCTTAGCCACTTCCTGACTCCACCTTGGTCCTAGCCAAGTTTCAGTTCCTTCCCCATCATCCATTCCCTTCCTTGGTGAATCTACAAAGTTTCTGCATTCTCAGGCGTAGCAGCCAACCCAGATCACTTTCTTCACTTCCTTCTACACCCCTTTTTCTTTTATGTTATTTTATTTTATTTATTTTTAGAGAGAGGGGAAAGGAGAAAGAGAGGGAGAGAAACAACAATGTGTGGTTGCCTCTCATGCACCCTCAACTGGGGACCTGACGTACAACCCAGGCATGTGCCCTGACTGGGAATCGAACCAGCGACATGTGGTTCGCAGGCCGATGCTCAATCCACTGAGCCACAGAAGCCAGGACTTCCCTTTTTCAATGAAAGAAAGTTCTGTTGAACTTCCTCGCAGCTACTGGACATGCTGAAAAACAGAAGGAACACCCAGCCCAGGATGTGAGTGCATCAAAGGCACCACAGAGGTGTAGGAGCGCCTTGGCTTTCATAATAGCATATAATGTGTCAAAAGCCATCATTGTGTGACTGCCACCAGGTTCTCCCTACCCCTGCTAAGGGGGTTTCTGTGCCGCTGAGGAAGGTTCTGGCATCAGTTCTGATAGGGTTTTGTGATGGAAAACTTGGAGGAGGCACAAGTTAGAGTCGGGGGTGGGCAGTGGGAATCTTGTGAAGAAAAGAGAAAAAATACAATTTAACAATAAGAATTGACATGATAATTTACTCTATACACATAAATTAGTATCCTATCTCCATTTTAGAAGTGAAAAAAATAGGTAGAGAGGTCACAAGTGGTTAAGTGCAAAGCTGGCTCTGAAGCCTGCCTTTCTGGTTCTAGACTCTGTGCTCTTGACCCATCTATGACCGCCTCTATTGCCAGAGTCACACGTCTCCTTCATGGTGCTCAAGACCAACAAGTAAAGGTGTCATACGTCATCCACAAACTCAACCTGCCTAGAAGCCATTTTACCAAGAAGTGATGGAATCAATGATTATTTCTTGAGTTTCCTTTTTATACCAGATGCCAAGGAAATTCAGGAGTGATGATACTCATATATAAACACAAATGCATAATATGACAGGTGTCATAATTGGAATGCTAGCAAAGCCACAGAGGATTTTAGAGACAGAGTGATTACTCATCATTGGACAGGAGAGGAAGGAGGGATCAGAGGCATATTTCCTCATAGGCTTCCAGGCTGGCTAATGTGTATTTCTATTCTGTGTTTCTTCTGGAATATTCCAGATTCATTCATTCTTTTTTTAAATAAAAATTTGGATGTCAAATAGCACTTCATTTATCCAGTAAATGTTTATTGAGCAACTACTATGCGACAGACCATGTACCAGGTACTGGGATTAGAGCAGCAAACAAGATATATTTCTGCCTGGGTAAGCTTTCTTGTTTGCTCTGAGAAAATCTTCCACAAGCACCTGTGGGTCACACCCTTGAAGTCTGGTCTGTTGAGATTTGGCAGTCACAAAGAGAGTGGTGGACGAGGTGGTGAGGAACACAGGCTCTCGTGTGAGATGTGACCTTGAGCAAGTTATTCTCTTTTCTCCAGTTTCTTCTCCAGTAAAACATTGCTTATACTAATAATACCTATCTTATAAGGTTAATATGCTTAAAAGAGTTAATATGTTTGACATAGAACATTATCTGACCTCCGATCAATGTGTGCAATGGTTAGCAATCCACATTACCAACCTTTTTGTTATTCCAGAAGACCAGGGAGCTAGCAGAAGTAGCTTATATTTATAATTTATGCATATAATTATATGCACATAAACTGGTACCTTTTATTCTCAATTTTAGATTTAGACAAATAGATAACTATATTGTTATTTGATATATGTCTGTAATTATATAATTAGCCAGAATTAGATAATTTGGATTAGTAGTGGCTTTTGTGAACTAGAGAGTACCTGTCATGGAACAGCATTCAAAATAAAAAATTTCCAAACAAACCTCTAGCTCCGCACCTCCACAGCAGAGGCAAGAGGCCAACTGCAGCCCCCCATGCAGTCCCTGCACCTTCCTCAGGTTTCAGAGGTGCCGTCCCCTGAGCGCGTGCCCCTTGGTGGGAAGCGTCTGAGGGAGGGACTGTGCTTCACTCAGCAGCCCGGTGCCCAGCCCTGGGCCAGCATGTGCGGGACCTCCACCATGTTCAGTGGTCTGGGGAGGAGTAGGAGGCCTCCCCCCTCCCTCCTTCTCCCCCCTTCTTGTCCCTTAGCTCTCCCTCTGCTCTGCTCCTCACCGTCAGTGTCCCTGGCTGGAAGGGTCTTCAGGACCAGCCCAGTGGCCCTCAGGGAAATAGTAACCTCTTGAGTCCGGTGGCTGAGCAGGCCCTGGAGAGGGAGAGGCAGGAACTGATAGGGGTCCTCGCGACAAGCCTGTCCCCACACATCCTCACACTCAGTCTCGCTTCCAGCCCCTGCCCCAAGAGCCTTGTCTGTGTCATTAATGTCCAATAACGGGACACAGAATAAGGGCTTAGGGCACTCTTGGCCCCAGGGAGCATGTGCAGCCTTCTAGACCCAAAGGACAGGTCTCCAATGCACCTGGCCAGCTAGTGACAGCCCCCTTGTTCCTTAAATCAGATCCCCTTCTTGTCTATATATGAGGCCATTTGTAACCCTCCCATTCCTGCAAAACTGTCCGAAAGCTGGGGGACTGGGGGCAAGGCCCACAAAGGGCAGAAGGTTCCTCTGGCTTTGTCCGTTCCCCCTCCCCACAGGCTCCTGACACCTGCTTCCACCCAGCTGTGCCTCCTGACCACACCCATGCCACTGACTGACCTTCTGGTAGCGCAGGGAGAGCTCAGCCCCCGGGCCCTCAGCCGCGCCCCTCCTCCTGGGTGAGAAACCATCTGACAGAAGATGAAAAGATGCTGAGTTGAAGGTAGAGGTCCTCCCCCTGCCTCAGCTTCCCCACCTCACTGAGCCTCAGGGGTGCCAGGCTGACCCTCAGTCTGGGTGAACTTGGAGGGGACCAAGACCTCCTCCATATTCAGCAGAGGGAGGTGGGAAGACTTTCTTATTTCTTAAAACAGGGCTTGGGGAAGCTGAGTTGGGGAGCAGATGCTCACCTTTGGGGAGTTTGGAGTCTTGGATGTTCACCTTCAACTCGGTGAGGAAAACGTCCTCTGCAGAGTCTTGGCTCAGGTCACTGAAGAAGACCTGGAGGGAGGGAGGAGGCTGGAGAGGACCGGTTCTCTGCCAGAGACAGCGCCCCCTCCAGCCCCAGAGCCTGAGGACATGGGTGGCTGGGAGAGCACAGAAGCGGGTCAGGGTCCCCCTGCCCATCCTGCCAATGGATTCTGAGCCACATGCAGCGATTCCCTGGCTCTGACACTCCTCTATCTATGCATATGTCACATGTACAGCAATATAACATATTTATAAACAGTGGAAGAAAGTATTCTTGAAACCCAAACTACCTGTAACCACCACTAATGGGGATGACAGGAGTGGGGGACAAAATTCACATAAAGGAGGGCAATGGAATCTCCTGTAGACACCGGTGAGGATGATGGAAGGGTGAGGGCCAGCAGGGAGAATGTGACAGTCCTCCACCATGCAGAGAAGCGCGGGGCTGCATGAGGCAAGGGCTAGTGCCCACCGGTTTGCTCCCCGTGAGACCTGGAGGAATTTGCAGGAAAGAGAAGAGGGGAGAGGCAAGGTGTGGACAGGGCAGGAGGGAGGGTGTTGCAACAACAGGGAAGAGTGGCCTCAAGGTTCTCAAAGGAACAGGGATGGAGGGAGAGAGAAGTGACCGCCGGAAGCCAGGAGCTGGCCCAGCACTCATAGTGTGGTCTTGGCGTCCTGTCAACCATGAACAGAGGCCGGCATTGTTAGGCAAGGCCACTCTGTGACTGTGATGGGTCAAGACAGAAACCAGGCCACGCCACTGTCACATCTGAACACAGGCCACGTCCCTTACCCTCCCATCCCAGCAAATAACGAGAAGCTACTGTTGTTCCTTTGAGTCAAAGAAGAACAATTAAAACTACTGAGATGCCCAATCATAGAATCATTCCTGCTTCCTGACAGCAAAGTCCTGTTGTCTGCAGCCCTCTCCAAAAATCACCCAACAGGGGGCCAAATCCTGTAAGTTCTTCTAACATCTCTTCCCGAGGTGCCTCATGGGTCTCCCTGGTGCATGGTCCCCTCACTGCAGCAGGTCAGGAAACCCACCTGGCTCAGCTGCAGCTGTGTGTCTGGGGGCCTGTGGCTGAAGGGCAGTGACGGCTACCTTCTCTTTCATTTAAATTGTTTGCATTGCTGAGATATTTACTCCCTTTACCAGGGATCTTTGAGAGGGTTTTTAATTTATTTATTTTTAAAATTAGTCTGTTTGTGTTGTTTTGGTTGCATTTTGAAAATCAAGGAAAGGGCCTAAATCCCTCATTTAGGTCAAAATCAGGAAGGCACTAAAGAAAAGATCCATCACAGGAAGCAGAGCGAGAAACAAGAGTTCAGTAAGACAGGAAGCCAGAGGCAGAGGTGGCCATTAGAAATTAGTCCGCAGGCTCTCACAGAAATCCAGAGATTAAGAAGATAAAATTAACAACCAAGAGTCTCTGGGTGAGTTTATGACGTTCACCTGGTAACTTGTGTTTCCCCAGAGCCAGGGTATTTAGGCTGTGGGGCCTGGGGGTTCAGCAGGCTGCATGGTGTCCTTAGAGCCCCAGGCAGAAAGCTTACCTTGACTGTGTAGATCTGGAAATAGATGGGTTGGGTGCCCATTCGAACATAGTAGGTGATGACATCCAGGATGAAGGGGTCTACATTCCGGGACGTGTCCAGGGAGGGAGGCTGTGAGGGACAGAGAATGTTTTCAGCTACCGCCTTCCATGCTACTGTGGGAGGTGCCTTTTTTTTTTTTAACAGAGAAACTTCCAAGCCCCCACATGTCCTCTGTGACGCACTAACCCAGCTGGTCCTTCAGCACAGTCCAAGCCTTTCCTACTTCCTGATTCCTACTCCTAGTTAAAATATACCTGTCCAAAGCTCCATCTCCCCAGGGACTCTGATTAGTTTGAATTGCACAGAGACATATTGGGCATCTCTATGTGTGAGGCACTGTGCTGGCTGCTTGGTGGCGGTAGACAAGATGCTTGACAATATTACTCATGAGAGAGTCTGGACTGGGTTCTAGGTTTGGATTAGCTCCTCACTACCCTTGGGCATGAGAAGTTGAACCAGATGATTTGATATCTCTGTCAGTTCTTGTGGTATCTGAATAAATTAATAAACTAATTAATTTTTATATGTTATTGGGAAAGGACTAGTGCCATGTCCTATAGGCCTTCCTCACCCCCATATAATTCTAAAGCATAATGACTGGGTATTTTAAGTAAACAGAACAGAATGTCTACCTAGAATCTGATAGTATCAGAGTTGGAAAGAAGCTCAGAACTTATCTAATCCATCTTGTATAAGATGTTATAATATCCCTTTTGATTTTCACATCTGGTCTACTGAAATACTGTTCCCTTCAAATGGGTCTTGCTGAGGAACTTATTCTAATAATGATGCATTGCCCACACTGTTTCCAGTCTCTTCATGTGGAAACTGCTTTTGGAGTAAGTATAAGGGTCATACAGATTATTAATTATAAGAGGAAGAGAACAGGAAAAATCAAAATTTTATACGTGTCCTGGCAGGGAGAAAAGCTACCAATGAAGGCACATAAATGAGACCAATGTCAGATGTTCTTTTAATACCCAGCTAAACAGTCTTTCATGTACATGCAGACATTTTAAGATAAGCAATAATTCAAAAAACATGCCCACCCCCAACATCTTCATTCAAATAAAAGTAATAAGCCCTGGCTGGTGTGTCTCAGTGGATTCAGTGCCAGCCTGTGAACCAAAGAGTTGCTGGTTTGATTCCCAGTCAGGGCACATGCTTGGGTTGCAGACCAGGTCCCTGGTTGGGGCCATGCGAGAGGCAACCACACATTGTTGTTTCTCTTCCTCTCTATCTTCCTCCCTACCCCATCTCTAAAAATAAATACATAAAATCTTAAAAAAAAAAAACAATAAGAAGGTACCCCAATCAATCAGGCAATAAAGCAAAATGGAGAGCTCAGGAAAGTGGCAAGTTTGAAAATAAGTAAAAATCACTAGGTCCCTTTTATACTAGCAGTAACTATTGTCCAAAAACAATAGGAAGAAGATACCATCCACAACTGCAAGAAAATAAAACTATTAAACATGAGGAGAAATTTAGCAAGAAATGGATAAAATCTATATGCTGAAAACTGTATCACTATCCCGAGGAATATACAAGAAGACTTTAATAAATAAAGAGTTCTACCATAGTCCCAAAGAGGATAACTTAGTATGCTGAAGATGCTAATTCTCCTTCAGATTTTGATAAAAATTCCAAGGGAATTAAAAATAAAATAAATTATAAAATGTAGCTGGAGACATAAATAAGCACATTCTGAGAAGTTCTGAAAAAGAAGAGTTATCTATTAAAATATGAAAGTGCTAATTTGTACAGAACTGAATAGACCAATGAGAAAAAAATAAGTATCCAGAAATAAACTCAAGCATATGTTAGAATTTAATAAGTGATAAAAGTGGCATTTCAGATTGATGGGGCAAGATGGTTTATGCAATAAATAGCTTAGGAAAACTGGCTAAACATTTGGAAAAAATAAAATTACATACTTCATACTAAACACTGAAATTAATTGCAGATAGGTTATCTAAATGTAAAAGTTGAGATATTAAAAGTATTGGACTAAGTTATCAGTGAATATTTACTTAACCTTGGATATAATTTAATCAGTAGAGAAGTCCTTTCAAAGCATAAAAGTGCTACGCATGACTACATAAAAAAATTAAGCTTTTGAAGATCAAAAAACACTACTGACCTAACTGATAGGCAAATAACAAAGTGGGATAAAATGTCTGCAACACATATGACTGCCAAAAGGATTAGATTCTTTTAATGTATTAAGGCCTTTTCCAATCAGCTAGCTTCCTTCCCACCACGGGCTGGGGTTAGGGGCGGCACTATGGTTTGTGTTTAAGAGAATGTGCTCTGGAATCAAGCTGGGACTCGACTCTGGGCAAGTCACCTAATCTCTTTGTCCCTCAGCTGCCTGATCTGTAAAATGGGGATATGGAGGAAACAGCACCTACTTGGCAGGGTTGCTGTAAGTGCTTAGAACAGCGGCTGGCGTGTGAAGTGTTCAGGAAGCATCAGCTATTATAATCAAAGAAATCATCACAGGAAACTCACAAGAGAAGGAGTGTAATTGGCCTGAATACATATGAATGGATATTTTTACTTCGTCTTTTCCACAGTGGTTTTGTCCAAAGTTCATCCATCCCTCAGTATCCATGGGGCTTGGTTCCAGGACCCCCTTAGATACAAGAATCGCTCGCATGTCCCCCTATATAAAGTGGCCTGGTATTTGCATGTAACCTACTCACAACTGCCTGTATACTCTAAGTCACTTCTAGATTACTTATAATACCTAGTACAATGGAAATACTATGTAAATAGTTGTCACACTGTACTATTTAGGGAATAATGGCAAGAATAAAAGTCTGTACATGTTTAGTACAGACGTAACCATCGTAGGCCTAATGACATTGTAGACTTCAATAACAAGGTAACTTATTTTTTCTAACTATTTTCCACCTGGGATTGGTTGAATCTGCACAGGCAGAACCTGGGGATGAAGAGGACTATTGTGCCCGGAGAGTGTTCTGAGTAAATCCCAACTGCCAGCTGGCTAGAGTCCTCTCCTGTCTTCCTGTCCTGTTTCCTCCAACCGTGGGGACCCTTGGACTGACTCTTGAGGTGAAGGGTCAAGAGTAATATCTGAAATGGCCCCCTCCGACCTCCCTCTCACCTCCTACCCTCCCTTCCCCTACCATCTCTGCCAGCTTGTGGATGGCCGGGCACAGGGTGTTGATGGTGCTCTCGTACCACGGGTCTGCCCGGCCCAGGAAGGCGGCCAGCTCTCCGAGATCTGGATGCCTGGATGACGTGTGCATCTGAGGACAGAGGGGTGAGGCCCACCCGTAAGGCCTTCTCTCTGACACTTTCTTCCTAGCCAGAGGGTCCCCGGGTACCAGTCCTAGGCAAACCAGCTTTGGGAATGTGATCAAATCAGCCTCCTGTGGCCATTTGTGCATAATATAAAGACTCTTCTCTTTTACACCTCAGATGAAGCTGGAATACCCTTCTCTGAGGGCCACTTGCCAGGGACATTGAGACGTAATCATCAGCCTTAAAAGCAGAGAGACAAGTGTTGCTTTGAATTTAAGACGTCCCAATGAGAAGCAGAGTGGGTAACAGGAATGAAAAACCACAAGCAGGGCTTCCTCTCCTCCAACAGACAATGGGCTTCCACTGCCTGAGATTCCCAGGAAGTATGCCGTGTGTGTGTGTGTGTGTGTGTGTGTGTGTGTGTGTGTGTGAGAGAGAGAGAGAGAGAGAGAGAGAGAGAGAGAGAGAGAGAGAGAGAGAGAGAGACCCCCAGTGTGAGGAGAAACTTGCAATTAATTCAATTAGAAAAGCAAACAGAAAGCCCGCTGTGGGCAGGCTGTCACCGTCAGAGAACATCTCAGCACACAGGGCCACCTCTCTGGCTTCTGGGACGGAAAACTTCTGAGGTCTCTCCCAGCTCCACCTCCCAAGGAAGGGGGACCCAGTTCCTGGGCCAGGGGAGGCAAGGCTGCCACGTGTCCCTGCCCAGCCCCCGACCCACACCCCTGCTCCTGACACGCCTCTGCCCCTCTCCCCATGCCCCGCCGCCGCCCCGACCAGCCACCTCAGGCGTCAGCACCGGGATGTAGTAGAGCTGCAGGCTCAGCCGGGGAGTGAGGCAGAACGTCTGGGTCTCTCGTTTCCTGGCAAGGGGCCGCAGAGCACAGGCGTGAGGGCAGGGGTTTGGGCCGCAGACAGAGATGGTTACACATTCTGGCTCTGCTCTTTATCTCTTGACTTTGGGCAATTAACCTAATCTTTCTGAGCCTCTGTTTCCTCGTCTATAGAGTGGGTGCACCGTAAACCATCTTCCCCCATCCCTTCCTGGCCTCTGCCTCCTGATCCCCCAGAACCATTCCTTGACCCTTCGCCGGCCCGCGCCAGGCGCGCCTGCGCCCCCCATCCCCGCCCCAGCCGCCCCTGCCGCCCCTCCCGGGCCCTACCTGAGGCTGTGGTAGGCTCGCGCCAGGCGTCCCAGCACCCTGTCGTCGCCCAGCACCAGCACCCGGGCCGTGTGCAGCCGGGAGACGCCGGGCAACGCTTCCCCATCCCCGCTGGGCCTGCCCGTCCTCCGATGAAGCCCCGGGGGCCCATCCCAGCTGCCGGGCATCAGGATATCCGGGGGCCACACCCGCTTCTTGATGCCCCCTTTGCGCTGCAGGCCGGCTCGCTCCATCTCGGGGCTGCCCGGCATCGGCAGCTCGTCGGCCCCCAGAGGGAGGTCCCGCTCGATGCCGCTGTCTGTGGACAGCACGGACTCCCGGGCCGGCTCCCGGTCTGGCAGGGGCCCCTGCAGATCCAAAGCCTCCAAGTCAGCGCTGAGGCGCAGCAGGGACCGAGGGCGCAGGAAGAGCACCAGTTCCTTCCCTGCGAGGTGGAGAGCAAGGGGACCGTCCCCCGAGAGGGTACGTGAGGCCAGCTGGGCCTCACCCGGACAGGGCCTGGGGTTCTGCGTTTTGCAAACACTGTTTAGCTGAACAGAAGCCCCACAACGTGCTCCACGAAGGAACAGGTTTGGTGGCTAGTGACTGAGAACGCCACTCGCCTGCCACCTCTTGAGTTTCTTTAGTAAACATCTTAAAGGCCATGAGAAGTCCTGCAGTAGAGAAATCAGCTTCCCCCAGGACCTCCTGATTCCAGAGCCCTCTTTTTCACATTCACCCGTTAGCATCCTCCCGTTCTCCCACTTCCGTGCTTCCCCCGAGACACACAAAACAGACCATCAGCTCCTGGAAGGACTTCAAGGCTTTTCTAACCTACCTTCATTTCATTTCCCACGAAGAAACCAAGGCCCAGAGAGGAAACTGAGTCTGTCTAGGATGACCCAGAGTGGGAAAGCAAGTGCTAGGACTTGAACCCAGTTCACTGGTCCAACACTGCTCACTCCAGCCTGTGCCTTTGTCTTCCCCTTCCTCTTGACAAAGCCAGGGGACAGTGGCAGGGGAACCCCAGCATGGGAGGCCCTGTCTTGCTCCAAGAGCCATAACTTCTTTTGTGGCTGCCTCGCTCTTGGGGACTTGCATTGTCTATTGGCATTGTCATGGGCATGTGGCACTTTCTAGACATGTGAGGCCAGTGGCCAATGCACTGAACTATTCTGACATAAAGAAAATATATTATCCTTCCAGATGTGCAGAACAACTCAGCACACAGACACACAACAGATATACACACAGAAACACAGAGACATACTCAGACATGCACAGATGCACACATGAAGACACACAGACACACGTGTCAATACACATGATAGCTACACAGATACATAGTCACACAGAGCACACAGAGACACACACACAATACACATACACAGACATACACACAGATACACATGGACACAAAGATACGCACCAAGACAGACACATAGACACAGATGCACAAACACACACATCTGCCACTGTATCCAGCCAGCTCCCACGGAGGAGGTCAGAGGCATGACTTACAGAGCTGCTCCTCATCGGTCCACAGGTGGAACGTGATGTGCGGGCTGGGCAGGGGGATGCTGGGTGGCCGGTCTGGGAGGGGTTCACCTGAAGGAAGGATCAGGCTGTGGAGACCACCAGGAGAAGATTGTGGGACTCTCCTCTGCTCTCCCCAACCCCACCCACATCTCCTGTATGGGACCTAGAAGCAGGTGGGGGGGACAGGGGGAGCACAGACTCTTGTCCTTCCATGTCTGGGCTTGCTGAGCTCCTCTCCTTCTCTGCCACCATCAGCTCATCCAGGGCCTAAGGCTGCAGCAGCCCCTTCCACACCCAAGAATGCTTAGAACCTCCCTGTTTCCTGCAAACTTCCTAGCTCAGCCGTTAGGACCCTTCACAAATCAGCTCACAGTGCCTTTCCCAACCTTCCCCCTGTTGTTGGTGCCCACATAACCCCACTCCGCAGCCATGCTGCCTTTCCCATTGTTCTCAGACACCCTGCCACATCCAGAGGAAGCAGAAAAAGGCTGCTGTATTTCTCAGCGTCTCTTCTAGTAGCATGCACACAGCAAGCACTCAACGTTTGCACCTGTGGGTGATGCTGAAGTGGACTCATTAGCCAAGTACTCAAGTCAGCAGGACCCCTGCAGACGAGGGGAGAGGGAGGGCAAGTCCCTCCTCCTTGCCTCCCTCCAGAAGCCTTCTGGAGTACTCCAGCCCCTGTGGGCATTCCCTACCTAGCAGACCTTACAGGCTGCGTGCTAGGCACATCTAACATGTAGCCTTAGGACTTAATTTCTACATAGTAAGGCTTCCTCCCTAACAAGGCTGCAAGCTTCCTTAGTGGAGAGCAACTAACGCCCACAGGACACTTACTACTGCCAGGCACTCTTCTCCTCACCTTGCACACATTGCCATCATCTCATCAGATCCTGCCAGTGACCATGGGCCACGGATAGTATCATTATCCTCACTTTACAGAGGGAGGAGCCAGGGGCACAGAGAGGTTAAGTAACTGGCCCAAGGCCACACAGTGACAGAGTCGGAATTTAAGCCCAGCTATCCCAGCTTCAGAGTGCATGCTCTTACCTAGGACACTGTGCTCAAAACTACCATCCTCTGCTGCCCCAGAAGCAGCAGGGGCTCAACAGGGGTGCTGGCAGGTCATTAAGATGCACAGGACAAGTCAAGGGAGGAGGCAGGAGATGGATGTGGTTGGGATGGTGGAAGTGGCCCAGATCTGGTCTCATCCTGTCAGTGCAGAGTTACTGCTGAGTTAGCAAGTGGTACCCAAGAAGAACAAAGTCAGATTTGTCCCAGGGTTTGTCCCAGCTTTGGGAGGAGGGAGGCTTCATAAAAAGACATTTCCATGTGGTTTTCAGAGGCCCAGAGGTCATTGGAGGTATAGAATATTAAAGCTCAGTTGATGGAGGGGTCTGTGGGGGGGGGGGGGCTCCTGCCTGCCTCATTCTGACTTCTACAGCCTTCACCATCCCTGGGATGCCAAGGTCAAGCCCCAGGGCTGGCACACCGACCTCTGTCCGTGGCTTCCAGTTCTTAGGTGGGTGCGAGGTGTATTCTGCAATGTGCTGGCTAATGAATTTCATGGGTGCTTTGGGCGGCCATGAAACAGAACACAAATTAGAACCATCCTCCAACCGCCAGACATACATGTCCCAGGGCACTTCTTGGGGCTCATTAGGATTCCCCAATCCACTTAGGCTTGCTTCCCATCGGTGTATGGCATTGTCTTATAAAAATGCAATTAGAAAGGAAGCATGCAGAATAAAAATTGATGATACCAGATGTAAGTGACATTCACTAAGATGCTTTTTTAGATTGTCTTTCAAGTATCTCTGGACCATCAGATCCTTTGGTTAAATGTAATATAGTCGTTAAGAACTAGATAGCCTGGATTTGAATCTTGGCACTGCCACTTAACTAGCTGGGTGATCTTGGGCAAGATTTATAGCCTCTCTCAAACTCAGTTTTCTTATCTGTAAAATAGGGATAATACTTTCCTATCTCATAAGTTTACTGTGAGGATTACTTGATTTAATACATTTATTATATTTAAACATGTAAAGTACTGAGAACAGCAACTGGGATATAGTAGGTACCTTGCAGGTGTCAGCTGTTACTATGAACCAATTATCCACTTTCTTAGTCCAGAGCCTGCAAGTTTCTGAGCACCTCAGTCCCCAGGATCCTAGGAGCAGGGCTCAACCATGTACGCAGACTCCAGGAAGGTCCAGCCCTGCTCTCTGGCGTCCCCTGCGGGGTCCCTAGACCGCCCGCGGCTTACCGCCGCAGCGCCCCCTGGCGGTCGCCGTCGGCCCCAGCAGCGAGCAGTAAATCTCCTCCAGCCTCTTCAGGTGTCTCTCCCGGCTCAAGCTGGGCTCGCTAACCATCTGCTCCACGGCTGCCACCACGGCGTGGAAATAGCGCTCCAGGGCGCGACGGGGGCTGGCCTGTCGGGGAAGGGTGTCAGAGCCTGGACCCCGGCCCAGCACCCACTCACCCCAGCTCCGACTCCTAGTCCGCAAGTGCGTGGACAGCGCAACGTGGCACCTCCCCTCTTCCCAGGAGGTGCGACGCAGCTTCCCTGCTAAGGCGCCGGAGCCCCACATTCAGGGCACCGCTCCTGCCCCATCACAGCTGTTACCAGAAGTTGCCTGCTACTGCGGGACCACCCTGCCTCTCCATCCTGGTGTGGGGAGACACCTGGTGCCCAGTAACGTGGGGAACCCACGTGGGCAGGGATGGCCGCCGGCGCCCACCCTGGTTGAAGTGTCACCATGCATTCGGATCAACGTTCTGCCCCCACCGGGATGTAAACTGCAGGAAGGCAGTGGTTCTGTTTTATTTCTAGCTGCATCCCTAGCACCTACAATATCTGCGGGCACATAGTTGCTGCTCCATGGATACTTGTTGAATTTTTTACTGCCTTGACATAGCACCTATACTATTATTTACTCATTATTTTTCTTTCAATCAGCTCACTTTTTTGGTTCAAACTTATTTTAAAAGGAAAATTTACATTGTCACTCTAAAGAAAAAGCTTAGTGTTACCTGTCATAAATAGAAAATGACTAATAATCACAAATCATAAATCCAGTCAGGAGCTATGGCCTGCCAAGGCTTTAGAGCTTAAAGCTTGATGGCTTTTTTGTTTTCTAATGGAAATGGGTAAGAGGTAAAGATATTGAGGTAGAGCACCAAGCTGAGCCTTTCTCCTTAATGGGAACAGGGTTTGAAAGTTTCTCATGGTGCCACTCAATGCTCTGTAGCAGCCTGTCCTTTACCTCCAGGGGTGCAGCTCTGACGTCCTGAAAAGAACGGCCCAAGGTCATGCTCTCCAGCTGCCTTCCCTCTCCCCACTCACCACTAAGCCTCTGGCAGCTGCAGTGGCAAGGTCCAAACGAACCACATGCGCAGGCACAACAGCGCTTCCTCTAATCTGTCTTCTGAGCTAGGGGTCTGCTGAGCAGGGTTCTCAGCTTCCTGAGCTAAGGCAGAGTAGGTCATTCAGACTAGCTGGAGCTCTAATAGGTATTTCCTGAAAGACCAATTGAACGAATAAAAGTGTTCAGAGGGATGTGGAATCAGAGTTGGAAGGGGTCATGGGGGCCATTGCATCTTATTCCTTCATTTTGTAAAGTAATTATAAATAAATGAATTAAATACTTATTTATTGAGCACCTCCTATGGGCCAGGCACTGGTACAGCAGGGAACAAAGCCAAGGAAAATTCCTGTCCTCATCAGGCTTGTATTATAGTGTCCGTATCTGTGTGTGTGTGTGTGTGTGTGTGTGTGTGTGTGTGTGTGTGTGTTTGGCGGGGAGCATTGGGGGAGATAATAAACTAAATCAGCAAACTTTATAGTGTGATAAATAACAAGAAGTGCTAAAGAGAAAATAAAGCAGGAAAGGGGGATGTGGAGTTTTGGGGAGGGGCTGAAATTTAGATAGTGTGACCAGGGAAGCCTCACCGAAAGGTGACTTTTGAGTGAACAGGCAAGTGAGCAGAGAGGAAGAGAGAATATAGAGATGGATAAATGATGGAAAGGAGGAGGTGGGGGCAGGTCATGAGGGTCTTGTAGGCCATGTCAATGACTTTAGCTTTGCCTCTGAGTGAGATGGTGTGATACATGCCAGGGTGGCTACCCAGGGCTGAGGCACTCGTCAGCCTGGCTGCTGGGGTTGTTGACAGCTGGCAGCTCTCAGCTGAGTCTCCAAAATTGCCCTCAGCTGGAGAAAGCCAGCTCTCCAAGGCTATGCCCCTTTCCTGAGGCCAGTCCACCCAATAACTAGTAGATGTGAAAGTATAAAGGCCCAGCCCACTCACCCTATCTCAGGACAACCCGGAAAGGCCAGCTCAGCTCCAGAGCGCCTTATAGAATCAGGTGGGGGTGAGCTCTTTCTGGAGCTCAGTAGAATGAAGAAATGAGGAGAAGAGAATCAGACCTTGAGAAGGTGTGGCTGGTTCGCAGTTGTGCTGCCGACCCACAGAGAGCTGACTCTCAAAGCTGTGTCTTTAGACTTCTGTCTTGGCCTCTTTCCTACATCCCTCTAGAAACCCCTGTCTTCAAGGCTTTGAAGCCTCCCATGGTTCTTGTTCCCTGACCCCACACAGGGCAGCCCTAGCTGGAGACACCCATCTCTAGCACCCAGAACATAGTACAGAGCATCAGAAAGACAGGTTGTCCCATGCTGACCTCCTAGTCTCAAGACCTTGTCTGCTGGTTCCCCAAACACATGGGGAGACAAATGGACCCCATATGTAGGCCCCAGACCAGGTCCTCAGCAGACAGGATGTGAACTGATGGTCAGATAAGGCCTACCCATCAGACTGCGACTGGCCAAGCCACCTCTCCCAGGTCGCACTTGTCCTCTTGCCAGCAGGTGTGACTGGGATTGGCATCCCTTAAGAGGTAGACTTCCGGCTTAGGGGGCAGAGATCTCAGGGGGTGGGGAGTGGTGGTCAGCATGTGCTAGAGAGCCCCAGCACCCAGCAGTGGTGGGACCATTGAGGGCACCTTAACTCTAGGCTTCTGAGGGTCTCTAGCTTGAGATCAATGATGCATTCCCTGAGTCTCTCCCTGCTCTTCTTCCTCCCCTCCACCTCAATTCTCTAGATGCAAAAATGGAGACTCAGAGCATTGAACTCTAGATAACATGAGATTGGGGGTGGGGCACCTAACATTTACTATGCCTAAAACATTGCAGCTGTTACTTTCAGCATTTCTTCTTTTCTGTGGCCAAACAATGTATGCAACAAGCCTGCTAATTCCAGCCCTGAACCCTGCTTCATTCCTGACACCCTCAAGCCCAGCTTAGCCTCATTCCTAAGCCTACCCCTGAACCCCAGCTGCATCCAAGCCAGAGACGTAGTTAGGCCTGGCATCATCTTTTCCCCACATCACTGAGAAACAACAACTGATGTTCTTACATGTTTGGCCTGGGGTTGTGTCAAAATGGCATCTTCACTATGGCCTGTTTGGTGAACCAGAAATAATCACCAGAGCCACTGGAGAGGTGGGGTGGGGGGTGGGGCAGCTGGGTCAGCAGACAGACTCTGGTCAGGACAGCTCCTCCCCTCCCCACGCTCCTGAGAGCCAAGGCCAACTGCAGGGGAGGGGACAGTAGCCCACACAGGGGACAAAGGTGCCTGTGCTAGGACCAAGATGGGGCTTAGGGATGAGTTAGAGTGTGTGTGTGTGTGTGTGTGTGTGTGTGTGTGTGTGTATTCGTGCCCATGTGGCTGTGTGCTGTGAGCTCTCCAAAGGAGGTGTCATAGAAGGACGGATGGATGTCAAGGATGGTGGGGAGGGGGAGTGAGTCAGAACCCTCAACAGGTCCCAGCGGGTAGGCACTCACAAAGGAACAGTATTCTCAAGGTGTGAATGGTACTTTTAGAGAAAAGGAATGATATCAATAATATCAACATGGTTTAAGGAGAGACCTGGCCATACATAAAAGGATCAAGGGAAGAATCCAAGATTCTGGGCTCAGCCTGGCGGACTCCAGATGGAAAACGGGCATTTTGAGGGGCAAATCCAGGTCTGAGACTTGGGCTGGCAAAAGGGCTGATGCCCACTTCTGGCGACAGGACAAGGCGGAGATAGCAGCCCCCTGTCCCCCCCCCCCACCCTGCCCAGCCACAGCCACTCTCCCTCTGGGGCCTGTCTCCTCTTCAGCAGCAGCACCACAGCCAGAGTCAGAGCAGCTGGGAAGCTTAGCCATTACCCAGTCCCAGAGGCCCAAAAGCTTTCCCCCAAAAGAGACCATCCCCGGTAGGGCTGGACTCACCGCCGCAGGCAGCATCCTCTCCCACCCAGGAAATCCAGCCCCTCATACAACCCTTGGCCCGAGGATCTCCAACCTACTGGAGCCTTGAGTGTGGAGGGGGGTCCAGACTGAGCCCAAGAGAAAGCTAGGAAATGAATGGGTCAGTGTTGGAAACAAGCCAAATACCCACCATAGGAAAAGCCAACTAGTTACAAACGTAACAGCACATTAACAAGAGAGAATATGGTGTGACCATTTTCTATGAAAAATATTTTCATATGGCATATTTCCAACAGCATGGGAAAATAAAGATGATATATATGCACATATATATGCAGTATATAAAATTGTATACAGAGTTTGATATTTCAGTTTGTTAAAAAAATAGGAGTAGTGGGGGAGTGAGGCTGGGAGGTGATTGAACACAGGCTTGAAGTCAGATTCGGGTTCAAATTCTGACTCAGGCACTTTGCATGTGTGACCTCGAGTAGATTATCATCTCTGTCTCTTAGTTTTGAAAATTATGTCCACTTCACATATTGTGGTGAGAATTCTAGAATGTGATACATGTGAAGTGCTTAACACAGTGCCTGAACACAACAGGTATTCAATAAACAGTAGCCATTATGGTTATCATTGTCATTATCATTAAAGAAATAGGCCAGAACGTTCATTGCTAATATGTCTGAGCAGAGGGGTATGAATGATTTTTATTTCTTCTGTGACTGATCTGCACTTTTCAGGTTTTCCTTAATGCATATGTAGTAATTTTTGATTTGTAAAAAAAAGTCATATGGCACCAGGAGAGAGGGAAGGACGAGCAGAGCAAGCCTGCCTGGTGTGGGCATGTAGGGCGACTACCTGCAGCTTCCTCTGCAGAGCATCTGCGTGGCAGGCCCCACCCAGGGCTGCCTGCAGGGTGTGGGAGACCACATGGCGCATGCAGGCCTCAGGCGTCTGCTGGATCTGGGCGGCCTCAATCTCCAGCAGCAGCGCGCTGCACACGGAGGGAGACACCAGTTCAGGATCCACGAAGAGGAACACCCTGAGGGCAGAGGTGGGAGGGAGGGGTGCTGATGAAATGACTACTGGGGGAAGAGCCACTGGAGGGTTACCCTCAGATTCTTGTGCTCCACCCCCCTCCCAATTATTCAACTCTTCCAAACACAGGAGACTTGAATTCAAAAGTCTATGGGGGGGATGACAATAAGGACTGGTGGGGCCTGTGGCAAGTAAGAGCATGCCAAGCCCTTCTAGGGGGGCAGCTGGTAAATTCCAACCTCAATCCTGCTTCCTCCTTCAGCGTCATGGCCCATTGACCATATCACCCTCTAGAAGAGACCCCAGACCCTTCCTGCTGAAGCTGGAGCTCTGAACTCTGGGTAATCCCATCTTCTCTCATCACCCCATCACACCAGGAAAACAACCGCACCCACTTGCATCCTCCCAACCTCTCCAATACTTGCTCCTCCAGATCCCTTCATCTCCTTGCACCCTCCATGAACACAGAACCGCAAGGTGTGCCTTTCAGCAGAGGTACCCGCGGGAGAGAAAGCTGCACAGCCCTGACGCCATCAGTCCCTCTGCCCCACACAAACAGTGGACATTTCCTCAATCTTATCTAAAGGGCTGGGCACACACAATGAAAGCCACCGGTTTCATGGTGCGATTATTGCCTGAACCCCGCGGGCTGCCTGGCTAGTTGGTGCTGCACCGTGGCCAAGGGAAGGACAGGAGGTGAAGCAACAGCTTCCGGCGGTGGCTGGTGGCCCTGTCCACCCTCTGCATGTGAGCAGGGTCCCCTGCAACCAGCCCAAGAAGGAAGGCCTAGCCTACTCTCAGCGATCTCCAGAGGACAAGCACCTTGAAAACACACTTCCCTGCTGGACAAATGTCCAGGATGGGGAGCTCTGCTGGGGCTCCTCTCCATCCCTCTTCCTCTTGTCCTCCTGCCGGTGAGCAGTCACACAGGCCCTACGCGGGGAGGGGCCACTCACCTCTCCTGGTAGGGATACAGTTCACTCCTCAAGTTCTGCTCGGCAATGACCAGCCTTTGGTACAGCGTCCCTGCAAAGCAGACCACTTCAGCAGGGCAGCCCCAAGTTGCTGAGCGCGGCCGCCTTCCCACAGAAGAGGTGGGGGTGGGGTTGAGCTTCCCAGAATCCTGGAGACCAGTCAAGACCTTGGGTGGAGCTGGAGTTGCAGCGGGGAGCCAAGGCTGCTGGCAGCTCCTACCTGGGACAGCCGTCTCCATTTTCAGCCTTATGGCGCAGTCCAGGGCAATGGTGCAGTAGGGGGTGGGCAGGGTCAGTAACCGCATGCAAAGGGCGTAGGTCCTCTGGTAGAGCTCCTCCGGGATGCCTGTGGCCTAAGGGGGAGGGAGGGGTGCCTGGAGCCTGGTGTTACAAGGGTCCTGGTGCGGTGGACAGGTGGAAGGTGGGGCCTGAGAGCAGGACCTGGGCTCAGGATTCTCCCCAGCCCCCACCTTCAACCTCTTCTCCCGCGTCTGTGCCACTTTGCTGCTTTGACGCCCCGCGCAAACTTCCCAAGAAGGGAATTCATCCCACTCTGTCTCCCCAGCAAATCCCCCCTCCCTCCCGCGCTGCTCCCCACTTCCAGCTCGGTCTGTGGGAGAAAGGGCACAGCTAGTGTGAGGAAGCCTGTGTGGGGCAGGCAGCCCGGGAGTTCTTCTAGGCTGGTACCCGGCCAAGAGTGGGTGTCCCCCGAGGGGGGAGGGCAGCGTCCGGCGCCGCCATGCCCCGTCCCCGCCCCTCAGCCGAAGCTCACCTTAGTGAGCACGTACATGAGCGTGTGCAGCAAGGGAATCATGACTCGCCGGGCGTCCTCGCCTTCCGCCTGGAAGACATTCACGGGGCTGGGGTTGAGTCGGGGCTCACTACGTCCTAGCAGGAGGTAGTTTGCGGGGCGTAGGAGGATGCGCTGGAGTCGCGGGGGGAAAGGGCCCCAGTCAGCCCTGGTAGGGACCGATCCGGGTGGGGGGAGGGGTGCAGGGAGCTCCGTGGGGGAGGGGGGGACTGACTCAGTGCAGGAGCGGGCGGCAAAGCTGCAAGGAAGTCCCCAACTCGGAGGCTCCCTTGAGCGCTCACGCACGGAGCTTCGCGTGGTGTGGAGGGTGACTTTCAGGGGCACAAGGACCATTTCGAACATTTCCATAGTTATGCATTTATGTTTATAGGAGCTTTCTGTTTCTGTCAAGTGGTACCGTTTTCCATGGATGGTCGTGTTACGGTTTCTTTCTGAAATATGTTAAGTCATGTGACGCAATGGGAGTCCATGTAAACACGGCTTATAGGAAAGTACAGGAGCGAGAGCACCGCGTGGGAGACCCAGCGCCGACGGGACCGCGTGCGCAGCGGGCTCACCTCTCTTCCCCTTACCCCCGTGGGTCCCCCGAGGCTCGGGCACCCACCTTCTGCAGTTCTCTCAGCAGAATGCGGACCAGCACTGGACTCTTACCCGGATCCCTCTCGACCTTCTTGTGCAGGGACCACCTCCACATGCCTGAGCCAGGAGAAAGGGGCGCCCGCACAGCCAGGCGCACCCGCAGCTCTTAGAGGACACCCCTCTGAGCAGCGCTCCAGTCCCGAGCCCCAGACCGTGACTTTGACCAGCCACCAGGCTGACCCCTCGGCCAGGCACTTGGCTCCAGGCGCACGTGGGTGGGCTTTTCCCATGGCGGGGAGCTCCGATCCGCTGCCCGTGGTGGGCAGTGATTCCCAGGGCAGGAAGGAGGGCCCGTGGAGCGATAGTGGGGAGGGTGTGTGCGAGTGGCTTTCGGAGCAGCAGTGTTTGCAGATCAGCGCCTGGAGCTACGTTTCTGGGAGTCCCGTGGGCTTGCAGGGCTACGGGGACTTTTATTTGCCAGGGGAGTTGGGGCCGGTGGTGAGGGAAGAAGGCTGCGGATCCCAAGGCGCTCTGCCACCGTCGCGGTCGCCGGCAGGGTGAGTGGGGCAGGGAGTCTGTTGGGTTCTGCGGGCTCCGGGGATTTCCAGCAGGATGCGGGTTCTGCTGGAAGCCCTTCATTCCGTGGGCTCGGCCGCAGCCCTTGGCTGAGAATGTGTGGAAAGCGCAGGCTGGGGGAAGGTAGGTATGCAGAGCAGGCGTGCCGCGGGCTCTTACCTCGGTTGCTCCGCAGGGCCGGGGCCTGGGCTCTGAGCTCCCGCAGCACAGCCTGCACGCTCCGCTGGAGGTCCAGCTCCGCAGCTGCACAACGGGGTCGAAGGAGCGGTGAGGCCAGGGGCCTTTGGAGCTCCGCCTCCCTACTCTGACCCTCGCCCCCACCCCCACGCTCCCTGAAAATGTCTTTAGCCCCTCCTGTGAGCCTCAAGAGGTGCCCCAAAGTAATGAACTTAGAGCTGACAGCCGGCATACGGGCCAGGGCTGGAATACAGGCTTTCAAACAGCATTTCTGTGGGTTTTTTTTTTTTTTTTGTAAAACTAACATTTCCCAAAGCGTGGTACACAAGACATTTAACATTGTACACAGAAGATCCTAATATCTGAATACTGATGCTCTCATTTTAATGTGTATTAGAAAAAATACATACATAATTAGTTCTTCAGCATATGCATGAAGCTAAATTTAAAGTCAATTTAAAGAAACCTATTAGATTGTGCCAGGAAGTGACAAGACGCTCCATGACCAAACTTGGGCTCCACCAGGCCCTGACCATGGCCCCTGTCCTGTCTTTGGCCCGCCTACCCCCATTTCAGCAAGAATCCTGCTGTCAGTTTATAGATAGCACCCCCCACCCGATATCTGATCAAGTTCTTCATCTCTGCCCTCTGATATATCAGTCCTTGAGCTGCCTCTAGCGAGAAGCCTGTCAGGTCAGTTTAATAAGAATCCTCCCACCCTTGCCGTCTTTCCTTAGTAATGTCCCATCCACTGGCCCTGGCTCTCTGTTCATTGGCTGTAAATCCCCGGCTACCTTTGTCTTATTCAGAGTCAAGCGTATGTTCTCCCTACTGCAATAGTTTTGAATAAAGTGTTCCTTAGTTTTTTAACAAGTGTCTTCTTTTACAGCGGTGCATTGACATGGCAACACCAGGAAGGCGGTACAAACATCAGTCACTGACATTTGGAAAGTGTGAGGATGCCCTTCACTGCCCTCCCACTGCAAGTTTAACTGACCGGGGCGGGCAGCTTTGTGTTGCTGTGCTGTGGATCCAACACGGAGCCACCACGTAGAGCAGCGGGGACTCTAACGCAGGCTCATCCTGGGGGATGTGCACCTTCCCCGTGGCTGATGTGGCTCCGGGATGCCCCGGCTGCGCTGCTGAGCCTCTCCCGGCTACCTCCCGGTCTAGGACATTTCCACCCAAGCCTTCTTCTCTTTCTCTTTCACGCGGTGTCAGATCTGCATCACAGTCTGACAGCTTGCTCCCCCATCCCCCACCAGCTCCCTCTCCATGTTCTGCCCCACAGGTGTTCCCTACATAAATCCTTGTGGGTCTAATCCTGTCTTGGTATCTGCTTCTTGGAGGATCCGGCTAGCACAGGAAAGATGGGAGTCACTCCCTGCACCATAAATTCCCCTTTCTGATCAATGCCCACCAAGAGTTTGTCTCTATGGGCAAGCGTGTTTTCTCTGGTTGTCAGACAGACAACTGTAGGCCTCAGGGGTTCCCCTTTTGCCGTAGCTGTCAGGAAACTTGCAGCCAAACCGGGGCCCAGCCTCAAAAACCAGCTCGTCTCAAGTGATGGGGAACTCTCTTCTTTGTTCCTCTTTGGTGTTGCTGCTTTATGTCCTACTTAACATGTATATTAATTGCCTTGGATACCTCGGATGCCTTGGAAGCAGACAGGATAGAGATTACAAATTTAAAAAATTGGCAGGTTGCCATCCAGGAATCAAAATGTGTTTAGTCCAAGGCACCCGGTGCCTCGGTGTTCACAGACTGGCTCCTCCACGGCTCTGGCACAGGCTCGTGCAAAGTCTGCAGGGCTGCCTGGCAACTCTGGGTCCTCCACTTTCCTCCTGCCTCTCGCTTGTCCCCCAGATCACGTCAGGGCCTGATCCTAAGTCTGCTTCAGGCTGAGAGCAGGCAGTGAGTGGGCAGTCCATTACAGCCCATGTTTGCCCACCTGGCCAGTCTGCTGGGCTATGTAGCATCTCCCCAGACTGGCAAGGAAATCATTTAGCCTGGCATGAAGCTGGTCACAAGTTGTCCTTCATTTACCCTCTCCACCTTGCATGAAGATTTAATGCAGGGCAAGTCATTAAAAATTAATTGGTTTTAAAGTCTTCCTTCCTTCCTTCCTTCCTTCCTTCCTTCCTTCTTCCCCTTCCCTCACCACTCCCTTCTCTCTCTTTCTCTGCCCCCTACCCCATGGACTGCACACAAAGACTTACAGCTGTGATAAGTGTGATTTCCTCCCTGCCCCCCTCACTAGAAAGGCAGAGAAGCCTTTGTCTTATGAGCTTTAGTTTCCCCTGCTTTGCAAAGGAAGTTAAGTTTTTACGTTTCAGAGGAAAATAGAGAAGTTGCTGGTAGCCCCGGGAGACAGCCCCAAATAGACTCTATTTTCAAGTCTGGACAGCCAGACCAAACTCTTAGGCCTTGGTCCACATCTGGCTTGCAGACGTGTTTTGTTTGAGCTTGTAGAGTGTCAAAAAAAAAAAAAAATTGAATTAGCTGCCAGCATTCATAAATAAGGAGACTTTGCATTAAAGTCTTTGGCATCTCTTTAAAGTCTGCTGACACTGGGCATGCCTTCCTGTCACATGAAGCAGTGGACAGGCTGGGAGCAGCTGCCCCCTGGGGATGAGGCACAGAGTTCTCTAGTTCTTCCCAGCTCCCACGCTCCTCCTTTCACTCACCTACATCGTCTCCCCTAGCCAGGGAGCCTGAGACCCCGGCCGTGTGCCTGAGGCAATCAAGCCAAATTGTCTTGAAGGCATGGGGAGGAAGCCTGCAGCCTTTAGTTAAAGAGGAAAGTGGCAACCCAAGGGTGTGAGGTTGGAGTCCCCAACAGTTATGGGGACCCAAGGAATGAGGAAGACCAGGGCTCGCTGGGACATAGCTTCTGTGGTGGCAAAGATCTTTGACGAGGGCAGCAAAGCACTAACCTCCATGCTCTTGAATGCCATGGCTATGGGTTCTTGGGCCACCTTTGCCAGAGCACAGGAATGTCCCCAAAGGAACCCCCTCCTCTCCCAATGGACCATGCAAGCCTGGCCAAGCTGTTCTGGGGCCTGCAGACACAGTGGAATGAAAACCACCGACTCTCCCCATTGTCCAGACTTTGTAAGCCCTGGTCTTTTCTCAGGATCCCAAGTTTGGGGGCGGCCCCTCAAGTAAATGCCATTGGGACTCGTACTGATCTTGGAAAATGAGAGCCATCTGGGCATCCCAGACGCTCACTGAAATTCTGAGCTCAGCTCCCAGATGCACCAGCGGCTGGAGGGGCATGGCTTGTGCTCCTCTCTGCCCACTCCTGATCCCCCTGACCCCCATGTGAAATAGAGGCCCAGATTGTTCCACATGTTTGCTATCTTGCCTGTGTTTGCAGGATGGCAAAATAACAGTAGCTTCGGTGCCCTTGAAACATTGCTCTTCTGCATCCCTCAAAATAAGTATCTTACTTTTCAGGGGCCCCTCTTCTTAACTCTAAGGCGAGAGGTCCCTAATGGTGGTAGGAAGGTGGAAAAAGTTTAAAACGATGGCAGGTTGGGAAGATGGTCTGGTCTTAATGAGAAAACTGCCCTCCAGAGCTCCCAGGGAAGCATCATATTTGGGGGACATTTCTTTTACTCATTGGAATGTGGGGGTCCTTTGTGACATCTTTGGGGATGGCTATCTGTGGTATCAGCTAGTGAGACTGTGACCCAGGTCCTTGCCTCGCACTGGCCCTGGAGTGGGCACAGCACCCAGGTGGCCAGCAGACGCTCTCCCTCCAGGTGAAGCTGGTGCAGGCGGCCAGGAGGGAAGAGCACCTGGAGTGCTCTCCGAGGTCACCCTTTCTCTAGCTCAGTCCTGGTGGCAAATCTGCCCTGTTCCTTGCATTTCCGGGTACCTGTGCTTCACCTATTCCTTCAATGCTTGGCCACTTTTTAAAAACGGAATTAGCCATGTAGGTTTCTATTGTCTGGATCCGAAGAACATTTATTGGTACACCTCTTCCTAAAACACAGCACAGCATGTGTTTTTTGTTATAATTCAGGAGGGTTCAAAGTTAGTTGGTTTACATTTTCCCTGGGCTGACCCCCCACTATCCTCCTATTGTATTCCCCTTCTGGTTTAAGAGAATCCAGAATAGTGTAACACCAGGAATCACTGGGCTTGCCTGACTCGGCTGGATCTTCTGACTGGGTGGAGCTCCCTGGCTGTGGGCGGGGTCCCCTCACCATTCTCAGGACAGGGTTCTTCAAGGGCATTGGTGTCTACACCTGGTGGACTGAGGAGGGCTCTGACTTCCTGGGCAATACACTCCTTCCTGTCTCAGGTTGATATAGGGAAGAAAATCCAGGTTTTGGATTCAGCCAGATCTGGGTTCTGGTCCTGACTCTGCTACTTACTAGCCATGTGGCTTTGAGCAAATTACCTAACCTCTCTGAGCCTCAGGTCCCCTTCAGTAAAATAAGAAAAATCATACTGATATCTCTACCTCCCAGAATCCTTTTGACGTTTGCATGAGGCAACCCACAGTGAAATGACTAAGAGCAGGAGCTACGTCACTGGGTTCAAGTCCGGACTTAACCATGCAAGACCTACGTGACTTCGGGAGCAGTCCCTCTCCTCCCCACGTCTCACTTACACCTTCTGTAAAACAAGGGTAGGAATAATGTCTACCTTTATAATGACTAAAGGAGTTAACAGTTGTCAAGTGCTTTTATTACTACTTGATATATTGTAAGCTGTATAGAGGTTTTTGTTAAATGCAAGTTTTTGGTAATAAATCTTGGTTATTATTGTCATTATTTCCAAGGCCTAGCTCAGTGACCCCCCAAACATCTGTCCATCTCTCAAGATGTCCTCACGAGATGGGTAGTTGAGTGGAGGTCTCACAGCCTGGCTGGGTGGAGGCAGTCCTGCCGTCCCTGGGGACTTTCTCCCCTGCTGCAGCTGGGTGCACCGGCCCCCTCTCCACTTTCCCTGGCCATACTGACCTGAGCCCTCCATGAGAGCCTGGGGTGTACGGGAGGAGGATGTGGCTGTCTCCGGTGGCAGAATGGAAAGTAAAGTGGTTTTTTCTTGCACGGAGGTGGTTCTGCAAAATAAGAGGCATTTGTGTAAATGGTAGGAAGGTGCAGAAAGTATATTTGGGGAATGGAGAGGTTTTTGGAGGACCTGCACTTCCAGCACACTGGAGGGAAGTCTAGATTTGTTTCAGAAGCACTTCTGTGGTGCTTGCTATGTGCCAGGGACTCCTCTAGGCAATTAAAAATGGTTACCTCTTTCATATTAATGTCAACCTTATGAGGCAGGTACTATTTTCTCCCCACTTACAGATGGTGAAATTGAAGCACAGAGAGCTTAAATAATTCTTCAAAGTCAAAGAGCTAGTAAGTAAAGGAATGAGCACTTGAACTCAGACCATGTGGCTGTAGAGCGCATGCCCTCAATCATGACCCAAGGCTGCTCCACTGTGACCCCAGCCAGAGGGGCTCCCCAAGTCTGCTTGCTAGAGCAACAAACTCCATTGCTGAGAAGCAGAGGGACTCTTAATGGATTCAAGAGCTTGTTCTTGGAAGAAAAAAAAAACTTAAATAAATAAACAAACACTCAAACACACACACACATACACACACACATCTGGAAAAACTAATCTAGAGAGAAAGAGAAAACAGAGACAGTATTAGGAGTGACAAACACTATATATATAGTAAAAAAGAAGATTGAAACAGTCTATATCATTCATAGTTTCCTAGGAAAATAAAAATGATTCAAATGTCTCTAAAAGTTCAAAAAACTGCTTATGTTAGTAATCATTGAGGAAATAGAAAAAGGTTTCAAAGAACCGGCTTTTAAAAAGTGTCCTATCTGGCTCAGATGAGTCCTCTGATAAATTTTCTCAAGTATGCAAAGTAAAATAAAATTCTGTCTTATTTAAACTGTCCCAAGACATAGAGGAAGAATAAAGATTCTTTGAAAAAAGCCAATTTATCCTTGACACCAAAACTTAATACAGACTTCTGGCCAAGATGGAGACCTAGACAGACATGCTGCGTCTCCCTCCACAACTAAGAAGTAATACAACTACCTCAAAACTAGGACAACCAGAAGTTCCAGAAAATCGAGCTCCATGGAAGTCCAACAAAGATATAAAGAAGAAATACTCATCCAGACAGCTAGGAGGAGTGGAGCCAGGATAGAGAGGACACGGTGTGGTGGTGGCAGCAGCGGTGGCAGCGGCAGGAGTGGCAGGCTGGCAGAAAGTGCAGTCACATGTTTTAAAAAGTTGGGAGGGATATGGGAAGCCGGGGTGCTTGGTAGTGGCAAATATAGCTCAGCCCCAGATTGGAAAACCACTGGGAGCGTGGTGGCACACAGGACCCACTTCACACACCAGTTCTCCCGTGGGGAACCAGGCCTGCATTTCTATAGTAGCTAAAAGCTTGCTTTCTGCTAAAGGACCCCCTCATCCTGGGCTAAGAACAACAGGTGTTCAGCGAGTAACCTTGAAGCAGTTTCTTGGGGTCTATTCTGGGCTGATTTTTAAGAACAGGATGTGGCTAGACAAGTTATCCTTATCATCCATGCATGTGTAACAATCTTTTCTCTGTTATGTAAAAGTAATAATCATATAAAGCAATAATTGGCACAATGATTCGTAACTTTCTTGGATGTAATCTACCTAAAGGATTAATAAAAGCCTGTTAAGGCAGGGGCAAACTGTGCTTTCTCCTATAGGAAGTGGCCAGTTTAGTCCCCTCTTCTCCACAGGATTCTTGCAGTCCGTGTAATTCATTCATTTCATTCACAACGCCATGGACCCTGCTGGTCAGAGGTCTGCAACAGAAGGACACCTTGGGAGCACTCTCAGCACCAGACCAGACCGCGCAGTTAACGGTCCCAGCGCTGGGGACAGTAAAGCCTCATTGCTTCTGACTATGCAAACCAGTGGGGGTTGGGGTGGAGGAAGAAACTGCTGGTCTCTCAGTAGAGTCCACTTATTTAAAGGGCCCCCACAGTCCTAGAACATCCGCAGACCCACCCACTCTGGGAACGATGGCCAGGGCAGCAGCCAGAGGGGCGCCAGTCCCATACGGGAAGTGGGAGAAGTGCCTGGAAAAGGGGCAAGTGCTGGGCAAGCGGCATTGTTCCTTCTCAGACCCCTCCCCCCCACACAGTGCCCCAACATGGTGAAATGAGCCACTCATACTGATGAATACCTGAGGCTCCTGCCTTACAATATAACAGGTGCAATGGCTCTACCTAAGACACAGAGGCAAAGAAACACAGGAGCCTGTCAAGATGAGGAGACAGAGAAGTATGGCCCAAAAGGGAATGGATCAAGGTTCCAGTGGGAGAACTAAGCGACGAGGAGATAGCCAACCTAACAGATGTAGAGTTCTAAACACTGGTGATAAAGATGCATAAGGGAAGAAGTGAAAGCTATGCTAAAAGAAAGAAAGAAAAATTTACACAAAACCAATGGTGAAGGAAAGGAAACCATGATTCAAATTAATGATTTGGAACATAAGGAAGGAAAAAACAGTCAACCAGTACAGAATGAGGGAACAAGAATGGAAAAAAATGAGGAGAGGCTTAGGACCCTCTGGGACAACTTTAAATGTGCCAACATCTGAACCATAGGTGTGCCAGGAGGAGAAGAGAAACAGCAAGAAATTGAAAGCTTATGTGAAAAAATAATGAGGGAAAACTCCCTAAATTTGGTGAAGGAAATAGATATACAAGTCCAGGAAGCACAGAGAGCCCAAAACAAGCTAGACCCAAAGAGGACTACACCAAGGCACATCATAATTTAAATGCCAAGGTGAAAGATAAAGAGAGAACCTTTAAAACAGCAAGAGAAAAGCAGAGCGTTACCTACAAAGGGGTGCTGATTTCTCAAAAGAAACTTTGCAGGCAAGAAGGGACTGGCGAGAAGTATTCAATGTGATGAAAAGCAAGGACCTACAACCAAGATTACTCTATCCAGCAAAGCTATCATTTAGAATGGAAGAGCAGATGGAAGTGCTTCCCAGACAAGGTAAAGCTAAAGGAGTTCATCATCACCAAGCCATTATTATATGAAATATTAAAGAGACTTATTTAAGAAAAAGAAGATCAAAACTATGCACATTAAAATGACAACAAACTCACAACTATCAACAACTGAATCTAAAAAATAACAAAATCCAACTAAGCAAACCAGAATAGGAACAGAACCACAGGTATGGGGATCATTTGAGGGGTTTTGAGCTGGGAGGGGGAAGGGGGAGAAATGGGGAAAGGTGCAAGGATTAAGAAGTATAATTTGTTGGTATAAAATAGACAGGGGGGAATTAAGAATAATATAGGAAAGGGTGAAGCCAAAGAACTTCTATGCACGACTCATGGACATGGACTAAGGGGGGTGAGATTGCTGGAGGGAAGTGGGTACTGGGCAGAGGGGAGCAAAGGGAAAAAAATTGGGACAGTTGTAACAACATAATCGATAAAATGTACTTTAAAAAATGAAATAAAAGTCTTTGCTAAAAGTGAAAAACGATTAATACAGATAGAGTTAAAAGTAGATGAAGCACTTCATACTGACTGGGATAGCTATTTTATAAAGAAAGCCACAGAAAATAACAAGTGTTGGCAAGAACGTGCAGCAGTTGGAGTCCTGGTACATGTCTGATTGGAATGTAAAATGGTGCAGCTGTTGTGGGAACCAGTTTGGCAGTTCCTCAAGAAGTTAAACATAGAAGTACACCATGACCCAGCAATTTTACTTCTAGGTAAACACCCAAAAGAATTGACAATGGGGACTCCAAAAAATACTTGCACACCAACGTCCATAGCAGCATTATTCAAAGTAGCCAAAAGATGGAAACACTACAAGTATCCCTCAAAAGATGAATGAATAAACAAAAGGTGGTGTATACATACAATGAAAAATTATTCAGCCTTAAAACAGAATGAAATTCTGATAACATGCTACAGTGTAAATTAACCTTGGAAAGAGAAAAATATATACTATACGAACATTAATCAAAAGAAAGATGAAGTGGTTATAGATAGATATGAGACAAAGGAGATTTCAGAGCAAGGAAAATTACGAGATAAAGAGAGAAATTGCATAATAATGAATGGTCAATTAATGAAGAAGATATAACTGTTCTAAACTGGTAGGCTTATCACAACAGGGATTCAAAATACATGAAGGAAAAATGAATGAAACTAAAGGCTAGTTTTCACAGTCTCTTCATATAGATAGAATAAGCAGATGGAAAATCAACAATGACATATAAAAACTGAATAATACCATCAACGAACTGACTTTCACTGGCATTTATGAAATCCTACACATAATAGTAGCAGAATATAAATTCTTTTTTAAGTTCATCCCAATAGACTATACTCTGGGTAATAAAACAAACCTTAACAAACTTAAAATAATTGAAATTAAGCAAAGTAGCCTTGCTGATTATAATGAAACTAAACTTAAAATCAGTAATATAAAGATAACTAGAAAATCTTCAAATACTTGGATATTAAACAGCACATTTTAAAATAACCCATTGACCCAGAAAATGAAAGAGGAGGTAACACTTCCCAACTCATTTTATGAGTCCAGCATTATCCTGATACCAAAGCCAGACAAAGTACAAAAAAGACCAATTGTCCCTTATGAACACATATGAAAAAATTCTCACCAAAATATTAGCAAACCAAATCAAATAAACTATAAGAAGAATAATGCATAACAACCTGACGGGGTTTTTGCCAGGGATGCAGGACAGGTTCAATATTTGAGAGTCAACCTATGTAACCTTCCATACTAGAGACTAAAAGAGAAAAACTGTGTGGTCCTAGCAATTGATGTAGCAACAGCATGCGACAATATTTAACACCCATTCACAAGAAAAACTTACGGCAAATTAGGAACATAAAGGGACTTCATTAATCTGGTAACGGGCATCTATCCCCTGCCCCCAACACACACACAGCTAACCTGTGTAATAGTGAAAAATGGAATGTTTCCCCTCGAAGGCTGGGATGAGGCCAGGTCACCCACTCTCACCACTCCTGTTCAACAATTCAACACAACATTGGAATAAATGTCAACATACATTAGTCATATTTATATATGCCATTTAAAACAGTTCCAAAAGAAAGAAAGAAAGAAAGAAAGAAAGAAAGAAAGAAAGAAAGAAAGATAGACTGAGGTATAAATCTAAGAATGGACATCTTCACTATATTGGGTCCTCCACATTGTGAACACAATATGTGTCTCCATTTATTTATTTGACTTCTTTCATCAGCCTTTTATGAATCAGCAAATTTATTAAGAGAGTTAATGTACTTCCAGTAAAAATACCAGCAGTAGGTTTTGTAGATACAGATAAGCAAATTCTAAAATTTGTAAGGAACTGGAATAGCCAAACAATTAAAAAAAAAATTGGAGAATTCATCTCTCTATTTTAAGAATTACTGTAAAGTTTTTAGTGAAGAACTAGAACAGACCAGTGGGACAGAATATAGTGTCCCAAAATAGATACATATAGATATGGCCAATTGATTTTTGACAAAGTTACAAAGACAATACAATGGAGGAAGGATTGTTTTTCATCAAATGGTATTGGAACGGTAGATAGATAGATAGATGACAGATAGATAAATAGAAAAGTATCTCAACTTAAATCCCACACCTGAAACCAAAATGAACTTAAAATGTATCATAGATTTGAATGTAAAATGTAGAACCATAAACTTGAAGAAGAAAACTCAGGAAGAAGTCTTTCTGACATTGGGTTAGGGAAACAGTTCTTACATGTAACACCAAAAACATGATTCACAAAAGAAAAAGTTGATACATTGGATGTCACCAAAATTAAAAACTTTGGGTTTGGGAAAGATACCTTTAAAAAAATGAACAAAGTACAGACTTAAAATAAATATATATATTTTTTCAAATCACATATCTGACAAAGAACTTGTAATCCAGAATATATTTTAAAAACTCTCAAAACTTAACAGTAAGAAAACAAATAATACCCCTAAATGGAAAAATATTTAAACAGATATATGGATGGCAATGAAGCACAAGAAAAAAAACGCATGTTAATAGCCATTATGGAAATGCAGATTAAAACCATGAGACACCCTATATATCTATTAGAATGACTAAAACTGAAAAGTGGCCCTGACTGGTCTGGCTCAGTGGACTGGGCGCTGGCCTGAGAACCAAAAGGTTAGCTGGTTCGATTCCCAATGGGGCACACACCTGGGTTGTGAGCAAGGTCTCTGGTTGGGGGCGTGCAAGAGGCAACCAATTAATGTTTCTTTCCTTTTCCTTTTCTTTCCCTTCCTCCTCCCTCTAAAAAATAAATAAAATCTTTAAAAAAGGA
Organism: Furipterus horrens; assembly: GCF_987537825.1. Taxonomy (NCBI): domain Eukaryota; kingdom Metazoa; phylum Chordata; class Mammalia; order Chiroptera; family Furipteridae; genus Furipterus; species Furipterus horrens. The sequence continues at coordinate 53,509,651 of NW_028327181.1, read as the reverse complement.
AAAGAAAAGTGGACAGACAATACAAAGTGCTGGAGAGGAGGTGGAGGAACTGGAACTCTCATGCTTTACTGGTGGAAATGGAAAATGGCACGACCATTCTGGAAAACAGTTTGGCAATTTCTCCTCAAGTTAAACATCACTTACAATAGGATCCTGCAATCCCACTCTTAACTCTTTCCCCTAGAGAAATGAAAACTCATGTTCACACAAAATCCTGTTCATGGGTATGCACAGCAGCTCTCTTTATAGTTGTCCCACACTGGAGACAGCCCAGTGTCTTCAACAGGTGAGTGAATAAGCCAGCTACGATACCTCCGTACAGTGGAATACTAGACAATACAGAGAGATGAACTATGGACACCTGCAATGACATGTGTGACTCTCAGAGACATTGTGCTGAGTAAAAAAAGCCAGACTTAAAGGGTTACCTGCTGTATGCTCCCATTTATGTGGCATTCTAGAAAAGGAAAAATTATAGGCTCAGAAAATAGATCAATGGTTGTAAGGGATTGGGGTAAGGAGAGGGGTTGACTATGGGGGGCCAGAGGGAACTTTGGGGCGATAAAATAGCTCTGTATCCTGACAGTGACAAAGTCTATCTATACATGTGTTAAAACTCATAGGACTGCAGCAGAAGTAGTCAGAGGAGCTGGAAAATAGCAACATGGTGTGGCCAGACCACCACACAGGGTGGATGGGCAGGGGCTACAAGGCAGATCTGGGTCCTGATCTCAACTCCTGTGGTGGCAGGAGGCCAAGAGAACCTTCCCAAGCGTGACCCCAAAGTTGGATTCCCAGGTCCCCCTCTATCGGCTGTGTGGTTGTGAAGAATAATCTTAATAACCTCTGCTCCAAGTCCTCTGTCCCGACTGGTTCAAGCCACTATCATCTCTTGCTCAGATAACGGCAGTATCCCTACTGCGTCTCCCAGCTTCACTCTCCCCTCTACAGTCTGGTCCCTCATTAAAGCCCTCTAATACTTCTCTTGGATCTTGCAGTAAACTCCACACCGCTTGTCCTGCCTACACCTTGACTGACCCAGCGCACCTCTCCAGCTTCATCTTACGCTCCTCTCCCGCTGGCTCACCAGCGTCTCATCTCATGGCTCTTTGTGCTGCTCCAACTTGCAAAGCTCGGTCCCACCTCAGGGCCTTTGCACACATGCCTGGAACACCTTCCCCCCAGCTTCCCCACTGCTGGCCCCCTCTCAGTAGTCTGATCTTATTTTAAATGTCACTTTTTAGAGAGGACTTTCCTGATTAAGCTACCTAAAATAGCCCTCCCAGTCATGCTGTAGCTCACTCTTACTATTATTCAGAGCATGTAGCACATCAGAATTTTCCTGTGTAATGATTAGCTTTCTGGGCTACTCATTAGAACATGAGCTCCACAAACACTGGGTCTTGGTGTCTAGGTCACTGCAGCATGTCCAGCACTTAGGGCAGTATTGGCACCCAGTTGACAACAAATACATATTTTAGAGAAATACAAGGTCTGTCCAGAAAAACACCAGCCATTGTTAATATAACAAGAATGGTTTGTGCAACATCGACATAACCTGGCAGTCGAGGCGAATGGACTGGAATGTGCATGCGTGAACAATGACGACTTCACTGTACTAGTCAGTGGGTTGGTAGATGCTGTTGACTGAGCATGTGTACTGTGTGGCCATCGCATTCAAAATGACTGAGCGAGTAGAGCAACAATTCTGCATCGAATTTTGCGTTAAACTTGAACATTCCACGGCAGAAACTATTCAGCTGACTCAGAAGGTCGCAGCTGTGGGCAACTGGAGATTGGCATCTTCATCACAACAACGTGCCCACTTGTGCATCACATCTCAAGCAGAACTTTTTGACAAAACACCAAATCACCCAGGTGACTCAGCCACCCCTATAGCCCCAATTTGGTGCCCTGCGACTTCTGCCTTTTCCCAAAACTAAAATCACCTTCAAAAGGGATGAGATTCAGGAAAATACAACAGGGCAGCTGGTGGCGATTGCGAGAACCGTGTGAGGTCTCAAAGTGCCTACTTTGAAGAGGACTGAGACATCATTGTCCTGTGTAAAATATTTCTTGTACCTTGTACCTTCTTCAATAAATGTCTCTTTATCATATTACATGGCTGGATACCATCTGGACAGACCTCATATGCGATGAATGAATGAAGATGAAGTGTCATGCCCAAAGTCACATGGCCACCGAATGATGAAACCAGGGCTAAAGCTCAACGTGGGGTGCACAGTCACGGCCACCTCCCTTGCCTTCTGCACCCCTCTCTCCACTCCCCCCAAATCTCTCTGATCACCTTCTGTCCTAGTAAAATAAAATGAACAAATAGGCAAATGTCTGTCCTGATAGGATTGGCTAATAATGAACATCAGGCAGCCTTGAAGAAAAAGAAATCACAAGGCTATAGCTTGAAAGAGGAGTGTATGTCTCAAGACTCACTGTATAAATTTGGGGGTGTCTGGTCTGAGTTTCCATTGAAAGTAAAATTTCAAGAAGCTTAAACAATCATTGTCAGAAAGCCTTATTCATTCTTCTAGCTGTTTTGTGGTTCACACATTCATTCATCAAATATTTACTCAGCGCTTATACATATTTGTGCAGCTGCCAGGGATGCCTTGTACAGCCCCTTTGCTCTTCTGCGGAGGACCTCTGCCTACTTCCTGTCCTTTGGGGCTGCTGACCACACCAGTGTCAGGGAGAGCTCTTAGGGGTCAAGCTTGCACAGAGACAGGAAATGGAAAAAAGCAGAACCCAGGTCATTCTCAGAATGCATCAGCATCTCACTTGTCTTCGCTCCAGGATGACATGAGTTTCTTACAAACTGAAGCTTGTCCATGTAAGCACCCAGGCGGCCTCTGCGAGTGACTCTCACAGGGACCGAAAGACGACCACGCGCTCAGGAGCTGCCTCGCTCTGACGTTCTGACTCCTTCAGGCCCGAGTCCTGTCGCAGCTGCAGCTTGCACATCACTATTAATGGGGGCTGCTATCCAGCCCACTGTTTCCTGGCCTTTCGGTAATTTCCCCAGCCAGGGAGGATGAGGTTCTGTAATTCATCTGTCCAAAGAAGCTCTTGCTGTAATTTGTCTGCTCAGAGGGGATGCTTCTTTCTAATTTGCACATAAGCCTCTCTGAGTTGGCCACAGCCCTGGCTGAGCTGTTTTTCCACCCAACTGCTGATTTGTGGAAGGCTGGGAAGCCAGGGAAGCACATGGGATTGTCTTGTACAAAACAAAGCCTGAGAAACTGACATAGGCGAAGAGCATGAAACTTCCATCCACAGACCCGGAACATTAGTTAGGGCTGCTCAGAGGCTCTCTGGTTCTCTTCCTTGTTCCTGGCAGTGATTTCTGTGACTGAGGTTGCTGAGTAAATCAAACAGCACCTGTGGAACAACGTCCAGGGGCAGAAAACATGCAGGACTGGAGAGTATAGAGATAAATAAATAAGAAACAGTCCTCACCCTTAGGAGGTGGGGGTCTTCCAGCCTGTGACTTAAAAAAAAAAAAAAAATCCTCACCCAAGGATATGTTCATTGATTTTGTAGAGAGAGGGAGAGAGAGAGAGGCATCAGTGTGAGAGAGAAACATCGACTAGTTGCCTCCTATATGTGCCCCAAGCAGGGATGGGACCTGCAACCTAGGTATGTGCCCTGACTGGGGATCAAACCCTCAGCCTTTTGGTGCTTGGGACGACGCTCCAGCCAGCTGAGCCAGTGGCCAGGGCGGCCTGTGACATCTTAATGACCACAGTCACACTCCCAGCCCACGGCAAGCATGTTGGCGCTCTCACAGAGCAGATGCCCACAACACGCTGATAACATACCCATTTCAGAGATGTGCCTGCCTAGTACTGTGTTAAAACTCACTTTTCACATTAAAAACTATGCCTATAGTAAACATCTAAAGTGTTTAAGTGGCTGTACAGTGAGAAGCAAGTGTCCTTCTCACCCTTCCTCTGGTCCACCAGTTCCCTCCCCAGAAGAAGCCATAGTGTTAAAAAACTTGAATCTGTGGCCAACATTTAAAAGTTATATTTCACATAATGATCAATCCCTGACAGGGTGGTTGGAGCATCGTCCCGTGCACCAAAAAGTTGCAGGTTCAATTCCTAGTCAGGGCACTTACCTAGGTTGTGGGTTTGATCCCCAGTCGGGGTGCATACAAGAAACAATAGATCGATGTTTCTCTCTCACATGGATATTTCTCTCCCTTTCTCTTACTCCCTTCCTCTCCTTCTCAAATCAATCAATATATCCTTGGGTGAGGATTAAAAACACACTTCAAGATTCCCATATTACTTAAAAGGAGTAACTGGAATATCTGGCAATGTCGGGCCCGCAGTTCGTGTGGCAGCCATCAGCGGGCGCTGAAGTGCTGCTGCACCTGTAGAAAGGCCACATGCTCCCCCCACCCCAGGGCCTCTGCGCCAGCCCTCCCTGCTGCCTCCACCACTGTCCCTCTGGCTGCAGCATTTTCCACCCTCCCTGCTGGGTTCCAGGAGGCGGACGGACAAGTCTGCAATCCATGGGCCACGCTGTGTGTGGTTCAAGTCCTAGTTCTCAAAGAGAAGAGGTAGTTGCAGACTGCCTGGCATGGGCTGGGCATCAGCATTGCCCATGGTGCCCAGGTGAGTCACCTGACTATCATTCTGGGGCGCTCCCTGCTCTTCATAGCCCCTGACATCTTGTGTCGTGTGCGTGAATTGCCTGTTCGCTAGAATGCAAGATTCACGAGGGCAGGACTCCGTTACGTTCACCGCTGTGTCCCTGTTACCTGACACGGTTGACATCACGTAGAAGGCCCTCAATAAACAGCCTTGAGTGAATGACCATCAGGCGCTCATATGAAGACAAGATGGTGTCACTGTCTCCAAGGTACTCTCAGGAGAGGGAGCAGAAACAAGTCTGTCGGGCATGGCTGGCAGGACAAATGGCACGGGAAGCGGAGATCATGTTGGTGCTCAGAGTACTGGCAGAGAAGGCAGCCACCCCAGGAAAGGGGGACACAGACACAGCAGTGAGGACATTGTGCTCTGGCACACACACTACCACCTGTGCTTGGGCGTCTGTCTCCGGCCCCGACGCGGACAGCCTGACCGCAGTGTCTGGATGCTGCTGCTGGGCCGCTGACCAAGCAAACAGCACAGCAGAGCTCAGCTCACACGCCCTGCCACGTCCCTCCCCCCAGTCACAGCAGGAACGTGACATCACAGGAGAGAAATACACCGGCCTCTGCCACCAGTCGGGACAACCCCAGCACCCAGCCCGAGCAGCAGGGACAGCGGCCACAGGGTGAATCCCAACCACCTGGGGGGAGCCCCCAGTCACTGCACTGTGGCCGCTGCCCCTACGCTGCCCACAGCATCCGCCCGTTGCCCCATTTGTTCGCTAGTTGCCTTCCTACCTGATGGACACTGTCCAAAAGGTCTGTCACACACAAGGTAGGCAAACTTGTCTTCAACTGAAGAGCAAACCAACAAGTGGATGGATTCATTCATTCACTGAGTGGGTCCCCGCTGAGCCCCTTCTGCATGTCAGATGCTATTCTAGGTCCGGGGGATACGACAATGCCTTAAAATAGTCAAAGGCACCTGCCCTCATAAGGATTGTACTCTAGTGTGTATGTAGTGAGGGTGAAGGGTACAGACAAACTCAGTAATCAAATTGTATATTGGATGGTGATCGGTGCTCTAAGAATAAGGCAGGGAAGGAGAATGTGGGGTTCCAGAGGTTGGGGTGTGGCTTTGAAAAGGGCAACCAGGGAGGTCTGATTGGAGGAGACAGCTGAGTAGAAAACCTGCAGGAGGAAAGAGCAAGCCAGGTGATAGCTGCTGGAACCACATTCCAGGCGAAGGGAGTAGCCAAGCACTGAGCTGTGAGGGGCCTGGGGTTTTCAAGGGACAATGCAGCTGGGGGCCATAGTGAGGGGACAGTAGGAGGGTGTTGGCAGACAATGCTCCATGGGTTTCTGTGTGCCTTGTGAGCTTTTGTTCCTGATCATCTCCAGAAAGTCTGTGTCATGAATAGCTTTGGAAAAGAGAGAGTGTGTGTCAGGGCAGAGGGCAGGTTAACTTGCCTTCCAGTGTAATGGAGACAATGCCTCCTTCCAGGCAAAGGCTGGGTAGGTTTGCTGGCAGCCCATTGTGGAAACTGGGTTTCCTAAGCTTGGGGCTCCTCTGCTTGGCTGCACCTTCGCACTGCCCCTTGGGACACGGCAGGCAAGGGGAACATGACACTCATGCTTCTGGTTGCGCTGTAATAAAGTCCTTTGTCTCTGACCCTAGAGTCACGGTTTTCTGCCAATGTCCTTAAAATGAACTTGTTGGCAAGCTAACTTGTGAGTTACAAGTAGGGCAAAACCTTAGACCCTTCATGGCTCTTGACAGAAGGACGAGGCCAGAGACCAGGAGAAGGAGAGAATGAATGAGTGAAGAAGCAATGAGTGAATGAAGAAGCTGGGGTTTAGAGGGCACAGCTCCTTAAATACAGAACATTGACAGCAGCCAGTCCTCCGGGCAGGCGCAGACTCACAGCGGGTCACTGCCTGGGGGTGGGGCAGGCCCCAGGACCGTCCACAGCACCATGGAGCTGTCACTACGGACAGGACACAGCGGGAAGAAGCTGAGGGCAGAGCGTTCACAGCTGCGGCTGCCCATGTGTTGATGCAGGATGAGGTGGGAAGGCTTCCGGCCGGAGGAAGGACCGAAGGCAGCGGGTTTAGAAGGGATGTGGAGAGGCCAGCTCAGGGTCAGTGTTTCCCAATGCCGATCCCAGGTCTGGACGATCCCCCACCCACCCCAGCCCCACAACCCCTCATTGCTGCTCCTAGAGCAGGCTGTCCTGTCAGGAAGCCACCACCCAGACCTCCCTATGGATGCTCCTTTTGTACTAAAACCCGGGAAGAAAGACATGGAGTTTCCCAGGACGGCACCTCCACCTCCCTCATGTCCTGTGCCCTCCACCCTGGCACGGAGAGAAGGGTCCCCTGCACCAGTCCACTTTCTTCTCCTCCCACTGCTGCTGCTTCGCACCCCCAGGGGTGCAGGGCCAGACGCTACTTCCAGTTCTCCGACTGGTTCTCTCTGCTGAGACGGTCACATCTGCCAGACTGCACAGCAGGTTCTCCAGTCAGAGCATGTGCTTAGTAGACTCACAACAGGGGAGAGGGAAGTGGAGACGCAGACCTCAGAGCTCTGAGAAGGTTCCCTCAACTCTATCCTTCATCCCTCATTCCATGAGGCCCACTTGGGCTTTCCAGATCTGGAGGGGCCAGGGAGCTGAGGGCCTGGCTCCACTGTGACTGTCCCCTGTGGATGGGGAAGGCCCATTTCCTCCCCTATGTCTGCCAACAGCCTGGAAGGAAACACCTGGATGATGGAAAGCCAGTCCGGGGGTGAGGGGAGAGCGTTGTTCCCGGGGACAGGGAGACAGGACGCAGGTCGGGAAGCTGCGGGGACCAGATGGTGATGACCCAGCCTGGCGTGCACGTTTGCCACGTCAGCCAGGGAGATAACAGAGGTGATCGGCAGGCCCCAGCGAGAGGCCGTGTAGCAAAAGGGCCCAACAGGTAGCGTTGGTGCTGGACTGCCTGGGTTCATCCCTCTCTGTGGCTATGGCTACTTGGGCTAGTGGCTTAAAATCTCCGTGCCTCAGTTTCCCTAACTTTAAAGGAGACCTAATAATAACACCTATTTACAGAATTACTGTGAAGACTAAATGAGGTGATATTCAGCTCTGACTGGCAGGGCTCAGTTGGTTGAGCGTTGTCCTGCAGAGTGAAAGGTCGCCAGTTCGACTCCTGCTCAGGGCACATGACTGGGTTGTGGACCCCTGGTTGGGGTGCATGTGAGAGGCAACTGATCAATGTTTCCCTCCCTCTCTTTCTCCCTTCCCCTCTCTCTAAAAATAAATAAATAAAGTCGTTAAAAATAAATAAAGTAAATGAGGTGATACTTAAAAACCTCTTAAAGCCAAATAAAGAATGGAACAGGCCCTTGCCTGTAAGTCCTCCACAAATGCTACACTTTAGTGGCCAAATTGAATCTCTAGCTATTCTTTGTTTTCACACCACTTTCATACCCTCTCCGCCCCGCAACCACCCCGGGTCCGCACACTTTGCTCCCCTAACCCCGATGCCTGGCGCCTCCTGTCCACACACAGACCATCTGTCTCCATCAAGGCTCAGGTGTACCTTCTGCCAAGCCCTTCCTGTTCCCACATCCAGAGGGCTCTCTCCGCCTTTGCACACACCTTGCCCAGGGCTCTGGCACATCTCACTGTCTGTGCCGGCTTCCCCAGGATGGAGACCCAGCCTTGGCTGCGCTCTGGCATTGGCGCTCACGCAGAAGATGCTCAATCCATGTGTGTGGAGAGAAAGGCCAGATCAGCATCGCTGGCTCCACATTCCCCAGGAGAGGGATGGATAGCTGATGTCCCACAAAGGTTGAGGACAGGGACCTGGATGGTTCATTCTGAGTTGCCCACCCACTCTGTAACCTTTGGCAAGTGGCTCCATCTCTCTAAGCCTTAGTCTCCTGACCTATAAAAGGGGCATTAAAACACGTATCCAGCCTACTTCCAATTGCTCATGAGATTCCAATGGAATAAGGAGTGTGCTCTACAGCACTGGGCATGTATAATTCTTCTTCTTCTATTGGCATTTGCAGGATTTAGGGAAGAAAGAAGAGGTCTTCTCACAAGCTGCTGTGTGCTTTCTTCTTGTGAAAGCGGGCTGAACAGTCTCATGTTGGCAGAGTGGCCCTAGAAGCCACCAGACCCGGGGAGCCCTGCTCAGAAGGCTGGGCCTTGTGTTCATAGAGCCAGGGGTGTCTCAGCCCTTCACAGGAGCCCATCCCAGCATCCCTCCTCCAGGCACCCCGTCTACTCTGCTCGGATCTGCTTCTCCCATTCCTTCCTCAGGGACCTCATCCCAGCCGGCACCTACCTCGGCTCAGCTGCTGCAGCTTGGCTCCCCAAGTCCTTTGGCTGGTTAGCTCCCCACAGTCCTGCCCAGGGAGGCTGCTGGCCTCAGAAAAGCCAATGTCTTAGGGAGCCCAGACTGGGGTTTTCGGTCTCAGCCGCAGTCTCCAGGCCTGCAGAGAAGAGTGCAATGTTGAATAGGCCCCGCTGTGTCCCCTCCTCTTCCTTCCCCTTCCTCACAGGCCTCAGAGCTCCTCCCAGAACACATCCTGCCGTGAGCTTGCTCTGTGGTCACCCGTGGTCACCGGAGGTTCTTTATTCTGACCGGGTGGGAAGTAGGCAGCTCGGAGGGTCCCGCTGGAGTTGACTGGGCAGTGAAGCAGGGCCCTGACCGCTCTCCTGAGCTCCAGACCACCCTCACCTCTGGGCACTGGCAGCCCTCAAGCCCCTCCAACTCAGTCTGTCCAAACTTAGCTCATCACGTCCCCTTCTGAACCCATTTTCTTGCTCCTCACCTCAGCATCAGAAACCTGAGTGCCAACCTTCACCCCTCTGGCTCCCTCCCCTCTTACAGCTAAACAGCACTAAGTCCCGTCACTATGTCATGCATGGACCCTTCTGCCCATCTGTCACTGCTTCATCAGGGCAGCATTGTCTTCTCCTAAATGATGTCATCAGCTCAGTGTCCCCCTCTCACCCGGCCACCACCTCACAGCCACAGGTCTCCTTCTGATGGGGAGACACAATCTGATCACATTACACCTTCAATGGCTCCCCATTACCTCCAAGGGAACAGCCAAACTCCTTGGTGTGACTTGTGAGGACTTTCTGGATCTGGTCTCTCTTTAATCCCCAACCTCGGGCTTTATCCTGTCACTCTGACTCCTCCCAGAAGTCCCGATGACTGACCGCAGAGCCTCGGTCAGGGACCCAGGCCTTCACCTGCGCTCGGGGACTCTCTTTGCAGCCCTTCTCCTGGCTCCCACTAGGCACCCTTTGTTTGGCAGAGAAGAGCAAGAACAGATGTTCTGGCGGCAGGATGAAAAGTGGGCGCCACAGATGCTGGGGGAGGGGAGTCACGGAGGTGACCGTCAGCAGAGAGGACATGGGTGCAGAGGACGAAGAAGCATCTGTGGCCCCAGCAATTAGGAGAGAGCAGTGCCGGGGAGCAGCTTACCTCCAAGGTGACATGTTTGCTAGCTTGTTGTATTCTTTCTTTTTCTCACATTTTGAAGCCAGGCAATATTTTGGGGAATCTTCAACACATTTCCAGGCCTTTACAAAGCTCGCAGATTTCTATGCTCTCATCGATTTGGCCTGATGGGTTAAATGTAGAGACAGATTGCTGACGGCAGAGTCTGAGTGTCTGGATTCAGCTCTGCCTGAAACCCCCAAGCCTAGATCTACTCTTAAGTTGTTCAACTATCTGATCCAATACCACCCCCTCCCCCTTTTTAAATTAAGCCTGTTTGAGTTAGGTTTCCGTCACTTGCAGTCAAAGGAGAAATCACTTTTTCTGTGAGGCTTAAATGCATTTTGTTCCGTCCCCTCATTTCCCAGAAGGGAACATTTGAAAAAAAAAAAGAGTCCGGAAATTGAAACCATGTTCTCTATTGCTCAGCTTTCCTCCCGTATGTACTTTTCTGTCCCCCTCATGTCACTGGAATCACATTCTGTTTTGCACCTTTGTATTAGTTTTTAGGTTACACGTGTGCCTCACCCCTCTGGCCTTCCACAGTAACTTCTGGGGAAGCAGAGGGTAGGTCTTATTCATTATTCTACTCATCATAGGGTAAGAGAAGGTTAAGAGAATGCGTGGCCCATTAAACTAAGTAACTGGATTAATGGGTGAATGGGGGAAGGAGGGAAGGAAAGAAGGAAGGGAGGAAGGAAGAGAGGGAGGGAGGGAGGGAGGGAGGAGTGAAATGAATAAGGACTGAGAGCTCAGTCCCCGCATGTTGAGGACTCAGCCGTGGCCAGGCAGTGTGGCCATTCTTATCAGCCTCGGCCCAACTGAATCGGAAATCACAAGCTGATGTTGCCTCTTGTGGCTGCACTGCTCCTCTTATCCTCAGTGACTGTGTCTGTAACTCCACTGGCTGCGGTAGGCACAGAGGGGGCTGCCTGGCGCCTGTTGACAGCTCCCGAGCTCTTCCCTGTGCGGAGGAGCTGAGTCTTCCCTCAGCCTCCTCTAGCTCAGCCGGGGCCTTTGGAATCTGCTCCTGTAACTTGCCTGGAGCTGTGAAGTTACTGGTCTTCTCTGCAGACCTGTGGCTTCCTCACTCCTCTTTCCAGGACAGCCCCACCCACTCCCTCCTAGTCAGACACACGCATCTTATGTATTTTTTACCTTTTTTTCAATTATGGTTTACAGTCAATATTATTCTCTATTAGTCTCAGGTGTACAGCACAGTGGTTAGAAAATCATGTGCTTTACAAAGTCGTGCCCCTGATGTTTCACGCACCCACCTGGCACCATACAGTTATTACAATATTATCGACTATGTTCCCTGTGCTGCACTTGACATTCTCATGACTATTTTGTAATTACCAGTCTTTATTCCTTAATCCCTTCGCCTCTTTCACCTGTCCCCCAACCCTCCTCCCCTCTGGCAGCCATCCGTCTGGTCTCTGTGTCTGTGAGTCTGCTTCTGTTTTGTTCGTTCATTTGTCCTTTAGATTCCACCTATGAGTGAATTCATGTGGTATTTGTTATTCTCTGATTGACTTATGTCACTCAGCATAGTACCCCTAGGTTCATTCATGCTGTCACAGATGGTAAGATTTCATCTTTTTTATGACTGAGGAATATTCAATTGTCTATATGTCCCACAGCTTTTTTATTCGCTTGTCTATTGATTGGGACCTGGGTTGCTTCCACATCTTGGCTATTGTAAATAACACTGCCATGAACATAAGGTTGTATGTATTCCTTTGAATTAATGTTTTGGGTTTCTTTGGATATATTCCCAGAAGTAGAATCGCTGGGTCATAAGGCCATTTCATTTTAAATTTTTTGAGGCTCCTCCATACTGTTTCCCACAGTAACTGCAGCCGTCTGCGTTCCCACCAACACTGCAGGAAGGCTCCCTTTCCACCAGCACTTGTTTTCTGACATGTTAATTATGGCCATTCTGACTGCTGTGAGGTGATACCTCATTCAGGTTTTAATTTGCAGTTCTCTGATGACCCAGTGTCAGATTTGAATTTGGATTCCTTTAATTGCAGGTCTTGAGAACTGAAAAAGATCTAGTACTTTGTCTATTTAAAAAGTTTTTTTTTTTAAACATCCTCACTCGAGGACATATTTTCATTGCTTTTAGAGAGGAAGGAAGAGAGAGGGAGAACATCAATGTGAGAGAGAAACATTGACTGGTTGCTTCCAATATACACTTTGACCAGGGATTGAACCCACAACCTTTTGGTTATGTGTTAAATAGTTTCTCCAGAGAGAAGAACTGTTCTTTTGAAGTTTTTTTTTTAATGTGGAAAAAGTATATAACATAACTTTTTAAAATTTATTATCTTAACCATTTTAATGTTAAGTGATTCAAAGTACATTCATATTGTTGTTACCACCATTTACCTCCAGACCTCTTCATCTTGTACAATTAAAACTCTGTCCCCAGTAAATAATGACTCCCCACTCCCCTCCCCCAGCCCCTGGCATCCACCATTCTCATTTCTGTGTCTGTGAATATGACTATTCTAAATACTCGTATAAGTAGAATCATACAGAATTTGTCCTTTGTTGTGATTGGTTTATTTCACTTAGCAAAATGCCCTCAAGGTTCATCTATGGTGCATTATGTTTCAGAATGTCTTTCCTTTTTTAGGCTGAATAATATCGTATTTTGTGTGTATGCCACAGTTTGCTTATCCATCTGTTAATAACACTAAGAACTCTTTATTCTTAAAACATACTCTAATAACATCACACCTAAAAATTGATAATTTCTCAATATCAAATACTTTGTCAGTGATAAGTTCCTCTTTGTATCAAGCGTTTTAAACACTTGGTTTTAATTGACTTCCGGCAAAGACAGAGGCATAGGTAGACACACTTCGCCTTCCTCCCCAAGCATAAGAAGGATTCCATCTACCTCAAACCTAAAAACAATGAGAACTACCAGAAAATCGAACTGCTTGGAAGCCCAACAAAGATATAAAGAAGTAACACTCACCCGGACAGGAAGGAGGGGCAGAGCTGGGGTGGTGGGAGCAAGGCAGTCACACATTATAGAAGTAAGGAGGGACACCTGGGGAGAGATCCCAGCCCCAGACCAGACCGAGCAGCTCACAGTTCCAGTGCCAGCATTGGGGAAAATAAAGCCTCATTGCTTCTGACTGTGAAAACCAGTGAGGGTTGGGGTGGTGGAAGAAACTGCCAGTATCCCAGCAGAGTCTGCTTGTTTAAAGGGCCTCCATGGTTCTAGAACATCCCCAACCCCTCCCACCCTGGGAACCATGGCCAGGGCAACAGCTAGAGAGGTAGGTAGGTGTCAGTCCCATATGGGAAGTGGGAGAAGTGCCTGGAAAAGGGGTGAGTGCTGAGCAAGGTTTTCTTGTGATGTTGTGGAGTTTCACAGGTTAGTGAGCCTCGGCGGCTGTTGCCTTGTATGATTTCTGTTATTTCTCATTCCTGGTTTATTTAAATATGCAATCTTTATTAAAATTATGTTCGTCCTGATGGGCCGCTCCTCTGCCTCCCTTCCGAGTCTTGGTGCTCCCTAGGGCTTGTGCCATGGTGAGCACGCCCGTCGTCCTCACGCCCTCTGGGTGATTTTATCCAGTCTCCTGCTTCAACTCCCACCTGTACATAGCACCCCCAGGTTTTTCACATTCCAATCATAAATGTATCGCTCAATTTCTTTTTTATAGTTAATATAAAACATCATTCCTCTAAAGAAATTTAAAATATACATTCAGTGTAGCCAAGTTCTTTTTTTTTTTTAACTTTAATTTTTCAATTACAATTGATGTTCCATTTTATATTAGTTTCAGGTGTACAGCATAGTGGTTAGACGTTTCCATAACTTATGAAGTGATTCTCCTGCAAGGTCTGGTACCTAGTTATTACAGTATTTCTGACTATATTCCCTATGCTGTCTGTACCTCACATCCCCATAACTATTTTGTGACTGCCAGTTTGTGCTTCTTAACCTCCTAACCATTTTCATCCAGCCCCCAACGCCCATCCCATCTGACAACCCTGTTTGTGTTCTATACCCCTGCGTCTGTTTTGTTTGTTTTGTTAGTTTTTATATGCCACAGATAAGTGAGATCATATGACATTTGTTTTTCTCTGTCTGCCTTAATTCACTCAGCATAATACCTTCTAGGTCCCTCCATGTTGTCACAAATGGTAAGGTTTCATTCTTTTCATGGCCGTGTACTATTCCATTGTATGTGTGCACCACATCTTTATCCAATTGTCTACTGGTGGACACTTAGGTTGCTTCCGTATGCTGGCTATTGTAGCTAATGCTGTGATGGACACAGGGGTGCAGACATCTTTTCAAATTAGTGTTCTGGATTTCTTCTGGTAAATAGCCAGAAGTGTAATTTCTGTGACCCCTGGATTGTTATTTTGTATTAAGTAATACAATGTCTTTAAAAATTCTGAAAGTAAAGAATGCTGGGGAGGGCAAACCCTACCAGGTGTTTAAAAACTATGTGAAGCCACAGTAAATGAAAGTCTGGCGCTGACACTCAGGCAGATCGAAGGAACGGACTAGACAGCCACAGAGAGACACACGCAAGGAGCGCAAATACATTTGGGAGCTCAGGTGAGGCGAGAATAGCATTCAAACTAGCGGGGGGAAGATGATTAACAAATGATACTGAGAAACTGAATAGCCACTTAGAAAAAGGCAGAAGCTGGAACCTGATACCAAAATAAATTCCCAGTAGATCTGAAACATGAAAGAAAGAAAGAAAGATAGAGAGAAAGAAAGAAAGAAGTAAGTCTTGGAAGGAAATGTAGTAGAAGGCTTTCGAAGTATAACACCAAACCAGGAACACACATGTCCTTGGGCAAGACTGATGAATCAGACCACATACAAAATTTGCATAAACAGATTCAGAAGACTTGCAGTTCATTTCAGGGAGCTACCTTTATTAATATCAATATATAAAAAGCTTCTTCCAAGCAATGAGACTTCAATAGTCAAGCAAGAAAATAGGAGAGGATATTTAGAGACAGTTTATGGGACAAGACATACAAATGGCTCTTGAACATGAAAGGTGTACAGGGTTTACTTGTGAGAAGTATAAATTAAAATTTTTCATCTACGGAAGCATCAAACATCAAGCTGTTTGATAATGTGGCTGACAAGGATTTAGAATATAAGTATATCCATTTGGTGCTGATTTTGAAATGTATGCCTTGTCCCATTCAATTCTACTTCTAGAAATTTATTCTATAGATATTCTAGTATATGTGTCAATTTCAGCATATATGAACAAGGTGATTTATTGCAGTGTTCAGAGATAAGAGTAAAACATTGGAATAAGCCAACTAACACTAGTATGCACACTAAATTGTTACATAAATACAATGAAATATTGAGTGAAAAAAGCCAGGCCCTGACAATGTGTATAGTAAGTTATCAATTAGGGGAGACCATTTAATAGCTGAGAAATCAAGATACACTCAGATAAAAATATTTTAGGCTTTGTGGGCCACAGGGATCCTGCATACTCTTGCATCTTATTTTTAAAATTTACCATGCAGTAGACCTCTTTCCGAGTCACTTTGTATACATCAGACTCACTGTATTTATTAGTTGCTAAGTACTCCAATTATTGGTAAAGCTATGGAGAGGGTCCTTGTCATGATCCATTTGCTGCTAGAGCATGGGGTGCCCTCATGCACTCGTGCTGGTGGGTATTTTTGTAGGCTATGTTCATACAGGCTAAGTTGCTCGGCCAAACCCATTGCATTCCTTTGACACTGATCTGCTGGATGGCTTGGGAAATCCTCTCTTCTACTCTATGAATACCCATTCTCCCACACTCTTGCCAACATTAGATATTAATCAATTTTTAAAATGTTTCCTAAGTTGATGAGAGAAAAAGGGAATCTCATTTTAACTGACACTTCTTTATTAGTGAGAATGAATACTTTGTGTTGTCTTTTTATTATCATTAATGTCTTACTTTATAACAAAGCCAGGGAAGGTGTGGGAAATGTACACATTTGACAAAGTTGGGTGTTGGATACTCTAGTGTTAGAATGCTCTCCAAGTTTTACTATATACTTACAATATTTCATAATCAAAAAGGATGACCGTTTAAGTCTCCTGAAAACATTCTTTTACCTCCTCTGCCAGCCTTCCCAGTGTGATTTGACACTGTCCCCCAGTCACATGTCTTATCTGTGAGCAACTTTCTATGGCCCGTGAGCTCCGGAAAACGTGACTACATCTGATACATCTCACTGTGTTGACAGTTGAGCACAGTGGGTAGTATGTGTTCAATACTTATTTATGAAATGAACGTATAAAAATCACTCACTTTGAGAAAAATCTAAACTCTCTGTATTACCGTGTTTACTATCTTAACCTGTTACTTCAGATGGCTTTGTGATGATTCTGAGATATTGGCATACATATGACCAGAGTATTATAAACAAACTTTGTGGGAAGAAAAAGTATTGGAAAGAGATGGATAATGCCAGGAAAGTTACATAATTGCTAGATTAACTATATAATAAATGTCCAACCAGAATCCACGAGTGTCTTAGACTCTGTCCCATCCTTTAGTTTCGGGTTAAAATACCTCTGTTCCCCTGTTCACTCTGTTACTTTGCTTGGTTTGCTTTGTCGTGACAGTTGTCCCAGTTTGTAACTGAGTTTCCTTCTGAAAGTGTATGTGAGTTGGGGCGGAACTTCATCTGCCCCATTGTCCATAGCCCCTAAAGCCTGGCACGTAGCGGCTGCTTGACGCTTACTTGTTGAAAAAAAAAAAAAAATCAGTTGCTGCTTTTCTAGTTAAATTCTTGACTTAATTTGTTATTTTAATCTTAGAAACCCACATTGAGTCCCTTCTGCCAAATCACGGGAATGTAACAGACCAGTGTGTGGTGGGAAAAGTGATGTTGGGGTGGCAAACAGGCAGGGTGTTTACAGCAAATAGGACTGGTTATGTAAAGCTCAGCGTGTTTAAAATGCCTTGTGGCTGAGTGTGCTTTCCCTGATTGTGTGTGCTTGATTTTAGTCTCTAGCCCAACCTCAGAGCAGCCAGTGTATGATTCACTTTTTAAATCCTCCCTTAATTTTTTTGGCTATGGTAAAATATACCAAACATAAAATTTACCATCTGAACCATTTTTAAGTGTGCAGTGCAATGGTCTTCAGTACGTTCCCACCGCTGGGCCACCCTCCCCACCACCCCACTCCTGAACTCTGCTGTCCTCCCAAACTGGAACTCTGTCCCCATTAAACACTGCCTCCTCAGTCCTCCCTTAATCTTGACCAAAATGTCCAACCTTTTCATGAATAAATAGCCCAGTCCATTAGAAATCATACCGTCCTTGTGTGTCTTCTTACAAATTATACAAAAATTACAAGCATAATGTGTATGTTTTCAAAAAACTGATATGTAAGCTGTGAAAAGTGAGTATTCTCATCCCCTCTAGAGAAAAAAACGATGGTAAGTTTGGTGTGTAGTCTTCCAAACATGGAAAAATACAAAAATGATAAAATTTTGTTTTTCAGAAGGCTGGAGCAGATTTGCTCATCCCAGTCTCTCTTCAAACTGCCTCTGCTGATGGATTTGTGGTGAGTATTTTAAAATCAGATATACATTTTTTACCTTTGTCCAAAAGACTGTGAAGTTAGGGCAGAATTCCCCATCTGCTGCTTATCCTTGCAATGGAACATTAATATTCCCTCTGAGACACTGGCAACCTGATTGTTTTGTGTGGTTTTTTTTTATAGCCCCAAACTAAGAGTGGTTTTATATTTTTAAAGAGTTGTAAGAACAAAAATAAAACAGGCGAATATGTGACAGAGATCTTATATGTCCCTTTATAGAAAAAGTTTGCTGACTGCTTGCATTATTGGCCCGAGTATGATATTCCTACTTTGATTGCAAAATATTGCCCTTTGAGTATTCATGTCTTTCTTCCTTTCTTTCTTCTTCCTTTCTTCTACCTCTTTCTTTCTCTTTTCTTTCTTTCTTCCTTTCTTTCTTTCTTTTCTTTCTTTCTTTTCTTTATTTCTTTTTCTCTTTCTTTCTTTCTTTCTTTCTTTCTTTCTTTCTTTCTTTCTTTCTTTCTTTCTTTCTTTCTTTCTTTCTTCCTTCCTTTCTTCTTTCTTCCTTCCTTTCTTCCGCCTCTCTCTCTCTTTCTTTCCCTCCCTCCCTCCCTCCCCCCTTCCTTCCTTCCTTCCTTCCTTCCTTCCTTCCTTCCTTCCTTCCTTCCTTCCTTCCTTCCTTCCTTCCTTCCTTCCTTCCTTCTTTCCTACCTTTCCCTTTTCACCTTTATTTTTAGAGGTAGGTTGAGCGTAGTCTAATGCAGTGTCAGGCGGGCGGGAGAGGTGGAGGGATACCGCCCCCTTGTGGCAACACTTTCCTCCCCGGAGCCAGGATGAAATGTGCTGTCAAGCCTTCAGAGGACGGCAGCTGTGGGCATGAGCTTTGGAAGCAGACTTCCCTGGGTGTAAATTCTAGCTTTTCCACAAATTGGCTGTGTTACCCTGGAGGTTATTCAACTTCTCTGAACCTCATCTATAAGAGAGAGAATTGTCTGTTTAACATGTTTTGATCCCCCACTATGGGCAAATACGTGTTCACCATTATTTTTATTATGAGTACTCTGAATCTACTTAGTCACTTCTCGTTTGCCCTTCCCAATATCTCTGCCAGGAATCTTGTGGTTGATTGCAAAAGTGGGCACAAATTATTCCCCTTCTTCTAGCCATGCCCCGTGGCGTTACCCTCCCACACGAACTGGAGCCTTGATCGCGTGACGCTCTGGCCACAGGGAGGTTAGGCAACATGAAACAAGAGAAAAGTAGACGTGTGAGTGTGAAAAGTGCTTTTGTGTGGAGCTCGCTCTGCGTTGCTGCACTCGGACCCCAGCTGCCACGTGAGCCAGCCCAGGCTGGCCTGCTGGAGGATGAGAGCCCCGTGGCCCAGTCACACCCCGTCACCCGGGCAGCAGCTGCCAAACCCCTGGACACGTGAGGGAGGCCATCCTGGCCCAGGAGCCGACCTTCCAGCTGATCGCAGGTACAAGAGGAAACCCACAGCCAAGGCCTGTGCCCAGAAGGGTGAACGGAATAAATGTTGTTGTTCTACCCCACTACACTTTGGGGTGGTTTGTTACAAGCAATAGACAGCAGATGCAAAGACCTTATCTTCCCACTTTGCAGACAGAAATGTGAGGCCTGCTTGAGGCCATGAAGCAACCCTTACTCTCTTTCCACCATGCAGGGACGCCCCTTCTGACATGCCCAGTCCCCTGATGCAGGGACAGTTACTGATGAGACAGGGGCGGGTGAGTCCACGTGCCATTTCTGCAGCTCTCACCCACTCACTTATGACTCTGTTTTCCCATCAATAAAATGGGGTCACAGCACCTCCCAGGTAGGATTAGTGTGAGAATTAAATATTGTAAAGCAGCAGCACACAGTAGGGGCTCTGTACTCCGTACGTTCCCTAGAGATGTTGGACCAGGTGCTATAATTATTACCCCACATGCGGAGCCCTCCTTCAGCAGAAATGAAGTCCTGTCTGAGTTTCAGAGGTGGAAGGCCAAGTCTAATTGCTCACCACAGGGTCAAGGAGATGGAGAATGTCAGGGAGCTCAGCCTCATGCCCTCCTAAAGGGTTGGGGTATTGATACT
The DNA here is from genome assembly GCF_987537825.1 of Furipterus horrens. Taxonomy (NCBI): domain Eukaryota; kingdom Metazoa; phylum Chordata; class Mammalia; order Chiroptera; family Furipteridae; genus Furipterus; species Furipterus horrens. Next base: position 53,489,867 of record NW_028327181.1, on the reverse strand, counting down.
AACCCTAGATTTGGGATACTAACCCTAGCCCCAACACCACCCTTACTCGAATCTTTTAACCTGAGTGTTAGGATTTTAAAGCAATCCCTCAGGAGTTCTGGTCACTGACTAACTGCACTCTCCCTAACCTCTTGGCAAGACTAGAGACATTTGTACAACCAAAGACTATTTTGTGGTTTAAGAAGGATAAAATGGACTATGCTTTACCCTCAAAGACAAAAGAAATGTTGCTTCCTTGATTATTCTTTCTTACTTCGTGTAGATCAGATACGGAAACCTGTGCATGAGCATCATAGAGGCTAATTACAGTTTCCTTCAGGGGCTGGAGGGATAGTCTCAGCTGACCGATGCCCAGTTCTACAGGCGCTCAGAGAGGGGAGCGTCAGGGGTGCCCTGTTGGGAGGGGACCTTTCTTCAGCAGCGATTGTCCTCTTTGATTAATTGCCAATCAAGACAGACTCGAGAGACACATCCTCCTGGCATGTGTAGATGTCCTCTGCTCTTGCTTCTGGTTTCCTTCGTCTTGACTGCTGTTTCGCATCTGACTTGCTAACGGCAGCAGAATAAACGACCTGTGCAAGCAGGTCACTGCCTGAGCCGATACTCTCAGGGCTTTCTTTCCTACAACTGCTGGTGGCCTCACAGGAAACCAACCAACCAACAAAACGTGCATTTTCTGGGTTACTCAGTTCCTGAGGAAAACATCCCGATGCTAAGAAAGGGGTCTTCTGTGCTAGCTTTCCTCCAGAGAACCAGCCCAATTCCAGCTTTCTGATGGGGGTGAGGGCTGATAGTGCAGCGCAAGAAAATGACTTTCTAGATCAAGGCCTGTGGCCATGTTTCTACAAGCTGCTGTATTCCCTTTAGGTGGTGCCTGCTGGTGTCACGGGGGTGGGGTATGTCTCTATGTGAGTGGGTGTGGTGTGATTGTATGCACATGTGTGTGTCTTTCTCTTGGAGTTATTAGAGCCCCCTTACAGAGCAAAACTGCCTGCAAAATCTCATAGCTGTGGCTGGGGGTACTGCAATGCCACTCTGACCCACAAGTTAGGGACAAAGTCCTTTACAAGACTGTCCATTCTTCAGACACCAGTCACACATTGGGGGCCCCCAGGCCACCCATTTCCAAAAGGTTGGCTATAAATTCAGGGCTTCCCATGACACCTTAAATTTGACAGTTCATTCACTACAAATGACTTGCAGAACTCAGGAAAGCTCTGTACTTATTACGACAGTTTTATTACAGAGCACACACACAGGGCGAGGTCTGGGAGGACTCTGGCCTCTCCCTGCAACTTCAGGGCACCTCAGCCTCCCAGCACATCAGTGTGTTCACCAACCACAAAACAGTATTCCACTTAGTTCAGCATCCATACTTTTTATAGGGGTTTCATTCTGTAGGCAGAATGGATTAAAGCACTGAGTGTACGGCTGACATAAATTTCTATGTGCCCTCCCCTCTACGGGTCTTTGACCTTGGTTACCTTGTGGCAACATGATCCTACCTGTCTGAGCATCTGCACTGGGTGTAGCATTTATATTATAGAGACAGCAATGGTACCAATGTGAATATACCTAATATTTGGAGGAGTGAGCATGGGGTACATATAGTAGCTTTTTAGTTTAAATGTATTTCCCAATACATTTGACTATCCCTCTCAGTATTATAATTTTACCAACAATGCCAGTGTTAGACCACATTGCAGTGATGGTAGCTATAATCTGAAAAATAAAAGTCAAAAAGTACTGGCACATTCCTGGAGTTCCTTTTAGTCATTCATGATTAGCCTAGTCCATCATCATATCGGATGATAAAAATGTCCCCTGGGGCAGGGCCACACAGGTGTGCAGGCTTCCTTTGAGGTTCAGGTTCCAAAAAAAGGAATGGTCTCAGCTTTATAGGGCTGCACCCTCTCAGGCACCTGCCATGAGAGAGCTAAGAGCCTTTTTGTGAAAAACACTGGATTTCTCTCATTGCATAACCCATGGCTTCATTCCTTTACCCTCAGCTATTCTTTCCCCTTCTCTCCTTGGTACAGCACTAATGGGCGATTTCTACCATTGTGCCACGTAAGTGTATTCATCGTTCACCCTGTTTGTGCCAGATGGAGTGAAAGCACAACCCACTCAATCGGGACCTGGGACTCCTGACAGAAAAGTGCAACAACACATTTACAATTTCTTGCCTAGGAATCATGCCTGCTTCTGACCATTGTAGGTGCAGCCCAGACCTGGAATTACTGCCTCAGGTAGGAGAAAGTGGTGGGGAAGGAAGAAAAATATATTGCCATCCCATTATCCCCCCATGATGGGAGGAATGGCAGCGTCATACCAGCCTCCTCTCCCACCCCTCCCCCCAAGATCCACCAGAAAAGCAGAAGGATCTATCTAATGGGGACGCACCCTCAGCACCCCCAAGGTGAGTGTGAGCAAAGGCTCCTGAAGGCATGTAAACAAGCCCATATATGTATATTCCCAGCAGTTTTAGACAATTCAGTGCTCTAATTGCCCATTCCAGTTACCCATCAAACCTTGACTCTGAGTATGAGAGTGTGTCCCTCAGTCTAAGAAAATGTAACTAAATTGGCTCAGGATCTTCTGTTTGGTTCTTCTGTTGTGCTCCGAGCATTTGTATCTACCACCGGGTACATACAGTCCAGAGTCAGTGTCTATTCCTGTCGGGACCCATGTCGCCCTCTGGGGCTCCACCATGGGTCTAACGTCACCCACTTGCCAGTCTGCCCCGTAGCCGTCAGCAATCCCTTCACCTCTTTCGCCCAGTCTCCAAACCCCCCTCCTCATGGGCAACCACCAGTCCGCTATCTGTACCTACAAGCCTGTTTCTATTTGTTTGTTTGGTTTTGTGCTTTAGATTCCACATAGAAGTGAAATTATGTGGTATTTGTCTTTGACTTATTTCACTTAGCAGAGTACCCTCTACGCCCATCCACGCTGTTGCAAAAGGTAAGATTTCATTTTTTTTTTTATGGCTGAGTAATATTCCATTGTATATATGTACCACTGTGTTTTTATCCACTTGTCTATTGGTGGGGACCTGGGTTGCGTCCATATCTTGGCTATTGTAAATAATGCTTCAATGAACATAGAGGTGCATATATTCTTTTGAATTAGTGCTTTGGTTTTTTTTTTTCCTGATACATGCCGAGATGTGAAATCGCTGGGTCATAGGCAGTTCCATTTTAAATTGTTTGAGGAAACTTCACACTGTTTTCCATATGGCTGCACAGATCTGCTTTCCCACCAACAGTGCACAATGGCCTCCTTTCCTCCATGTCCTCACCAGCGCTTGCTGTTTGTTGATTTATTGATGATAGTCATTCTGACAGGTGTGAGGTGGCATCTCATTGTGGTTTTGGTTTTCATCTCTCTGATGATTAGTGATGCTGAACAATTTTTCACGTCTACTAACGATCTGTACGTCCTCTTTGGAGAAGTGTCTAGGTGTTCTGCCTACTTTTTAATTGGGTCGTTTGTCTTTCTGGTGTTGAGTTGTCTGAGTTCTTTATAAATTTAGGATATTAATCCCTTATTAGATGCATCATTGGCGAATATGTCCTTTCATTCTGTGGGTTGTCTTTTTGTTTCGTTGATGGTTTTATTTCTTGTGCAAAACCTTTTTAGTTTGAGGTAGTCCCATTTGTTTATTTTTGCTTTTGTTTCCTTTGCCTGAGGAGCTATTTCAGAAGAGAATATTGCTACGAGAAATGTCTGAGATTTTATTGTTTATGTTTTCTTTTAGGAATTTGATGGTTTCAGGTTTTACATTTAAGTTTTTAATGCATTTTGAGTTTATTCTTGTATATGGTGTAAGAAGGTGGTCTAGTTTTGTTTTTTTGCATGTATTTGTCCAATTTTCCCAGCACCATTTATTGAATAGACCTTCTTTGCCCCATTGTAAGTCCTTGCTTTCTTGTCATAGATTGATTGGCCATATAGGTGTAGGTTTATTCCTTGGCTCTCTACTTGGTTCCATTGACCTATGTGTCTCTTTTTCATGCCAGTCCATGCTGTTGGAGTACGATAGCCTTCTAGAATAATCTGATAACAGGTAGTGTGATACTGCTCACTTAGTCCATTTTCAAGATTGCTATTGAAAATGACCCTATTCAGGGTCTTTTGTGTTTCCAACCCAAATTTTGGATTGTTTGTTCTACTTCTGTTAAAAATGCCATGGCATTTTTATAGGAATTGTTTTGGGTAGTATGGACATTTTAATGATTTTAATTCTTCTTATCCATAAACATGGTATATGTTTCCATTTATTAGTATTTTCTTAAATTTACTTCTTCAATGTCTTATAATTTTCTGACTGCAGGTCTTTTTCCTCATCAGTTAAATTTATTTCTAGGTATTTTCTTTGACTTTTAGTGCAATTGTTTTCTTAGTTTCACTTTCGGTGGGATTGGTTTCTTAGTTTCACATTCTGATAGTTTATTATTGGTGTATAAAAATGCAACTAATTTCTGAATATTTATTTTGTACCCTGTTACTTTACTGAATTCATTTATCAGTTCTTGTAGTGTTTTCATGGAATCTTTAGGGCTCTCTATATTACAGTATCATGTCATTTGCAAATAATGACAGTATGACAGTTTTACCTCTTCCTTCCCAATTTGGATGCCATATATTTCTTTTTCTTGTCTGATTTCTGTGGCTAGGACTTTCACTATTTGTTGAATAAGAGCATATGGGAAATGCTTTTAGTTTTTCTCCTTTGAGTATGATGTTGGGTGTGGGTTTGTCATTTATGGCTTTTATTATGTTTAGGTATATTCCCTCTCTTCCCTCTTTGCTGAGATTATTACTACGAGAAATGTCTGAGATTTTATTGTTTATGTTTTCTTTTAAGAATTTGAGATTTTTCTTCTTTCTTGAGGTAGGCCTGTATTGCTGTGAATTTCCCTCTTGGAAACGCTCTCATTGTGTCCCATTAATCTGGGGCTGTTGCGCTCTCATTTCCATTTGTCTCAAGGCCCCAGAGGAAGCTGCAAGCTGCCAGAAGAGAACAAATTGGTAAACTGGACTTCATTAAAATTAAGGTCATCTGTTCTGTAAAAGGCACTGTTAAGAGAATGAAAAGACAAGCCACAGACTGGGAGGATATTTGCTAAACGGTTATCTGATAAAGGACTGGTAACCAAAATATATGAAGTAAACGTAAAGTTTAACATTAAGAAAACAAACAACTCAATTTAAAAATGGGCAAAAGATTTGAACAGACACCTCACCAAAGAAGGTATATACATGGGAAGAACATACATGAAAAGATGCTCAACATCATCGTCACTGGGGAATTGCAAATTAAAACAACAATGAGACATCACCACATGCCCATTAGAACGGATAAAACCCCAAACGCTGACAACACAGCACCGAACGCGGATGAAGACGTGGAACCACAGGAGCTCTCATCCATTTGGTGAGAATGAGAAGGGCACGGCCGCGTTGGAAGGCAGTCTGGCACTGTTCTGTTTTTTATTTTTAAGTATATTTTATTGATTATGCTGTTTCAGTTGTCCCAATATTTCTCCCTTTGCCCCCCTCCACCTTATACCCCCATTCCCTTCAGCAATCCCTCCCTTAGTTCACGTCCATGGGTCATGCATATAAGTTCTTTGGCTTCACCCTTTCCTATATTATTCTTAACTTCCCCCTCTCTATTTTGTACCAACCAATTATGCTTCTTAGTCCCTGCACCATTACCCCATTTCTCCCCCTCCCTCCTCCCAGCTAATAACCCTCCAAGTTATTTCCACACCCAGGATTCTGTTCCTGTTCTGGTTTGCTTCACTGGATTTTGTTTTTATTTTTTAGATTCAGTTGTTGATAGGTGTGAGACTGTTGTCGTTTTAATGCTCATGGTTTTGATCTTCTTTTTCTAGAATAAGTCCCTTTAACATTTCATGTAATAATGGCTTGGTGGTGATGAACTCCTTTAGCTTTACCTTGTCTGGAAAGCACTTCATCTGCCCTTCCATTCTAACTGACAGCTTTGCTGGAAAGAGTAATCCTGGTTGTAGGTCCTTGCTTTTCATCACATTGAATACTTCTTGCCAGCCCTTTCTTGCCTGCAAAGTTTCATTTGAGAAATCAGCTGATAGTCTTATAGATACCCCTTTGTAGGTAGCTCTCTGCTTTTCTCATGCTGCTTTTAAGATTCTCTCTTTATCTTGAACCTTTGGCATTTTAATTATGATGTGTCTTGGTGTGGTTCTCCTTGGATCCAGTTTGCATGGGACTCTGTGCTTCCTGGACATGTATGTCTATTTCCTTCACCAGATTAGGGAAGTTTTCTCTCATTACTTTTTCAAATAGGTTTTCAATTTCTTGCTGTTCCTCTTCTCCTTTTGGCACCCTTATGATTCAGATGTTGGTATATTTGAAGTTGTCCCAGAGGTTCCTTGTATTTTTTTTTTTTAACTAAACATACTCATGCCATTTGATTGAGTAATTGTGCTTTTTGGTATTTACTGAAATCAGTAGGAAATACATGTCCACACAAAAAACAGCACATGAATGTTTATAGCAATTTTTTTCATAATTGCCCCAAACTGGCATTTACCAGGATGTCCTTCAGTAGGTGAATGAATAAACAAACTGGGGTACATCAGTACAATGGAATATTTATTCAGCAACAGAAATAAACGAGCTATGAAAACATGAAAAGACATGGAGGAGCCCTGAATGCATATTGCTGCCTGGAAGAAGTCAATCCGCAATGGCTACATACTGGGTGGTTCCAACTGTAGTTCTGGAAAATGTGTAACAATGGAGGCAGTAAAAAGATCATTGTTTTTCAGTCTAATTTAAAAAAAAATAATGGTTTCAATTTCTTTACTATATTAGCCAAGTATATCCATTTCTTTTGTCAAATTGTATTTTTGAGAAATTTATTTTATCCAAATTGTCATTTATTGGTGAATATGTAATATCCTTTACTGTCTTTTTTCACATGTATAGGACCTGTAGAGATGTCTTGTTCTTTCATTCATGATATTGATAATCTATTCTCTCTCATCAGTCTTGCTAGGGGCTTATCAATTAGTAAGTTGGTTTTCTAATTTATAGATTTCTGTTCGTACATTTATTTCTTCCTTCTACTTTTTTTTACGACTGACCTGTTCTTTCTCTAGCTTTTTGAGATGTAAAGGTAAGTGATTGATTTTTACCTATTGCTCCGTTCTAAGACATGTTTTTTATGAATTTTCTCCTAAACATTGCTTTAGCATCCCAAGAATTTCAGTATCATATATTCATTATTAACCAGCTCAATATATTTTCGAGCTTCCATTTCTATTTTATTTTCTTGACCTATGAATTATTTAGGGATGTAATGCTTGATTCCCAAGCAGTTGGGATTTTCTAGTAATACTTTTGTTATTGATAGTTTAATTTCATTTTGGTCAGGAAACATAATTTGTTGGATTTCAATCATTTGAAATTTGATGTTCTTTTTTTTATAATTTATTTATTGATTGATTTTGTTTTGTTTATTTATTTATTTATTTATTTTTAGAGAGAGGGGAAAGGAGAAAGAGAAGGAGAGAAATATCACTGTGTGGTTGCCTCTCACTCACGCCCCCAACTGGGGACCTGACGTGCAACCTAGTCATGTGCCCTGACTGGGAATCGAATCAGCGACACTTGGCTCGCAGGCCGACGCTCAATCCACTGAGCCACAGCAGCCAGGGCTTTGATGTTCTAATTGTACATAAAAGTAATGTGAATTCTCTTGTTGGGCACAGTGATCTATTTCAAAGAGATCAAATTTATTAATTGTTTTGTCCAGATCCTCTATATAACTACTGATATTTCATCTATTTGTTCTATCAGCTATTAAGAGAAGTTTGTTAAAGCCTTTTATGATGGTCGTGGAGCTGTTACTTCTGTCAGTTTTGGCTTTATAGTTTATTTATTTATTTTTTAATGTTTTTTATTGATTATATTGTTACAACAGTTCCAATTTTCTCCCCCTTGCTCCCCTCCACGGCTTTATAGTTTAAATGTATGTTATTGAGTGCATACAGATTCATGACTGTGATATCTTTTTGATGGACTGACTCTTTGATCTTTATAAAATTTCCCTCTTTTATCTTTTATAATACTACTTGCCTTAAAATCTTTGTCTGATATCTGTATGCCACCACCAGCTTTTTTGGTCAGGTTTGCATGGTGTTACCCTTTTGCTGTTAGCTCTTCTGTGTTCTTAGATTTAAAGTGTGTCTCTTGTGAACAGTGTATAATTTTTAAAAATAATTGGACAATACTAGGTATAGAATTTTAAGTTGATGGGTTTATTTTTCCCCAGAGCTTTGCAGGTGTCATTTCATTGTTTTCTGGCTTCCGTTGTTTCTGTTGAGAAGAGAGAGCTTCTTCAGTTGTTGACCCTGTGGTGATAATGTGTACTTCTTCCCTGGGCTGTCTTTAAGTTCTTTTCTTTACCACTTCCCCCCAGGAGTTTCACAACGAGGTGGGTGGGTGTGTGTTTTGAAAAGCAAACTCCAGACTTTATGGGAACTTCACCAGCTTCTCCATGAATATTCTTTTTCTGCTTCAGAGCCAATCCAGGGTCCCACATTGCATTTAGTTTTCAGGTTTCCTTGCTCTCCTTTGGTCTTCCCTTGTTTTTCACGATGTTGTCTAGAGGAATGCTTGTCAGATTAGCCTGTGGAATAACCCACTGTCTGGGTTATATGGTACTTTCTTCATGACTAGGCCAGGGTTATGGGATTTGGGGAAGAAATCAGAGGTGAAGCGCTCTTCTCACGTCATTTGGTTTTTATCCTGTGTGAGATTTGCTGAGTTCATTGAACCTATGAGTTGATGCGCTTCTTCAATTTTGGCCAATTGAATGCTGAGAGTAAGTACTGGGCCAGTACCCGGCCCAGGCCCTAGGTGGTTTCACATGCCTCCGCTTACCTGGCTTGTGCTAACATGCTGGACCAAGGTGCCCGAGAGACCCACCAAGCAGACCTGAATCCAACCTCCTGCTTGGAGCCCAGCCGTTCTTAGCCCAGCCTAGATCAGGGGATCCCTGCATGAGCAGAATAAATCATCACAGTTTACACTACAGAGTATTCGGTGTGCTTTATTGTTTGCAGCAGCTAGCTGATGCAGAGCTGGAGGAGCTCACGGTTCCTCCTCCCTCGATCCTGGGCAGTGTGTTTGGAGCCCGGGGCTGCTGGGCTCCTCCCGGGGCACAGGTGTCCTCCATCATCCGCCTTCCTCCTCTTCTCTCCCTCCCTGTGACCCAAGTCTAAGCACTGCCCGTGACCCAGAGGGCCAGCTTTGAGCTCACTTCCCTCCCTCCAGAACAGCGTCAGGGAAAATTTAAGCACAAATATATTTTCTACAGAGATGAAGATTACAAAAAGATAAAAAAAAAAAATCCCCCAAGAATCTTATTTCAGCTATATGTGAAATGATTTATGTTCATTGCTCAACTAGCAGTTAACTGTCATGTGGCAAAATAAGTCTAGGTCATTAAATACAAGATTCATAAGTTTTATTTGACAATAATATTAAATTTTATTTATTGTTGTGTGTACATTGGTTATGTAGTAAGAAAATCTGTTCATGCAACAAAAAATATTGAATTATACGGCCAGCCAGTCTCTGGAGCCCGGCCAGGCCGGGGTGGGAATGGCGATGCCGGACAGGAGCCGGCTCTGTTCCCTTCTCTCCAGCTGTGAGTACTCTGGGCTGGGGTTTCAGGGGCTCCTGTTGGCCAGGACCTTCGGAGCCGGAGCCGGAGGAAGCAGGAGGAGAGGAAGGAGGGGCTCGCTGCAGGGTCCAGGGGCCGAATTCCACAGTTCCCTTCCCCGCCCCCCTGCGGCCCCAGCCCTCATTCACTCCGGACTTCTCAGCTCCTCGGCCGGCAGTTTTACGCTGTTCCCTCGCATGTCCTAGCGCCCATTCCCCACAGTCAGGTCTGCAGCTCCGTGAGGCCAGCCATTCCACCCTCTGCTCCTCTGGGATCTTGCCCACGCACCGGAAAGGGGCCAGTGCACGTGGGGTTGTAAGATTCTGCACACAATGTGCACCAGCCCAAGGGGTGAGATGGAAGTGGGGGGCATGGGGCCAACCGGGGAGAGAAGGCGGTGAAGGCCGGGGGCCCCCAAGCAGCCCTCCAGTCACCCTGACACCGGCAGTTCCTCCAGCAGAGGGTAAAGCTAATTGCTCCTCACCCCCTCAGTCTTGGGGGACTGGAAAAGAGCGAGTGAAGAGCCTCCCAGAGGTGGAGGTGGTGAGAGGCCCCCATACCAGAAGCGGAGTCAGCGTTTGGAGAGCGAGGCCACTGGCCTTTCCTGAGCACGGGCTAGGAGCGAGCCCGGGGCCAGGCCCTTTGCCGTTCCTCTGCAGCCCTCCAGCGGGGCCTTATTTCCCCTCATCCCAGTGCTGAGGGAAGGGAGGCTTGAAGAAGCTAATCAGCTTCCTTCTGGTCATTTAACTAGAAGGTAACCGAGCTGCAACTGAATCTAAGCCTGTGCTGGCTCCCCAGGACCTCAGATCCAGAAAGGGACTCCAGAGAGGTCCTGGCAATGGCCAAGTGTTGGTGCTGCTTTTCGGAAGACCCGGGGACCCCGAGAGAGGAGTGGGAGGATGGTACTGAAGGTCAGGAATGAAACGTCTCATCCATGTTTCCGGAGTAGAGGAGACTGAACTCCCGACACAGAGTTTCCCAAGTCTTTGACAAAGGAAGGCGTGGCCTGGCCACAGGCTGGGGGTAAGAGGACGGTACCACACCCCAGAGCACCAGCGCCTCTGATCTTTCTTCTAGAAAGGACACTTGACTGTGTCAGCGGCCAGGCCTTCAGAGGTCAGCTCTCCTTCCTACCTCAGGAATGTGAGGGGCTGTGTGGCCAAACCCCTCTCTCCCTAAAGCCTGTTTTTGTCCCAAAGAGAGGCCGGAGTCTGCAGAGACTGTGATGCCACCCCCCCCGGCCCCCAGACGGTTCCCCACGAGGAGAGAGGTGCTCCCAGCCGACTGTCTGGGAGAGGCTCAGCAGAGGCTGCAGGGTCTTGCTAGGGCAGAGCTCCGCTGAAAGTCATGATGGGCAGGCAGAGGAGGGAGCAGAGGTCTGACGCGGCCTGGGCCGGTGGGTGGGTGGATTTCTGAGGTTGGGGACAGAGGCTGCTCTTCTCTGGCTTGTAGCAAGGTGAGACCTCACACCTGGGGGGCCGGACAGGAGGAAGGACAGGCCTCACATCCCTCCCGCAACTTCCAGGCCCCTGGGAGGGAATATGGGGAAACGGACCCCTTCCTGAGCCCCCCTCGGCTGCAGCAGAGCTGGGCCCTTCCCTACCTGACCACACTCTGCAGGATCTTCCTCTCGTCCTGGTCCAGACACACTGCGAAGGGGCAGCTGTTGGAGCCGATAATCTGTACCTTGTCCACTTTGATCTCCGATGTGCTGATCTGGAAGGAAGGCCCAGGTCAGTCCCCAGGGCCCCAACCAGAGACCCCAGCTGGTGGTAGTTCCTTCTCATGGAATTGCCCACCAGCTGCGAGAGAGGGGGTGGGAGTTTGTCAGGCAGCTCTCCAGGGCCAATGGCCAGCTCGGGGGATGGGTGCTGAGGACGCCATCAGGCCCTGGCTCCTCCCCACGCTCTGCCCTTCCCTGAGTCTGGAAGAAGCAAGTGCCCCTGAGGAGAAGCTGCACTGCTCTCGGCCCGCACCGTGGCAGCCCGTTCTGCCTCAGACTCAGGCAGGACCCTTCCACACTCACACCCTCTCCCAAAGGCACCCCTTCCTCCTAACAGCCCACAGCACTGCACGCGTGTGCACACCCCTGAGCCTCTCCTGCCTCCCAGAACCCCCTCATCCCTGGGACACCCCACCCCCTCATACACACACCCATGCACGCACACATGTACACACACAGGTGCATACACACACCCAGTGAGTCTCCTGCGGGCGTGGCTTCAAGGAGAGGGGAGTGCTTACCTGGTTGAAGCCCTTCTTGGATTTGGGATTTTGCCTCTTCACTACTTCTGTCAGGTTTAGCGTCAAGGCCTCCACGCCTGAGTCTGAAGGGCAGGGGCGGCTCAGGCCAGGCTCAGAAGCCCCCCCTGCCCCCACACCTGCCCCCTGCCCACCTGACTAACCTAGCTCCTCCTGCTTCCGGCAGGCCTTGTTGAGGTTGATGGAGGTGCAGACCTTCTCCATGTTGTTCCAGCGACTTCGTCCACTGATGGCTCCCTGGAAAGGCAGCAAAGCCAGATTCCCTGTCAGCTTGCTACCTTCCCTTCAAACAGGGGGACCCCAGATCACCAGGCACAGGGAGCTGCCTGCCATCAGCACACCCAGGAAGCTCTCTCATTCACCCAGGTCTGCTGGCTTCTTCACTAAGAGCCTCTGACCCCTGACCTTGACTCCGGAGTCATAGGACACGAGAACTAAGAGCACCTCAAGGGGGCCCTGACGACCTGCTGAGACCAGAGTGAGGAAGAGAGGGGAGCACGGGCCTGGAGTCCCTGGCAGAGCCAGCCTGGAACCCCTCTTTCATTGGGGACCCCCATGTTGCCAAACCCAAGAGCATTCCTTGGTCCTTGGTCAGCCTCAAGGGGAGCTTCCTTGACCTTACAGGAGAATTTGATTCTGTGTCCCCTCTCCTCCCCGGGGCTCCTGTGAAGGCACACTCCTGGCTCTCCATCACCTTCCTGGCTGGGGCCTCCACTCAGCGCGACACCCTCCTCTCCTTTGTTGCATGACACAGGTCTCAGAACCCCGTCTTGGGCCCCCTGCTCTTGCACTCCTACCTTTTCCATGCGGAAACCTTGACCACCTCCACATGCGTCTCTGTGTTTCACGTCTGAGTTCAGGCCTACCCACCCAACTGCCTGCTCCCACTTCTCCCCTCTGCCTCTCCAGGGCACTTCAAGCTCAGCATGTCCCACGTTCGCCATCTGCCCCTACCGGATGTGGGCTGCTCCCGAGAAAATGGAGCAATTAGTTGCAGATGACTGAAATCCAACCCAGCCCCGAGGCCTGCTGTTCACACAATCCACAGCCAGCTCCCATTGCTTTCCAGCACTGCCACCACCACCCTAGCGCTGGCTGCCCACACTTCTCTCCTGGAAAACACCAGAGCCTCCCAATGGCCTTGCCAGGCCCCCGCGGACCCCTCCTCTGTTCTCCGCAGAGCCGCCAGAGGCAGCTCCAAGCCTCAAGTCTGATCCTGTCACTCGCATTCCCAGCACAGCCCTCAACTGAAGCCCCTTCAAAGGAACCTGCTGCTCTTAGGAGAAGATAAACTCATTATAATCAAGGCCCTTGGGATTCTGGACCTACCTATCACATTGGCCTCACATCATCACCTTCTTTAAAAAAGATTTTATTTATTTATGTTTTAGAGTGAGGGGAAGGGGGAAAGGGAGGGGGAAAGAGAGGGAGAGAAACATTGATGTGAGAGAGGAACATCGACTGGTTGGCTCTTGCATGTGCCCCAACCAGGGACTGAACCCGCCACCCAGGCGTGTGCCCTGACTAGGAATCGAACCAGCGGGACAACACTCAACCCGCTGAGCCACACCGGTCAGGGCTCACATCACCCCCTTTAGAGTTCATGTTCTCTTCCACTCGGGGCCTTTGAACGTGCTCTTCCCTCTGGAGAATACACCCCTCTCTTCCAGTTTTCTTTCCAACATTAACCCCATGCGCCTTCTCCAGGGGGTCCTGGCTAACTTTCCTGACTGGGTGGCATAGTCCCCTGGAGGTTCTCACAGTACCAGGTGCCTCTCCTCTGCGCGCTGGGCATGGTTGTAATTACACGTCTGCTGGTTCCTCTAACCAATGCCTAGCATCCCCTCTAGGCTGTAAGCCTTTGGTTCACTCTTGAGAACATACTGAGGCCTCGAACACCTGGGACACAGGAGGTCTTTAACAAACCCCCGGCACATAGCTCTCGGGGTCAGTCCCTCCTGCCCACGGCCGTGGCCACCAAATGGAAAGTAGCTCCATCATCACTATCCCAGCAGCCCCTCTATCGCCTGTCACCACTCGCCACTCTGACATCAGTGTGGTCCTTTCCTGGTTTCTTGTCTGCCTCTCTCCTCAAGAAAGCTCGAGGGAGGGCCTCACCCCCCCTGCTCACTGCGCTTCCCCTGCCCAGCACAGAGCCTGGCAGGAGGAACTGCTAAATGAATGTCTCTTGAAATGGTTGAAGGAAGGAAGAAAAAAAGAAGGTGGGAGGGTCCCTCACTTGTGAGGCCCAGCCTCTGTACCCCAAGGTGTGAGACATGCTCAGAGACACCTGTCCCCTGGTGTGCTCATGGGCATCCCCTCCCACTCCCTCCTCCAAAATCTCCTCATTCCCTTCACACCAACCCCACCTCCCAGGCCTGCAGCCAGGCCCCAGCCGCAGCCGGCCTGTCCCTCACTGTGCCTCTGGAGGCCCCTCCTGCCCCGCGCCCTGACTCTTTATGGGGGCGGCTGAGCACGCGGAGCTGGAGGGAGAACACAGGGGAGGGAGGCCTCGAGCAGCTTGAAAACTGGGGCCCAGGGACCTAAGAGTCTGGCTCTGGGTGAGGAGGATCAGGAGCGGGTCCCAGAGGGGCGTGTGCCCCCGCAGCACCTTACCTTGCTGTAAATAATCTGTAGTGTCAAAGGGACGGCCTCCCGGTCCCCATCGATGCCCAGCCTCTTGCTGCCAGGACCTGCGCCACACAGACGGACCCTTCACTCTGTGCCACTTCCAGACCTGGGGGCTCTGCCTTCCCTCCCCACCCCCACCTCTGGTCCTGCTTTCGGTGACCCGGCCTCTCCAGGGTCATACTTTCCCAGGACTCCAGCCTTCTATGGCCCTGGGTCCCAGGGCCCCATCTCCCCATCTCTCCACCTCCTGCCCACCCCACCACCCCCCGTCCCCACAGGGGCTTAGGCATCACTCACCTGAAGCCTTGATGGCCCGTGTGGCAGCAGAGTGACCCAGCTCCAGGGAGTGAATGAAGATCTCCGTTGTCTTCTCCCCGGTGATGAAGGTCAGCTGGAGAGCAAGACCAGAGTGGCTGTGTGGACCTCAGGTAGGGACTCTCCAGGCTCCTCCAGCACGAGGCTGGGGGCTGCCATGGGGTGGGGACAGGACCTACAGTCCCACAGGGCACAGGCAGGGACGCCGCCGGGGGCCTGAGGGGAAGGGGCAGCTCACCTCCGTCTGATAGACCTGCAGCAGCACCGGCCGCGCGGCGAAGCGGCAGTAATACAGCAGCATGTCAGCCAGGATGGGCAGCTGCGGGGGCCCCTCCAGGGCCCGGGAGTCCGCCTTCAGGGGCTGCTGGGTGGGGGGGCCCGAGCAGAGGGACGGGGAACGGAGGGGGAACATGAGAGGAAGAGGAGCAGAGGAACACGTACACACGTGCAGAGGACAGAGAGGCAGAGCAGAGAGCCAGGGAGGGGTGGTGAAGTGGAAGCTGGAGACAAAATGGTCAGGGGAGGACCCCCAGCCTGGTCTGCATCCCTCTCCCTAACCTGGCAGGGGGGCCTCTAGGAAGGCCCCCTGCAGAGCTGGACAAAGCTAAAGCCTAAGGCCCCCTGGATCCTTCTGAGGCCCCTCCCTGTCACTGTGGTGACTCCAGCCCAGGGTCCCTGCCCACCGCACGCCCTGCGTGCAGGTTCAGGCCTGCTTCTCACCCATTCTCTCTGCTCATTTCCAAGTGCGCCCCGGTCCTTCATGGAGCCCTCCAGCTGGGCCTCCCCTAACCAGGGCCTTCTAAAGTGAGGCCAGGTGACTGTAGCCAGTGGGCCCGCTCTGCCCACCCTGGGGCCGCTTACCTGGCACAGGACTTCGGGGGGCAGGTGCATGAGGCCCAGCACGTTACGTTCGTACCAGGGGTCGAGCATGCCGAGGTAGTGAGAGATGTCGTTTGTGCTCTCCTCCCACTGGGCCGCACCCAGCTCCTGAGACAAGGGGTGAGGTCACCCCCAGGCTCCCAGCAGCCAGGAGGCCTGCCATTGAAGCCCGGGCTGCCCTGCAACCCCGGTCTGGGCTTCTCCCTGCCCTTGGACCATCTGACACCTTTCAGTCTGTGTCATACAGCACAATGCTACCCCCAAGTGCAAGGCAGGGACCACCCCTGGGAGCCAGGGCCAGGCAGGGGGACGTGCCCCACAAATGCAGGTGATTGCTTTTGGTGACTTCCAAACAGCCCTTTCAGGTAACTGGAACCTGCTCATGTCTACTCTACCTTCCCACCCCATCAGGTCCAGGGCTGGGGACATACCGTAGGGATGGGGTGCCTGGGGGAGTCTGTGGGGAGCGGGAGTGTCTGGCTTGGAGGGGCTGGGGAAGCGCTGGAGCTGCTCCCCTGGCTTCGCTTCACGGGCACGTAGAAGAACTGAAGCTTGAAGAACCGTGTGAGGAGCGGGCGATTGTTCTCCAGCCGCCTGGAGACAAGGAGACGGTGAGAAGGGGCTCTTCGGTCTCTGCGGGACCTGGGCCTCAAGCCTCCGATTCCACCAGCACCATCACCCTGTCACCCAGGGCAGAGCGATGCACCCCCATTCCAGCTCTTACCGCAGGTTGCTGTACGCCCGAGCTACCTTCCCCGAAATCCGATCGGAGCCGAAGACCACAACGCGTAGTGTGGAAGCCTTGGGGTCCTCGTCCCCACTCAGGAAGGGGTGGCGGCGCTGATGGCGTGAGGCGGGCGCCAGGAGCCAGCTGGGCAGCTGGGCGCTGAGCTTCGGCTGGGGCAGGGAGCGGGAGCGCTGAGCCCGGGCCGGGGGCGGCACCGGGCTGCCCACGGGGCTGCAGAGGCTCCCAGCCCGCCGCAGGGGCAGCGCCGCGTCCGAGCTGCCCTCCAGCCCCCGCGAGTCCCTTCCCAGGACCAGCTGGCTGGTGCTCTTGAAGAGTTTATAGATCCTATTAAACTTCTGCCCGGGCCTGCGGTAGCCCCGGTGTCCCCGGCTGCCAGACCTCTTGGGCCACTCAGGGCAGCTCTCCTCGCTGTCATCCACGTAGCCGCTGTCCATGCCGTCCGAGAGGCCAGAGAGAAAGGAGGTCAGCAGCTGGCGGGAGAGGGTGGCCCCCGGGGCCTGGGACGAGGCGAGGGACAGCGTGGAGTCACGGGAGGCCTCCGAGCTGGTGGAGAGCAGCGAGTCCCTCTTGGCACACTGCCCATCTGTTTCCAAGTCCTCCTCCTCCTCCTCTTCCTCCTCGTCGTCCCCCAGGATCCCTGGCTGGAGCAGCTCCTGCTCCTTGAGTAGAATTTCCTGCAGGATGTCTGCACGGAAGGAAGCAAGGGGAGGTGCCATCTGGGCATCTGGACCTTTGAAACCTCTCTCGCTCACCTTGGGGAGGGGTGACAGGCAGGCAGAATGGACTTGGGGAGAAGGTGGCAGGAGGAGGAGGGCTGCCCTCTGCTCTGCACAGAGCCTGCCCAGGCTGGGAGGGGGGCTGGGGGGACATGTGCAGCTGCTGCACCCACCACGACGAGAAGACAGCCCATCACAAGGGCCCCAGCCGGCTGCCTACCAAAGCTGTCCTGGCTCCAGCTGTAGGTGTAGCACCTGGCGACAGGGATGGGAATGGTGCGGAGCTTGCCGGGGTTTGCCGTGTCTGTAAGAACGGGGCGGGCAGAGGGTGAGGCCTGTGTTTCCAAGGAAGGAGCCTTGGGATGGGCCAGCCCGGTGCCCTCATCTGAGAGGAGACCAGAGTTGGGAGAGGCCTGGCCCAGGCTGCGAAGCTGGGTGGGTGGCAGCCAGAGGGCCCCATGGGATGCCATGCCCTCTTATAAGCTGTGAATTGCGTGAAGTCACAAGCCCTGAGCCTCATTATACAGGGTCCAAACAGGAAAACCATGGCACTCTCTCTTCAGGTGTTGTGAGGAATGTGCCCCTTCTTCCCTGGTGACAGAGTTGTGGAGGGGAAGTTTCTCGGGCTCCTTGGGGTGAGGAGTGGCCAGGTGACTAGAAGGGACCAAGGTGGTACGTGTGGCCGGGATGTGTGCAACTTCCGTATTATCTTCAATGTAAAGGGAAAGCCCCCTGCCCTGGACAAGCACATTCTTCTCCTCTGCCCACAAGCCACCACACGATGGCAGCCCAGCTGCAGGCAGGAACGACACACCAGGGGATGGTGGGCGACAGGATGTGGAGGAACAGAGGTCCCTGAGTGACTGTGTGGAGCGGAACCCCCAGGCCGACCTGGCCTGCTCACTGTGGGGGCCAAAGCAGATGACGGAGAAGTGGGCTCCTGTTCCGAGAGCCTCACCTAGGACACCAGGGAAGCCGGCTTTCTCTGCCACCGCCCGCAGCTTGGTCCTGAGCCACTGCCGGGCCTCTGCTGCGTCCCCGATGCCAGACGCCAGCTCCTGCGCCTCTGCCGTCTCTGTGAAGATGTCCTCGAGCTCTGCCAGCGTCTTGGACTGAAATCCCAGGAGGAGAAAGGCTTGCTCCTATACCACGGTCTGGCTGCCTGACTTCTCTGCCTCCTGGGGGTGACCAGTCCCTTCTCCAGCCTCGTCACCTGTCTCCACCCAGAGACCAGGGAGCCAGGCCTGCCCCCAACCCCCATCTCAGGAGAGAGGCCCAGAGCCAGAGCTCTGCAGACTTGGGAGGGACGTCAGTGCTGAGCCCTGCAGCCCAGACAGGGGACGGGGCTGTCCAGGGCCACACAGCTGACCTGTCCCAGAGCTAGGACTAGAACCCAGGTCTCCCAGTTGCCATCTGACCCCTGCTCCCCGGGGGTTCTGTGCCCAGCAGCCCTGGTCAGGACGCAGCACAGCACAAACCCTGCAGGTGAGGCCAGCTCTCCAGCCCCTGCCTGCCACGTCCCCGGGGTGAGGGAGGCCGCTGTGCCCTGGGGACCATGCACTGAGACGAAGCAGAGCGGGGACGCTGCCTCTCTGAAGCGTTCTGCCAGAAGGGAGCAGGGTTATGCTCCAGGCCCCAGACACATACCTGCAGCCTACAGTGCAGGCTGGGGAGGTCACAGTGGGCCCCAAAGGTGGCCTGGAAGGCGTGCAGGAGCAGGGTGATGTGGGCACCGTGGGGCGAATGCCCGGGGGCGCTCAGCTTGTTGGCCACAGCGAGGAACTCCGCCTGCACCTCCAGCGGGTTCAGCAGCAGCACGGTGCTGGGGGCACAGGGGAGGGGCTGTGGGCACGGGTGCGTGCGGCCCTGAGGCCCGGCCTCCTCACGGCCGGGGCAGGGCCAGAGGCCAGGACAGAGGCTGGGGGCTGCAGGGGCCCAGTTCCTAGAGGAAGGTTTATGATCCACTTTTGAGTATTTTTCACCCTGTGTTTTCAAAGACCTTTTAAAAACTGAATTAAAAAAAATAAATATTTATCTTTATTTTCATATTAACATGTTTTTTCTACAGGACATCTGAACGGAGGCAAGATGACTCAAGAGAAGATCGTATTTTAGGTGCGGTGACGTGACGCCAGGCGATCATTTTGGGGAGGGGGCAGAGGACAGACACGTGCCCCGGTGCACGCCCTGCTCCTCAAGCCAGGGGTTGTGGTGCAGGGTGGCATCTGCCAGGAGGAAGGGGAGCCCAGTCAGGGCTGCATCCGAGTCCTCCATGCCCAGGGGACCCTTTTCTAACTTGCCCAAGCCACCACACGGGCTGGCATCGGGCTGGGGAGGGAGCGTGGGTCCAGCCACGTCCGCCTCTCCTCCCGCTACACCTGGGCTCCTCCTTGGTGCCAGTGTTAAAATTTTTTCATTATGAAAACCTCAAACACACACAAACGTTAAGAGAATTGTGACCCCCAAGGGTGTTGATCACTTGGTTAACGGTTAACAACACAGGACGGTTCTCACTTCGCCCACGCCAGCCCTCGTCACTGCGTTTTCTCGAAGTGCATTTGAGCCATCAGGGTGTTATTACACCTGTAAGCACTTCAGTATGAGCCGCTCACACTCGCTCTTGCCCTCTCTCAAGCCCATGCTGTGTTTCACCCCAGTGCAAAGAAGCACCAGGCCAGTGGCATTCCCTCCATCTCTGTGGACGTCTGCCCCGGGGCTGGGCCCCAGGCTCAGGACCAGACTCTGTCGGTTGTCATCATTTGAGGAGAAACTAATTTCGGTTTCTCTATTTGTAAGAAAAAGGGGGTGGGCTCACGTAAGTGGCCCTAACTGAGCCCCTCTCCCTCCCTGAGGGCTTGGTGGCTACTGATGCAGACACACGGGAGCCCCACTGCGTGCAGGTGCAGAACAGCCCTGCCCGTGCCTGCGCTGCCCGCTCGCTTTCTCTGCTGGAAAAGTGACCATCATTCCCAGCTCCCAGGAAACAGAAGGGAGGCCATCTCTCAGCACTAAGACCTTCCTACCAGCCTCTCTGCACCTCTGCTTCTGGACCTTAAAGATACCTTATCCATAAGGTTAACACGAGGATGGATGAAGCAATGGAGCCGACAGCGGCACCCAACGCTCAACAAGTGCTGCCAAGACGTGGGTGGACATCACCAGCCACCTGCCTCTGCCCCCAGAGGCAGCTCATTTACTTGCTAAACTAACATTTGCTAAACATGTCTATGCCCTTCTGCCTCTCTCAAAACCCACCACTGGCTTCTCTGGTTTGTCTTTACCTAGAAGGGGCTCAAGAAACATGTGCTCAGCAGTGTGAATGCGCAGTGACTCCCTGGGGCTGAGGGTGGAGAGGGACCGGGGTGACTGTGATTTCTGCTGGTGGCGGGGGCGGGAGGGGTGCAGTGGTAGAGGGAGTGCCAGATGCATGGGCTGGGGGGGGCAGGAATGGTGCGATAGCGGGCGTGGGGTCCCATCTCTGTCCCCCCCCCCACCCCCCACCCCCCACCCCCGCCATTTCTCCGGCCCCAAGAGCACTCACACAGTGGAGCTGCGCTGACTCCGAATGGGCAGACCCTGCTCAGCCCTCACCAGTCGCTGGTAGGAAATTCCTGTGGCCAAAAGAAAAGAACAGAGTTCATGGGTTTGCCTGTTCCTTCAGCAACCACGGCCCTGCACCTCACGGTGAGCCTGGGGGGACAGTTAGGCTGGGAGTTCCTGGGTGACGCTCAGGACAAGGGGCAGATTAGACCCAAGGCCCATAAGGCCTTGAACAATAGAGACCAGGCCCCACCATGGCTGGAGCCACCCTGCAGAGCTTTGCTCTCTGGAGACTTTGGGGCAGAGCACCCTGGGCGGAGGACCGAGGCCGGGTGTCTGCTGCCCAGCTCCCCCTGTCCCTGCTCCCCTCCTCAGTGCTGGTGTCCTGCAGGGGTGTCCAGGCACCCCTCAGACTATTCACTCAGTCTCAGCACCTTCCACGGCCCTCGCCCTACCCTCGGCATCCCGGCCTGGCTCCCACAGCCTCTCAGGGGACCGCCGTCCTGCCTGCTGTCGGCCCTCTAAGGCTGCCGGCCACCCCAGTGCCCCTCGCAGCCTTCCT
This sequence comes from Furipterus horrens, assembly GCF_987537825.1. Taxonomy (NCBI): domain Eukaryota; kingdom Metazoa; phylum Chordata; class Mammalia; order Chiroptera; family Furipteridae; genus Furipterus; species Furipterus horrens. Next base: position 53,468,490 of record NW_028327181.1, on the reverse strand, counting down.
CTCTGCCCTCAGCCACCTTCCTGTCTCCTCCGACTTCAAATGTGCAGAGAAGAAACGAGCTTAAGGTTTCCCGCTGCTTCCTGCAACTTGGCTCAGCTCTGCAGCTGGAAAACAGACCCTTCACAGTGTGGGTTCAGCTCTGTGTCAACTGCAGTGAAGGGATGAAACGACATTTTGCTCGCCTCAGGGACAAGGGTGACACAAGCAGCAGCCTGCTTGTCAGAGCTTGGAAGTCCTTACGGAGTCCCTGTTGCCCTGGCCGGGCAGCGCCCCTCTGGACGGGGTAGGAGTGGGACACAGCAAGGTAATAATCCCTGCGGAAAGTGCACGGCCAAGGCTGGGCTTTCAGACAGCTCTACAGAAAGACAGGCCATGATTTTTGTTTAGTAAATGGAAGAAAACAACTGATTCATGCCATTCCAATTGAGGACCTCACTGCCTTGACTGGGGCCTTTGGTTCGGTGTTTCTCTCATGTAACTGTCACGTTTAGATATTAATGTAATATCTATTTTGATTAGGAAAGTCCCAAACAGTGGCTATTACTCTCAGGACTTGGGACACTGTCTGGTGGCCACTCACCTACACAACAGAGAAAATCATGCCATTCAACCCCCTCCCCAGGTTCCCTGATGAAGGACGCTGACAAGCAGTCTTCTCTCGACTCTTCTGTGCTTTCCTTTTCCTGTGTGACGTTTGTAACGAGGAACCCATGCCCCATGGACCCATCGCGTCGCCTCCCGTTCGGCCTCCGTTGATGAAGCCACACAGCTGGCCATGCTCCTGGGAGGTGGGGAGGGCAGCAGACAGAAGACCCCTCTCCCTCCACATCAGGTTTGCCTCCAAATGACGACCATCGGCTTCCGATCCCGTTGCCCTCCTGAAGTCACAAACCCCGACGCCTTAACTTTGTCATCTCTCTGCTTGAATATATTCTGGGTCTTTGATACCGTTGATCACTTTCTCCTTGAAGCTTGCTCTTCTCTGTTAGTCTCTGTGACAAGGAGCACTTTCTGTCACATCCTGTATTTCTCTACCTGTTTGTTTTTTGTAGGTTCCTTTATCGTCTCATTTGGGGGCTGTGGACAAGTTAGAGCTGGGAGCTGCTTTGTATCAGCTATGCTGACCCCGTATGACCTTGCCATTTGCCTGATATTGCTGCTAGGAACTTTTCGGAGAACATCTGTGGCCCATGGCACACCGTCACCCAGGGGGAGTTATTTTCAGAGCTGAATATTCTAGATATCAACAGTTTCCAAGTGAAGAACAGAGCATCAGCTGAAACTGCCCCCCCTCCCCCGCAAAAGACTGTTATTTTAATCTGGGAGAAGGCAATCCACAGTTGTCACTATGGTCTCACGCACATTCTGGACCAGGCTTGTCCCATCTTTCTGCTCCACCATCCTTAGCAGGGGACACCACCCTCGAGGTCATTTCGTTGTCGAAGATGGCTGTCAGAGCACTGACCATCACGTCCTCGTTCCAGGTAACAGAAATGAGGAACTGGAGGGGTTGCAAGTTTAAGCTTTCTGTTCCAGGCAGCGGCTCAGTCCTAGCTGATGACACCCTGGGGTTTCTGGGCCAGCTGCTCTCCAGTCCTTCCCTTAAGCCTCCCCTTATGATGTTGTGATATAAAAAGAAATGTATATTTGTATTTATTTATGTGTGTATATATTCATCTCCAGTTCCTAGGACAGAGCTCCGAAAACCTCCATAATTTCCTGAGGGATAGGGGTGAGAGAAGCATCTTCATTATTTACAACAAGCCCCTTTTAGCTGGACTAAATTTTATGCTCATGAGGTGACTCTGGGTGGGTCCTTAGATAGCTTCCAGCTGGGGGCTGGTTGCCCTGTGGAACCAACCATGCGATTGGTTAGAGAGCTGGAACTCTCAGAACTCCCCCAGAGACCTTCAGGGGGGGAAAGAGGCATGATTTAATCAATCATGCCTACTTAACAGAGCCTCCGTAAAATCCCTAAACAATGGGGTTCAGAGAGCTTGCAGGTGGGTGAACACATCCATGTGTCAGGAGCGTGTGCACCCCAACGCCACACGGACAGACACTCCTACTCTCAGACCCTTCCAGATCTTGCCCTATGTACCTCTTCATCTGGCTGTTCATCTGTATCCTTTATAACATCCTTTATGATAAACCAGTAAATGTAAGGAAAGCGCTTGCCTGAGTTACACGAGCTGTCTTAGCAAATTATTGAACCTGAGGAGGGAGTTGTGGGAACTCCGATTTGTAGCTGGTTGGTCAAAAGTAGGGGAGGCCTGGATTCGTGATTGGCCTCTGAAGTGGGGGCAGTCCTGTGGGACTGAGCCCTTAACCTGTGGGGTCTGTGCTAACTCCAGGTAGTCAGTGTCCTGACTGAACCGAGTTGCTGGGCATGCAGCTGGTGTCTGGAGAGCTGGGGAGTCGGTGTGTGTGGGAGAGAAGAAACAGACCACACACCCGGTGTCAGAGAGCTGTGTGAGCAAAACCAGCACGGACCCTTGCCTACTAGTCAATGTCGGCTGACTTTCCTTTAAGGGGTTTAAACCTTTAATTCCATAATCAGAGACAAAAAGTAGAACATGTAAATGTTCATGACCAGTCATGTTCCAAGAGAAACTTATTGCCACTGAAGAATACTCACAATTCACCTGTTACTGGTTGACAGGCAACACTGAGCTCATCCAGGTTTGTCCCTGATTGACAGGAGGGCCAAGGTGGGAAGACACTGAGGGAAAGGAAAGGGGGCGGGAGCAAGTGCCCAGGGGCCAGGATGGCCAGGGTCTTTCAGTCATGCAGTCACCTGCCTGGGTCTTTTGGTAGAAACACAGCATTATGCAATGTGAGAATAGAGTTTTTTGAGTCAAAGAATATGGTTTTTAGACTTGAGCCGACATGGGCTCAGATGGTAGAGCTCTTGTTAGCTATGTGACTATGGACAAGCTACTTCATTTTCTAGCCTTCAGTTTCATCACCTGAAAGATGGAAATACTATAACTATCTGGGGGGATGTTCTGAGGACAGATGAGACCAACTCTTAGCAGTGTTAAGTGTACTGTAAGAACACAGGCAATGCAGCCAATGCCGCCATCATCATCATCATTATCAACAATAATAACTGCGGTCCTACTTTTGACAAGGAGAGCTCAGGTAACCCATCCCAGGTCATCAACTAATAAGTGACATAGGTCTTCGTCATAGCAAGACCCATGTTTTTTCTCTCACACTTGACTTTAGAGCTTGGGCAGGGGACAATAAACTTCTCTGAGTCTTCATTGTCTCCTACACAAAATGGGACTCCTCTTGCTTTTCCCTCTCACTTCACAGGGCTGTGGTCTGGGTGAGATGCCATCATGGAGGCCGGTGCCCTTTCAGGGACTCACACATATGATGCCCACTGTCACCCTCAGGCTTACAGATAGATTCTTTGAAGGCAAGTATTGTGGTCTGCACAGCCACGAGGTCACAGAGTAAGTCTTCAACAAACATGTGGGCTTCACCCAAGAGGGCTGTGGTGGACAGGACCTGGCAGCACCGGCATGAGGTTTCCGGCCACCGCCCCCCAGAGTGCAGGCAGCAGCACCCTACTGGGGGGTGGAGTCAGGAAGAAGGGGGAGGCCCGAAGCCTTCATAACCTGCCCGCTTCCTCTGCTACCCAGCCACATCAAAGTGGAGTAAACTGTTTCATTCACCTCCATGGCAACTGACTCCCTCGGGCTCCCGGGCTGGAGGGCCCAGCTCTTCAGGTCTCTTGTCATCTTCTCCCTGTGACCTTGCCAGGACCTCACTCACAAGCTAACATCACCCCAAACCTTACTGCCAAAGCAATGTGAAACCGATTAAGCTGCTCCGAGAGGGAGATATTATTGTCCTCCCATTTTAGAGACGAGGAAGCTGAGGCTCCTATAAGCAAAACGTCTTGCCAACAGCCCAGAGCTGCAGGATTTGAAACCACAGTGGTCTAATACCTAGTACTGGTACCCACTGATGGATGCAGCCTCGGCCGCCTCCTCCTCCCAGCTGCTTCCCCGCCTGCGTTCTAGCTCCTCCCTGGCTCCGCCCAGAGCCCCGCCCCCCTCAGCTGGGCTTGGGAGGAGTGGGGGCCCTCAGCAATAAGGCAAAACTACAACCATATTACAAAATCACCCTCAGGCCCTTTCTAACAAGCCCACCTGAGGCTCATGTAAATGAGGGTAGTTTTGTTTAGCTTGTGATTTGCTGTGGATGAGAGCTCAGGTTCTGTGAAATGAGAGGCTAACTTGCGGGTGTGGGATGAGTGATTTTCATTCCCTACAAAGGATAACCTCAAGGGTTACAGCTTTATTTTCCTACATGATATCAACTGATTTTGCAGTCTTATTCTAGCTTACATGAGAAGCTTATCTCAGTTACCTAGACCCTCTGGGAGGCCAGCCCTGCCACCTTGCTGGTTCCCTTGGTCCTGAGCTGCACACATGTGACACGCGCTCCCTGTACGTTTGGATGCAATTAGGTTTGTTCATTGTTTGCAAACGACTCTCTGGCATGAGAGGGGGTTAATGGTTTCTTGTTTCAGTTCTGCTTTCCCTGGAAGAGAAGTTCCTAGCACAGGCAGCCTGGCCTGAGTATCCCTCTCCAGACATTTATTTACAAGGTGGGGTGTGGAATTTATTTATAAAAAATTGTGTACTTACTCTTACATGTTTAAACTTCAGTCACCTTCCAAGACCTCTCTGTTTGATGCCATACACTTATCAAGACTTTTTTTCCACTGCTCACAACAGTTTTCGGACTCGTTGATTCTGATGCCTTTTAGTGCTTCTGCTGTTTTTCGTTTCACCTCTTCCACATCAGCTAAAAGTTTCCCTTGGCGGACTTTTTTCATCCGGGGAAACAAAAAAGGAAGTCGCTTGGGGCGAGATTGGATGAATAAGGAGAGGAGGGGCCTGGGAGTCATGCTGGTTTTGGTGAAAACCTGCTGAACACTCAGTGGGGTGTGGGCAGGTGCCCTCGCCAATCTCGCCCATCATGAAAGTCTTCAAAAAAAATTCACTGAAGCCGAACGCAGCCTCTCACAACAACGTTAGCTGGTCCACCGATGCAGATGTGTTCCTAGGACATTTACCTAGTGGGGGAAGCCTGTACTACAAGCGGCCTGCTCACCAGAAGGTGATTCCAGTTTTGGGGGACCCTCCTCGTATTTGCCTTCTCCTACGTCACCAGCACACCCGAGGCCTTACATGGTCCCCAGGGCCATGACCAGGGGAAGGCCCTCCACAGTGAGTTCCCAGGGTCCTCCTTGCTCTGAGTCCAACTCTAGCTGCTGCTCTGCCTGGCTCTTGTTCTCCAGGCTTGGGACCCCACGTCCCCAAGTCCGGGCCTTACCACAGCCCACCTCTCTGCTCCACACCCGCTCACAGGGCTGCCCAGAACAGACTTGCTGCTCAGCTGCTCACAAAAACATCTCCAGGCATAGCGTGCATTCAGCAGAGGAGAGCCAGCTGGTTCCACTTGAAATTGGGAAGCGGTCTCCCCACATGCAGGTGACAGCCCTCCCCAACCCAAATCTCCCTTATCCACTTCAAAGAAAGAACGAGTAATTTAAATCTTTGGTACAGATAGAAGGCCCCGCCTGGCATTTGCCTTTAAATCTTTTCTGTCCAAATTAGAAATGGGAAGAAGACTTTGCATTTTTATTAAAGGAATTTTGGTCACCAGCAAGAAGTCCAGAAGTGATCTATATTCACTTGTTTTGGGGGGCAGTGGGAGGGACGCGAATGAAAGAGATCAGCCTCAAACTTGTTTGTTCACTTGGGGTGCCCTGGGAAGTTAGGGTGGCACTCTCTCCATTCATCATGTGCACAAGCACCTTTCCTAGTTTGACACCTTCTCCTCAGGGGCTTCCTGATTTCTTACTTCTTCCACCCAAGTCTCTCCCGTGAGGTGAGGTCCATGTATAGGTAGACCTGGGTGATGGCCAGCCTTAACCTGTGCCTGCTCTGCTCTGTGGTAACACACACAGCTGATTGGTTGGGGGCAGAGAGATCAGATGATTGGTTGAGGAAGGATGTCATGAACCCTCCAAGGACTTCACAGACAGAGCTTTAGCCCTGAGCTTTCTAAGGTTCATGAGTTGTTGGGGAATAAGATTTGGTACTTCTGTTCTGTGTGTACTTAATGTGTACAATGAGAACTAAACACTGTCAGTACTAAATAGGACCTGGTATGCATATAGATTTAAAAGAAAAAAAAATGGGATTCAACATGCATGGTATTTTGGGGCCTGCTTTTTAAAAAACTCAAGTTACTCAACATCTTTAGATCTCAGTAATTGCATTTCTCTATCATTTTTAATGATAGACTAGTATTCCACCAAATGACTTTGCTACAATATATTCAACCAAATTCAATATTTAGGTTTTTTGGAATTGGTTGATTATTAGAAAGAACACATCAATGAACATCCTTGTAGGAAAATCTTTGCATATCCATAATTGTTCAAATTTCTAGGAATAGAATTACTGGGTGAAAGGATATTCTTTTTAACATTTTAGAGAACACAGCTCCCCTTTTCCTGACCAATATTGGTATTTATTTATTTTTATCTTTGCCAATTTGATAAGGTGAAAATGATGTCTCACTGCTAACTTCTTCATTTTCTTTATGACTAGTAAGGGCGAATGCTTTATGTGTGTGTCTGGGGGAATGTTCCTCAGCTGATTATGGTTCTTTTCTGATCTGCTTAAATCATGTTCTTTATTCATATTTTCATTGATGTCTTTGCCTACTTTTTTTGTCCTCACTGGAAGACATTTTTCTCATTGCTTTATTTAGAGGAACAGGAAGGGAGAGGGAGAGAGAGAAACATCGATGCCAGAGTGAAACATCAATTAGTTGCCTTCTTGTATGTGCCCCAATTGGGGATTGAATCTGCAACTTGGGTATGAGCCCAGACTGGGAATCAAACCCTCGACCTTTTGGTCCATGTGACAATAGTCCAACCAACTGAGCCACACTGGCCAGGGCTGTTTGCCTATTTTTAATTAACTCAAAAGAACTCTTCATGGGCTCGAATACTATGAATTTTTATTTAAAATATTTTTCTTAATTTGTCATTTATCTTTCACTTAAAGTGGGTTTTGCATATAAAAAGCTTTACATTTTATGCTCTCAAATATGTCGGCCTTCTCTTTTATGATTTTTGGCTTGCAGGAACAATTCTTCTCCATTCTAGGCTCCTGCAACTTATTTTTCTTCTGTTACTTTTACGGTCTTGTTTTCCATGCTTAAACCTTTAATTTTTCTGTAAGTTATTTTTATAAAACTCAGTTTTGTTTTTTGGAGATAAAATTCTAACTCATTTTTTATGGTCTCTCAATTATCCTGATACCATTTATTAAATGGGCACCTTTTTTCATGACTCGTTTGAGGACGCCACTTTGTTATATAATAATTTTTTAAATATTTAATTTGTTTCTAGCTGTTGTATTTTGTTTAATTAACTTATTCATTCTTTTATCAATATTGTATAATTTTAATAACTATATATAGCTTTAGAATACCTTCAAAGACCTAGTAAGAAAACATCCATACTTATCGTTCTTTAAGAATATGTAAGTATATAATAAATGCATAGATAAATGCTATTGTAAAGCACTTCTTCAGATAGACTTTTTCTATTTTGTTAAATTTTAAAAGGTGTTGGTATTTTGATTATGGTAACATTTATTTCCATAACAACTGATATTATTACAATATTGACTCAATCTAGCAACATGTCTTTTGTTTACCCTTCAGTTAAATTTGTTTTCTCTATGTAGGTTAGTCACATTCATTTTATTCATTTTATATTTTTAGTTGCTACTGAAAATTGTGTTTTTCGTATGTCTTCTTACTGGTTAAGGCCCTTATATGGCAAAGCTCTTAGCCACTTGTTTACTAGTCTGACAGTTCTTTGCATGATCCTCTAGTCTTTTTTTTTTTTTATCCTCTAGTCTTGATAACTAAGCGATTGTTTGATTTCTATTAAAATTTTATTTTCTCTGGAAGAGGAAATCTTCTTCTTCTTCTTCTTTTTTTTTTTTTGCATAGGCAAAATACTTATAAGCACGAAGAGGAAGATTATAGACTTAAACGAAAATGGCCCTAGTATTTCACTGTGGAAGTTATCTTATTAAGAACACTTCCATATATTAATAGTTTCCATATATTAGAGGGATTTTAAATATTAGGAGTGGATGTTCAATTTTATCGAATGTTTTAGAGGCACCCATTCAGTTGTTCATCGACTTTATTCCTTTGAGCCACTGAGGTGAATGAATTACTGTCACGTCAGGCTGCCTCTCAGTAAATCTTACTTGTATTTTCTCTTGCTCTAAAGTAGTTTCCTTTGACCTCTCTTTCAGGTGTGTTATAGCACCTGCCATTTTTCAAGAATGCCTACTTTTCAGACCCTAGGCATGAAAACGGAGTGCCAGGCCCTTGTCCACCCTCGTCATGGTGCCCATCAACCCCCAACCTGTGTGCCCCTAACAGCAGCCACCTTCCGTGGCCAGAACCGAACCTCTCCACACACACATTTCCCTTCTTGCTCCTGAGGCTAACAGAACAAGTGAGGGCCTCGTGTGCATACGGTGGGGGCTTCGTTGTCTGACCTGGGCAGCCTCTGAGACCACCTGGATAACCAGAGCAGAGGCCTCGGCCACATGGTGGGGCCTCCTTGCCCTGAACCCCTGCTCAGCCTCCCCTAAGAATCCCTCCTTGAGTTACTGCCCATGTTCCCTGCATCCAGCCATCTGATGCTGGGGCACATGTGTACACACAGTGCCACGAAGAGGAGATGCCAGCATTTTGAAACAGGGCCATGGGAAGAGATGAGCTGAAGGGCGACAGGTGAGGAGGCTCAGAGCCAGTCAACAGTTGCAGGGGAGCCCCCTGAAGGCGCGCTCCCTGCTCCACGGGCAAGCTGACGTCACACCTACCTGGGGCTTTGAGCTCAGCATCGATGAAGGTGAGCAGCTCCTGGCTGATGCTGCAGTAGGGAACAGGCCAGGTCAGGAACCAGTGGTAGGTTTTGGCTGCTTTCACGAGGAGGTCTGAGTCTGGTGGGAAGTGTGGTGTCTGGAAGGGAGAGGAAGTGGCAAGCAGAGAAGTCTGGCTAAGAGAAAGTTCACGGCTATTCCACAATAGAACCTGCTACTTTTCTGGAATGTTCCACAAAGGGCACACATTTCCCGGCAATAGTACGTCCAAGGACAAGGTCAGGAGTGACTGGAACTAACCTACAGGGAATGAGTTACACATAGGCAAGATGGTGCCAAAGGATGTCTCTACTGGAGGGCCTTGTTCTTACTAAATATAACCCGATCCAGAAGAGCACCTCTCTGCAAAGCTGAAGGCCATCTTAAATGATGCTGTTGCTGTCTCTCATTTTGGGGAATGGTCTTCAACGCCTAAACCACATTTCTCCTTCCTAGAGGGAAGTGTTTATTCTTTGAAGTGAACTGAGCAGTCTGAAGAACATGGGGTGATGACATTGGGTGAAACTGACCATCGGGGTACAAAATGAGGTGGACATAAAACCTCCTTAACAGGCTCTCTCTCCGTGGCTTGTGAACAGGCTGTGGTAGCAGCTCCTCCATGGATGCCCAGACGTGCCAGGCAAAGTGGCATCCACATGGAGTTCCCAGAGACCTCTCAAGATGGCTGATTTGAAGCCATCAGGAGGCTGATAGGCATCTCAAGTGTTACCCCCAGACAGTTTCTCTCTCAGTGTTCATCCTCAGAGTTGGGAGGGCTGTGCCTGCCCTAGGTAGGGGGTCGTTCTCTCTCCTCCCCCGATCGCCCCAGCTGGCCCAGCCTGGAACTTACGCAGAGGACCGTGGAGTAGAAGAGCAGGGCCAGCGGGGGAAGCAGGTCATAGGTTGCCTTCTCTTGGACCTGGGGAGAGGACAGGAGACGGGGGTGAGGCTCATTCACAGGTGCAGAACAGAGCAGCGCTTTCTGGTTCTATTCTTTGTTTTCTAAGTGAAAAGCAATGTAACCACAAGACCAAAATTTGGAAAATATTAGTTAGGAAAAAAAAACAAAAACCCACTCACAATGCCCCGCTTCCAAACTCAGCCACAGCTAATGTTTCAACACACTTCTCCTTATACCATTTTTCTCGATGTGTTTTCCTCTGCAGAGTTGTAATCATGGTGTGTCTACTTTTACTCTTAATGTCTTTTACATATATTATAGATAAATTTCTGTTTTGTTACATGGGGTCTAAGACCACCTTTTGTTCCCCTCCTGGTTATACATTTACCTGTTATTTGTATTGAAAATATTTTTTCCAGTTTATTTGTCTTTTAAATTTATGGATTTGTTTCATGTATATAAATTATAGGTGTTGATTTTTTCCTTTATGGATTTTTGCTTTGTCATGCAAGGATTGTGTGAATACTCTTACATATTTTCTTGTTTTCTTTGAAGCTTTATTTTCTTAAATTTAAATCTTTAAATTGCTGTATATTATGAATTAGGATTCTCACTGTATTTTTCCAAATGTTTAATCAATTTCCTCTAAAGCATTTAATAAATATTACTGACGTAATTTTATTACATACCAAATTGTGTTAATACCCTTGTATAATATTTATTATCTTTACTAGCTGCATAATATTCCTTCTAGTAGACAGCCATAATTTATTAGTTTCATTTTACATATTTGAGATTATTTCTTGCTATTTATTGTAATTACTTTTGCAATAAAAACTTTTGAGAAAATTTCTTTTTACATAATTTGTATGATTTACCTAGGATAGAGTTCAAGAAGTAGAATCAACCAATCAAGATCATATTCATGATCTTTGAAACATATTACCCAAATGCTTTCCATAAGATTTTGTCATTTATAATATCTTACATGTATAAAAGTACCAGTTTCACCACACCCCTTTCTGCATCACTTATTATAATTTTTTGCTAATTTGCTAGGCAAAGGCTGTCTCAACATGGTTTTAATTTGCATTTATTTTATTATCACTGGGGCAGCATTTTTTCCATATATGTTTACAAGTTCCAGTTCTTTTTTGTGTGTGCTGTCTCTTTGATAGAGCTCACCCACCACACCACATCCACACCTGTACACACGATTTAGAATTCTTTGGTCTTCTAGCCCATTCTAGAACTCATGGGGCTGAAGACACAGAGAAAACCCTGTGTCCCTGCTGTGCCTGCTGACCTCAGCAGGCTCAAATGCAAAATTCTCCGTTAGCGCTCAGCCATGGTTCTGCTCTCCTAAACGCACCAGGTAAATGGGGGCACGAGAACTGGGACCTGGGGTGTCTTGATAAACCGACACTTTCTCCTTATAGGTAAAGGGTCAGCTAACTGAGAAAGGCAAATGTTTTCCAACTCAGCTATGTACTTTAAGACAAAACTTTAAGGAGAATACTTTATAAAAGAACCAGAATCCTCTTTAGGGACTCAGAGATGTTCTGGAAGCCCAGCCCAGCTCAGCATTAAGCACACTCTTCCTCTTAGACATAAAAGCTGATTTATTAAACTACTAGAGGAGGTCTCAGTTTACCTCTCCAATGAGTTTTCTCTTTTGTGTCTTTGTTTTTATGGATCTTTTTGAGGAATAAAATTCAGTAAGTCTTCCTCCCTCTTTTCTGGTCAATACCTTGACTTACAAGCAATGTCTGTCTTAAAAAGTAGCTTCCAGAACCCTTGCTGCCGTACCATGTGTTCTCACTGAGAGAGACGTATCCCTTCCCAGAAACCTGAAATCCACAAGCACAGACGAACTGGAGAGCTTGCAGGTTCCTGGTGTCTGTGCCAAGCCCCTCGGTGGTCCCAGCACCCCAGAATGACATTCGTGGGGACCTCTTTCCTGACTCCACGAGGCCGATCCCAGCCCTGCCCTCACCTCTCGTGTTTTCTGAAGGATCTGTTCCAGAAGGATAAGGAAGTGGCTTGGATCCCTGCTGACCAGCTCCTGCAGGCTCCAGCAGTTCAGACACAGCCCAGCTGGAAAGGGAGAGGCCAGTGGTCAGTCTGGGGTTGGAGAGCAGCGGGGGCCCCTGGGGCTGCATTGGAGCATTTCTTGTGAAGTAAGAGTCTCAGAAAATTCTGGATCAACACTCAACGCTCTCATGCCCCATTAAGACATAATGACAACTTCTTATTCCTGGAATCTCAAGAGCCACAGAGAGGGATTGGGATCCCCTTCAAAGGCCAGTGAACCGACCATGATTCTGGTCCCTGTGTCTCTGGAGGGCACTGGTCCTCCCACCAGCACGCTGCCCTGGGTTCCTACAGGGGCTGCTGGGACCTCCGAGATGCAGGCAAGGAGGGCAATGGCAGAGGCTGCTGGGAGAATAAGGAGAGGAGCCGTGATGACCCCCCCCCCCGCCCACTCCACCCCAACACAAAGCGGAGTCTGTGGCAGCCGTGCGACTTCCCAGGACTGCCTGGAATGGAGCCCAGGAAGGGGAAGCCACATTCATTTATATTTTGAAAGCGACAATGAACATTTTGTCACTAACTTCCCCAGGCTTATTTTGTCAGTCTCTGTTTCTCTGCAGTCAGCAAGGGTAAACTCCTAAAAATTAAAGGGGTGGTCACGGAGGCCTCGAGTGTTTGTGAGTGTGAGTGTGTGTGTGTGTGTCATGAGGAGTGACAGCGGCAGGGGCAGAAGTGGCCAGAGCATGAGTTTCATGGAGCCCCAGGCCCCCTCATGTGCACGGGTCCTCCCAAAGTGCAGGAGGCCCTTACCTGTGTGTTTCATGTGGTCACAGGTTTTTGTAAAATTGTAAAAGTCAGATTTTTTTCATTATTTTACTTACTGACGGCCCTCTCAATTCTATAAGCTTAAGCTCCGTCAAAATCTGCGTAGAAAGAGAGAAGAAAAGTACTGCCACTTATTGACCACCTACTACATGCTAGGCTTCTGCATACACTGTCTCCATTGAGTCTCCCATCCCCTCCTTCAGGAAGGCAGTTTCTGTTGTTATTATTTTCATTTTACAGACAAGACAGGTGAGGTCCTGAGAGGTTACATGATTTACACAACTTTATATAGCCAGGAGACGGAGTTTTAATCCAGAGCTGGTTAACTCCAAAGGCCAAGGAAAGTCTCCCAGAGGAGGTGACATTTGAGCTGAGACCTGCATGAGAAAGAGCCAGCCGTGCACAGCTCTGAGGGAAGAACCCCAGGCAGCCAGTGCAAAGGTCCTGAGATAGGAAGGAACCAGGTACGTTCAAGGAGCAGTGGATATCTCTCTGATGAGGTAGTTAGGGAGGCAAGTGAGATACGGGCTGGGAAAAATCTTTACAAGCATAAGGAATTACTACAACTAGTCACCAGCCTTCAGAGACAGCCATCCCAGCCTGCAGGTACCTCCTGCTCTCAGTCCTGGGGAAGCTGGAACAGGAGGCTGCCTGCTGCCCAGAGGTCTGCTGAGACGATTCCTCATTCTATGGGAAACAGGACAACGGGGCTATGGAAGGAACCAGAAGCCAAGAAAACAGAATTCTGGGGAGAACTGCCTGTGAATTACCAGCTGCTCTTTCGGAATCAGCTGTTGTGGTATTTCTAAGCAGGTTCAATAACTACTGTGCTTCTAGCACATGCTAGGGAAGCAGAGAGGGCCCTGAGCAGGACGAGGAGGCCGTGTGGGAGAGGGGAGGAGCCGCTGCCCGCCGAGGGCTGACTGTCCACCAGCTGCTGTGCCAGGTGCGGTCCAGCGGCTTGCTGAAGTCACACAGGGGTGCAACCAGATTCAGCCAGCTTCCAAGCCTGGCCCAGTGCTCCCTGCGGCCCTTGAGGCTTCCCTGGGCTCTAAGGGCACTGCGGTCATTCCCTCACACCTACCTGACCAAGAGGTGGAGCGGCGGCTGAGGCTGAGTCCGTGCAGGCAGCGCTCCAGGGCGTGCTGGATGCGGTCCTCTGTGCATGTCGTGGCCCCTGGCTGCATCCTGAGTCATCGCCTGTGTGGGAGACAGACATCGTCAGCCCGGAGGCCCCCAGGAGTGCAGAGCACACGGCCTAGAGGGCGGAGGGCACAGGCAGTGGGCACTCACCGCCCAGGGCTGTCAGCCTTGCTCTTGTGTGAGCGCTGCGGGCACAGCATGAGGGGCCTGACAGCTGCCTCCGGGGCTAGAATGGCTCCTGGAGGTGCTGCTCTGGCAGAAAGGGGTGCTCCTACAGCCCAACAGCATGATGCCTCAGGAAGCGAGGGGTCAGGGACAGGAGTGGAGGGGCGCCTGCCCCCCGGCAGTGGTGAGTGTCCCCAAGAGCCTGGGGAGTGCCCAGGGCGTGGCCAGACCCCAGGAGGACAGACAGGAGGACTTCAAGGGAAAACTCAGAATCGCTCAGGGGGCTTTTTCTAAATTTCCAGGCCTACATCCCCCAACCCCCAGTGATGGGCAGGGAGCCTGGTCCACAGGAGAAGAGCACAGAGGTCGCCCTTGGCACTGGGTGCTCCAATGCTGAGGCCTGGTGGGGGTGCCCACCTGCATCCCTCCAACTCCTGCCCCGCCACACCTGCTGCTTAGGGGCCTGGGCCAGAGGCACCTATTCCTCTTCTGCCCTCACCTCCACTCTGGCCCTTTTTCTTTGCTTTCTCTGAGGCTTGGCAGTGTTAACTGTTTTCCAAAGACCCCTCTTGGCCCCCCTCCCTCGTCCTACTGAGGACAGACTGGGGTGCCCAGCGCAGGCTGGAGGGCCACTGAGGAAGGGACTTAAGAAGGGGTTTTAGCACCAGGTGGGGGGCTGGGGGAAGTGCCACATTCTAAGAGCTGCCAGACCGGCCAGCCCAGCTTTTCAGGTACGTCCCTTGGGAAGCATGGCAGGTAGCTCAGACAGTGAATACACTTGGCCTCTGGATCAACAGACTAGGACTCACATCTTGACCCTGGTATTTGCTAGCCATGCAACTTGGAACAAAAGTTTTAACTTTTCTGAACCTCAGTTTACTTATCTGTCAAACGGGAGAACAAGGGTACTGTCGTAGCGGTGGACGTGCTGGGCAAGCTTCAGAGACGCGGAAACCATCACGGCAGTCTTTGCTACAACCCCCCCTTCCCTCGGGAATGGCACCACATTCCGCCTTCCAGGCAGACCCCATGGCTGGCCAATCAGGCCAGGTCAGAGAGGGAAGCTCTGTGGGACTGGGGACAGACAAGGAAACCACAAGCAGAAGCATGAAGCTCAGAGCTGAGCCATGCAAACAACATGCAAAGAGCTACGGAATCCTGACCTGAACTTGGCGGCCAGCTGGCAGTCCAGCTCACGAAGGCCCCAGTGGGCAAGTCCCCATACTCCCCCTGCCTGGGCAGAGCCACACACCCAGGGAAATGCCCTCTGTGAACCTCCCAGCATCACATCACCTCAGTGATGTTCGAGGGACGGGGCGGTGCAGGGGTCTGCATGCATGTATTCTTTCATATATTTAACGACCACCTACTATGTGTCAGGCAGTAGGACACAGCATTGAATGAAGCAGGCCAGCTCCTGGGTAGGAGATGGAGACATTGGAAAACAATTTAACAGACAAAAATGGAGGACATCACAAGTGATCCTGCTGTGAAGACCGGGGCGGTGCTGGGAGGTGCGAATAGGGAGCCCACTCTCTGTTATTGAAGGTTAGCGAAGCCTCTCAGGAGGGACATTTAAGGTGAATGAGGCAGTCAGGAGAAAAGTTGCAGGGCAGGGGGAGGGATATTCCAGAAAAAGAAGACAGCATGTACAAAGGTCTGGGCGTGAGAACGAGCCTGCCGAGGACTGAGACCCTGGAGCGCAGACCAGGCCTCCAGGTTCCGCAGCTTCCAAGCTGCTCAGGTGGCAGGTTGAGTTAAAGAAAAAAACCCTCGCTGGTTATTCAGGACCATGGACCTTGGGTGTTTCCATTAATGGCACCTCAACGCCTGAAGGTGTCCTAGGGCCCTTCCAGGGCACCTTTCACAGCCGCCTGTGGCCCCTGCGTCTACTGACTCCTCACTGGGGGTCCAGGCAGTGAGCCCACTGACCCTGAGCCAGTGAGTAGATTTCAGGCTTTCGGGGCCCCCCTTCGCCCGGACTGTACTGGCACCTGGCATGGATATGTGTCCCTGGGAATGGACACTCCTGAAAGGCTCACCTCCTGCCACCCTGCAGTGGCAGGCCAAGAACAAGACTCTCCCCAGCCTGGTCCTACCCGGCTCAGGACTAACGGAGCCTGCTGGCGCTGCTGGGGCACCAGGCCCCTCAAAGGGATGAGTCTGGGACATAACTGGCTAGCTGGCCCAGACGTCCTGCCAGTCTCCACAGGCTTTCTCCCCTTTAGCCCCAGGACAGGTTTTTGGAGGGACCTCAGAGGTCAGCCCCTGCAAGTCCCTCATTTCACAGCTGGGGGAGCAGAGACCGGAGAGGAGGAGGGGCTGCCTGGCGGTGGGGCCAAGCTGGGGGGATCAACACAGGCATCTCCAGACAAGGGTATCAGGCAGGGTATTAGGGGCATCTGTATTCCCAAACCGTGGCCAAAGCCTAACTCTGTGGACAAACAGTGCCGAGTGACCTGTGTGCTGAAGTTCCTGAGTCACAGTGAGCTGTCAGGACAGGGACCCGCAGCCACACTGTGGGGCTGACCGGCAGGAGTGGGTCCCGAGCCAGCACAGCTGTGCCCCCACCCCCATCAGTCCGCGAACCCTGGGAAGAGAGGAAGGTTGTCAGCCAAGGGCAGGAGGGGGTGCTGCCCTCTTGTTCTCAGTTCACTCCACGTGTAGCCAGCACGCTTCCTCCCGTCTCCCCACAAGAGCGCGGCGGGGCTGAGAGGAGGGGCAGAGGGGCGGCTAGCCGACCCGCTGGTGGCTGAGGCACAGACGCACGCTCCATGCGCCTATGTGGGGTGCATACCAGGAACGTAAGCTGGACTTGAGCTGTTGCTTGTTAGTTCACCCTGGGGGGGCCCCCAGCAAGGGTGAGCGGAGCTTAGCAGTAGAGGCCTGAGGGTTGGACCACCTTAGGGAGTGGGAACAGGTGAGGAGCTGGAGAATCTGTGGCACAGAGAAGTTAAACCACTGCCCTAAGGCCACACAGCTAGGAGGTGGCAAAGCCAGGATATGAACCCAGGGAGCCTGGCTCTTGACCACTACCACGCACTGCCCCTCTGCACCATCAAACGCAGTTACTAGAAGAAAAATAAAACCCATTCATGCTTCCACCTCACAAGTGAAGACTCAGCGATCTATAATAACACAATCTGGCTTATGTGACCCAGACTCCCAGTTGCTAGGAGTCTTAGGCCACCATGTCTGTCTACACAGCTGCCACCCCCCAAACAGAGGACCAGGGCTCACAGAAGCAGTGTTCTTGGCTGACCTGGGTGATGATCACGGCAGCCCTCGGGACCAGGAGTCTCTAGTCTGGAGCAACGGCCTTATCACGGGGACTGGGTTTAAAGACACCCTGTGCCCAGCCCCGCTGCAATGGACCTGTTTGTTGTGTCACGAGATGGAAATGAGTCACCCCGCTCTGTTGTGTCCCACTGTAGCTGATGCAAACACGAGATGCAAATGAAGTCTCAGCCAACTCCCCTTCAGCCTCACTGCCATCCTCAGGGGCCAGCACACAGTGTTGTCCACAGAGGCGGAAGTCTGCTCCCCCACACCCCTGCCGAGCCTGCTGGCTCACACCTCCTTCCTTCTCCACTGGCACTTCTCATCGCCCGGCCTCAGTGTCCCGGCTGCTCAATGGAGGCAACCCAGGCCTTCCTCACGGGTGGGCACTGGCAGAGATCCTGGCAGGCCAGCCTCCCTGGCATTGGAGGCCATCTAGAGCTTGCCCCCAATCTTCTCTCAGAGGCAGGACCTGTCCATGGCGCTGGGGGCGCAGCCGGGATGGTCAGCGCAGCTACCCTAGTGGTTAACCCAGCTCACTGCCTGGTCCTTTGCCTGGTCCTTTGCATGCTCGCTTCTGTCTGATGAGTCGGTCATCAGCTGTTTCTTATGACTTGTCAGCAGAATCCCAGTGGCTTTGGGGCGGAGATGAAGGGGGAAGAGGGTGCCATCGCTCTCTCCCCAGGGATGAAGTCTTGTTTCACAGGCTTAGCAAGCAAGGCTGGCTTCCCCTAGCACGGCACTCCCGCCCTGTTGTGAAATTCCCACGGCGGCCGGAATGGGAATGCCCCCACATCCGCGGCCGGACAGTGTTGAAACATCCAGCATGGCGCTGGGCCCCACCTCCAAGTTCCTCTTCTGAGCCAGTAAGGATGAGTCTCTACTGCGGACCCTGAACCGGACAGGGCCGTGTGGGTGCAAACCAGGGGTCTTCTTCCCTAAAGTGCAGCACTGGTCAGAGGGCCAGGATGTGCCTGGGCCCCACATCCTGCGGCGGCTCCACATGGGGCAGGGAAGAGGGTGTCTTTCCTTGGGGGGTTCTTCTCAAACAGTGGAGGGCCCACATCCCGTAGGGAGGCAAGCATGGTCCCCCCAGCTTCCCTGCAGCTCTGAAATATTTTAGGCCTGTGCTTTGAAGCCATAGCCCCACAGACAGGAATAGGAGAGACACCAAGGCCTGCGGTCCCACTCTGACCGCACCTGCTTCAGCCCTGGAACGCTCCTCCCTCTCCCCCTTCCTATTGTCCCCTGTGGCTTGACCTCCCTTCCTGCCCTCACTCCCTTCCTTGTGATTGCTTAAGGCAGAATCTCTTCTGAGACCTAATTTTAAAAATTCTCACTTCCAGTACAGGAAGTATATACCAGAAACTAGAGATTGGGGTGAGAAAGGGGTGGAAAGGAGAGGGCAGAGGCTGGGAGTGAATGAGGAGTAGCAACACTTCCTGGGGATACCTTATGTATTGTTTGGGCATTCAGGACCACAGCAATATTCTACACACCCCACAGTAAATAAATACCGCAAACGAAACAGGGTATGGGGGGAAGGACAGGCATGGAACACAAACAATAACAACTTAATTAACCTAACTGCATTATAACTGATTACCATGACCACACTGAAAGGGATGGGGAGTGAAAGAACGAACCTGAGTAACTTTGGAAAATAGCATTTTGACTGGACACCATAAGGCCAAAGAAAAAAGCTATATACAAATATTGTTTCTCATAGGGATGTGGGCTACACAAAAATCCTGAAACTCCTTTATGCATATGCTAGGATTAAATGAAGAAGTAACATATCATAGACAATGAGAGCCAGTTGCTCACTGTTGCAGAAACAAGTTACAAATAAGGAAAAGGAGGAAGCCCAGAATGAACCAACCTTATGGTGTTAGACTGAAACTGGAGACATCAGTATGAACTCATGTTTTTTAGTGTATATACAGATATATATGAAAGTAAAAAATGTGTACATGCTTAGATTAACATGCATACAGATATTTTCTAGCTCCGCCTGCTAAGAGAGCCTAAAAGCAACAATGCCCCAGTAGCAATGAGCACACCTAGTGCCCAGATCTTGGTTTCTAAATACCACTCTCTAATCAAAGGAACCAGGGCTCCTTAGAGAGATGGCTGATGCTAGGACTGGGGCAGGAACTATACAAGCTAAACCTGGAGCACCCTGTAGTGCCAGAAAATAAGTCAATACTTGCAAAAGGATGAGGAGTGTCAAACAAAATATATAACGAGAGTCTACAGTATTGTTATAAATAATAAAACAAAATGAATAAGCAGAGGAGAAGAAATAGGTCTTCATTACAAAAGAATTCCAGTTAATGAATGTGGGAGGAATGAGAGAAATACAAAATCACCATTAGGCAAATACCACAGTAATAACTTTGCAGGCAAGAGCCACCAATGAATGCTAAAATCTATGGGTGAAAATCTGAGAGGAAACAAGATATTTGCATAATCTCAGAGTATTTCCCCCCAAGACATCGATCAATTACAAAGGGGAAAGTAATAACTTTAGAGCGGAGAAACTCAGCACCACCTAAATCTCACGATCCAAGTCAATATCACCCCTAAGAAGACATATCGGCATCACATTTCCCCAGATATAATGCACCAAGAGGGACATGCGCATGGCATCACTTCTGTGAGATGCGTCCCAGAACACATAAACACAATCTAGTCATGAGAAAAAATCATTCAAAACTCAACTGAAAGAAATCCTGTAAAATAACTGACCAGTACTCACCAAAGTGTCAAGGTCATAAAAGATAAGGAAAGACGGAGGCCCCGTCACAGATTGGAGGAGACTAAGGAGACACAAGAAGCTAAATGCAGTGTGGGACCCTGGGCTGCATTCTGGAACTGAAAGGGCACATTTGGGGGGAAACAGCTAAAATCCAAATGAAGCCGACAGCGTTGTACAGTATTGTACCTGTTGTCCCTTGTTTTGACAACTGCGCCAGGTTATGTGCGTTGCCACCGTCAGGGGAAGCCGGGTGGAGGCACCCGCGGCTCTGAGGCTATTTTTATAGCTGTATAGCCTTCCATATCCTTCATGTATCCTTCTGAAGGTTATCCAATGCCTTACTGCCCTTCATAAACTTGTTTAAAGTTGCTATTTCCTGTATACGCACAGTTCCTAGTTACTGGTGGATAGACAGGTGCAGGGCTGCCTGCCCTAAAATCCCCTAAATCGTTGTTCCTAAACGGGGGTGGAGATCCTCTGGGGCTCTCGAAGGGCTTCTGAGGGCTCTCTGTGAGAATGGCTAAGTTGCGTTTTCATGTGCGTGGCGATCTCTCCACAGTTAGTGGTGAATCTGTTCTGGAACATCTTGATGACACCTTTGACCCCATGTTATCATAAGGTGTTGATGCCCAGTTTGCATTTGAGTCTATCACTGATGTGGTGTCACCTGAGAGGACAGAATATGCCAGGTGTGCTCTTGGGGTTTGCAAGAGCTCAAGTTTGATCAGATTAAGTTAATATATGAAAAAGGTTTAGAACAGTCCGTGGCATACCACAAGCATTTCAGTAAATGCTGTCTATTTACTATTTACTATCAGGGTACTTTCCTAACATACAGAAGTCTGCTGCCCAACTCTAGATGCCTTTGACATTGGACTAAGAAATAAGGCACACCCTGGATGATTCTGATGCCTAATCAGGCTTGGAAAGTAATGTTTTCTATTTTACAAATACACATACACATTCACTAGACTATAAAATTAGGAGGGCACCTTAGAGATCATCTGGTGCGACTCTCCCATTCTGCAGATAAAAAAGGAAGGCTCTGAGCAGCGAAGTGACTTGCTCAGATGAGAAAGTGGAAGATCTATGCCAAGAAACTGAGCCTAGAACCCCGGAGATTCATGGCACCTGTTGCTTAAGCGGGAATCGGCCTCTGCTGCCCCACAGTGAGTGGCCTCAGCTTCTCTCTTCTAGGTTATTTTTAGAATTCTTTTGCAAATTTCTTCTGGAGTTTTGGGGCTGTTTAGGTATTTGACTTCTTCACGTGTCCATTTTGTGAATTTGGGTTTTTGATGATATCATTCATTGTAATCAAGATTTAAAGTTTTATTAGCAAAGATCTAAATCTAGATTTCAGCCCCTCTTTTAATCTTAATGTTGTAACATTACATTTTCTTTAACAGAGGTCCAATTTATAGTAACTATTTTTACACTAGATCACAATTATTTAAATACTTTTGACATTTATAGAAAATGTAATAACAGCAATTGTATTATGATAATAGCAATTGTTTATTTTGGACAGTGGCTCTGTGTTTGATTTATTTCATTGTTCGCTGTTTTGATTGCTTTGTACCATTACGTCCCTCTTTACTAGTTCTTTATTGTGATTCATTTCTTGCTCAGCTGAGGTATTTTGAGTAACTTCAGAATGAGTGTGTGGGCTAGGTACTTCCTAAGACTATGCCATATGT
The DNA here is from genome assembly GCF_987537825.1 of Furipterus horrens. Classification (NCBI taxonomy): domain Eukaryota; kingdom Metazoa; phylum Chordata; class Mammalia; order Chiroptera; family Furipteridae; genus Furipterus; species Furipterus horrens. The sequence continues at coordinate 53,446,692 of NW_028327181.1, read as the reverse complement.
CATTCATTGAGGCTCACTTTAAATTATAGCTTTAACAAATACGATATTGGCATAATTCATTTTTCACCCTCAAAATGCTTATAGAAACCCAAAATAACCAACTGAAAAAATGGCTATCACAAAATAGAATTAGGTAAAGTGGTTGGGTACAAATTAAAATAGAAATTGATGTTGTTCAATAATACAAATAAAAAACCAGAAATTGTGTTAGAAGAAGAGCCCACAGATAATAGCCGCAAAAAGAACAAAAGAAGAAAAAATAAACTTTATAAGAGTGCAAAATTTGAATGAAATAAAACTTCTGAGGGACATAAAAGCAGGCAAATAAATGGAAATGCATACTCTGTTGTTAGGAAGATTCAATATTATAAAGAATTAATTCAAAATGGATCACAACGTGTAAAGAGCTCGATCTATAAAACTCTTAGAAAAAAATAGGTGAAAAGCTTCGTCACACTAGATTTGTCAATGACACTCAAAGCACAGGCAAGAAAAGAAAAAATAGAAAAATTTAAATTTAAAAACGCTGTGCCTCAAAAAGAAACAACAGAGTGAAAAGGAAACCTACAGAATAGGGGAAATATTTGCAAACCATATATCTGATAAGAAGTTAGTAACCAGAATGTATAAAGAACTCTTATAAACTCAACAACAACACAACCCAATTAAAAATGAACAGAGGACTTGAATAAACAGTCCTGCAAAGAAGATACACGAGTGCGGCCCAAAGTAGGTTTACAGCTGTTCCTGTGGAAGAACTGCAGGTTATGACTGCTACAATGGCTTTATTAACTCAAAGGAAGGTCACACTGCAACTGTTTAATGATCATAGTCACTCCATGACATAATCACAGTTTTTCACAATTCCTGCTGTACAGGGAGAGTCAGCCATTTATTTGCCCATGTTCCTGGGTTCATAGTTCCTACGGCCTGAGCTAGAAACACATCCAAAGTTGGCCTGACTCCCAAAGCCCACGTTCTTTCCTATGCCATGTTCGTGGGAAATCATTTCTGCGGTTTTCTACCCAAAGGACTGAGTGTGCGGTTTCGCCTCTGCGTTATAATTTGGGGCTTCCAAGGATTCTCACTGTCAGTGATTCAGTCCCTTGGGTTAGGGTTACTCACTTCCTCTGTCCTGGCTTCTTTTTCAAGATGCAAGATCCCTGGATGAACATTTACCTAACAAATGAGTCTCTTAGGGCAGTGACAGTGGACAGTGGGCAGAGGAAGGACTCCAGGGCCGGGCGAGGGAGGAAACACGAAAAGGTAGGTGGAGGTGGCATTGGGGGGCGGGGGGGGGGGCGGGAGGAGCAAGATGAAGCAGAGCCTGTGAAAAGGGGAACCGCTAGGAGAGCGCAGATAAGCCTTTACCTACTTCCCAACTTTGCCCACGCTCTTCTTTACCAAGAAAAGGGCCCAGGAGTGCTCAGGAAGACAAAGTTGTGTTAAGACTAAGAAGAAATGAGATGAGGAACAGAGGAGGGAGGGAAGGAGACAGATGCTAACGTGTATACAGCGCTGACTCTGTGTCAGGGACTGTGCGCAGGGCTTGAAGCACACGGCCTCACTGATTCTGAAGAACCCCATAAAGCTCTGCACACACGAGGATGAGGAAAGCGCAGCTCCTAGCGGCTGAATGACTTTCCCAGGTTGTGAAACGAGCAAGTAGACTAGGGAGAATTTGAACCTGGGTCCACCTGACTTCCTTCCACCCGGGGAACCGCCTGGAAGAGTACTGCAAAGAAAGCAGGATGCATGAACTTGCCCTCGCACGTAATGACTGTAATAGCAGCTAATGCTAACTGAGGGCTTGCTGTGTGCCAGACACTGTTCCAGGTGTTTCCTACGAATTAACCCATTGAATCTATATGAAGCAGATACTCTCTTATTACCATCTTAAAGATGAGGCACAGAGCGTTCTCTTGGCTGGTAAGTGGTATATGTCCTTTCCTGGCCTGTCCTAGGCAGTTCAGCTTCTCTCTGCACATTAAAGGAATCCATAATGGAGCCAGATATGGGCAAACTGAAACGATTGCCAAGGTGGGAACCAGGGAAAGGCTGAGAATTTACTAAAGTACAAACTCCAGGCGCTACCAAACTCCATATGCCCCTAGGCTAACCATGGGCACCTGGCCCTGGAGACTGTTGAATCTGCCTCCTTTGAAATGTAGAGCCTGTCTTGTTTGCCAACAAGTGCCCTCAGAATAACAAGGCAAAATAAAATAAATAAATAAGAGTGTAGATGTAAAACCTCAAGAAAGGCCATTTATGCATATTGGGTTGGTCAAAAAGTCCATGTAGTTTTTTTTCTGTTAAATAAAAGACACATTTTTTCATTTTCACCAATAACTTTATTAATTTGGATATTTTGAGTATGCCGGCTATCTCCTGCGTGATAGAACGTTGATTGTTCTCAAGTAATGTTTCAATTTGGTCGCTATCAACTTCAACTGGTCTACCTGACTGTGGGGCATCGTCCGGTGAGAAATCTCTAGCATGAAACTTCACAAACCACTTTGACACGTTCCATCAGTCACAGCGCCTTCTCTGTGCGCTGCACAAGTCTTTTCTTTGTGTTTCAGTTGCGTTTTTACCTTTCTTGAAACAATGAAGCATAATTTTCTTCCATCTTTCATATTAAAATGGCTACACAAAAATTTACCAATTTTGATTTCTTTTAAAAGCACACTGTCACGACACAATCTAACCAAATTGTTTCACATGAAGTCAAAGGCAACTAAGTGCTACAAGAGCCACCTTACGGGGAAAAAAGCAAAGGAACTTTTTGGCCAGCCCAATATGTTGGCAGCTTTCCGGTTTTTTCTGGATGTGGAAAAGAACCGTGGTTGCGGTGAATTGCGTTCCTTACAGGCTGTGCACTTTCTGCAGAATCATTTTCAGTTTTCAAGACAGGAATGAATATTTCCTAGTTAGCGGCAAAGATTTTATAGAGCACTGTGATCTCCAGACACTTTACCAGTGGGAAAAGGGGGGCAGGGACTGGCCTAATCCGTCCTCTCTTCCCTCCACTATCTTTTCTTCCCACCCCGAGTGAAAACCATCGGCACCCCACTGCCTCTCTGTTAATCCAACAGCAGGTCACGGCTCTCAGGCACAGGCATATCCATCTTCTTTAATCTCCTTTTCTCTTTAAACTCTTGCACAATTAAATAAGAGAAATCTCTCCCCTCTTCCCTCTATATCCCATTCATGAAAGTGGTTTATTAGTTCAAGAAAAACTTCTTTAATAAGAAAAGAAACCATCGATGTTTGTGGACAAGAACTGAAATCAGACACTCCTCCTGATACTTGGCCAGGTGTGATTTTTTACAACTTTTTATGAAACAGACACTGATTTCAAGAGCTCTATTTGGCCCAGTCTAGAACTCTCTCGGGGCTATGTGCTGTGACATTGGGACAGTGGGCATCGATGCAGGGTCCCCCAACTTCTTACCAAATATACTCATGATGAGAAAGGAATACAAATGCACACAATCCACACTGAAAACCAGGACTGACAGGCCAGTGTCAAGGACTGACATTATGTCTAACTCAGAGGGAAATGGATTAAGGAAATCCAGACTCCAGTTCAGGTCAAAATCTCTATAGAAGGTGGGCAGCCGACTTTGCATCGTGGCTGATTAAAGTCTGGCGCTCAAGTGGGTGAGCAGCCTTTTCAGATATTTGA